>NC_045659.1:6375338-6975338 GCF_009829145.1 Chiroxiphia lanceolata | reverse complement strand
GAGACACAGATGGTGCTGTGAGCAAGTCATTAGTCTGTGCCACAGCACCACAATTCCACCGGCTGTTTGCAGCTCCCCTGCTCGCCAGCTCGGATGGACTGCATTCCCTGAGAGAATTACTGTGCTGCAATTCAATCAGCTCCAACTGCTGACCAGTTCTCACTAACACTTGAGATATTGGTTCTTAACGTGAGACTTGCCATCCTCAGTGCTAAGAAACCTGCTAGGAATGAGATGCTTTAGATTTGGAGGTGGATACGACAGTGAGAGGCAGAGCAGCTGCTCCTGGCAGGTGGGTCTGGCATTCCCTGGCTTACAGCGGATGGAGGGGGGGGGGGCTGTGCTCTGCCATCCCTCAGTGCTTACCCTGATGCGCTTGGCTCTCCTCATGTCATCTGCTGTCATGGTGCTCTGCGTGGGCCCCGCGCTGCCCTCGTGCTGCGGCTGCACCTGGAGCGCGGAGGGTTCCTGCTGCTCCAGGGCCGGCTGCGGCTCCGGCGGCACCGGAGTCTGCTCCTGCTGCTCCAGCCCGTTCAGGGCGGCTTGTCCGGCCTCATCAAACTGCCCCTTGCTGGAAAAATGCAGCAAGTCCTGAAACCGCAAATCATACAACTGGTGATTATTCCCCCCACCCACTGAGAAACGCTTTGACAACACTCAGCAGACAACAGGATTTCTACATTTTTCATCACAAGCTATGAACAAAACATGTATACCCCAACTCCTACAGTTCTCCTGCCATGTCCACTGATGCTTTCCCACATCACCTTCATCTACAGCAACATTGCTCAGAGCCAGGGAAGGAACGCTGCAGGTGGGTGACTCCGCTGACCAGCCACAGAAAATCAACATTATCCAATCTTCTGCACTCAGGGCTATTTCTGCTTTAACCAAAGATGATGTAGGCTGACCTGGGAGAAATCTTACAACCAAAGTGACTAGTGCAGACCAGGGAAAGGAGAGGATTCCTGTCTTGTTGAAACTGTTCAAGCATTATTGTGTGTCGTTAGTAGTGTCTTCTTTCTGACAAACTCTCTGGAGTGCTAGAGAGTGACAAACGAGGTGATTACAACTGTGCACTGTGTTTTTCTATCCAGTTTCCAGCTCTGCACACTCTTGTCCACCCAGCTGCACACATCACTAACACTTATCACACAAAGCTGTTTTCCTCCTTTTTTGAATTACCATAAAAAGGGAGGGTGTTGTGAGTGGGAAGCACATGCCAAAAATCTACATTCTTTTCCTGTAAGTTCCAGTAACTTCTCTGGCATGGAATTCTCCTGTATTACATGAAAAAAAATCACACATAGATCCTTACTTGACACCACTTAATGCAACTAAGGAAACTTAAAAGCACAAGCTAGGAAGCAGAGCACCAGAATTATGTCAGCTCAAGGCTGGTGCTGTCAAAGCACAAAAGTGGGTGTGGGAGAAGAAAACCAGGGTGCCAGGAGGAGTGAGGCCCTTACAAACCAGGACTGCTCACCAGAGAGACACTTGGTAGAACAATACACCAGCCAAGTGTCCAGCCCAGGTTTAGGTGCCAAGTTTCCACCCTGACTGACATTAGACTGTGCTCACATCCTGACTCTCAAGTTCTCAGGCAGAACTTGTGCCTGGTCTTTAGGGAAGTGGGCAGACCTCCAAAGGCTTAGGACACCACTGTGGCCCTGCTCCACTGCACAGACACTCCAGGCCTGGCCACGCTCCAAGCTGGTAGGACATGAGCCACCTCCAGTCCAGAGGCCACTCACACCCATTAACATGGGATTGTGCCCAGCAAGCCCTGTCTCCCCAGAGTGAAGGGTTTGGGAGCAGCAGTATGTGTATTTGTCTAAAGAGGGCTGGTGGGTGTCACGTCAGCCTGGGGAGAGGGTCAGCCTGCACTTAATGCAGCATTTAGGGCACTGCAGCAGGAATCCATAGGCAGAGAACACGTTCCTCCCTCTGAGTCAGCACAGAGCCATGACCCAGTGAGATGCCAGAGGAAAATTACCACTCCAGATATCAGCTTTCAGCTAAATCATAAAACAGAGCACTGATCTCTTTTGACACCACTCAGAAAAGGACTTAGTGGTAACCTAAGCATGGGCAGCATCAGAGAATTTAGCATTTTACTTGAATGCATCGTATTGGGTCCCTACAGAATATAACCAACAGCCACAAGCAAAAGAACATTTTGCAATAAGCCTGCCTACAGGAGGCCCTTCTGTTAATATTAAAACATCACAGAGAACCATAGCTCAAACTGATTTAATTCCACCAGCAGCAGTTATAAGAGCAGGCTGATCTCACATTCCAGAAAGGACAAATAGGAACCTAAATTCCCATTACAGTTTTACTGTCTAAATTACTTCTGTGATGCTGCTAAAGTGCTGCAATAACCCACCTCACTGCTAAGTGTTCTGGGATGAAACTTGCTGTAGAAATGCAAGTGATTTTACAGTGGAAGGGAAGTGGTTTGCTCTCCTGCAGAGAATCGCAGTTAGAAAACAAGAATTACTCAGGTTTAAGTCCAAAGCACACCCTCAGTTTGCACTAATGCCCCAAATTCTTTTTTTAGTCAAGAGTTTACATCCCACAGGATATTTTTTCCTCCTCTCCATCTCCAAAAATATACCTGTGTCCCTTCTTCACACTTTTCCCCATTTTCACTGGTTACTTCCATGCGCATGAATTTGGGAGGGCGCCCGGGGCGTCTGCCTGGTCCAAACCTCCTCTTCCCTCGCCCACGACCTCGGCCTCTGGCTCTGCAGAACACACAGTGCCACAGGTTAGAGACAAAAAAGAGATGGATTTGGATTCTCTACTGATTTTATGCATTCTTTCTCAGCATCACTGTTCACCCACTCGTCTCTGCAACAATGGCCTCCAGTAAATAATAAAACCTGAAGAAATTCTGGCAGCAGAAACAATATTTTCTGGCTGATATCTATTTATTCTGTGCTTTATGAGAAACCAAAGTCCAGAAGACACTAAATTTATTTCAGTAATCACGGGACTGAGAGGACGACTGGCTTCTAGCAAGTTCTCTGCCACGGCAACTCTCCCACTTCCAACACCCCAGCATACAGTGTGTTGGAAGCATTTTCAGCAACATGGAACAAGTGCACAAGGAAATCAATCTAAAACCTAGAGCCACAACATCCCTCCCCAAAAAGCACTTAGCCATTGATGTCAGGTCCTAATTAGAAGGGAACAATTTTGTGACGAAAAAGCAAAACAAAGCGAGAGCCACTCACTGTATTTCAGGGAAAAAAAGGCACCAATGCTCTGTGATGGATGTTTATAGATTCAGTTTTTAATAGGATCAATTGTCTAACCAGCCCAACAAGGAGCCAAGGCACTAGAAGCCTTGTCCTCAAAGCCCTGTATCTCCATTCATCTGTGAAATATCAGTATTTCAATATTGTAGTATTGAAATATTACAATTTTTAAGTCATTGGCAAAAAAAATCCCAAAAGCCAAATAAGAAAAAAAAATCCCACTGGTTTCAATAGAGTATTTATTTCCTTCAAGCTATTTCTTTCACAAATTCTCTTAACCAGGCAGATTCTGGTGCCACCTTCTTTCCTTCTGGTGCCGAGCTGTTCTCTCTTGAGTTGGTCCCTAAGATCTGTAGGGCAAAGCCCCTTTTCTGCAAGTTTGGGGAAGTACCACAGTGATATGCAACAAAGCCAAAACTGTCAGTACCTGCTGAAGAAGTCTAGCTTCTCGTCATGGGAGTTGAGGTGCTGCTGGAGCTGCTCCGAGCTCATGAAACGCCGATTGCACTCGTAACAGGGCCAGTTCTTCTCCTGCTCCCTGAGAACTGTGTTCAATTTGAAATGTCAGTAACAGCATTTCAGCCTCACCAATTAGACACCTCATCTTTTTCCCCAAGCCTCTGTGGGCCATATCTCTCCCCTGAAGGTTGGACAGGCTGCAGAATACCCAGCACTGCTCCATTTGGCTTTGCTTTTATCCCCTCTGCAGTGTGCCATGACCACAGCCCATCACAGAGAGACAAAAATGTCCTTGGACAATTCATATGAACTATCAAATGCTTAAAATTCAGGGTGATTCTGAAATTCACCCTGTATGGAAGAGCACAGGATGGTGTCTCTGGCACAAATTAGGGGAGATCAGTCTAAAGCAGCTGCACATCAATTTATGACACAGACACAACATTAGACCTTGAGTACAGAAACACACCTCTCCCAGCAGCAACCTAATGCTTTCCAGAAACTGAGGCAAAAGGTTAAATTAGTGTAATATTAGCATGAAAAGAGTTAGTGGAAGTAAGTTCCAATAACCCAATCTAGATCTGGTTTAACTTTTCCCAACCTAGCAGAAATCTGGGAGCACTATACAGGCCATATACCCTAGAATAAGAAGTGCAACACCCAATGACCATCACGCAGAGAACAGAAGAGCCCAAGTTACCCTTCCTTTCCTCCTCAGTTATGTCATGGATCTTCTGGTTCACAAACTCAGCATAAGAGGCAGCATACCACACCTGCAGCAGGAATAAAGGTAACAGAGCACTTAAAGCCAGAACTAAAGAGAATTCATTTGAAAATGGGTTTTAAACAACACATTTACTTCACCTGCCTCAACCACTCACTTACTGCTCCTTTCATACTCAATAGTAAAGCCTGGTGAGATCAATATGGTCCCGCTGAGGAATAGAAGAGCTTTGCTCAGAAAGCATTTCCATTTAATTTTAAGGTCTAGCCTCCCAATATGAATGTTAATCTAGCACAAGACTACCAGTAGCTCTAAAGGAAATAAGATTAATTTCTTCAAACCCAACTGTGTAACAGCAGAGTCCTGTTAGTTGTGGTACCAAGAGGAATGGAAAAACTTTTAACTGGGGGGATTTCACATTTCTTTCTTGCTCTCTTTACATAGACAGTAGGCAGCACCATCCACAGAGACTCATTTAAAATGTTTCTCAGCTTCCAAAGGATTACAGCAATACAGTCCTGCTTCGCAAAACAAAGGTCTGCCAGGCGGCAGCACGATGGACCCACTTTTGTTATAGGAGGGCTTTTAGGAAGCCTTAGAACCACAGGAGGCAGGAAGACAAAGTTTATTAAAGCCTGAAAGCAGATGCTCACATCTAGCTGAGAATTCTTGCATCCTTGCATCATTTCATCTGTTTGATTAAAAAAGGACAGTTTTAGAAGAGAATTTCTTGGAGAAGGCATGAACAGATTTTCAGCATGAAAAATCCAGGCAGGTTTTAACTTGCACTGGGCCACAGGCATTTCCACAGTAGTGGTGGGTGGCATTTCAAGGTGTGTGTTACTCTGTAGGAATCTCACTGGTTGGGCAAAAAGGAAAGCCTGGAGCTCCTGGAATACTCACCTGACATGTAATACAGAACTTCCCAGCTTTAACTCACTGATCCTCACAGTCCAATCTCTGGACAAAATTCATATGAATCCTCTACATCCACTTGGAGAGGAAACCCCATTACTGAGCTCAGGCAATTGGCTTTCAATTAGCAAATCAATTTTACCCCAAAAGATACTGCTAACACATAGAGTAAGAAAAATTATGCTTCTACAGGCAGGTCCGTACAGATTTAGAGTCTGATTTCAAATTGCTTTAAAAACTGATGAGAAAACGATGCTTGGATACACTTACAATGGATTAATAAGATTTCTAGTGATTCGGCTTCAGAGACTCCTACTTTTAGAGTGTATAAACAGTCTTTAGCCCTGGTTCAGTGGGTGTGCTTAAAACAACTGTTCTTCCAGATAAACTGTTGACAGCTACGCGCTAGAAGAGATTTGAAGAACAATAAACAATTTCCTGATATCAAAAATTTTTAGTTTCCCCCAGTGCTCCAATAGATGTTGAAACTGAAGGCCATCTCAGTCAGCCTTGCAGCTTTGAGCTCCAAGTAATGAATACGTTTTGAGAGGGAACAAAACCTAACTCACAGGGAAGTCACAATATTCTTTATAATTTTCCACATGCAAAGTTTCAAAAGTTCCAGGAAAGTCAGGTAAAGGGAGAGACCATATTCACTTAAGGCATCAAAAAACAAGTCAAGGGCACACAGGACTAACTGGAAGGGGCATTCAGAACTAAAAAGAGTAAGATTGCTGCAATAAAAATTAGACTGCAGCAGCAAAATATATGCAGTGTAAAGCATGACAGTGAGAGACAAATAATTTACATAGTTTTATTGAATTTCCTGATTTTCTATCTGAGTCA
Source organism: Chiroxiphia lanceolata (assembly GCF_009829145.1). NCBI lineage: Eukaryota > Metazoa > Chordata > Aves > Passeriformes > Pipridae > Chiroxiphia > Chiroxiphia lanceolata. Next base: position 6,969,128 of record NC_045659.1, on the reverse strand, counting down.
AAGCTTATTAAAATTCCTAAGTTGGTTACTGACTTTAGTGGCATTTGACTCAGACCATCAGAGAAAAAAAAGCCCTAAAACTATTTAGAGCAATATTTTCTGGCACTTGGACATGCAGTTATTAGGCAGCAACTCTTACGAGATTATTTAATCAGTAGAAAACAAGAACCTAGAGACAGGAGCAATGTCATACCTTGAGTTCCTGCTTGGGCTCCACGTTTTTGATGGTGGTGTAGTAGATGTGGTGGCCATACTGATAAGCCACCAGGTTCTGCTCCAGGTGGTTCTGGGCTGGACGCACAAACATCATCCAGTTACACAGAGCCTCACTGGAAAGTTCAAACCACAGGTCCTCTTGCAAGTCTCTGTCTTTTCTGTCACCCTTATCAAGAGAAACCTGTAGCAAAATCCAATTACATGTGACTGTAATTAACTGCCTGGTTCAAAAGAATTTGAGTTACTAACAACTGTGCCCATGCAACTGTTACATTAGGGGGGCAATGAAGGCATAGCTCATTTTTTCTCTTTACTAACAGGGATCCTGAAACAGGCAGAGAAGTACTTAAAATGGGCAGAGATTTAAGCAGGGAGACATGATGGACCCTTCCAAGAGTTTCAAGGACAAGAATCATTCATTAAAAGGGTCAGGCACAGTATGTCCCTGTGGCTATAAATGAGCTGTAGCTTTAGTAGGATACAGAAACATCAGTCAGATGTTTCTTACTGGCAGACCCACTTCTCCTTTCATTTCTTGACTCATAACATTGCCTCAAGCTGGAAGCAGTACTTCTTTAGCTGAACTTCTCTTGGTTGCTGAATCTGCCTATAGTCACTGCCCATCAGAGTACTCCTAAACTGTGGGCCTGAACACCAGTAAATAAAGGACCAATTTCTATAATGAAACCAGTAAATGAATAGATAACAGTCAGTCAAATCCATTTTACCCTACATCAGGGACTTGGTATAAGAAAGGGGAGAAAAATCTCTCCTTTCCCCTCCATCTTATGGGGGAGAGAAAGGAAAGGGACGAAAAGTATTTTGAACTGAAGTTACAGCATGACAAAAGAATGGCTGCAAAATATTCTCAGATGGGTCTGCTGTTTTTATGTTCAGATGCTGTTTCAGCTCATGTGAGAGTGACTCACAGCCTTCCATGTTATGCACCCTATATATCGTAACACTACAGAGCCAGAACATTCTCTAGGATCAGTGCGTCTCCCTGAATAAGGGAGCAGATTTGGAGCCAAAGCAATTTGAGTGTTTCTGAGTTACACTAAGGTAACAAATGACCATGTCTGATGGAGGTAACAAAAGAACATGTCTATTGATCAAGATAAAGTGACAAACTCATGAAAATCAAAGCTCAGGCACAAACTGATCCCTTCTTCTCTCACCCCCTCCCCTTACCTTCAAATGGATGTAGCAATCTTTGAGCTCGGTTTGTCTGACCAGGGGCCCTTCCACAGGCCCAAACTGTGTTCGCTTCGGGATGCGCCGTTTGGAGAACACTCCTCCCAAAAACCTGTCAATGTAGAGCACCAGGGGCAGGCTGGCCCTCGCCCGGGTCAGCACGGGCCGGTTGGGGATGGGGTGCAGAGGGCCGTGTTTGGGGCACACTGAGGGGTGTGCATTATTGCACTCCTCACACCCTGCACACAAAGGCAGAGAGGACACTGTCAGGCACACACTCAGATGCAGATCACAGACAGCCTTATCTCTCTCTAAACATCTTTGGCTCAGCTGTGGGAACATTATGCCAACAGTCTGTCTAGATTTTACAACATTAGAGAGGGCAGCCTCCTGCAAAATGAAGAACAAAGCAGTTCAGAGACTTTACCCGAGACAGAATCTTGTCTTGTCAATACAGCAGCCCAATGTGAGTCCACATTTCTGGGCATAAAGGTGTTTACTCATTACTGCTAAAATTGGAATTGTTCTCAACTCCATTTATTGATGGAGGAGAAAGAAAAAAGGGGAGGGCAGGCAATACACGAAATACTACTTCAAATGCTTACACAAATCATTGGGATCAAAGGGTCGAGGTGGATCCGGATCCCATTCATCCATGTCAGAGTCTTCCCCATCTTCATCCTCATCTTCATCCTCATCATCCTCCTCTTTTGTTTCTATCCTTTCCATTTGATTCTGCAGAGGTGCTAAAGGGTCAGAACCATCCACTGCCTCCATGGGAGGAACACCTGGTTATGCACCGGTAACGATGCCTGGGGAAAGAATTCACAAACCATTAAAACTGATTCAGGAAGAAAACTACACTTATAAGATGAGCAATGAAGGTCCTTGCTAGTCTACCCTTCCTGCTTCCTTTGGTAATGGAGAGAAGGACAAGGGGAAGTGAAGCTGCTGATAAACAACTGCTGAGGGATGTTTTGTGTTGCTGTTGCTGAGGCCTCACCCAGGACACCTCTGTGTCACTCCCTGCCTCCACCCTGCCAAGATCTCACTTCCCAGGAGAAGAAACTGAAATCAGGGAAGCTCTGCACCCTCACAGAACTGTTGAAACAAAGTCCAGGCTCTGTGGAAATTATCTAGAGCCTAAAGCTGTATTTTAACTTCTTTTGTACAAGTGAGAAAATCCTGCACTTTGGTAGATGATCTTTTAAAACCAATCCCCAAAGCATACAGGCAGAGATAATAAGGGATGAGGTAACACGGGGCCTAGATATGGGCCATGAAGGACAGTTGAGACCATTGCATTCTTCCACTAATTTTCAAGTTTATCCCTTTATTTCCCTAAAAAACAATTAAGTATTTTAAGTGCAGTGCATATTTCATCATCCACACAGGTTTCTCAGGTGGAGAACAAAAAATCCTACCCCCAGTAAAGCTGCCTGAAAACACTGGCAAGGAGACCACTGGCAAGTGGATGTTGCTGTGACAGTCAGCGTTACACCTTCTGTTATCTTCACTTTCCAATGCTGAGAGGAGAATTTTAAGGTGGCTGCTCAAGACAGAACCATCTGTACAACAAGTTTCTCTGTATATTAAACACATGGTCTCTCCTAAAAAAACCCCACACATTTCATGGTGAGACTATGGAAGACAGTACAAATCTGTGCTACAGTTTCTCACACTCAGCCACGTGCCATCCCCTGAGATGATGGAGCAATGGAATCAGGACATGGAAAAGGAAAGGGTGCCTGGCACTTACTCTATCTGCTTGTGGCCCCTGCTCCAGAGCCACTGGCTGGGGGGGGTCGGCAACGCTGCCGAGCACGGACAGGTTGGTGGGGTTCATGCTCTGAGCAGCAGCAGGCAAGAGCACCGTTACCTAAAATCACAGGCACTCATTTTAGCACTGCACAGTTCCATCAGGCACTTCCACATGGGCCCTGCCCACCATGCACAGCTCCCTCGAGCCCTGGACTCACTGGAAACTACAGCACTGCAATGATCTCAAGGGTTTTAGAGAGGGGTGATGGGCTTGGAAAGAACCTGCAGCTCCAGGGACAAAGGGAAAGGCTTCAAACCTCAGTCTAGACTTTGCAACTTCTGAATTACCTATCACCCATTTTTAAATCAAGGTCCTACCCAGCCTGGGTTCAAACGGCACTAAAAGATGTGAGGAGTTCTTTAGCTCCTGGTAAAACCAGTGATTTGGGGTCTTTTTCTCTTCTATGCACAAATTTACTTTTTTTTTTTTTTTTAAGGGAAAAGGTAAAGGAGGGAAAAGAGACATCTCCTCTTTTTTGCCTATCTTTCTTTTTCTCAAGCAAACCCTGCTCATGGCAGGGTGTTGGAATTAGATGAGCTTTAAGGTCCCTTCCAATCCAAACTATTCTGTGATTTTATGATCCAGGATCCATTAAAAATGAATCCAAGACAGTGTATTGACCTCACCGGAAGATCAAACTCTCAAACTAGAGGATTCCAACCATTATTTTCCTCTACATTATTTGGTCACACAATACATTTCTGTTTACATACTTTTTTGGTGCAGTAACAACCAAATTAATGCCTATTACCACACTGTTCTCACACATTCCGCAATAAAATTAAGCAGAAATAAGATCCCAGGAATCACCTTTCCTATCTTTTGTTTTCTGCTTATCTGTACAGGAATTTGCACAGGAATCCCACATGATGTTTCATCCTTCTCTACAGTTGACATCATGTGGTTTCTAGTTTGTGCCTCTGACTGTTAAGTAGCTTTTATGCTAAAATCCAAGCCCCTGCCTCTCTGCAGAGTGCTTAATAAATATCAGATAAAACTGAGTGCAGTGAATTGTGCCAGCAGTGAAGGAGCAGACAAGAAAATCCATAACACAAGGAGACAATCTTAAAACTCCAAATCTAATTGCTTTAAGAGGTATTAAGAGTAATTTATGAAACTGCTTAAAAACTACAGCAAAAAGACTTCAGGGAGCAGTGCGATGGTAAAGAGGACACCAGGATGACAGCTGAACTAAGCTGTCTAGTATTTTCATTTCTGATGCCAAGTGGCAGCAGGAAAGGCATTATTATTCCATGGCACAGCTCCAGTCTGCCAGCGAGCAGAGGGTCACACGAGCTTGTACCTACTATTAGCATTGCCTACTCCTAATCACACTTCAAACATACCCTTACTTCCATTTCCATGTCAGGCACTGCACAGAGTATAGGCATTATTTTTAACAACTTTTCAATTTCTTTTTAAGATAAAGTTTCTTTTAAAAGACAAGGGGAGCTTTCATTGTTATCATTTGTTGTCAGTTCAGGGACGTCCCACGTGACATGCTGATGTAAAAACACCTGCAGAGGCAGGAGTTGCCATAATAAGGGATTAACTAGCCACCAAAAAATTAATATATCTGCCAGGACTGATGTCAGAAAGTGCTGGAAGGGAAGAGAGGCTGAGGACACACGCAAGTGCTCCCGCCCTTGTACCTGGGATGGTAACAGCACATCTCCTGTTAGTCTCATCTGCACTGCACACAAGTAATCTCTACTTTTAATTAATCATGTGTGTTAAATAAGCTTTAAGACAATTAAATAGGAATTTTTGGCCTCTTAATGCAGGGAAATTGATGTAGCAAAATATTCCAGAGAACCAGAAGACAGGTAACACCTTTACTGTGTCAGTCATTGTTTCCTGTCTGTGCCTCAACAGTTTATAAAGTCTTTGAGCAATAAAATTTGTTTTCAGCACACATTCAACCCTTCCCTCTGCCCCAGGACTGTCAGTAAACACCCATTTTAATGATGACTTGAGTGATGATTCAGATCCAACACGTCCATTCACACATGCCATTAAAGCAGTAATGATTTAAAGTCCATGACAGCAGAGAATTTCAACTAGAGAGACCTGAAAGTAGCTGTCTATACCTGGTTACCACAATACAGTCCCCAAAGATAAGTAAGAGTTAACAATAAAACCTTTGCATCCATGAGGCACTACAAAAAAGTGAAAATCATCAAAACTTTATAAGCACAGGCTCCATTTTATTCTATTCCCAGTCTACCTCACACTGGCAAGCCCAGCACACCCTGGTAAGGTAAGGGAGCCACTCACTGAACTTCCTCAGGTTTTACACTTCATTTCCTGTGAAGCTTCTAGTAAAAGTAGCATTTGATCCAATTTTTCTATCCCTCAAGAGCCTTTTGTGGACTTAAAAGGCATTTGGATCAGAATCTGTATGAGGACAACTGCAAACCCAGCCTTTTCAGAATGGCACGTTGAGATAAAGTCAGCCACATCTGCTGCTGACTCATTTAAAGGGACACTGTTGAAAGATTTTTCATTATATCTAGGGCAGTAAATTAGAATTTTTGTTGAGCATGAATTGAAGTCAATAAACTCAAAGTCAGTCTTAACTTTCATTATCATTCATGCACAAGCTGACCATAGCAATAGTGGCTTTTTGCCCTTGATCAGGATGACAGGACATAACTGAAGACTGGTTTTGGACAATTGCAAGGACAGTCGTTACCCTCTAGCACCACAACAATGTCCCTTTACCTTCCCTAATTCTCCCCTTACAGTTTCAGGTCCAAGATAAGCAGTGTCTCTTCCTTACCTGCTGGGTGGTGGCATCCTGTTGGACATAAGCCACTTGGGATGGATCTGTAAACAGAGTCTAGACAAAGTGAAAAAGGCTTATCAAACCAGCCCTGGTGTTGTTTACTCCCAAGTCACACAAAAATTACCCTGCCACCAAGAAATGACCCACATTTAAGCCTCTGCCAACTTCTACCATGACTTATCACAGAACTTTACTTCAACTTACCTAAGTGGATCTACACAGATAGAAATTAAAATTGGGTAGTACTCCATAAAAATTTAATATCATAATTATGTGGCACTTTTCATCTGTATAACTAAAGTGTTTCACCTGGTTTATCTTTTTTAATTACAGAAATAATTTGTCAATTGTTGATTTGATAGAATCTACAGGATTCTAATTCAATTCAAAAGCTCTACCAAAACTACTTAAGGGCAGGATAGAAGATAACTGTGAGCTTTTTCTTCCTGCAAATTCACAAGACTTCTGCACACTTTCTTTTGAGGAGCTATCAGGCACATCCCACATGTAAATTTAGTAAGGGCAACACGCTGTTTAATTTCATAGAAGATACGCCAACTCCAATATTCTGCAAGAACAGCCCTGATGGGAGCCTGGAAAAGCAAGACTCAGATGAAAACTAAGAACTGACTGAGGTCAGCCTGGCCTACTTTGCCAAAACCTGAGCTTGGAGCAGCCTGGCTCAACAAAATAAGGCATAATACAATTTTCTTTGGCACTGTGATAATTTAATCTCAGTTGCATGACAGTATCTTTTGACAAAATGATAGTATTCAGAGTTTTGGAGTTAGTTGTCAGTAACTTCCTGGGAGATATCCTCCCAAAATAGCCTCTCAGGACATCCCACCACGTAAGAGCTGTTTTTATGTAACAGCTGAGGGCTGCACAGGACAGACCGTGCCATGAGGTCCTGCCAGCGTGGCTGGGGGTGTCAGATATGTGCACTTTGCAGCTCTGCTAATCTGTCCTGTCAGCAAAAACATTATAAAACACCCTCCACAAAGCCAGCCTGGTCCTTTTGAATCTGTCCACACAGAGCCACAGATGCACAGCACATTAACCCCATCCAAACGTGCTGTCAGGGAATAAAAGCTATTTGATATGATTATGCAAAAGCAAAAGAATATAAAAGGTCTATAAAATCAACAACTTTGCAGAGAGACTACAAAATTAGGTTGAATACACTGAGATCCTCTGCAAAGAGACACAAGTGTTATTGTAACTATCAATTAGGACAAAAGTGTTACACAAAACAAGGACTCTTCCAGAAGGCACATAGATGGCTTTTAGCTTTTTACTGAATACAACAGAGGCAGAATTTCTGGAAAGATTATCCATGTTTTGGAAAACACCTTTGAGTTAATTATAATCTCGTCCACCTTCAGTGAAATAACCAGCATTTCACAATTCATAGCCTTCACATCCTTTGATGAGCACATTTGCACATCAGACAAATGAACAGCACGAAGTCCCTGCTCAGCAGTGGGCAGGAAAAACTGCTATTTTCCAGTCGTACCACTTGGCTGGTGACTGGCTTTCATCCCAAACAAGACTGGTTTGTTTTCTAGGTGCCAAACCCGGGCTGGGCTGGGAACCACACGTGCCTGCGTAGCCTCCACGGGGTGGATGTAAACGAGGGTGTGCTCCGAAGTGTCCACCGAGGTGTAGGAGGTGCCATCGGCCGTGTAAACCACCTGCTGGGATGGGCCCCGCTCCTGCTCGTCGCTGTACACGATCTGCGCCACCGCCCCCCCCTCGGGGACAAAGTGCACCTGGGGGGAAAACACGTTCTGGAGTGACACCACAGCAGGCCTGGGGGACAACACAGGCTCCCTTGGGAAGCAGGGAGAACCTCAGTTTGAAATTGTCACTGTGTAACACACATTTAAAATCTCATTGAATTATGGTGGCAATATGGAAACCTGGACACCAACTCCCATCAGTTCCTGGTTTTACTCTGCATTGTAACTCAACTGGTATAAACGGCACCCACCCATACTCAGTTCTTGCACTAAGAAGAAGAGAAGAAAAGAGAAGCTTAAGAGAAGAAGTTCATATTTGAACTGGTGTATGTATGGAATTTATTGGTACGTTGTTTCCCTTTATGCTCATGTTCCTTTCTGGATTTATGATAATGACTTCATTCAGCTAGTTCTGTAGTTGCAGATAATTTCTTTTATCTTATGAAGGGCTAACAGAACTTATTAACTCTGATATTACTTCAAGTTAATAGTACTGCACCTCTCAGAGGCAGCAGTAGGGCATGTGAGATTGCTTCTCTCTAGTATGTACATGCAGTATCAGGAGAAAATTCAGCTATTTAAACAGACAAACGTAACTGAAAGCATTAAGCAACGATTCCAAGGACTACTGGAACAAGTTATGTCTAGGGCAGCAGTTTAAATCCAAACAAGTTGATTTTGACAGAACATTATGATCATAAATGATGATTAGTGGCCTACATTAGACAAGTCAGAATACTGAATTCCAGTGGAAATAGGAACATATTTAGCTTTTGACATCCTTTATATGCTGAAAACCTTTTCCAGTGTATAGGAAAATAGGACAGTTAGCAGGAAACCTAGTTTGAGTATCTGTATTCATATTCACATCAAACACTTTCACATAAAATGATGCCACAGTTACATGTTTTGTTTATTTTGTTTCAGCTTTCAGCTTATGCTGCAGGAGACACCTGGTACTCCCCCGTGGCTGCTCAGTGCTGATTCTGTACAATAAATCCTCAAACAAACACTACAGTTTCACATTTGGAGAGCACTCTGCAAATACTAATTAAGCCTTAAAACTGCTGTGTGCAAACAGCAGCATAGTTATCCCCTTGCAGAGAGAACGGAACAGGAGCATTGAAAACTGCCTAATTTCAAAGCTGGAAATTACCAGGAGAGGCAGAATTTCTCAGCTTGTGTGTCAAATGCCAGGCAGCACCCTCTTCATTACATACTTAAAAGAATAAATCAATTTACAGCCTTTTAGAAATTCCCAGCTGCGTTGTCTCAGAGTCAGAGGGACGAGCTGCACACATCGGAATCTGACTGCATTAGTCGCCTACAATTAACATTTCTCCCTTCCTCAGTACCCAGATGTCTGACAGGAAAAAATTATTCATTACTTTCCCCAAGGTCCACCCACAGTTCCAACTGATTCGACTGATGCCATCAAACAGGCTGCCACAGACCAAAGATTTTGTTAATGTTCATTACTCTGAGCACCCTTTTACTTTCCCACATGGTTATATATATATATTTGGACATCGAAACTTCTAGAGCCACTGGCTGGTTTTATTCAGCTTGGTTTTAGAGCTTTGTGTCTTCACTGCTGTGGTTTGCACAGCTCAGTTTCTGAAGCTTTAATCCGAAATCACCACAAACATGTTTGTATTTCTCCTCAAATAAAAGCTGAGCTTCCAGACTCTAAGCCAGGGTTGGATGGGAACTAAACATGCACATCAATCCCAATCCATCCTGAGCAGAATGAGCTCTGAAAAGCACTAATCACCTGAGCAGTGCTCTGTTCCTGTGCTGCAGACTCAGCCCACACCTGGGAACCTTCCTCTTTCAAGTCCATCTCCTCCCTGCTGGGGTGTTCCATGAGGAGAGGGATCTACTGGAGGAATGTCTGGCTGGAGGGATTCATCTGTTCACTGTATTTCTGCTTCCAGAAGATAAGGTGATCTTCAGCAACATGGCTGTAAAAACGCAGAGGGCAGAAATGTTAAAACCAGTGTGAGGTAATTACTATCATCGGCTACCACACTTCTGTACCACACAGAGTAAAGCAGGCCTGGCTTTACAAACACTTCCTTTTAGACCCAAACGCCTTAGTTAGGGGAATAAAGGAAGAGAAATGTTATTTCATTTACCATGGTCAAGTCATGCTGCACAACACTTTCCATGTCCCATTGAGGAAACAAGTTAACCATTGCTACAGCAGCACTGAAACATTACACTGAATTCTTCCTGCACATCTTTCCTTGGCCACAGGCAGACCACAACACATTCTCCACATTGTCCTTCTGGCACCTATAGGCCTAGAAATCAATAAATAATGCAAAAAACGGACCCTAGGCTTCCAACAGGAAAACACTACATTCAGAGATGCATGACCAGTTTGCCTGAAAGAGGTTTTGGGGGAGCACAAAAGGGCTTTCCATGAACAGGCAGCTTTCACCTTGGACAAAACCACAGTCCTGGGTAGTACAAGGCAGTGTTACAACAGCCAACTTCTAAAAAAGAACAATGAAACTCAAGCTCTAATTCACATGAGCCCCAAGATCCTGACAAACTGCTTCCAAGCTTGATTTTATTCACCTCTCACAGTTTTATTGGGGCCTCTCAATCTGCCGTTGGGATCCCAGCAGGGTAATTTACAGCCCTGGTGATTGGTTTAGTCAGTGGTTCAGCACCCTCCCAATCCTTCCCCTCTAATGTCATATTAAATCACAGGAATTAGCATGAGGCTGAGCCCATTTAATTTCTCAGCTCCTCCAGTGAAGTTTATTTTATACCCAGTGCCTCTCTGGACTGATCCAATGCCAGCATCAGCCTGTGCTCCAAGAGGGAAGCAGAAGGCTCCTTGCTGATGCTTTCATTCATTTGCATTTTAAATGCAAATTATTTTAGTCATAATTTATCCCTATAAATGTTAGCATTTGGCTTGTCATTGACAAACTGAAAAATAGATAAGGAGGGGTAGAAAAAGCAGCAGGCACTTTCTGCCTCCTGCTAATTTTGCCAGCAAGGACTGAGCTATGCAGACCCGAGCACTGACTGTTCCCACCAGTCCTGGCCAGGGAGAAATCAACAGGAGAGGGAAGTCTCACAGTAACGCCACTGAACTGCGTGGTAGAGGGGAAAAAATGGGAATAAAGGGACAGAAATCTTATCTCCATCAACATTGCTCAATACAAAACATCCCCAAAAAGCACTGAGGAGAAAAATTAAAAACAAATCCATGTACCTGAGTGCAACGCTTGAGCTCAGGATCTCATTAGTACCAGCAAATTAACTGCAGCAAACAATTAGGAGTGATAAACACCAGCCTTGCTCTGCAAGTGTGAAAGCCAGGATCATTCACAGATAAATATTATTAGATAAATATCATGTCTTTCAGATAAATATTATTAGATAAATATCATGTCTTTATATGTCCCAGAACACACAAGCTCTGATCTATAAATAAATATCATCCATCCCTACACAGCACCTTTTATGCTATTAAGGATTAAATCAGGGATTTTCTCATACCTAATCCTACCTCCAGCGCTCATTTGATCACCACTGTGTGACACGTGACAGCATTTATGTCACTAACACACTCTGAGAAATTTTTATGTTAAATTTAACACCCATCCTGTTGATATTCTTTGGTTGGTTTATCCCGAACAGCTCTTTCCCTTAACTGTCAGTATTAATCAAGAGCCAGTCCAGATAATTGCACTAACAATAGCCAGTAGTTTAATCAATTACCTAATTGCTTCGAAAAATAAACACTAAGTTTCAATTTTGGGTGGCTTGATTTTAAAAAAAAATAGAATTAACCTGTTAAAAAGAATATAATTAAATTAACCAGTGATTGAATTAAGGGAGAGGCACAGTTCTAGCTAATTCCACATGGTGCAACAAGTAGCGGAATTTTTGGCTGACCTTCCCCACCAGCAGACACTGAAGGGCTGAGGGAAGATGCTGACTCACTCCTGCAGACTCATTTTGGCACAAATACCTTACAACTTTAGTGCAAAGGAGACCAAAGAGTTTAGGCAGGGCCTTTAATAGACAAAACGGGGCATTAAGATTCATCTCCGGAAAAAAATAGTACCAAAGAGTTGCAAAGGAAAGCAGAAGACAGTCATTTCGTGGTTCTGAAGTTAGCACTCATGTCAAATCTTGGGGGGAAAAAAAGCAAGGCTGAGCCAACTTCAGGGGCTTGGTGGTGCAGTTTCTATAAACGGTCCTGTAATTGCTGTTCTTCACAGAAATGAAAATAATAAACAGCTCAGCCAATTGTGCACCAATAAGGGACAATATCAGGAGCTGCAGGATTTGCTGATACTTTCAACTTCTGTACTTCCAAATACATCCTAGATCTGCCTCTGGTGTGCATTCCTACCAAAGCTTGGATCTCCATGAATTCTATCAGCATTTCTATAATCACCAAGATACACTGAGAAGCACATTTCCCTGGAAACACAGATGTGTTGAGAGAGGAGTGCAGGACACAGGCTGTGTCCCAGAGAGGTCCCAAGGACTGGCAACAAAGAGCACAGGAGGCAGGAGCAAGTGTTGATATTTAGCTGTGAAACAAGCCCAAGGGCAGGAGCTGGAAAACATGATGTGGCCCCAAGTCACTGCCACAGAACTGCCTGGAAACACCAACACCTGAGGGAGTTTTCTAACACTGATGACAAAGACCAAACTAACTTTGCTCACTACTCCTCCATAGGAGTAACTAACTCCTCCTGTTAATCCTGCAGGATCTAATTTCTTCCTCTAAAACCTCCTTTCAATACCCATTACAGCTCTGACACCGACAACCACAGCACCTTGAGACTTTAACCACTTCCCTGTGAGTTCCTCTCAGTTTTGGTGGTTTTTCAGCAGAAATAAACATGGAACTTTGGGCATAAGCATTGCCAAACCGTTGGCATGCAGGGAGCACTCTCTGCACTGTTTGCCCACGGATTATCCTTTGCAATTATTGATTTTTCTCACCATATCTCACACACATGAGACATTTTCAGACAAGCTAAACAAACACTGGGACGAGCACCTCAGTGTGAAGCTCTGCTATGTCCAAAGGATTACCATATGAATTTGTACAGCAATTTGAAACTGAATTGCAGAAATCCTACAAGAAAAAAAGATAATTAAAGATAAAAGGAGCTGTGATAGGATATACTCAGCTTTTTCGCAATATGGAGAAATTAGGCTACATTTTGTAATGATAATCCATGTAGAGATTAGTCAAACAATAACCTAAACAGCTTGCCTAAACTAATGTTAAATTTATGTGTTATGTATGTCACAACTATATTGTCTCTCCTCAGTTCTGATCCACTGGTAATGACACTATAAAATTTAAGAGGCCTGGCTCAAATATTATTTAATAGTCCATCATTTTTTGTTGTAACAAGTATTTCAATAACTTGGAGATGATAGAATTTGAAAGATTAGTCATATTATGAGGCACATCACCCAATAATCTTCAACAAATCTATCAGCACCCCAATGTTTTCATCCAACCTCATAAGCATCATGCACATGAGCGAAAGCAATGCCAATGTGAGATGGTAAACCATTTACAACAACTGCAAAGACAGCATCTACCTCCCCAAAACAGCAGGCATGCCTCTCCCAGTCAACGCTGGGTGATGGCACAAGCTGAAATGGTAGCAGGTATAAATATCTCCCAGTATCACTCCAGTACGTCAGAGTGGCGAGGCAGTGACAGTCCTGTGTGTCACTGGTGTGAATCAAATACAATGTGAACCAAGAGCCAGCTCAGCTCCCATGACTTTGAAATATCTCCTCCAGTGGAAGATTAGCTCATTCTGAGCTGTGCAAGTAAATCAACCACCCCTTCAAGACAAAACAGGTTGGTCTCTACACCATTCACATTTACCTTCCTTTTTTCAACACCCTCTGGGACCTGCTGGTGTCACAGACCTCCAATTTTTCTCTTAGTTTTTGCTTTTTACATCCAATCCAGAACATCTCATTAATAGCAAAGCTTCTCTGCAGCTCCTGATGCCTGGAAAGCACCTTTGTGTCATTGTCTGAAGAGTTCTTCATCTCTTTTGGAAATCTCGCTTGAAAACTCCTTTCGTCCTCCAGGACACTCTCCAGCTCCTCTCTCCTGTTCCTGTGGGATGGTGTTTCCTCTGGAGCTGTGTTATTAAATCAGCAACTTCCCCATGTACTGCATTCAGCTGCAGAGGATGGGAAAGCACTGCTCTAGGAGGCAAAGTGTCTCATTTCCAATCCAGCAGAAATGTCCTTCCTGCCCTCAGCATCAGACCCCCTGAGCCATCACAACACCCATGTGTGATACCCCACACGTGCCCCCGTGACTCCTCGAACACTCAGGGAGTGGCAGTGAATGGTGCTCTAAGAGAAAAACACTAGCAGCAAAGTCACTGCCGTTTTGTGCTCAGTGTCTGAGTGTTTTGGACACAAGTTGAACCCAGTGAACTCAGTGCTTCGAAGGAAAGCTCAGAAATTCAGAGAAAAACACCACCAAAAACCCCCAAAAATCAACAGTAACCATATTTTCTTGGCTATTAGGAATGGCAATTTCTCTCAACACTGCAACTACACAAGAAGATACAGAGACAAAATCTCTGGGGAATTCATCTGCAGCAACCTCTGCAAATCTCACTAAGGACATTCTACTGAAAAACCCAAGCCAGTAGCTGCCAAACACTCGTTTTTGTCCCTTCTCTGGAAAGAGAAGAATGGGGGAATATTAAAGCTGAGCGAGGGGCAAAGTCCCCCTCCCTGCTCGGGGAGCCATAAAGCCACTGCAGTGTCTCAAATGAGAACCCACTTTACAATAATGGTGCATAAAGCAGATAATGTGATTTACTCCCCGGCGTAAGGGAGGTTTGCCATCACCTGGGATTCCCTGCAGCAATAACAGCAGGGACTATTAGTTTAATCCTCCCAGGACTGAGCTCACTGACCACCCAGCCTTGTGCAAAGGCAGCAAAATTGGTACAAAAGGGGGTTTATGACTCTGGGTCTTCCTCCAGCTTTTAATATGAAACTGATTTATTGTGTTCCAAAGGAACATCACATGTGTCTCCAAAAAGCTTTATCCCACACTTAAGTTAATTACCCCAGCTTTCCTAGAAGGCAGAGTGGGTGCATTTCCTGAGCTGCCTTGGCAGGAACAGGCTTTCAGTGCAGCAGGAAGGGTTTGAACCTCACTCAGGACTGAGTCACGACTGCGTCACCTTCTCTGCAGCACCATCCATCACACGCATACATTGTTTCAAGGAACTCTGGCTCTGGTGCATTTTGCCTGAATGGTAACAATCGGGTAATATATAACCACAATATTTATGTTTTACTGGCAGGTTAAAAATGGAAATTATACATAGGGCTGGGACAGCAAGGATTATTTATTTCCACAAAAGGAAAAATGGCTTCAATTTATTTAGTCATGTAATAAAGAGAAGAGCTCAGCCAAACACCAACTCAAGTCTTTATTCCAATTGTGCATAATGGATCTATCTATATCCATATCCTTATGGCATATCCATCATAAGAACAACAATGAGCTGGAAGAGGCCTTGTCAAGGCCAGTCCTTTCTTACTGTGTCCAATATATCACAGTCCTTTTCCTCCAGGGACAGTGCCCAGGCACTAGAGGTGACAGCACGACCACCTGATGGAACTATTCTCACAACCTGTGAGGTGAAAGTCCATTTCTACCACAGAATCCAGGAGATAACCCAGCTCCACAGGGACGGGTTAACATTCCTCGGGACTACTCGGGCTTGGCTTAGACACCTACTCAGAGCCGCTCTAAGGATGTTGAGTCCCAACTCTTGTATAACCAAGTTTCCCACAATATCTTCTCCCTCGGAGTGGGCAGAGACAAGTTCATGACTTTCTACATATGCACGTGCTCTTCGTTAGTCACCTCTCCTCCCATTTGCTCAACATCTACATATCCACTCCAACTGACTCCTTTCTCCCGCCCTCAGCTTCCTGAATCCGTGACCACGTTCTCCACGTCACTTTTTTTCCCAATCTTTCATCCTCTGTGATATCATGGTGTATTGTATCACTGCTTGAGGCAGTGAGCCTGCCTTCCTAAATTTGGTTTATAAATGACAGAGGGAGAAGTTGATAAAACAAGAAAATAGGGAACACGTGTATTTCAAAGTACAAGATGACAAAAAAAGGAAAAGTGTCTGTATCAATGTGTGCTACAGTGCTGCCTACACAGCCTTCAAGAAGGCACACTCAGGGTTTACTGTAAGAAAACAAACTGTTCCCCTCCAGCTTCCTCCTGCCACTTAGTCTCTCATCCTTTCCTACTCCAGCAGCTCTTCCCAAAGGAACTGTCAATTGGAAGGGGCTGTTCCTCTTCCTACAAGTGGATGGTGCTGCTCCCTTTCCCATCCCCCTGCATCTCTCCTCTGAATTAAATCACTCTTAAAATTCAAAAGACAAAAAACTACCTTGTTTCTGCCTATGAAAACCACACCTAAGCTGGCTCCTGCAGAATAGCTGCTTCTCTGAATTACCCCAGAGAACAAATGGGACTATCTGCACCTTAAAAGAAGTGAGGACTGAGACAGAGAGACATCTCAGGGCTACACCATAACTTCTGTGTGTTTTACTAGCAGGAAATAAAAGTGACAAATAGGCCCCACCTCGTGTTTAAGTCCAAACAAAATTCACCATACAAAAGCAGCCCCTGTAATTAGCTACACTTAAAAGGCCATTAGAATTCAGTTTACCCAGCTATTAAGCAGCTGCAGGTGGTCAGGAACACACTCGGAGTGGCTACTGACTGCAAAGAAAATTACCCTGGCAATGCTCATCCAGAGATTTTCTGTGCAGGGTAGGAGTAAGAAGACACACCACAGACCGGTTTCTCTCTAAAAGCAAATTGCTGATTATTCCATCAGGTAATATTAATAACAATGACATTGATATCTCGTTCTCTAGCCAAGGTAATAAAGCTGTCTGGTTTCACACATGTAGCAAAGTGCCAAAACCCATCTCAATTCAGGAGATAAGTTTTCCATTTAAGGACTGACTACAGCAATACACCCTCTTGTATTATTTTTCCTAGAAATGAAGGCATTAGAAAGCTCGAGTCTGCCAATTATTTTATTGTGGCCACAAAAGCAGCAAAGAATCCTCTTGTAAAATCAGTTGGTGATTCATTAGCATCTCATCTTCTAACTGAACTAAAAGAAAAAAAATAACTGAATTATTAAAAATATACAGAGGAAAGCTTAAGTTCAGTATGGTCTCTATTCCCACTGAAACTCAAAGAGAAATCTTGACAGGCATTTTACACACCCATTTTTGTGCTTGTTCATTTTTTAAGGGCCTGTAAGAATCACAAATATATCATAATAGAACAGACAGGTTGGTCCACAGGTACCAAAAAATGCATTGCAAATACTGACCCTTCATTTGTCAAGGCTATGGAGGTCAGTATCTTAAACTAGGTTTAAATTCTGATTTAGGGCCCCTGCAAGAGTCCTCCTGAGGCTTTGCAACGAACAGTAAACAAGAGGTGACCACACATAGCTTGGAAGATCTTGTACAGCGAAATAACCCTATAAAGGTGAGTTTTCTCTTTAGGATGAGCAATTCTGAAAGGCACAGCACCAGAACCTCATTTATCCATTCCAACTTAATCATTTAACAAGCTCCTACAAATTTTTAATGGAACCATGGAGGTTCAGGAGAAGGAAGAGGACAAGCCACAACCAAAACCCGGGGAGCAAAAGATGCACAAAAAGCTACATTCTATAACCACATCGCAGACCACAGGAACAGGGGTTTTGGCAAAGACAAACACGGTGGCACCAAGACCAGCATCAGGAGAGCAGTGAACCCACAGCTCCCACCTGCAGCAGCTGCTCTTGCTCACACCGGGACCCTCGTGGACAGAACCACCTCAGGGCAGTGGGGAAGGGGCTGCCTTCCCTCCACACCAAGCCTTAGGGCTGCCCAGCTGGGAGCCTTTCCCTGCTGGGTCCACATCGGTGCCCAAAGGGTCCCCTGACACCCCCCTGGGGCAGGACCCCATGAAGTTGGGACCCCACGACAGACAAGCCCCGGCCCCTCAGGGGGCGAACTGCCAGCTCCGCCTCCCCCACCTGCACACCCCCTTATATACCCTCCGCGGCCCCCCGCCGCCTCACACAGCCAATCCGAAGACGGGGAGCGACGCCCCCTCCCCTAACTAGGCCAATAGGAGGCAGGGGCGCGAGGCCAGCGGCCAATCAGCAGGCGCGCGTGCCCCCCCTTCCCCCCCGCCAGACCGCCCGCTCTCCGTCGCCCCCCCCCGGCCCCGCCTGAGGGCCTCCGCCATCGGCCCCCCGGGAGGGCGCCCGGCGGTCAGCCGGCCCCGACCACTGCGAGCCCGGGGGGGACGCGGGCCGCTGGCCTGAGCACGGGCAGCGCGGGGAGCACGGGCCGGCAGCGCAGGGCAGGGGAGCCGTGCTAACCGCAGGGCGAGCGGCCCAGAGCAGTGGTGGAGGGATGAGACCCCCGCAGTGCCGGGGGGGCAAAAAGATGGCTGCAGCAGCCCCCCCCCGCTGCTGAGGTGCCGGGGTCCGGACTGTACCACGCAGGGAGGGGGGGAGCAGGGGTGGGGGCAGCCCCTTCTCTTCGCGCCCGGGGCGGGTGGGGGATCCCGGCTGGGCCGAGGTGGGGGGGAGAGCGGACTGTACCTCTCCCGCGGGGGGGGGGGGGGGAAGGGGAATGAGTGCGCCGTGCTCCCCCCCCCCCACTGGCGGGAGCCAACGGTTTATCCCGGTCCCGCACCGCCAGCTCCGGGCGCCATCTTGGGTGCGACTAAAACAACAAGTCCAAAACCCCCGGCGAGTCCCCGCGGCGTCCCCGGGCCGCGCTGCCCTCCCGGACCGTCCCATCGCGTTACCTGAGGGGGTCCCGTGCGGGCGCCGTGCCCCGGCCGCCGCCGCCGGCCCCGCGGCGGCCCCGAACCCCCCCACCTGTCCTCACCTCACAATGGTAGCTGCAGAGCGGGAGGGGGGGCGGCCGCCCGGGCCTCATTAGCATAATCTGCCTGGCAACAGGCCGTGGCGCCGCGCGCTGATTGGCTGAAGCGTCTCCGCCCGCCACGATGGGGCACAAAACTGCTCCAGGGAGGGCTCGGAGTACCCAGGTCAGGGGGCTGGGGGTGGGGGTGGAGGGGTGGGGGTACAGGTACAGGTACAGGGGAGTAGAGGACCGGGGCCCGCGGGGAGGGGACAGGACGGGGCTTTCGCTCCCCCCTGCGGCTGCGCACGGCCAATCAGGGCGCCGCTCTCATCCCCGCCGGAGATATCTCCGCCAATCAGGACTCGTCTTTCATTGCGGTGCTCCGCCCCCTGCTGTGGAGGCGATGTGGGGGCCGCGGGCAGCGCCCCCTGCTGGCGGGGCGGGGCAGCGCGGGGCGCTCCCTGGCGGCGGGGAGGGCCGAGGGGCGATTCCCCCACAACCCATCCCCCATTCCCAAATTTTCCAGAACAGGACGTCCATCCCCTCTCCCCTCTGGATAATGAGGTGACCCCCCCACAGCTCTCCTGGGCTCCAGGCCGCGATGCTCCACACCCCGTCAGCCCCATCTGGCAGCCCCTGGTACTACAATTACCTAAAATAGTGTCAAACCCAGCAGGTTTCACCAGAATTTCACTTAAAAGCTGAGGCACGAGCTATTAATATCTGTCGAGGATGAGGAAATGCCCCCAAAAAGGGCTTCTTCTGCCTCACAGGGCCCTAACTGGCGCAATAATTTAAATTTTTTCACACACTTGGGAAGCTTTTTGATCTGGTAGCTGAGTAGATAGTTCTTAAACAAGACAATCTCTGTGTTTAGGACCTTTTAAGTTTATTCCAAATGGCTCCATGAACTTTGTGTGCACAAAACCACTGTTCTCTGCAGCATGGGCAGCCACAGATCCTGCAATGGCCCACTGCGGGCAACTGACCCAAACCCAGGAGCACGGAAAGGGGAAATTTGGGTTAGAAATGAGTCACTGCTTTTACAGAACTGGTTCTGCTCATTCTCTGCCCTGGGAGAAAAGCAAGAAAGTCTGATCTTGGTGCAATTAAGTCTAATTTTCCATTAGGTCTGTCTTTTTAAAGCCTGGACTAGTATTTTAAATTAAGAGTTGCAGGTGCATATTGAAATCATCCTCTGTTGTACTGACCCAGCCCTTCCATGAGCAATCAAAATTTAAAGAAAACACCCCAGAGATGCAAATTTTCTAACCTGCGCTTAGGAACTTGACCTTAAAATGTTAGATACAGGTCTCAAACCTGAAGTGAGCAGAATTAGCTTAATTTAGAAGTTTCGGGGGGCTTTTCCCCCTTTCACAATACCTTTTTATGCCTCTGGGCAGTTGCCTTAATTTGAATTATGGCAGTTATGGAGTCGATTTATTCCTCTGTCCTATAAAATCAGTTTCAATTTCATTTTACCACATTGAAACATTAGGAGAGCTAATAGTAATACATAAGACCAAACAAAACTGCTTTATTTTTCATCAGTCTTAACAGGTACATGTATTACTTTTTTAACAAGTCAGTGTTTTCAGTGTTATATTTTTATTTGGGGTTTCCAAGAGCCTCCCTAACATTTTGAAGATTTGCTGGCTCATACTGAATGCTATCCCACAGGTTGTTTTCCCCTCTGAGCCAAATCAGTGCAAGTTTCCAGTGGCTGCAGATGCTGCTCTGATTCATCCCCTGCAGTCTCTGGGCTCTGATGTAATGCCCATTCTAATTCCCACGTTCCATGTGTTGTTGCTGGTGCTCCAGCAAAGGCTTTGTTTTCTTTGCTGGCAGAGAGAGGAGCCCTCACAGGAGGTTTATTTATTTATTTCTAATCTTCATGAAATACATGAAACCACCCCTGGTCTGGAGCAGTGCTGGGACCCACCACCAAATTCTCCTTCTCCCCCTCATCTCCTGGCTCAGCAGATCCACATCTCCATCCCTGCACCACCTCATTTGGTGCTTCAGCACCTCCTCCCATCCTGCCTGTTCTGTGTCTCCCCTCTGGCCACTCCTAGGCTCATTTTCCACTGTTTCCCACTGACTGTTTTCTTCCTCATTCCGGATAGAAAAGCACATTGCAACCCCACCCCATTTAATTTATTCATTAATATCAATTTGCCCTCTTTCACTTGGACCTCCTCACCCTTTCCCTTCACCCACTAAAACCACTCTCAAGTCTCTGCCTTAAAAACAAGCCTCCCACACCTTGACCACACTCCCTAAAGCTCTAAACCCTAAACTCCCTAAACCCTCTAGAAATATTTTTCTTGTCCCATCTATCCCCCTTTGTTTCAGGTTTTGTCGGGGTTATTGGATTTTTCTCCATGACATAATCTCATTTTGAGGAGCGCATAGATTAAAACATGACAAAGAAAAATGCTCGAGTGCTATAAATTCACTTGAGTTATAGAAGCAGCCACTGCCTCGCTGGCCCTGGTGACCTCCCAGCCTCCACCTGTGCATGACAAGTAGGCACTTAGGCCCAGATTCCCAAATTAAACTGCACACAGAACTGGGCTATGGATTGTGGCACCCACCTCCCTCCCCTTGTGCGAGTCAGCAGCTGGCTGTGATTTAAAACCCCAATCTAGGAGATGGAAAAACTTCAGCTTTCTCCCTGTGTCTGTTAAAACCTGCTAAATTATAATGCAACTGAAATGGAATTACTTTTCATCCTGCACAGAGAATACAAAACATTAAGGGAATGATGTGAATTCACTAGTTTAGAGCAAGCCACAATAAATTTAATTAAAGTGTCCTCATGTAAAACACATGCAAGTACAGCAAAGTTATCTTAGTTTGGTTCTCAGGATCATTTTGCCCCTAAAAAATTAGTATTTTGTTTTTTAACATGCTGAATTAAGCCCTTTAACTGCAAGAAAAGGTTTGACTAAGGGAAGTTTGGGGTCAGTGTTTTAACACCTAATGATCAACATTTTAAGTGATTTTATTTTAAATGAAAAGCATACCATCTCATCCCACACATTCACTATCGGCTCTCTGTAGTCACATCCCGCAATGTTTATTATTAAATATAAAGCAACACAGAAATAAGCCAGGAAACAACTCTCATCACCCCTCTTAATCTTCACTGGGTAAAAGATGCAGCAAGTTTCAGGAAAAGAGAGCTTTTCAGTTCACTGAAAATCTATTTAGCAAAGCCCTGTTGGGGTGTAGGGATGGGAAAAGTGAGTTCTGGCTGCCAAAATGCCTACAGGGAAAATACTTTGCCACTCGCACTCCAATATCTCTTTGACTCCATTCTAACAATATTTACGGAGGCTGCTGCTGCTCATGATGGGGCCTCGAAATCTCAGTGTTTAGGGAAGATAAAAATCAACCAGGAGTTGAGCATTTCACAGGTTTGGATGTAAAAACTGCCTCTTCACAAGCTTCTGCTAGATGAGAACGAGATTTTTCCTTCTTGTCCTAGCTGCTCCTGTGCAGCCCCAGCCCTTCCACAGGCAGCAGGTTGTGGCCCTAGTCAACCCAGTTCAGAATTCCAGTGCAGCCCAGTTCTCCTCTGCATTGCCAGACTTGTTATTTCTTGAAGCACTTCCCAGAAATCTCACTGGACAGATGTAGTTCAACTTCAAATCCAGGTCAGCTTCTCTTCATTGGGATTCCTGGTGATTTAGTGCACACGTTTCTCTGGGAAAGGACTTCAACCACCATCAGCCTTAAAACCCTTCCAGCACCACTCTAAAGGAATCCCTTTAGTCCTTGTCCCACATATTTAAATTATGCTGCTATAGTTGGGTATCTGAGGTGGCACAGTGACATACTGAAGTTAGGGTCAACATGGGAACTTTTAATTTTATTTTGTAACTTCCCCACAAACCTCTTGTAGTGTTGAATATGATTGTCCAGATATAATTATTCTGCAAGATTAGCTATAATGGTTGGTTTGGCACAAAATCCAGGGTGGATTTATTTGAACTGCTTGCCCTTGGTCTGCTATACCCAGGAATAAATTCTTTTGGAAATTCTTGAGGTTTTACATGGGATCACAGGGAGCTGCTGAGGCTGGAAAGGGGATTTCCCTCTTGAGTTCAAGTGAATTCACTGCCCAGCTCTGGTTGTGTAGAACTGCCGTTAATAGGAAATTAACTGCAAAATAAACACAGAGCCTGTTTGGGTTTCCTCTCCATTAAATAGGCTGGAATGACTCAGGCAACTCAGATATTTCAGAGTTTGCCAGAAACTTATATAAAGGTTGGATATTCTCCACTAAAATTACTCCTGTATTACATTATATTGATATCTTTAAAAAGAGAAAAATCAGTGTAAGGACTTTATTTTGAATGAAAAACATACCATTAGCTAAGGCATTTCATCCCATACATTCACTATTTGCTCTTTGCCTGATCTGTACCCACCCAAGTAGCATTTACCCCCTAATATTTAATGGGAAATATAAAGAGGCACAAAATTAAGCCAGGAAACTGGCTTAAAATTTAATAGGCTGGCTTTAAAATTTACAGGATTTAAAAGTATTTTTGATTTTTCTAGGTTTCCCTGTCTCCAGCACTGGGAAGGAACTTGAAACGTATCCCTTCAATTGCATTTCTCAAAAAAAAAAAGTGATGATTATGTGACAGAATCAGCCTTACCCTGCCTTTGTTGGGAAAGAAGGGATCTTCAGAGATAGTCCTCCTGCTTCTGAATTTGGTAGATAAATAAAGGAAGCAACATAGAAACAAGTTTAGTGATAACTTGTGGCTGCTGTCTAAACATCTACCATGTTTTCTTTAAAAGAAAAAAAATCCTACTTTATGATGTAATTTAGTACACGTACCAACCCCATACTGTGTTTATCTTGCCTTTTTATAGAGCAGCCAAAAGTAAGTTGCCTAGCTGGGAAAACTCTGTATCCTTTTTCAGTATGTATAGGGATAAAAATACTTATCTGTCAGATGCTCAGTCTTCCTTCTTCCCCAGGAGTTAGAAATTAGAAGTCTGACCTTCTCATGGATGGAGGAGTTTCCAAGCCACCACCTCCTCTCCATCACAGACACCACAGTGAATAACCTGAGCAGGATTTCTCTTGAGAGAATCTGAGGCTTTTATTCTTGCAGCCTTGAACAAGAGACTAAAAACATCACTGAAGACAAGGTTGGGTTTTTTCCAAAGCTTATTCTACTTGCTTGTTCTTGTGCCAACATTTGCATGCAGTTTAAAGAGGGTCTCTATCCTTGCCCCAGTGTTTACTCTCCTGATGCGTTCATAGACAGGTACATCCTCCCGTCATTTGTTTTGTCAGAAACAAACCACATTTCTTTCATCTTCTCCTGTCCAAAAATTCCTCATTCTCAGCTGTCTGACCAGCTCCTCTGCTCCACATGGACAACAGGGCTTTTACAGGGAACATTTCATTTTAGGTGATGCAGTTTTAGAAGCTCTTACAAATTTTTAAGTGTAAAATATGTCCCCTGGGATGTCTTCAGCTCTTACCCAAAAACCTGCATCTCTAAGCTCGTGGAAATATTCACCAATCACAGTCTCATCCTTCAGTACCTAAAGGAGATGACTAAGACTCATCTGGAGATGGCAGCAGGGACGTTTAGAAATCCAGGTTCTGAGGCACGTTCAAGAGAATGAGGCAGGGCTGAGGTCAGAACTAGCATCAGTCTACAATTTAGCGATAAAAATTAGACAAAATCCAACAGTAACTTTCCAATGCCAGAGCAACAGGACAAAGTCAAGGGCTGTAACCAATTAGAATCGACCCCAGGCTGAAATCAAGCACTCCACTAGTATTGCTCAGATGAGGCATGAGGTACCTGAGCTGGGCTTAAATACGACTGCTGGGCCTGTGGCTGGAGAGCCCAGGTGAAGCTGCTCAGGATTTATTAGTGGTCCCAGGGCTCTGGCAGGTCCTGCAGTGCTCCCAAGTGCTGCAGGGAGAGCTTTGCTTGCAGCCTTGGGTTCTTGTCAAAGTTGTTTTGCTTTGCTTTCTTTGTAAACTTACAATTCGAGTTTGTCCTAAGTTTAGTATTTGTATTGCTACCCTATTTATTAATGGCTTATAGGACTGGTGCAAAAAAAGACTTTAAAAAAAGTAGAATTATAGTTGCATTCTTTATTTTTTTCTTAATTTTAAACCTTTATTTACTGTGTTTTCAAGTCTTCCCTTAATTTTTTATCATAGCATGTTGAAAGTTAGATTTTTAAAAAGAAAAGCACAGGTGAAATTTTTCCACAGCATTCTGGGATTTGGAGTTTAAGTGGAAGAAAACCACCATTTGCCAGGTGGGTGGTGTTGCACCGCTGCCACCACCTCAGGGTCTGGGGTCTCCTGGGTGAGCAGGCACTGGGGCTGGATTGAGTTAGATGTCATTTTGGATTGCATTCAAAATATTTTTGCAGTTGGATGTGTCCTTCCAGGGGGGAGTTGTCTGGGTAGAAAAGAAATGTTTGTTTCAGGGGATGATTAGTTTAAGGGAGGGAATGTTTTCAAAATTAACTGAGTTGGAAGGTAAGTGTATTCCACCCACGCTGGAGACAGATACCTGAATGCCTTGGAAAACAAGTATTTGAGGAGAAGAGAAGGAATTAAATGGAGTAAGTGCCAGGATTTGCCAGGGAGTTGGTGCTGCCTTATCTGTGCAGCTGACAACCCCCAAGGATGTCACCTCGCACAGCCATTGAGTGAAGCCACAGCTTCTGCCGTGGTGCAGAGATGGCTCCAGATGAGAAACTCCTGCTGCCACACGCACAGGAAAAACAGAAAAATGTGCTGCTCAGGGGAAAAGAGCTGCCCAGAGCAGGGAATTCTGGCAGACCCTCTGCTGTGCTTCAGGCAAACGGCACCAGAGGAAGGATGTGGATGCCGGAGGCTGTGGATCCCGGAGGCTGTGATGAAAAACCATGTCTGCTTCCCCCAAACCTTTCAGTGAACAGAACTTAACCCAATTATTTCAAGCTAGTCTCATTTTATTTCTTTCTTTTTTTTTTCATGCAGGAAATAATCCTCATTCTTACAGCTCATGTGATGTTATCCAGGTGCACCCAAACGTTCTATATTCCAGGTGTGCCCAGGCACCTGGCCAGCCTGACCCAAAACAAAGGTGGTTTCTTCAAAGCAGTGGATTTACACGGTAAAGTTATGCCACCACTTTGCATTTCTGTTATTATGGAATTGTTCAACTGTTGCTTTGAACTCCTGTAACCCCAGCCTGCACACAGTGGAAAAATTCCGGGTTTGATGGCCTGAGCATGAGGTTACAGCTCACAATAAAGGGATTGCTGCAGTTCCAGCTGAGTGTTCCTGTCTCCTGCATCATGGCAGGTTTTCTGCCTTCCTTTTGCAGGGATCCCTCTGGAGATTTGTTTCAAGGGTTTTGCTGATAAGAGTAGAATTGGTATTTCCCAGGGCTCTACACTCCCTTTGCTTGGGAAGACTGTCTTTAAAGCCAATACACTCCAGTGGGAGCTTAGGTTGGATCTGGGCTCTTCAGTTTTATCAAAGCATCCCAGATTTTGACCCCTGATTTTCAAAATACTGAAAAATTTGCTGCTCGGTGAATTTGCCTGAATAATAGAGGAGCACAGTAATAACAAGG
Source organism: Chiroxiphia lanceolata (assembly GCF_009829145.1). Taxonomy (NCBI): domain Eukaryota; kingdom Metazoa; phylum Chordata; class Aves; order Passeriformes; family Pipridae; genus Chiroxiphia; species Chiroxiphia lanceolata. The sequence continues at coordinate 6,942,767 of NC_045659.1, read as the reverse complement.
GCATTTCTTAAAGCCAATTTTGAATAATTCTGATTAAGAGATTTGCCAGCTGCAGGCCCAGCCCCTCAGTAGCCACTTTTTACACTGAAATACCTTTTCACCACTGTGGTAAGATTCTCTTGAAAGTTATTCTTATTAAAGTACCTCTTAAGGCTGAGGTATTTAGGAAGGCAAAGGCCAGGAACAGGCCTAAGATGACAAGGTCATTTTTCACTCCTCAGATGAGCTTGATAAGGTTGAATTCATCTCCCTGGTGAGTTCCGTTTCACCCAAAAATAGCCTAAAAGTTGGCTGAGCAGCTTCACATCATCATGGTTCTCCTCAGCTGCAAAAGGCTATAAATGCCCAGAGAAGCTGTGGCTGCCCCATCCCTGGAAGTGTCCAAGGCCAGGTGGATGGGGCCTGGAGTAACTTGGGCTAGTGGGAGGTGTCCCTGCCCATGGCAGGGGGTGGAGCGAGATGATCTTTGAGGTCTCTTCCAACCCAAGCCACTCTGTGATCTTCTGTGTTCATCTTTATACTGAATTCCACATTCTAGCACCTCTTCTCTTCCTTTTCCTCATTAATTTCCTGCAGAACTTCCAGGACACATGCTGATAATGCCTGTTTGCCCTTTTTCCATGTCTTACCTAGTTTTATTTTCACCTGTTCACTTTCTCTTTATAGTGATTGCAGAAACTGTAGAAAAAAAATTGTTAAAATAATACTCTTTTGTTTAGTATAGAGCAACTGCAACACAGGAAACCACACTGAAGGTACAATTAAGACTAAAAGCCAATCCAGTATTTCTGTGACACCTGCTGGGAGTTTATCTGTTTTCACAGTCTTTCACCAGGTTTTCTTTCACAGCTGACATGTTGGTTGATAACAGAAATAGGAAATAAAGAGGAATGAAAGAGCCCTGAGCTGTACAGACTGCTGGCTTCTCTCACCATGAAATGCTCAATAGTGAATTATGCAATTGTTGAAAAGCTATTAGCAAACACTGGAGTTAAAGGTGGAAAAAAGACTTAACAAGTGCAATATTTTTCCTTCTCTGATTTTAAAGAAACATCTTCCCAACAAATAGAACAACTTACATAGCCATAAACTCATTTAAATCTTATTTTTCATTGCTGTACCTCTTGGATACTCCTTTGGTAACTGATTTCCTGCCCTATGCCAGATGCTGTTTTCATTCACAATGGAGTAACAGTGCTCTGGGAGTGATATCACAGTATCATTGCACAGCTCTTATTGTGACTTCTCAAATTTAACGTTCTGAATTATGCTCTTTGTTGGTTGTGTGGGGAGTTTCAGATCTAGGGTTTGATTGAAGTCAGCCTACAAGAAAAAAAAAAGAGAGAACAGAGCCTGGAGAACTTGGACAGTTTGCAATGTGCAGAAAAACATGGAAACCAAAGAAGGGCAAAAAGGAAAAATTTGACTATTTGATATATTCTTGTATAGGTGGAGGGAAAGCTTGAAATAAGACTTGTGTTAAGTCCTTGTTTTTTAGGTTTTGAGGTGGTGCAGGTATTTAATTACTGACACTGCCAAGGGATCTACCCTGTGCTCATGTTGGATGATCCAGATGATGCTGGATCAGCACGTGGTATTGGCCAGGGGAGACACCTGGCTCAGGGCTGCTCTCATTTCACCCTCTGGCCACAGCTTCAGCTCTGCACCCATGTGCTAAAGGAAGTGCACCAAATACAAATAATTTCTAGTTTTTCATCCAGACCCAGGTTTAGGCCCTTCTAAACACAGGCCAGGAACCTTGCAGTTCCCTGTTGTGAACTGTAGTTTTCCTCTCGTGCCAGCACAGTTCCATCCTTTGCTGGGATAAGGTTTATGAAAACTGGTGTATGTGTTTGTGCCAGTGTCCGTGTGCACAGAAATGATTCTTTTGAAGGGTTATGTAAAGATATATTTTCCAGAAGACAGAACAAATAGAAGGAATCCAGTTGAGTTACTTAAGGCCTGATCATGCATGGAGAGGAGCACTCTGAATTTTAAATGCAGATTAGAGCACTTGCATCCCACAGGTCCCTCTAAGGTTGCAGGGTGTGTCTCTGTGTCTATGCATGTGTTTAAGCATAAATTGAGCTAAGGACATAATTATATATGCTTATTCCCCCCCTTAGAAGTAAACTCGTAATTATGAAAAAGAAAGGGAGATGGAAGACATTCCTTTGGCAGTCGGGAAGAGAATATTGATTTAACATCTTTGCTAAGCAGACACTTCTTTTGGATTGCTTTTGAGCCTTCCCCGTCAAAAAAAGGAGCTGGCAAATGGGTCTGTGGTCCAGCTGTATTTTCAGGAAGTATGGAAAAGGTCTCATTAGACTTCTGAAGAGACAAGAGGGAGATATTTATCATACACAATGGAATATTGATGTATTTAAATGTGCTGATCTAGGAGATTTTAAAAAATAGAAAATGCAGTCAAATTTTGCCTTCTTTGTAGTCCACTGAGACTGCACCAGGTAATATGTTGAGGAAAAACTTAGCCAAAAGCAGTTTTGAGGGAAACTATTAAAATGCAGATAAATGAAGATGTCTGCTGACCCCAAGAATCTGCAGTCACGTGGCGAAGGTTTCATTACTCACACTGCAATGCTTTCTGAAGTATATTTTTGTATCATCATTTCCCATTTTAAATTCAGCTCTTAAATCCCAAAAGGGAATTAACTACCAGCCATTTGCATTTTAAAGGGAAAACTCAAACCTCAATAGAGTGCTCTACTTAAGGCTCCTTTTATATAACTGAACCAATGAGCTGCATCTTGGTGGAGACCTTGGGGAGTCAACCAAGTGACTAGGACAAGGAAAAGCCTAGACTTGAAGGAATCCTTGTAATTTGCTTCAGAAAATGCTGAATATGCTGATATCCTGCAAAATGGTGTTTTTCATTATTGTAGGTCAAAATGTCTTTAATGTTGTAAAATAAAGTTGTAAAATAAAGGGAGTAACTTTGAATTTAGCCCTTTGCAAGACATGAGAAAAGACTGTTGGAAAGTTACAGGATGGGGATTTTTTTTTTTTTTTTTTTTTTTTTAAAGATCTCTCAGGAGCTGACTCACCTTCTGAGAAAATATGATTGAGGAGAAGAACTGAGGGGGCTGTGCTCTGCCTCGGGCCATAGGTCTGGGGTGGAAGTTGTAGGCAGCCTACTCCTTCCCTTGGAGACACTGGGATTCATCTTCTCCTCACATGGCCCAGTTCTTTTCAGCTGTGTTCTGCTCTTTGCCTTTATTCACCTGACACTGACTTCAAACACATGTATTTCTCTATTTCTTATAACCACAGAACCTCTATCCCAACTTCTTGCTGCTGTAGGAGTTTAAAACTGCCAAAGCACTGCTAAGTCTCATTTTCTTGTGGCCCCTCCAAAGAACTCTGTTTCAAAGGTTAGAAAAACCCTGGAGCACAATACGAAGCCTCTCTCTTGAATGAGTTTATAAATCAATAGTGCTGGAGAGCCCTGTCTGTGTTTGGGGCATTGGAATAAAAAACTTGTAGAGTGAGTTTAGAGGTATGAGTTCCTGTGACTGTAAATTTGAGTATCCCACTGATTTTTATTTTTGTATTTCCTCCCCCTCCAACTCTCCGTTGAGGACCAGGCTGCTGATTAGACAAGGCCCCTCGGTTGCTTCCCAAAGTTGACAGTGCTGGAGGGCAAAGCTGCAGGTCCCTGTGGCTCCTGGAGCACAACTCCTGCGTCTCCAGGGTGTGCATTTCCAGCACCTAAAGTAAATATTCCTGTGTTGAAATAAGAAGAATGACTGGGTGGTTGGGAGCTGTGAGGCTCCTAAGGGTGATTGTAACAGGAAATGTCTTAATATTTGTTTAAATAGAATGATGCAAACTGCAGCTTTCTGTGCTGATACTGGATTAAAGTGAGTAAGGAGGGGATTTTTGGAGTTATTTTGCTTCTAAGTGGACCAGAAAAATAAACACTTAAAGATATCGTGCAGCTGATGGAAATCTACAGTTCCCAGTAATTTGCATCATCAGGCATGATGTGTCTGCTAGACATTTTAAATTCCTTTTTGCCTGTTCCTGTGTCATCAGTTCCTTCCTCACACACCCTGTTGGTTGCAAACTGAGTAACTACTCAAACAAGTGATGGGGAGAAATAAAAGGTGACTTTGGTGTGCCATGAAAGAGCTTGTTAGCACAGGTTACTCCATGATGCCTGATGGAGCAGGCACTGAATCAGACCTGATTGTGGAGGGAGGGGTAGATTTTTTTACTGTTGAATTGCACTTATCTTCAAAGCTGCTGCAAATGATTCCACGTTTATTCAGCAGAAGTCCTGAGGTTTTTGTATTCCATGTTTTTCGTTGCCGTGCCATTTGTTAAGATGATTTGGCTTTTAATCTACCAATGAATACTAAATGAAGAGTTCAATCATGAATCAGATCTCTTCTTGTGCTTGCCAGTAACACAAGCCATTTTTATTTCCAATTTCAGGTTTCTTTTACAGTAGAGGACAAAAATAAATTATGAGTGAAAAGAAGTTAAAATTTTTCCTCTTGAGCAACTCTTCTGCATCAACACTTAATCCTTCCATTATGTCTGATATCATTAATCATTCTGCTGTAATATTTGACACACACCTTTGTGGGACAAATTAAGATCTAATATAAAAGGTGCAATAATACTGACTTATGTGGAACTGCAGCTAATTATAACATATTTGAATTTTCATCTTTCATAGAAGACCTCTATAAAATAAACCACCTTTCAGACTGCTGAAATGAGACTGAGACAGGCAAGCAGATGAGGGGAGAGGGAAGGAACATCCAAGGACAACAAAAGGAATCTCAGCACCATAATGAGCCAATATCTGTGGAAAATATGCTCAGTTGGTGGTGGATTCTTTTTAATTGTGGGATTTTTTTTTTTCTCTTTAAGTTTTCAGATGGCTTTCCTACCACAACTGTGGTGCTCAGCTTATTTAACCGGGAGTGGTTTGGTTGCCTTGATAGATGAACGACTGATCCCGCAATCTTCAGAGATTAAATGTCACTTCGTCTTCACAGGTGGACTAGAAGAAATAAAGAAGACAGGATGCCATTGCAGGAAGATATTACAATGCAAGAGGCTGAGAGTTTACTGCATGTCTTCTGCAATGCAGCCTCTCCTTCCTCTCTGCCCTCAGTGTCTTCACTGTGCCTTTATTTGTAGACCTTTAGACCCTCGGTTTTTTGAGTTCCCTGTGTCAGGGTCAGTGTTTGTGTTCAGCTCCTTGAAGAAGCATCAGGCTTTGCTCTGCCTTGAGATCCTGCCAGTGCCCAAAGCCTCAGATCCATCTGGAGAGAGATAACGAGCAGCATAAATTCCCAGTTTGTGTATTAGCTAAAAAGGAGGTTAGGCTGCTATTTCTGCATTTGGGATCCTCAGTCTGAGTGTAGGCTCATTACTCTATTGAATTATATATCACAGGTAATTTCATTTCCTGGATAGTGAATCCTACAGATGTGCAACTCTATCCCAAAATGGATTCCTTATGTCTCTCAGACACTGCTTTTGCCTTGGGTAGTCTTCAGAAAAACAGTTAAATTCACCATGATCACTGGTTTTGCCCTCCATCTAGAAATGTGAGGAAATCATAGACTTTGGCACATTTTCTGGACGCTGAGATTCATGTGCAGGGTGTTGAAGGAGCAGCAGCTTCCTTTAGCAGCCATGCTCTTGTTGTGCTGGCCTTAAGCATCCTGGATTAATGTATTTTTCATTTCCCAATGCAATTCCACCTTTTTCCTGTGCTGGTGCTTCAGCAAAGCAGTAATATCTCCAAACCTAACTGAAGGGTTATTTTGAAGTTTGTAGTTCCAGGGGAGTGGGGATTTATGCCAAGATTGTTTCCTTAGCAGTGCGTTACATGTTGTAGACAAGGATTGTGCTGCTAGAGGTGAACACAGCACAAACTGCTCTTCACGTCTACCCACTTGAAACATCTCAGCCCACCTGTGTGGAAGCCAAATTAATGGCACTGTTTCAGGCATGGAACAGAGCAGTGGGAAAATGGCCATAGAGTTAAGGGTTCATAGATACAATGAAGGGCAGATTTTCTCCCTTCCCTGCCAAGCCTTTTTGAAGATGTTTTTGAGCAGAAATAGAAAGGCTTGTTGTCCACCACGATTTACTGTGTCACTTCCTTTTTACAGATTCTTGTGCTGCTTCTCCTCACACCTGCAATTATTCCTGCAATTATTATTTATCGCTGTTTTTATAGTATGACTCCACTTGCAATGCATCTGTTCTTATTTATTTTCCAGCCTTTCAGTTTCCTAAACTTCACTGTATTCCCATAGAAATCACCTTTCTCTTTCTAAGCTCCTGTCTGCCTTGTGTTATCTCTCAGGGCCTGGAAGCTCTCTGTGCCTTTTTTGTTGCCCTCTTTCTGTGGAACATCTTCCTCCTCTCTGTATATCTTAAAGCCAATTTCTCCTGCAGTTGCCTCCATCTCACTGCTGCTGAACTTCCTACGTCTTGTCCCCAGCGTGTTGTCCTTTGAGTCACAGATGGAAGGCTGGGCTGCAAAACTGCAGGCACCCTGGACTTCCACACAGAAATGTTGCAGCCAAATATAGATGTCCGATTCCAGAGCACGTTGGCAACCTTCTGATGTTATTTCTGGATTTGGAGAAATATTATTTCTCACAGGCACTTACATAGCTGGATGTTGATCACGTTTTAGTTGGCTAATAACAGTTTTGCACTGCTTTGTGCCCCTCACACAGCCCTGGTGACAGGCAGAGGTTTTTTTCCAAGAGTTGGGGCAGTTAATTGTGTATAATTTGTGCAAGCTGTATACTGTATTTTTTCTAGAAGCACTGTTTAGTATTTCTTATATTGCTGAATTATGTTCAGCAGTAATAATATTGTATGATTGCAATACTCCAATAATAAGTAAAAAGGAGTTCTTTACTAAATCCCATCACATGCTGTAGTAGTTTTCTAACTTTAGTTTGCATTCTACCTCCTTAAACCCAGACTGACTGAACCCTACCTCTGCCAGCTCTTCCTTGCACATACTGGCACACAGAGCTAATGCGAATGATAGGATCTTCCATTTAAATCTTCAGTGAAGATTTTTAATTAAAGGAGCTGTATAATATTACAATTCACAGGCTAGATTGATTTTATGATTTTTTTTTTGTGGAGTTTAAGAGAATGGTGAGACTATTTGAAAACTTTCTTACTTCTCTGAACTCGTTCCCCAGGTACTGGCAGGATCTCATCAGTTTGCTAAAGTTGCTGCTCCCAGAGACTTTAATGGTATACCAAATACAATTCTCTATGACTTCTGTTTGCTCCTTTTATCTAGAGTTTAACATTACCCTCTCAGAGCACATTTTTGCAGTCATAAATATGCTCTTTCTGTTTACACAGTCGTGGTCTTGCAAGTGCTAACGGGAACAAGTGTGTAAAATGGGATTCTTGGAAAGTTAACAGCAGGAAGGGTGTTCTAGGGAATGCTGCAGCATTGATTCAAACTGGTGCTGTTGTCACAGGCAACAGACAAGTACCAGTGCTCACCTGGAAGAGATCTGTACACTGAATTAACCACAACCACTGAGAGTGCCAGCACACCTGCAGTAACCCCTTCTCCCATGTTGACAGCAGTCATCTGAAAACAGTCTTTTCTAAAGCCTTTCCATGCTGAAGGCCGTTGGGTATTTTTTCCCAGCTGCTGGAATGCCATTTGTATCTTGCTGTATCTCCATCTCCCTCCCTCCCCTCCTGCAGTCGTATGAATTTAGTTGCATCACCAAGGAATGAACAAGATCTGGTGGCTTAAACCTTTTTTCTTCTGGGGCCTTTTAGTCCTGGGAGGACTGATCTCTGTATGACGGGGAATGTGTTATAGGATAACATTTGGAATCAGGGCTGTCTCACTCAGGGTTGTGAACGTGAATTAATACTCACCAAGCACTGTGTAAATATTAAAAGTATATTAATTTATATAGCACTTTAAATACTATATAAATTCAACCTCCAATGAAAGCTGCTTTCCAAAGATTTATAAAGAACTTGTACATTTTTACCTGGGAAGGAAGAAAAATCCCTCCTTTTCTCAAACAAGGGAAAAGCCTTACTCAGAATGTCTTGTTATTTACTCATGTATTTATTTTACACAATAAAATATTTACATTAAATGTGTCAGTTTTCAAAAACAACTTGTTACTTAATTTTTCAACTGAATTTGGCCAAGTGGAAAAGGAAATTAAATATGCCAGAGGACTGCAGTAAAAGAGATATAACAGTTTTCAAATTGTGTGAGAAAGAGACTATAATAAATGACCAGTGGACTGGTCAGCTGTTTTAATTAAAACTGGGCTTATTGATCTATCATAGATTTGCCCCATTTGCAACATTTCGGCAATATTCCTATTTCAGAAAATAGCACTTGGAAGAGACACCAAAGAACATGGAAGCTGCAAATGGAAAGGTTTTATAACTATGTGACATTTTGTACTATGGTCTTTTTCCATCCTATATTAGCACCTCACATATCTTCATACAAAAAGGCATAGATTCTATAGAATCTATAGGATAGTCTATCCTGGTCTGGTGGAAGGTGTCCCTGCCCATGGCAGGGGGGTGGAACAAGATGAGCTTTTCCAACCCAATCCACTGTGTGATTCCATTATCCTGCTTTTCTAACTTAATTCTTATGAGATCACTGTTTATTTGTGCTTTAAAAAACCACCCTAAAATATATTGGTTTACATCAGATTTTTCAAGGTGTCATGTTCTTCAAACCAGTGGGATCTTTTAGCGGTTGCATCTTCAATGTGGGCATTTGTCATGCCTGAACTGATTGATGTACATTTCTATTGGGAAAACTAAATAAAGTACTAAAAAGGGGATAATAATTGTTCTGCACCAACGTGGAAGGACTGTGGTATCAGCAGCTTCTGTTGGTAGCTCTGATTTGTTCCCGAAAGGCTTATTATAAATTTCTGTTTATAAGTAATGTGGTGAAATTCAAATAGCCTCAATGCAAATCTGGCACAAATCCCCTTGGTTTTTAAGCCAGAAATGTGTCTTTAAATAGTGGCATCAACAGTGGCAGAACATCTGCACTGGAAGCAACCAGTGCCGTGTTCTAGTTGAAAGGAAAGGCACGGCTGTGTCACACCCATGGCTGCACAAACCGGAGATGGTGAATATGATGTTTAATTAAATATTTAATTAAATATGTGTCTGTTGTTTAATAAAAGTTTATGTTTTGCTGTGTTTACAGAGGTTGGCAGCACGTGTTGTCTTCTCTTCCAGGTAGTGCCTGGTGAGCATCCAGTGTTGGCAGCAGGATGAAGAAATTGATGATTATTATTCAATAGTTGTATTTTAAGAATATATATATGTATATAAAAGCACAACTGTATCATTGGGAACCAAGAAGGGCTGGGAACTTGCTGCTCACACCATGGGTCAAGGGCTTTAAGGAACCAGGAGGGGATGTAGAGCTGGTTTTTTGAGTGGTAAACCTTGTCGTTTTCTTTCTAGATGAGGAAAACGCGTCCCTCGGCTTTTCCTACCCCAGAGCCCCCTCGCTCACCGCAGTGCTGGGCAGTGTTTAGTCCACAGACCCCCATACAGCCCACGGCCTTTTCGGGTTAATGTCTGTGGCAGCCTGGGGTGACAAAGGCGGGGTGCGGGCGGTGACGCGGCCCGGTTACAGCCCGCGAAGTTTCCCCTCAGGGTTCCCCTCAGTCCCGGCCGCCATTTCCTGCCGGGGCGGCCCCGCCCTCTCCTCTCCTCCTCCCATTGGCTACCAGCGGCGCCGGGGCGGGCCTCCGCCCCGTTTACCCAGGTGGGCGGGGTCTCTCCACAGCGCTGCGCGGCGATTGGCTGGCGTGGCTGTCAGTCGGCGCGGGGGCGGGGCGTGGCGAGGCGGGGCCCCGCGGGGGCGCTGCGGCCGCAGTCGCGCTCGGGCGGCGGCGGGTGATGGCGGCGGCGATGGGCTCCGCGTTCCTGCTGCTCCTGGTGCTCCTCGGGCCCGCGGCCGCGCTCGCCGGATACATAGAGGTGTGTGCGGGCTGTCGGGGCGTGTGTGCGGGCGGCTGGGCCTCCCCCAGGGGTACCTGCTGCACCGGCGGGAGATAAGCGGGGTTCAGGGTGTCTCGGCGGGTGTGGAACCCACTCCACCTTGTCCGGCCTCCCCGAGTCCTTCCCGCGGCGGAGGGTTCGCGTTTTCCCCGTGCTCTCGGGAAAGCCGCATCCCTCAGGCCTCTCACCTGGCCGGGAGCTCAGTCTCATCGGGATGCTCGGGGCTGGGATTTTTTTTGGGAAGTGACCTCGGCATTCTTGGCGCGGGCGCAGGAGCGGCGAGCTTCAGATGAGTCTGGAAGAGTGTTAAAAGGCAATGTCATAGAGAAAAGCCTCGGTTAAACGAATCCGTTTGTTTGTTGATGGATCCTAAGTAAATCTTCGGGTTGGAACTGGTACTGGTACCTTGGCTTTCGGGGGAGATGCTTCAGCCGAGTGTAAAGGTTGTGCATTTCACATAGAAAAGGCTTAGATGCTTATATGTATAAATATCTATATACATATATATAGATAGATAGATATATGCACACCCTTATACATATATAAACAGACGTATACATATATGAATATATATATATATATAACTTTTGTCTATATGAAATATGTACTGCATTTGTATATATATAAATAATTGCAGGGGGGAAATTCCAGCTTTGTCCCTAAAACCAAACACTCGTGTAATTCAGCTCTCTGAACAACAAGATGAGTAGGGGAAAATCTTGCTATTTTAAAAACTTGATGCTATAACCTGTGTATTAGAGGGAAGCATCAAAACAAGGAGCAAAGTATGTGCTGAGCTCCAGACACGTAAATAGGGTTTAATAATCTACGCCTCGGTGTTGTTTGGAAATGCAAAACAGCTGCATCTGTCTTGTGTAGGTTCTGGGTTATTTAGGGAGAGATAAAGAACAGGCTTGTGGCTGCTTGTGAATGGCTTGATTTGAGAGTTTACAGTAAATTTTGGCTAGCTTGGTTAAACAGAACATGTACCTTAGTGTGGTGCAAAAATCCAAAGCCTTGAGCTGGCAATAATTCCTAACAGGCATTAAGCTGGTTTTGGATATTTTTAATATGTGCTGTGTGGAGTTGGTGTAGTCCGTGATTTCTACTTGTTTGACTGCTGCTGAGGAGCAGTATTCCTCTTACTTTGCACCAATCCTTGTCTTAAATTTCTGTAAATCAAGGGAACATGCTGATAACTGTAGAAGAACTTGTGCGGAGGTTCCCTCGTAGGAAGGGTGGTGGAGCTGCTCCGAGGGTGTGGAGCTCATCCCAGCTCAGCTTCCTTGGCATTGCCTTGATGGTGGGGACTATCCTGGCTGCTGGTGTCACATCCAGTCCCTTCCACCTGTTTGGAAACTCCTCCAGCTGTAGGTCGCTTCCTCCCTTACACTCGAGGCAAATTTGGCTGCCATGCACGTCCCTCTGGAATCCACTGCTTATGGACATGTGCTACGAGATACCAGCTCGGAAAACATTATCTGTGGTTTTATTCCAAAGCCTGGTGTCCGTGTGATCAAGGGTTTGCCAGTGCCAGGGTTTGGCACAGAGGGAGACCAGCAGTGTCTCAACTCGGCTCCCTTAGCCCCGGAGAACAGGGGCATTGACCTTTTGGAAAAGGATTAAAATGAAACCATTCCTATAATGCAGTTTGCATCCTTGGAAGGCACGGAATCCACCTTCGTCTGCTGGCACTGTGGCATTCTAATCCTTATTTTTGCTGCGTCTTCTCCCATTGTCTCGCTGGTGGGGGACTGGGGGACTGCAGCTCTCGAGAGAGAGCTTTTCTCAAGAATCTCTCTCGATGCAGAGCTTAGGAAGCGAAATGCTTACTGTTCTTGGGTTTTCCTTACTGGATTTTATCAGATAATGTGAGAAAAATATGAGAGAAATTGATTTTTTTCAATAATCGAGCTGCTGTTTGAAAGTTAAGGGAAGCAATGTCTGCAGTTATTAGTTGAGTTGCATTGGCACGGTCCCATTAGGTAGATTTTCTATCTCACGATTATCTCCCAGTCCCTGTCCCTGGAACACCCGCTAATCTTCTTATCAACTACAATTTGTTTTTCTTTCTCTCCTGTACAGAGCAAGGGGAGTGGCAGTTTATTTTTCCTTTTAAATTGTTGGTGTCTGAAGCCTTGAAAAGGGCATTCCCAAGGGCTGTTCCTGGTGACAGTCAGTCTCCCCTTCCAGATCCTGGTGTGTGGATGGCAGATAACCTCTGACAGTCTCTCTTCCAAATGAGTTGGAATATAAGAGCTTAGAGAAACTGTGGATCCCAGCAATTGATGTTTTACTTTAGTGTATGCCTGAATTTTGCTTGTTTTGCTTGTGAAGTCCTAAGGAACCTCAAATAGGACACTGATGCCAACTGGAAAAAGAAAATAAATCTATGTTAATTTGATCTGTATTCCAATGATAAACTACTTCTGCTGTGCCCTCAAGGCCTTTAGAGATGCAAAGTTTCTTTTTTATCACTTGACCTTTTCGTGTAATCAAATCTGAGGCAATGCAGACTCGATATTGCTTTTTTTAATCGCGTTTGGTCTTTTTCCAAACCTCTTCTCAATGCTTACATCTGTTACCTGCCTGTTTGAAATCACCAGGATTTGGGGTGAGACAAAAAACAAGGGTGTGTTTTGCAGCAGAATTTCAAGTTATTATTTTTGTCTTGTATTGCTTAAATTCTCCCCGACAGAAATATCAGCCTTGTGCCGTTTCTGCAGACCTTGGGGACTTCTAATTGCCTGCTGCATCGAACAAAGAACTCCACCTAGGGAAATTTCCACTTGGTGTTTGAGTCCTAGTAGAAACAGCTCGTGAAAATTCCAGTCCTGAGCCCGTGGCCTTTAGTTTGCTTTCAGCTCCTAAAACTTCGCTTCCCAGGGTTAGGAAATATGCTTTCCTATGAAGGTGATTATATTCAGTGGCTCTTCTGAGCCCCAACAAAAGCTTCTCTGAGGCAGAGATGTGGAAATAAAGCAAATGTGATACTGCAGAGAGGCTTTGGAATTTCTGCTGCATTGTAGGATGCCACGGGAAGGTAAGCTCTGCTCTTTGGAGGGGGCCTTCAGCTCTCCTTGTTTCACCTGTGAAATCATTATCAGCACTGTTATTTAGGCATTAATATCTCTACCAGGGATCAAATGACTTTTTTGTTAATGTGGTTGTTGCATCACCTGAGTTATTCAAAGCCTGTTCTGTGGGTGGCTTTAGCTGTATTATAATTACACACTGAACTCCTCCAGCACTGGAAGTGCAGGGATCGGTGTGCACCATCCGTGTGCTCTCTATCACCTGTGCTTCTCTCTAGATGTGGCTTGTAAAACTTCTTTTGCTTTTCCCTGTTTGTTCGTCTTTTGGAGGCGTACAGACTCAGTCTTGGAAACATAAGTCACTTTGACTGCAGCATCTGCTTCTACACATGTACTTAAACCAGAGCCTCATTCCTCAGTTGAAAACAGAAGAGAAATGCAGCATCCCCAGCTATTCCTTGTTAGAACGCAGAGCCTTTCCCTCTGTTTCTCCACTTGGGTTTTCAGACTCTGCTCATTAACTCCTCAGGCTTCCTGAATTGACATAATCACTCAGACTCTTGCTCTTGTGCTTCTCCTGTCTTGCAGTAAAACTTGGTGCCATTGATTTCTAGTTCAGGCGGTCAGCACCTCTGAAACATGGGGCTAATTTAAGACGATGCTCACTTTTAATTGGAGCACTTCAAATACTCACAGTGGCCTAGAAACCCTTCTGAGGAGGCTCCTGATTCAGAGCTGTACTTGAACTCGCGACACTGCTCCTTTTTTTTCCCCCCCAAAGTGTTGTTTGCACCCATGATGGACACGTTCTGCTTTCTCTACCTGCAGTGAGTTTATCATACGCAAATGGCATCTCCTGCCCCAAGTTTTACCTGCTGCTTATCTTAAATGGAGTCCTTAGGACTCTATGCCCGTACATTAACTATACAAATTTTGTAATCACTATTTTGATATTTTCAGCTTTTTGCTGTAGGTACCAGTAAGTCTCAGGTTTGTGGGGAGAGGAAATGGATTGACAACATTGTGCGAAGTCTGAGAGTAACTTTTCTATGTATATATTTATTTATTTATTGTATGCTTACTAGAGTGAGTTACAAAGGAGCAAGAAAGAACATATGAGTGGAGTAAATTGTTAGGTTTCTCTTTATTGTGGATTAACCAAAATTACGTCCTTTTTTCCTTCTGGTTTGGGAGGGCTGATGGCTCCTCATCCGATACAATAGGGTAAAGGCAACTTTAGCATGTTAATAGTGTTACTCATACAGGGCAAGTGGTGCTTCAGATTAGGTGCTGTAGGGGGAAAAAAGAAGTGAACCCTCACTCCCCGGGAAGTGCACAAGGAAAAGTGCTTTTGAGGAGAAATAATTTGGCTGGGTTTGGTTGTTGGTTTTTTTGTTTGTTTGTTTGTTTGTTTTAAGAGTAATTTCTTAATGTTAGATTTGACTTCTTTTTAATTTATGAATTTCTGCAGCTGTAAGAGGGAGATAGATAAATCTATACATGTATACAAACACACAGACATGGAATATATATACACACATTTCACATGGAGCTCTAACGTGTGGATAACACTTTTTTTTTTTTAACTCACTCGGCACTAGATTTACTACCTTCACCCCCATCTACCTTCTCAGTTGGAGTTAAATATATATTTCTGCCTATGTGTTCTCTAAGCTGTACTATCTCATGTGAGAACATGGAAAACCCACGTACCAAAGAAGACAAAGTCAAATCCACTTCTAGCCTGGCTTTTAAATGTCCATAAGTTCCCATCCTTCCTCCACAGTCTTGAGTTGATGTTTAAAATGCAAGATTTCATCCTTGAATGCATTTGTAGTTTTTAATTTCAACTGTAGATGAATGATCAAAACACCAGTGTTCTGCAAATGGTGTTAAACTAATCTTTCTAGAGCACAACCTTTATGTAATGAGGGGTCCACCTGACCAGGAGGGCACATGGCTAAGCTGCTTACAGCTCTTCATTTGGAAGTATTACAAGGATGGTTTGTACACAGCCAGTGGGGAAATGACTGTGTTCCTTATTCTTGAGAGTTCAACCCATATATGTATTAAATTGAGTTATAACTTTTTGCTGTCGTGTTTCCTGTTGTGATCATGCTCATGTATAAATTTATACATTGCAGACCTTCATTTTGGTTTGAGTCCTTGGTGGCCTCCTCATCACTCTTGACCACTGTGCACAGTCAAATTTTGCTGCGCTCCGTGGCATTTGATGTTTTATTTCACTTTCCATTTTCACTGGTGACAATGGGAAGTCAAATCACATGTTGGCTCTGTGTTTGCTGCGGGAGAGGACTGATGGGTGAGGCATGGTCCAGAAAGCCTTTTGTTGTCTGTTCCAGGGAGAGCTGGTTCCTGAACGTACATAGGTGTGTATTCATCTGATTTGGAGATCAAGGCTTGATCTCTCCTGGCCAGACTGGCCCGGTGGTGCGTGAGATGGTGCAGTTGGGGCACTGTGATGTTGGTGTGCTGGCAGTGCCTTCACTTGAGCTGGTTTTTCCCCTGCTGATTTTTTTCTCAAGGTGACTACATTGGGCTGTGCATTTTGAGCAGGGGTTTGGGGGAATTCTTAGCTCTCAACCTGCAGATCAGTATCTGCCTACAGAGTTTAATCTTCTTTGCATGGGCTTTTCCAGGGGATTCCTCTTCTGAACCTTTGAAAGTTTCAGCATTATTTCAAGTACAGGATTTCCTACTCAGGTGAGCAGTGTGGCAGGTTGTTGTGGCTAGACAAGGCCTTCAGTGATGAAGCAGGGTCTGAAGTTGTTATTCCATGCAGTGTGTGAGCTTCAGAGAAGCTTATGGAGGAGACGAATCAATAATAGTTTGGCTTGGATGGCTTCGCTGTGCTTTGAGACTAACGGAAAATCATTATGAAATGATGACTTTGAGCGCAAGTTTGTCAAGCCACCAGGCATGAAGGGCATTAAAATTGCCAGCCATTAAAATTGCCCGCCCAGAAAGCCTCACAAAACCCACAGAAGGTGGGAGGTGCCCCCTCTTTCCTGGTTGTGGTGAGGCCCCGAGTCATCCATCACGGTGTTCTGGTTCCCCTCCTGGCAGTGTGACGGATCCGTGGTGTCGTGCCGAGGTGCAGGGGATGATAAACCTGCCTCAGCACTCGGATCCCAGGCCCTGGCTCCATGACAGGGATGCATTTAAGTAATTTCATACAGTAAGCTTCTCTCTAACAAAATTACAGCAGAGCAAAGTGTGCTTTGATCCAGGTCAAGGACAGGGACAGGCAGACACGCACAGGCACACAGGGCTGGCTGGGGCCTTGCTTCTACTTGGCTGTGAGTGTGGGTTGATACTCAGCAAAGTTTCCATTTAAGAGTAACCAATTGTCATCTCCTTACTGATGGCTTCATGTTTAAATAAAAGCAGTGTTTAACCTTGAAAGTTCTCTTACTCATTCAGGTCTCTTTCCCTCCAACATTTTCTGCTTAGGATATGTTTTTAAATGTCTGAGATGTTCTGAAGTGTGGGTCAGGGAATTGGGTTTCTTCAGTTCTTTCATTAGAGTGAGTTCTATTATTCTGTTAACTCTCTGCTGTAGCAGGGGCTTGCATTTTCTCATGCAGATGTTGTGCCTGGGTTCTTTAACCTGCCGCCTCAAAGCTCTAAAAGCAGCCATTGAGGAGAGCTCAAAAATCATCTGACAATGATGATGTTGCAGAGATGAAACAGGTTTAGTAAACTACTTGGTATTTTCCAGGAATTACCCTATGCTAATTTCAGAACTGAAATGCTTAAATCAAAAGCCAAACATTTGCATTTTTAATCTTTGGGCTTTTCTTTAAAGGCTCTTACGTTATTTTTAGCTCCAGCTCCCTGCCAAAAGCTTTGTCCCTTTCCTTTTGGATTTTGAGTTGATGAATCCCACTAGTTATGATGTCATTGCATAGTGTGAAATGACAGCAACAAAAAGAAAAAATCTTAGCAATACCATCTGTTACAATAAATATTATGCACTCCTGTTAGATTCCAAGCAGATTTGGATTCCATATTCACAGCAGAAGCTGCTCTCTGCTTACATTATGGTACCCCCCAGCATAAAGGCTGTCACCAAATTCTCTATATGGTTCTGGATTTGGCATGACACATTGCCAGGTCTAAGTTTAGTAGGGTTTTTTACTGGGGTTTAATCATCTCCCAGTCATATCAGGACTAGTAACTTGCCAAAACTGGTCTTTGAGGAATCTGCATGAATTAGGATAATTCACTAATACCAAGCTCTGGTTGACGTTGGTCGCTGGTTGTCTTACAGTAATTGTGGCTTGAAATAGAGAGGGGCAGATTTGCTTTAATCTACTGAGTATTCCTCTCAAAAGATTAAATGCAAAATGTTGATTCAAACCTGTGATGGGAGTTCCCAGGGAGTGTATCGGCGTTTGGACGGGAGGCTTCCCCTGCATAATTTATCAAAGCCCTCACTGAAGGAATTGAGTTTGATGCTTGTGTCGTGTTGCTGCGAGATCACAAATGCCTTTGGAAACCCTGAAGAGTGAAATGGTGTCAGGATCCAACAGAGCATGGAGCCTGCGTTACCAGACTGGGTCAGAGAGGAATTCTGAAATAGGGCAGTGCTTGAGTGTGGCCTGAAATGTGCTGCCTGCCAGGAAAAAGGAGGCTGAGGAACTGGGGAGGAGGCATGTTATCGGGGAAGGCAGTCATTACTCCTGAATGGAGCAGAATACTCACAGCTCCGTTTGGACGGGGAGGAAGATTTAAGTGCCTCTGAGTAGTTAGAGTTGCAGGGTTTCAATAACCGCTTCACTTCCAGAGGCTTTCAGTGGAACCTCAGCACTGGAAATGTCAGGCAGTGGAGGAGGTTTTTCCCTTGGTAGCTGGCCAAAAAATTGGGATTTTGTGTTTGCAGGGTATTGGTGTTTTAGAGCTCAGCCTTTGGACACGAATGGACGTGATGCTGTGGCTTACCAGGGCAAGAGCCAGACTTGATGGGGTCATGACATGAAGTTATGGTGCTCCTGTGGGTGTGTGAAGCTTGGGCTTGGGACAGAGCATTGTGTCACAACAGGAGACTCACTGGAGGCTTTAAAAACAGGGAAAAACCCAGTGTTCCTACCCCTGTCACTTCTGATAAATGCTATCTTGTTCAAATTGCATCAATACTTGCCCTGCAACAAAGCCAGTCAGTATGTGGATGTTGTGTTTAGGGCACAGTCGCTTTCTCGGAAGCAATTTCCCAATCCCAGAGGCAGAAATGAATGGCCTGACAGAGCACGGGCTGGATGGAGTGGAAGGGTTTGCACTGCTGTATTCCTGTTATCCACAGCTGGCTTTGAGGGCTGAATCACAGCTTGGCACTTGCTTCAGTCCCTCTCCTTCTGGCTATGTGCTTATGATCTCGTTTTTATTAATATTTTCATAGTATGGATGTACAAGGTGTATTGGAGTTTGTGAATAACAACTCACTAATCACAAGAGCTGAAATCTATTATCTGCATTTGAATCCATAGTGCTGTGTTTTATCTATAGTGCTTTTTATTAATCCTTCATTTTAAATCCTTTCATCTTCAGGTTAAAAGACATAAATAAACGTCCATCAGCTGATCACCTCAACATCCTTTTGCCTTCTCTCCCTGCCCACCCTTCCCTCAGCATCCTGGCTCCCAGGAAGGTGAACTAGAAGAGCTGTATTCCTCCTGTAGCAGGACTGTTAAACAGTGGGAAATCTTTCAAATTTGCTTAGATGGAAAATCTGCAGCACAGACAAAAGGCATTTTGAAGTTGAGGCTGAAATTCCGAGGTTTGGGTGAATTTGTTGCGCTCAATTATACTGAGCAAGCTTTTGCAAGTGGCTTCACATGGGAATTAGTGTGATGAGGAGAATACTTTTCAAAGTATAACCGTATGGAAGGCTTTGCCCTGAGCATCTACAGCATGTTAATGCCTCCTTTCATTGCAGGGCCCCAGCAGAATGCAGCATTGTAGTCCCTTTGTAAGAGATGCTGATGGATTTCAGGAGGATTGCTGGTCTGAAATGGCCACTGTCATACTTTGTGCTCGTGCAAACAGTTAAACTGGGTGCTCCAGACAAGTATATTATGGAGACACCCACAAATTTCATCTGTGCTGTAGCTGAGACATGAGGAGCACTGTTTTCCAAGACCCTACATGGCCTTTTGCTCCAAGCAAAAGCAAAGATGACATTACTTCATTTGCTTTGCTGTCCTTGTTTTCAATTTGGCTTTTTGAGCTTCATGTTTTTGAAGATTTTTGCAAAAAGTTGCATTGTTATTCCCCGTTATGTAAGTGGCTGATAGCATTACTCATAATTTTCTGTTATTTTATTTGGTAGGCTGTGATTCTTACATGGACTTTGATCTTATAACTGAGGGCATGACAGACGCTGAGCCACAGCTGGCAGCAACATTAAGTGTCTAAGATGGGTTTAATGTGCTAAACTTTGAGCAGCTCTTCCCCTCATGTTGACTTTGAGGTGCTTTGTCATTTAGAGTTCTTCATTTATTAAGAGGATGCTGCTGTCCTGCTCTAAGCTGCTTCTCAGGCCATAACAGCGGATGGAGCTTTAAATACTCCAAATTGAGCAAAGCAGAGGTTTTTTGTTTTGTAATATTTGCCTTGGAATGAGTTCTGCAGTTTGGAGTGTCTCTTCAGCTCCATCTCTGAGCAGCACCCATCTCAAAGACTATATCTACAGGATGGCATTCTTCACTGATGAAGAGGATTAAAATAGTCATTCATGGCTAGGCTTTGCGAACGAAGATTTGGGAGAACAGTCATTAAACTGCAGAATACACCACATGTCATATAAAGTACAAACTAAAGATGCAGACAGGCTGAACGTGCTAGAGTGGTACAGTCTGCTGGAGTGCATCAGGATGGGAACATCTTTAACTTGAGCCAGATTTCAGATGCTCGTATCACAGAAAGATGAAACTGGGGCTTAGTTTGCATATGGAAACTCTTGGCCTCCTGTCTGCAGATACTTTCGTGCTTTCATTTTTCTCTCCTGTGTTTGAATGGATAGTTGGTCCCCTCTGCAACTTAAAATCATGTGCTTGGCACCATTTGTTAGGATACTTTCTGTAGTGAATTAACTTGAGGAACAACTCAAAACAGAGAACTCTTCTTACTCTTCCTTCCTCTCTGGTTTAATATTCACATCCCTTAATTGACAGGTATAATTATGAAAATACAGACAACCTCTAATGTAATTTTATGACTGAATTTTCTCCCTTTCTCTTTGTTGTCCAGGCTTTAGAGTTGCCACAGAGTTTTGACAGCCATGAATCCATTTCGTGGTGTTTGCCTGACCTGTTTTCCTCCTCAAACAGGTGCTACAATCAGATACAGAAACTCTCAGTGAGATATTCTCAGAATGTTCCCGGCCTCATAACACAAATCCAGGTAGTACTAGTCCCAGTAATTCCCTGGGAATTGTACAGGGAGAGGCAGCCTCCAGCATAATTGAGGCACAGTCTGGTAAAGAGCTCGTTTGGGCTCTCAGTGGTTTATTTTTGTTGTAAGATGTCCAAAGTAAGGATATGAGAGTGAGGTATGTTTCTGGCTCTCTCATGCTGTTGCATCATCAGGCTGTAATTTCAGCACAGCTTTTGGGGGTGCTGATGTGTTATGATTGGAGACATCTGAATAGATTCCATAGGGCTCATCCACAGCTGGGGCTTGCCAGATCCTGACAGAGTTAATATTTGCAGCTGAGATGTGTGCACAGCCGTGTTCCTGAATTTAAAAAAAAACCCTCAGTGGGCCATGCCTGAAGTCAACCACTGAAACATAAAACCACCAGTCCCCAGGGTTAGAACTTTATGCAACATTTTCATCCTTTGACTTTGGGAAAGTGGTATTGAAACGACTGAGCCCATGGCTAGGAAAATGGTGAGTGACTGATTGCATCAATACTCAGATCAATCTACCCTCTAACCACTGTCCCAGTGATGGGATTTGCATGTGAAGTCAGCATTTCCATTGCTATGTGTCTGCTTGGAGGGTCAGGGAAAGCAGAGCTTGGTTGGAAGGCTGACCATTTCTTTCTTTTTCATTCAAGTGTGTCTCACGTTGGACAAGAGCATCTGAGCAGGCATCCTCCCCTGTCTGATAGACTTTTCCAAACAGGAAAATAAAGAGTTGTTTGGAATCCTTGTATTGGAAATAACACATCTGGAAGGTTTTCTCTACAGTTCCTCCAGCTGGAGAATACTCAGTCTTTATACCAAAAAAACCCACAAGCTGCTATGATGGACAGCCTGGGCAAAGGGTCTAAAAAAAATTTTAAAAGTAGTACCTTTCATAGACCTGGAAGAAGAATTTCAGTTGAGGTGATGGAAGATCTGGAGTATAGTGGCTCTTTAAGTCATAACTAGATTGTCTAAAACTGTTCTGCCTGCTCTTTTTCAAAGAGCAATTTCCCTCGCTGTTGCAGAACAGGCAGTTTTTGCTTCCACCTTGGTAATAAAGCTTTCAGCACCTGATGGTTTTGTGCTTCAGAGCCCTTAGTGAAGTGTCACATTCCTTAAAACTGGTCAAGCACTCGACCATCAGGTAGATGCAGCTGCAGTGTGTAAGTTCTACCGCTAATCTTTTGGTCAGTTGTAGTTCAAATAAGTAGAAAGAAAAGCACTGTGTTCTCTACCTTACCTTGAATTTTTCCTACCTTACCTTCCAGAAAATGCTTAAAGAAACCTCAAAGAAATAATGGGTGTCAGTGTACCTAGAGTTCATTCTTCCCACTGAAACCTGGGAGAAATTGTTGACAAGTTAAAATCTCATTTTACCAAAGATAAAAATCACCTCTCCTGTTTTGTTTTATTTCCATGCGTAATCTTATACAGCTCAGTAGAGTGAAGAGCTATAAAATTCAGCACAAGAAATTCAGATGTTCAACATCCAAAGCCAGTTAAGTGTTCTGCAGTCCTGAAATATTGGAGGTTCAAGGCTTGCTTCTGTCAGGCTTGTTTTACTTTCTGGATCAGCAATTAGTAAAGGGGATCTCAACCCAACCATCTTGAGTCTGTTCTATAAATTACCACTTAATTTTCTAATAGCATTAAGCAGCTGTTCTAAGCAGAGCTCTGTTACTTCCCTTAAAGGAACTGGTTAATATATCCATTAGAGTTCCAGTGTTCAAGCCTAACTGTGCTGTGGTGCTGTGACTGTTAAACCCCAGCTGATAAATTAATGCTTCAGAAATAAAATGCTACTAAATTACTCAGGATTGCTTTTAAAGAGGGAAAAAATGGAAATCCAGTAAGTCATTTCTGACATCCTTTACTTTGTGTGACCCTGCTGCTGACAGAACTTTGGGGTTCAGAAAGCTCTTTGTCATTTGTCTCTCTTATGTCAGACTGCTCAATTCAGGTGTTGGAGCTCCAGGGGATAGATGGGAGTCCACCTCTCATCCTCTGATTTGGAAGAAGGAAGGAAGTTGTGGGATTTGAGCCTGAATTCTGCTGATAGTCCCATGATCTTTCTCAGAGGTGTTTGGCTGTGGGTGATAAGCTTAAAAATAAACAAGTCAAGCTTTTGCCACCAGACCCTTGGAAGTAAGAAGTGTTCCTCCAAGCCATCTTCCCACATTTCAGCCTCTTTCCTACTTAAGTAAGGTAGTGCTTGGCATTCTTCATCCTGCCCTTAGTTAGGAGTTTCTCCCTCACCTTTAGTTTGCCAGCATTAGTGGAAGGAAGCTGGCAGCCTTTCTCCAGTTTTATTGCTGTTTACTGGGATCAGAAATAATAGCAGTCAGGAAAATGAGAGACTGTGTTTTGATGAGAATTTGAGATGGTTTTGCTTAGTTAATTCTCTTGCATTTATCTTTTTAGCCGTAAGTGGTAGGAACTTTTCCTAATGAGCAGCTGACTGAAAACTAAACTTTCTTGGGGCAGTGTTTGTGTTTGAAGTTTTCTATTTAAGGAAAAGGATATCATTTACTGTAGCTGAAGAAACTTATAGCATCAGTATAGGAGTATTTTAAAGCACTGATTTCTGCACCCCTAGACATTGAAGGTTGTTAAAAGATTTTGGTATGTATGTGAACAGTCATGCAAAGATGCTTCATAACAGGCCATGAGCACTTCTCAGAATAACTAACAGGAGGAGGTGTGTGGGAAGCTGTGTGGGGAGATGGTTTTGGTTTAAAATCTCAATTTCCATTATTTCCTAAGTAGATTTACTAAGAGCTAGAGATAGGTTACCCATCCTCAGTAACAGGTACTAACTGCTGACTATTTTCATAGACCTGTAATTTACAGAAGTAACCTGTGCTTTTGGCTGAACTTAAAAAGTTTGAAGTATAAAGGTATGCTCAATTTTTACACTGAAAATGGTGAGGCTGTTCCATCATTTTTTGGTAACTTGTTAATTTTGGTCTGGATCAGGATCCCCTTGGCAGAGCCCAGGGAGCAGCACAAGGACAAAAAAAAAAAACCCTGTATTTTAGCTGTGGGTTTCCCATTTTCAAAAGATGGTCATTAACATTCTTTGGAAAGCCAGGACTTAAAAACCTCATGGTTTCCTCATCCAGATTTGAAGTTTCATCTGAACTGTTTGAAGGACAGAATTACCAGTTAATTTGGGCTGGATTTTGGTGGTTTTTTTCCAGAAGATTGTGAATTTAGGGGTGGAAAGCAAGACCTGCAGAGCTCCAGTGCAGTCAGAGCAAGGCCTGGTGAATCGTTCCTGTGAACTGGAGGAAAGTTGTGTATAGCCTAATTGCAGGACTTTAAAATCCCAAGGAAGTTTTATCATTTATGTTCCAAAACAATTGCACATAAATAACCGATCTGTGATGCTGGACAACATCTATAAAGGGAGGGACACTCAAACCAAACCCACACTGCATTGTAAACTACATTCCTGCTTGTTATCCTTCCTTTATCTTGCATTTTTTTCCCAGGTATGTTTTCTTGCCACTTGAAATTCTCAGTTAAAAAACGCCCCTCAGTTTCCTGCTTCGCTTTTTGCTTGTGTTAGATAAAAACACAATCTGTGCAGCCTTTTTATCTGGAGTCAGTGCGTGGTCAGACACGTGGGTAGAGCGAGGAACCACAGGTTCCTGCAGTGACTCTTTTGTACAGCTTCATAAGATTTGTAAAACCAGCTTTCAGCTGTTTTCAGGGAGGGTTTTGGTTTCTCCCCTCCTGAAATGCTAACTCACTTTGGGGCAGTAGTAGGGGGGTTGTTTTTTGCCTGCCTGGTGTGGATAAGTCATTCTCTCAATATCCTCTCGGCCAGTATTGTCCTCTGCGAAAGCCAGTGGGGAAGCTGTATGGGTGTGGGAGTTGTGATGAGTTTTAGTCCAGAAGTTATTTTTGCCTTGAACAAATTACTTGGAAGTGATGAAAGATTTTCTAAAAGTACTTTCCTGTGTATTATGGAATCTGTATCCTGGTAACTACAGTGATTATATTCCCTAACTCTTCTATAGCTCAAGTGCCTTAGGATGGCACAAACTCTCTATTGAACCATGGAGAAAATACTTATAAAATAGCATCTCTCAGCACTCCTCCACATGTGCTGCTGTCAGAGATGCCTCAGTGCTATCAACAGTGATGGTTCTTATCAGTCAGCTCAGTAATGAAAGTTAGATCTGAGAGTTAAACTTTACCCTAAGTATGAAACACTATTAAGCCATAGCTGGTGTCCTTAGGTTTTGGGTTGGATCTCCCTTCTGCTTGCCCTGTGGCTATTTTTTCATAGAATTTTACTGTGAAAACATGAACTTGCGCTGAAGTTTTTACTTGCTGACTGGCTAACAGGACATCTTGGGTCCCTGTGCTTCAGATGTCCAAATAATTTGTGTGGAAAAGTAATAATTAGTCTTGCTGTGCAAGACAGTGATGGCACAGATTGGAGGAGTTGAGGATTAATCCAAGCTGAGCCTGCTGCTGGATGACCTTAGGCAAGTCACTTGACTTTATGCCTCAGTTTAACCCAGTGATAAATAGGCCTGGCTCTGTGCTGAAGTAGGACTTAGGATCATGCTGTAAAAAGGGAACTTAAAATAGACCATGGCCATGTTCTACTGCAAAGGGAAGGAAGTGGCTGTGATTGGGTCTGTCTGACACAGCATGGAAATTGTCCCTGATGTCCTTGTGGCGTGTGGAAGGTGGCCTGACTGACTGAACCTATTTGGACCCAGCTGTGCCCTGTGTGAGGATTAGTAGTGGTGTAATAATTGTGTCTTCCTCTTCTCTTACCCTGCTTTTAGGTTAGGTTAGTGTTAGACTGTCCCACTCCCAGCCATTACACCCAAGTTGTACTTTTGAAAGCTTGAGGCCCAGCAGTTAATCTTTTTTTAAAGGACACAGTTCTGGGTACAGTAACATTTGTTCAGGGAATGTTCCAACCCAGTTGTTAGGAATTTTGTCTCTCCAGGGATAGAAAAGAGGATGCCAAAGGCAACCATGTTACACAAGCAGCTTCAGGAAGCTGAGGCAGTGCTGAGTCGTGGCTTTACTGGATGTGATCAGCACTGCAGCAGCACTGCCTACAGTGTGCCGTTCCCTATGGAATGTGCCAGTTCCCAGTGCAAAGGTCTGGCAGGCAGATTATGTACCCAATAACTCGGGTAGGCCAAGTTTATGGAGCGTGATAAGCTAGAGGAGGAGGGGGAAATAATCTGAGACCTCCTAATTACAAATTCCAAGTCAGGGACTGGGAAATGTCATCTTTGCTCTTAGGAAGACAGAGGAATGTGCAAAGCAGTAAGGAATGCTTCGGGCTGCAGCAGGTCTTCGTAATCCTGGGATTGCTGTCGGCACATATGGAAGGACGTGGATTATTGTCACTGAACTTCCGAGTGCTCAGAGCTGCCTGTCAGCCATAAACAGAGGCATCTAAATATAAACTGCACCCGAGTTACTGCAGCTCCTGCCTTGGCTCCCAGTTCTCTGCTGGTGCAGAATCCTCTGCCACAAAAGTCGATAAAGGACGAGCAGATGAGAACTCCACCCCTTCCAGCAAGTTAAAGCAAGTCAAAGACTGCTTTACTGAGATTTCTGCCATTTAAATTCAAAAGCAAACACAGGCTGGTATTATCAGCTCACACCAGATCTGCCTGCAGACAATAATTCTTCCTGTCTTGGACCCCTGCCCATGTGCATTATTGTAATTATCAGCAATTTAAAAAAAAATAAAGCAATAAAGCTAGGATGAGCTGCTCAGCTGTGGATTTACTGCCTGCTGTGTCAGGCATTCATTAGCCTTCCTGGGTTCAAGCCACCTATCTGCTGAATAAAAGCAGGAAGAGAAGCTAAGGAAAACAAAGCATGGAACACCATTTGAAGCAGGAATTGAGAGCTCTGCCCGTGTTTAGAAGTTACAAATCCAGGGGAATTTCAGGTATTCTGTGCAGAAGTCGTGCGTGAAGTCCCTCTGTCAACTTCCCTCACTTTTTAACTGAAGTGTTGGTTTCCTGAGTACTGAAATTAATTCGCAGGTGAGGTTCATGGCAATGAACATTAGGTTTAAAGGCTGTGTGGCACGTTGTGACCTGGGAAGGCTCAGCTCTGCAGTGCCAGGCCAGCTGTTCTGCTTCCAAAGGCTTCGGTGCTGTGACTGCAGCAGCTCTTCATTTTGATTTTGATTTTGCAAAGGGCTGGCCTCTCCTTATGGAAGGAAAAGTGCCCATGGACATGAGCTCTGGAGACAGTGGGGTGTGCAGTCAGGCTTTGAAGCAGTTGCGTTTATCACAGGATGTTGTAAGGGACCCACAAGGATCAATTCTTAAGTGAATGGCCCATACAGGGATCAACCCCCAACTCTGGCATTATTAGCATGTCCTTGCACAAATGTCCACACCAACTTTTCGGCCCAGAAAGTGCAGAAAGTTGGAATACTCGTGCATTTAAAAGCAGCAGCCGTCAAGGGCTGTGCTCATAGGAAGGCTGGTTAGGTAACAAAGCTCATTTTTATATCAAAGGAGCTGGTGGAATTCCTCAGTGATTTTGAAAGAGTTCAATTTATATCCTCCATATCTGTGGGTATTGCACTGACATAGAGAGAGTTACAGTGTTGCTCCAGTGGAATAGGAAATGCAATTTAAAAAAAAAAAATCCAGAAAAGCCTCTTTCTTTCTTAAATTAAGAGAAGGTGGGCAGCACGATGTATCTGGATAAAGACTGTGCTGAACAGCCTGTTCTGAAGTCCCTCAGGTTGTGGTTCATGTGCACCCTGATTTAATAAGCAGTATTGCTGGGGGGGGCTTCACTTAATTAAAAACAAACAGCACAAATCATCTTCTCAAGTACTGCCTGACATTTTTTGTCAGTGTAGCAGCAAATAGTTGTGGAATGCATGTAACTCTTGGGAGCAGGAAATGTGATCCAACCTGCAGAGTCCTGCAACATGCTGTGCATGGGAATGCCCCAAGCAGTAATTAATCTGTTCTCTGGCCACCAAGTCAGTGCAATTCTCCATGAGAGCTTTCTTCAGCAGCTTATAAATTCTAGAAGCTGGAGTTTCAGTCTTAAAGCAGCTTAATCTTCTGTGGTTTTATCCAGAGAGCTGCTCGTGTGTTGCTGCAGAGGAAGCCTGATGGAAAGTAGGGACAGTAGGAGTTCTCCTTAGCAGGCTCTTCATCCTTCTTGGCCTAAAATCCCATCCACTCTGTTTTTGCTGGAATAAAGGCTCATTCTGGCTAATCTAATCAGATGGACAAGGTTATGGTCATGTTTGACCTCACTGAAAATGCAGAATTCAGTTAAATATGACATTTTGCAGATACCTTGGTGCTATTAAGGAAAGCTCTCAGGAACTCATTTCTGTGAAATAAAATAATCAGCTCCTCTTCACAAGAGAAACACTCCAGTCACCCTTCGATCCTCCAGTCCCCAGTAGCATGCCAGAAGGCTTTCCTGAGTAGCAGCATTCCATAGGGAGCTGGATGGACAGCATGTGAAATAATATGTGTTGTTGTGGGGTTTAACAGATCCTGGAAATAAAAGGCAAGGATCATGGTTTTCATGTTTAAGTTTTTATAAACCAGAACTGCAATAGCATTTTTGAGGGCTAGATGTGAAATATTCCTTATTTTACTTTCATCACTCCTTTGGGATGGGGGATACTTGCAGGAAGAACAGCCCTGACACTTTTTAGCATATGGAGCCAACCCACTGTCACAAGCTGAAGAGGCGAGTAGTAAATAAAAACTGGGATACTGGGGCAGACACTTCCATCAGAGAAAAAGAAGATTTAGAGGTTTGAATTCCAGTGTTTCAGGACCGTAAATCAGGCACTGCATGACAGGGTGAGGAATTTAACTGACATTAACTGGCTTGAGATTTATGTGTTTGTGGTTTTGGTCTTGAAAGGCAAACTGGGTTACAGAATTATACAAAAGGCAGAGCCCAGTTTATCATGAAACATCTTGTAAATGCAAGTGCCATTGAGGAAAGTAATGGTTTATGGAACAGTCTTTCCCCAAATATCATTTGTCTTGCTCTCATGTTATGGATGTGTATTAATAGGATAATAGCTACTAAAATAATGTTCACTGTGGATGTACACAACTGGATGAACTCTCCTCCATCATGTGTGTGTTGCCCCTCCTGAGCTGTCAGGCAGCTTATTTAAGGGATTGAATCGTTGCTACCCAGCACTACAAGAAGCAGCTACTTCCATTTATGGCTGGGAAATTCCCCGAGAAAAATGTCCTGTCAGTTGTTCATCCCTCTGCAATGTGGAATGGGTGAATTCTCTGAAGTACTAAAGAGCTTGACTGAGGACGTGGCTTTATCCCAAGCTTCATGCTGGTTTACATGTTTC
Source organism: Chiroxiphia lanceolata (assembly GCF_009829145.1). Taxonomy (NCBI): domain Eukaryota; kingdom Metazoa; phylum Chordata; class Aves; order Passeriformes; family Pipridae; genus Chiroxiphia; species Chiroxiphia lanceolata. Next base: position 6,913,887 of record NC_045659.1, on the reverse strand, counting down.
CCAGCCCTCCTTTTGCAAAGTGATGTTTGAATGTAGCCCGAGGGATCCACTTCTAGGTTTGATACCTCAGTTGTGGGAAGCAACAGAAAATTACTTTGTCCCAAAAACTTGTGTAGGTGACTTTCCTTCCTATTTAAATGTCAGTGTTAAAGGTGTGGCCTCCACGGGTACAGATGAAGTTTGTGGTGCTATATTCTCTCATTACAGATTAAAATACTAAATTAAATAATTGATGTGTTTGAGGGCTGAAAGGGGATTGCCAGTGGAGGAAAAATTGAAACCCATCGCTCAAAAATCTTACCCTGCAGGTCATGGGGTTAAAGAATCAATTTGTGTATCTCAAAGTTCATTAATTCACCCAGCAGCGCAATCCAGGAGAAGATTTCTGCCGTTTGATTAAAAGTGATGAAATCAAGCAAGTAATTAGTGTCGTTTGTTCAGCTGGGAATTGGGGCTTAGCATGTTATGGTAGCTACGGCAACAGCACTCGCTGATATGCAAAGTATGTGAGCAATCCAGGGAGGGGAATGGTACCTTTGCAGGGAGCAGAAGTGACAGGAGAGACGGCAAAAATAAACACGGGCTCCAGCAGCATGTAAATAAGGGGTGGGCATGATTTCAGGAGCTTGGTATGTGTTTGAACAGGAACTTTGCTCAGGCAGGGGCTGTGGTGAATGGATTACTTATGGATGTTTCTACACCTCTCCTGCTCCAGCAGTTCCCTTGTTTTGCTGCAGACTTGTTAAGTTTACCTTGATGAAAACAGTTTTTAGGCATCAGCAGTGCCAGCAATCTCCAGCCATAGCATGTACATTTTATTCTCTTTTGATGCCCTTTATTCTTTCAAGGGTTAATGCTTCCTGTGTACTTGATCTTGCATTTCTTTTGGTTCTTTTCCAAGGTTGGATCTTGCATGTGGTTGGAGTGTTGTCATAAAACTGTCTTGTGGATTGTTTCCTTTAACATATTAAGTCTTGTGCTCTCTGGAAAGTGGTTGTTGGTACTGAAGTGGTGTTTGTTTGGAGGGGGATGAAAAGGGCCTCGTACAAAGTTTGGTGTGTTTAGAGAGTTAGGAAGGATCATTCTACATTTCCGTCTTTCTTCTGAAATGATACACCAGGAGGGAAGGCAATGCAAGAGTCTGCACTTGTAAGAAATTTATTAAGTGGTCTGATTTCTGAAGGAATCAAGTTCCCCAGCCTCAGTGTAATCCAGAACTCCTCCTGCATCTGAAGTATATAACTGTTGTCTTTTCCTTGGGACAGAGAGTACAAAAAATGTACTCACACTAAATTTGAAAATATATGTGAATTTGGCAGCATTTTGATACTGGGACAATGATGCCAGTATCTGTTATACATAGTTTAGTATTTCATTACTTTGTGGTCTGCGCTAAAACATGCTTTCATGAGCATCTCTTGGTTGGAAGGGTCAGAGTAAGTAGAAGCCACTCTATAAGACTGTTTCTCTTAAGTGATGCTCAGTCAAATAGTTCTTAAAACTCAAGGGGTCGTTTTTCTGCAGGTAAGACATGATTTTATGCTTTTGTGCCTCAAGTTCATTTTCTCACCCGAGCGCTGGTGGTGTGTTCAGCACTAAACAATTCTTGACTCTCTGAGTGTTGAAATGTCTTATCTCCAGGCAGTGAGATAAGAGGAGGGGGGGAGAAACGAGCTAATTATAATGGAGTTATTCTTTTTCCTAATATCCAGTAACTAGGAGCTGCACATTGGCAGTTGAATTTTACCCTTTGGTCCTTCATTTGCTTTAAGCATACACATATTGGTATGAGATGATGGGGGTCTGCAGGCAGTAAGGAGTGAACAGTGCCCACAGTAATTTATGCATTTTTGAATGCATAAAAGTTAAATATGAAGGCAGGACTGGTGGCCTGGGGTTGTGCTGCCTGCCAGGGAAGAAAGCAGCTTAGGGGCAGCACTGCCCTGCAGCCTCTGTGCATTGCCGTTTCTGGACTGGAATAGTTGAAGTGGATTTCATTCCCTTAAAGAGCTTTTGGTTTAGGAGTTCATCTGGTTTTTACCTCATGCCTCTTCCTTCTCTTTTACAACATCTAATAGTTATTTAGGGAGAGCACATTCAGCTCCTGCATCCGCTCGGTCTCCTCAGAAAAAAAACAAGTCTGCAATTTAATTTACTCCCCTTTTTCCTCTTTTGGTTAGCCAGCAAGATTTCAGAAAGGGGCCCTGACCTTGTTTTTATTGATCGGTCTGCATTTTGACCCGAATGTGAGCTGGAGCTGTCGGGTTTTGTCTGCCGGTGCAGGCTGGGAAGTGCACAGAATACACAGCTCCCATGGGAATGCACTGAATGGGACACAAGAGGCTTTGAAGAGCTGGTTGCCACAGTTGTTTTTCTGATTCAGCACAAATCATCTTTACTTGTATGTTTGAGCAAGAATATTAGGTGTTTCTATCCCAAATATTTGATGATATTGGGAGAAACACATGACTTCAAACTCTGAGCGGGATTCTTGCAGTGGGACCCAGTTAGTAGTATCTTATGTGTAACATAGTATTAGTTAGTTGTAAGGTTTTTCAGACATCAGTTTTACCCTTTGTGGGCACAGCCTTTAAATGCGAATTAATCTTGGTTTAGGTAAGCTGCTATTTCAATAATGAAAATAGAGTTTGGGAAAGCAAGCACTAGGAGTGGGCTCAGCATCTTAAGGAATGTTGTTACAGAATAGTTTGCAAGACTGCTGATACTCTGGATTAAGCAGGAGCTGTCTGAGATGATGCCAGAGGGTTTCTGGTTCTTGGAGTTCTGCCTTTCATCAGACAATGCAATCAATGTGTTTTGTTTTCCTTTGTGTTCACAGGCCCTCGCAGCCAATGCTGGGACAGGGTTTGCAGTGGCAGAGCCTCAAATTGCCATGTTCTGTGGGAAGCTAAATATGCATGTCAACATCCAGACTGGGAAATGGGAACCTGACACTTCTGGAACCAAGAGCTGCTTTGGAAGGAAGGAAGAGATTCTGCAGTACTGCCAGGAGGTGAGTTTTTCTGTGTGATCCTGACTCTTCACTGCTGCGAAGGAGTTGGATTCCGATTTAGCTGGTCAGTGGTAAACTAACCCTGCAGGAGACAAGATTGCTGTTGCCCAGCTCAATTCCCTAGGCTGTTTTGCTGAGTTACTGCCCAGGGAGGACACAGCAGTGGGATTTAGGAGCTACCTCTGACTTAGATCAGCTTATGCTGCCATAAGAAGGTCCTTGGTCTGTAAGTCAGAGGTGTCCTTATCTGTGTTTGCAGGGCCTTACCCAAGTGTTCTGCCTCTGAGCAGGTTAACCAGTATCTGCTCTATGTTGTACCAAATGGAACCTGACACCTGTCTCAGTGACATGTTCATATCAGCCAGAATATTAGAAAGAAAATTTTCATTTAAATGTTGACAGTATTTTAAGCTCTTTATACTTTATTGCAAAAGATATAGTCTACTTTCACTGTGCTCCAGATATGCTGTAACATATTGGTCTTGATAAGCGTCTTTAATTGCTCCTCTGAGGTGTCAGCCTTGTAAAATACCACAAGGAATGTAGTTTTTTTTTAATGGGAAAGGGACAGAATGCACCATGTCTGGACTGGAAAACTTTTAAAACTGTTTTACAAGGCTGATGTAACTGGGGCTGCATTTGGTTTACGTAGTAGAAGCCTAAATATAAGTCAGTGTCTGGACTTGCGAACTCAAGCAGGACATAAGGATCAAATGAATACATCATAAATGGAGCAGGCATGAGGAAAGCTGAGGAGGTGGGTACGTGTTGGCTTGACAAGAGATGAGAGAGTCTGAAGATGCTACTAAACCCTCTTTGTTGGTGATTGCCCTCTTCCAGAGGATTTTGTACTGCACCAGAAAGAATGGAACAGATAAATCTCCTCCAAACACAAATACTCCTCTACTGCCTGCAAAGCCAGACCCCTCAGCTTAGTGCCAGTGAGGGTTCTTGCCCGTGACCTGGCTTTCTCCTGCCTCGCAGAAGTGATGACATATTTCCTTTCCCAAGCCCCGTGTGACAGATAACTGGGAGCTTTTTTATGTCTTCAGCTGTCCTAATTTTGATCTAGAGGAGAGTGTGTGTGTCCATGTGCAAACTTGAGCTTGTTTCTATGTAGAGAATCAGCCTCACCACTCGTGGTAGGAACTGCTTTGCACATTCTGTGTCCTTTCTGGAGAGAAACCTCTGTGTGTGTGCTGTTAACAGATGTACCCAGACCTGCAGATCACCAACGTGGTGGAAGCCAACCAGCCCGTGAGCATTGACAGCTGGTGCAAGCATGGGAAGAAGCAGTGCAAGGACCACACTCACATCGTGGTGCCCTACAAGTGCCTGGGTGAGTGCTGGGGGCTGTGCATTCTGTGGGAGGAGCAAGCAGTTCCTCCCAGGAACAACTCAGTTCCTAAGGGTTCTCTCATATCAGGTTGCCATTTCCACATCCAACTTCCATGTTTTTCTTTCCATAAGATGGAACTCTGCCTTTCTGGAGCAGATTGACAGCTTGATAACAGCTGTGGTGGGATAATGGTGCCTGGCATGAGAAAGAAATTCCCATTCTCTCTGCAACTGCCATAAAAACCTGAAGGCTATTGTATCTGAGTATCACAAAGACACTGGGCTTTAATACTCTGATCCTATTTTTGTGGAGCTTTAATATTTTGTTGCCTTGGAGACTTAAATGCTCAGTGTGCTCAGGCTTCCTGCTGTGGTCTTGGCAAGAGATCTCTATTCTATTTCAATGACTATATTTAAACTTTGCAGTTTCAAAGAGGCCTTGCTTCTTGCAGCTGTATCCCATGTCCCCACTTTGAACTGTGAAAGAGTAGGAGATAAACTGTGATGGACTTCATGGTGCTTTGCAGAATGTCCCCACCCACTGGAGTCAGGCAGCGTGTGTGACTGGTTTGCCTTGTGCTCCCTGCCCTAGGCGTGGTTCTGACGCTGCGCTGCTCCGTGACTGTGCTCAGGACTGAGCTTGGTCCCAGCTGGCTGGTTTTTTTCAATCATCCACTGGAAAAGACTTGTTCTATAAGAAGTCTTAGGAGAGTCTGATTGCTGGGAGCATTCATTGGGAACCAGTTTTCATAGTTGATATCCATATCTCAGGTTAACATGTGATTTGACAGAGGAGAACATCAGCAAACCTGCAGAACCATGTGGGTACTTTGTCCTGTGTTTTATACCTTCCACTACGCAATCATAAAGCATTTCATTAAACATGAAATTTAACGTGGACACACCCTGGCAGAAAGGTGCTTGTCTTTATAGATGTGGAAATTCAGGTTTGGAAAGCAACCAAACCCAGCTGATTATACAGAGAACTTCTGATGGAAATAAGGATGAAAGCAAGATCCCTGGATTTATAAGGAGTCATCTCTTTCAGAAATAATCTTCCCCCAAGCCTATTCTCCAGCTGAAAAATAAGCTGATTGTAGTGATGCTGCCCTAAAATTTGATAAGCGTTAAACTACGTGTTCAGGTTTTTCATGAACTGTGTCTCTCACAGTGTGCATGACTTGCACACCCCAGCCTGGGAGGCAGCTTTGCTTTTCAGATGCAAGCTGCAAGTCAGGAGTCCACATCTATAAAGCACCTTCTCCTTTAGCACTCCACAAATTGCTGGTTGTAAAAGGATCTTGTGTTTCTCTGTGATTACAGTCAAACTATGGGATTTCATTCCCATTCCTGCTTGTGTCTTCCTTGATACCTTAATGCACATTGTATCTTGGGTGGGATATAAACATACCATGTTTAACCCTCTCTGCTTCCCTTCACCAGAGAAAGGTCCTTTGTATTTCAGAGGTGAAGAGGAGAAGCCAAAGCCTTCTGCCTTCAGTCCACAGAACCACAATCTCTTGGTTTTAAAGTTTGCTCAGGTTTAGTTTTCTTATCAGGAGCATTTAAACTTTTTTTACTTAACTTATTAAACTGATAGGGAAGGAGAAAAGATTATTAACTCAAAATTCTAACTGGGCTGTTTTGAGATAAGAAAATGGGGAAAATAGCATCTCTCTTAGTTTAAAATGTAGCTAACTGCAAAGGGATGACGAAGGCCAATTGATTCCATTATCTTCAGTTGTCATCAGATAATCTGTCCCTAAACTCTCTTTAACTTCTCTGTAGAAGTGTCCATGAGCCTTTGGTATCAATACTGAGGGGTTGCAAAACACATTGAGTGTGCAGAATATTTAAAATATATTTTGACAAGATAGTGTTGAAGATTGATTGAACAAAGAATTGTGCTCCCTGGAGACTGTGAGAAAAGACCTTTGACTTAAAAACCTTTTCTCCAGTTTTAACAAATGATTCCTAAAGCTGCTGGTCATGTGTGCAGGGAATGTTGCTTTGAAACAGTTGAAGATCTTTTCCTGATCTTCTTAGAGTATCTAGTCACATCCTTATTTTAAAATTATTGAATGTGGCATTTAAATTGGCAAGAAAGAGAGAAAAACCTCAACTTGGAGAAAATACCGTGGTTTGGATCCCAGTGTTCGCTGGGACTTCTGGACTAAGAACAGGAAGCGATGCTCACTTAGTTCTGATCCTTATTTTCCATGTGTTGGTACCACACTGAATGATGATGGAAATTTAGGCGAAATAGCTTTTAAGTCCAACTAATACAGAGTCTGTAGAGCAGACCGATTCTTTCTCTCCCATCTTCCTCAAAAGCAAAAGTCTGGTTTTGGCACAAAGATTGTGCCAGAGTTTCCTCGTGCTGGTGAGGTTGTGGTTTTCTAAATGTTGCAATACAGCGTATTTGCTGACTTGGGTTGTACTCTTGTTTTTGGACTGTACAGTTTTTATTTTTCCAACCCTCTGTGTTTTGTTTAAGGACTGTCCCAGGCAGGGAATGTGCTGCAGTTGATCCTGAATTAAACCATCTGGAAACAAAACAAAACAAAACCAAACAAGACTTGCTCAGATACTGAAAACATAGATAACACTCAGGGCATATAAAAGTTTCCAGGTTGTTTCAGCAGCAGCCAGTGTGTGAAGGAGCTTTGATGTGATGCAGCTCATTTAGAAATAGGGGATTAAGTGGTTTGAAAACTTCTGTGTGCAGACACAATCTTTTCAAAGACTTGAGTGAAATCTCTTCAGTCAGTTCTTTTGGTTCCTTGAACAACAGTTTATTAACTTGCACTGTAAACTCTGCCTTCAAGGTCAGCAGTCAGCCCCTATTCCTGGTTCTACCGTGGAAATTCAGACTGGTTTTGTGTAGATTCTCAGAGATAATTTTCAGAACTGATGTGACTTGTTCCCATTAAGAATATTCCAACCCTTCAAGCCACATGCACGACGTTTGCTCTGGGAGGGCTCTGATGGTGGCTTTGGGCAGGTGTGACCTGTGTCCACTGTGTGTTTTTCAGTGGGTGAGTTCGTGAGCGACGTTCTGCTGGTGCCCGAGAAGTGCCGGTTCTTCCACAAGGAGCGGATGGATGTGTGTGAGAGCCACCAGCACTGGCACACTGTGGCAAAGGAGGTAATGCAGCTGCTGGAGCAGCAGTATTTAGTCTGCACTTGGATGCATGCAGTGTTGGAGCATAGCAGTGTTTATCTCTGGGCTGTTATTCCCATGTTCCGGTCAATGGACTGAGGCAACAGCAAGGAAATGAACATTTAAAAGTACTCAGGTGACTCAAAAAACCTGTGGAGCCACTGAGTTATTGTTCCCTCATGAAAAGCTGTCCTAAGTCACTTATCCAGATCATGGAGCTAGGAACTGAAATCAGCTCTCTGGGATGCTGCTTTAACCAGTGCTTCATCCCTCTTTCCAGGGAGCTGCAGTGGGCATAGCATAGTTCCTGTTTTTCTTGCACATTTTGCTTTAATGTACCTACTGCTGCTGGGGATTTGGTTGGGAGGGTTTGCCTGGGAGCAATCTGAGTTTCGTTGGGACTGATTAGTGGAGGTTTTACATAAGAGATGGATTATCTTCTCAGGATAAATCCAACCCGTGGTTTTGGGGTGTTTTTTTGGTTTTTTTATCTGACTAGCTAAACTGCTGCAAATGCTCTGCACACCCATTTGAAGCTGGGGTAGTAAAAACAGGATCATGACAAAATGTACATGTTTTCTGTTTTGTAGAGGCAGCAATTGTAGAAGCAGCAGCACAACAATCAGTTGTGATGGTGCTGAAAAAGATGAGGTTAAGGATGTTCCAGTTAAAATTCCTATTTCTTTAAAATCCTGTGAGCAAAAACCTCTCTAAATAAAGCTGTACTAGAGGAATTGCCTTTTAATTGAGGATAAACTTGTTAATGTCTAGCAAATTGAAAAATCATTTGTTTTAAATGTAGTTGGAGAACTTTTCCAGCAATATTTGGCTCATTTAAAATCCTTGCTGTAACAAAGCAAAGCACAAAAGGGTTCTGATGTGCATAATAAACTTTTCTTACTTCATTCTTTGCTGAGTATGGCAAAGCCAAGTATTTCCTTAACTTAAGAGAGGTGTATAGACATAATGTCTGGTCATAGTTTGCATTTAACTTTTTACTTGAATTATCTGATTGATTTTCATCTACAGCATGTTAAAATAATCTTGACACAAAGTCCATTTGAACTATTATTCGCTTACTCCAGTGTAAAGTTTAATAGATAACATTTAATGAATCAACTAGCCCAGAAAAAGCAAACACCCGTTCTGGTTCTTTCAAGTGCTCTCTCCCTTGAGTTGGCACAAAATGTTTAGCTGTTTCTCCTGAAGTTTGCCAGGCTGACAAACCAGCACTTGTTGGGGCCAGGGTGTGATACATTAACGGCAGGAAGCTCTGAATCTGGGAATTTTCTGGGGATTTTTTTGCCCTTACAAGTTTCAAATCCACTTTCCTTTGATGTTCACTCCTAGATCATATGTTGCTGTTGTGTTTTTGCTGTAAAATTTAAACCATTGGTCACATTCTTGGGATCTCTGATAGGCAAACTTGAGGTTTATCCAAAGGAAGGGCTAAACTGACCTGGCTGGGCTCTCCTTTTAGGCCTGTCTGACAGAGGGGATGATCCTGCACAGTTATGGGATGCTGCTGCCCTGCGGGGTGGACCAGTTCCACGGGACAGAATACGTGTGCTGTCCTCAGACTAAGGTTGTGGATGAGGCTCTGTCCAAAGAGGAAGAGGAGGAGGAGGAGGATGAAGACTATGACCTTTACAAAAGGTAGGGTTCTTTCTTACTGGTGTAGTTGTTACCACAGGCTGCTTGGGAATATTTCACACAGCAACTCCCTTGTACTGAGGGTTGAGAGAATTTCTGTGCTTCTGAATTGTGTCCTGAGCTTGAAGGAACCTTGCAGGAGGACAAATGACTTTTTTTATTACTGGAGGAGCTCAACAACCCCTCTCCCTTCATTCTTGGACAGAGAGAGTTGGGGTCACTCAGCCTGGAGAAGAGAAGGCTCCAGGGAGACCTGAGAGCCCCTTCCAGGGCCTAAAGGGGCTCCAGGAGAGCTGGAGAGGGACTTAGGACGAGGGTCTGAAGGGACAAGACACAGGGAATGGCTTCCCTCTGCCAGAGGGCAGGATTAGATGGGATATTGGGAAGGAATTGTTGTCTGTGAGGGTGGTGAGGCCCTGGCACAGGTTGCCCAGAGAAGCTGTGGCTGCCCCATCCCTGGAAGTGTCCAAGGCCAGATTGGATGGGGCTTGGGATTGGGGATAGGGGAACGTGTCCCTGCCCATGGCAGGGGGTGGAACGATATGGGTTTGAAGGTCTCTTCCAACTCAAACCATTCCAGGATTCTACAGCAGGCACCTCCCTCAGGGATAGACTCTCACTTCCTGAGGAAAGCTGATGGGGAAGTTCAAGGAAATGAGAGATGTCCCGTTGCTGTGGGTGATGGGCCAATCAACAGTCACTACATTTATTTTTCTCATCTCTAGTGTTTCTAGAACAGATGGAAAGAGAATCATTATTCTGGTACGTCCCTGATCAGCCTTAACTTTACCCTCTAATATAACCATATCCTTCTAGTGAGTTCCCTACAGAGGCAGGTGTAGAAGACTTCACAGGAACAGCTGTGGAGGAAGATGAGGATGAAGATGACGAAGGGGAGGAGGAAGAGGACGTGGTGGAAGACCGTGATTACTACTATGACAGCTACAAGGTGGATGATTACAACGAGGAGACCCCCACAGAGCCCAACAATGACAAGGCTGTGGCTGAGAAGGAAGTGAGCAGTGATATGAAATGTAAGACACATTCCAGCATCCAGGCCTCTTCCTCCCTTGGGATTATCCCTGTTGGCTGTCAGTTAGTGATGGGGTTTTGATCAAGTCAATAAATGCCACTTGGAAGTTTTATTTGTCAGATAAGTTAGCAAACAGAGGAAAGGTGATGATGCTTGTGTTTCAAGTGTTGAAATTAACTCTCCAGAGCACGGGCCATATGTTTGCAGATAAACAGCAGTTCTGCTGGCAAGGAGCCCAGTGTTTGGCACGCTGAACAAGCACCTCCACCAAGGTGCAATGATGAGTCAGAAAAACCATATTTGCGAATTCTGGAAAATCTAAAAGAGGCATTTGGGGCACACCATAAGTTTAAAATCCCTGTTTGGGGGTGATTATCTTGGATTTGGTGTTTTATACAAAAAGGAAGCTAGAAGTGGGCCATACTCTGCAGAGGTGGCACCAAGGTGCTATCTGGCTATTTAAGAGTGAGGAACATCCTTAGTGCTGCCTTTGCATAAACACTTCTCTTCCACAAAAGAAAGTCAGCAGACTGGCCCAGCTTTGTTCTATGATAATATATCCTTTGTGCATTATTAAGATCCACTGCAGCTTTTGTTCAGTGGTCAGTGCCCTCACAGAGGGTTGATGGCATGGTGCCTCAGTTATGTGATGTCCTATACTTTGTGTGTAGAAGTGTCTGTAGAGGAGAGAGGAGGGAAGAGGGAATGAAATTCAATTAGCTCCAGATCACTGAATCATTGCCAGCAGTTCTTGCATCTTTTTGGTAAAATGCCAGCATGCTGCAGATAATTTTACTTGCCGAAACGAGGCTTAGCTCATATGTGTCCAGGGCTGTTACAGGTCTGCAGGTATTGAAAGAGACTTGCAGTAGTATGATTGGGGTGTCTGTTTTGGGGGTACACTGCTTTTTTTCTCCTAGTACCACAAACAGTTGCTAATTTATACACAATATTTGTTCTCTTGCCTCAGAATAGCCCAACTGCTATTGCTGGCTGACCATGAAGCAATCCACGTGCCATGACTGCACGGAGTTTTAATATTTAGTGCACAGATGTTTCAAAACTTAAAAACTGAGGCTGGCATAGTGGTCATTCCTTTTGGTTAGCCTGCCTTTTCCTGTGCTCTTACACCTCCCCTGTAAGATGTGGAGTGTCTGTCCAGGCAGAATGCAGCAAACAGGACATGTTGGGATGCTTTAATGGACTGTTCCATCACATTGGTTTTATACAGTGGAGGATCTCCCCCTGGGGCACCCAGGGCATAATGCTATGCCATCAACAGAACAGATCCTTGCTGTTCCAGCCCCTGGCTGAAGAGAAATCACCAATGAGAACTCCATGTTGAGAAAGAGTGAGCTGCTCAGCTCACTCCAAAGCACCATGTGCAGGCATCTCCCTGACGTTATGATGGATGCTTTGGCCACGTTAAGCCCCCCAGAACTGACAGAAACCCTTTGGTCACTGAAGGATTTGGAAGGAGAGGGATATTTATAACTGTTCATTTGTGTTGCTTTTGGACTAACCACTGATGTCCCAGCACCCCAAAGGCCTGGGACAGAAAAATAATTCTTTTGAGCAACTAATCTCTCCATTCGTGTCATTCCTCTGAAAGCAATTCTGCATCCTTAATATTGGTCAGAATGTTTGATCTTGAGCCTCAGGCCAGGGAAAAACTGGGAGACTCTGATAAACATTTCCTGCTGTTGAGGCCAGCACTGGTGCCCCAGAGGAAGGTGTGAGGCAGAGCCACCCCTGCGTTGTGTAGGTCACTGAGGAAGGCCTGTGCTCCTCATAGCTCACGTTCTACCCCATCTCCACACAGCTGTCTGCTCCCAGGAGGCCCTGACAGGGCCCTGCCGGGCTGTGATGCCTCGCTGGTACTTCGACCCTAACAAGAGAAAGTGCATTCGCTTTATATATGGAGGCTGCGGAGGCAACAGGAACAATTTTGAGTCAGAGGAGTATTGTATGGCTGTGTGTAAAAAGATGAGTAAGTCCTGCCTCCCACTGGCCCTTTGCAGCTGGCCACTGTCTGTCTGGCGTGTGGTGTCTCCTCCTCCTTGCCTGGGGCAAGAGAGGACCCGTCTGTAGCTTTTCCCTTTGGTTCTGGTGTCTGTCTCTTTGCAGCAGTCTCCTCCTGTCTCTGCTTCCCTAGGTCCATAGGGTGACCATTCCTGGGAAAAATAACTCTCACCATATGCTGTCTGTGCTCCCTGTTGGCTTGCAGCTCTTGCAGAGGGCTCAGCTGTCCTCTTCAGGTCTGAACCTGGGACCAGGGGCTGTCTCTGACCTTGCCTTTCTTTCCAAAACAAATGAAAGGAAGCCCTTGCTCCCCCCAGTCATGTTACCATGCCTGTGTTTGACCAGTAGGTCCTGAAAAGCAGGATGCTACTCGCTGTTCTCCTGGTAATAGGCATTTTGTTGCTATTTTAATTTTGGAAAATATCAGACAAATAGTATAGAAATCAGATTCCCAGTTTCAGCTCAGTATGAAATATGAATCACGACTCAGTCCCTGTGTTTTTGAGTGCTTGAGGTTTTTGGCACCCATTTCAACTGGCTTTTATGTCAGATGATAAAACTATCAAAAACATTTTAACCTCCTTATTAATCTTATTGTTGAACTCCAGCACTTCCACTTCAGCTACCATTAAAGCCTTTTGAAAGGCTTTTTGTGTTATCTGGGGCTTGGCAGCCTGACTATACAGCCATAATCCTGTTTACAAAATGGGCTTCATGCAAGCGCTTTAGATTGGGCTGATCTGACTGAGGCAGGGAAAGAAAAGATGCGGATGTCAGGAGCTTTTGGGACAAAAGTTTGTCCTGTTACAGAGGGATTTGGGGTTGGGAAGAGGGTTATCTGTGCCCAAGCCTGGTTCAGAAATGCCATGAGCAGGCCCAGAATCCAGCACTGATGTGACATTGTCCTTTGCATACAAAAGTGCCTGTGTTGTATGTTCCCACTATTTTCCCCCAGTTAGAGGGAAGGTGGGTGGATGCAGGTGCATGTTAAACTCTTCTCCTGTGTTAATGTTGAAGTGCCAGATTAATTTTTTTCCGAAGCATGCTTTATTTCAATGATGTGTTGGAGGTTTTCCCCACAAAATAACTAATACGGATGAAAGGTTGCCTTAACTGTCCCTTTCTGCCCTCCCTCAGGCAAAGGGCAACGATGGAGTGCATCGTTTGCCACAGTTCCTCTCGAAAAGGCTCTGGGATGTGTAGCGTCTAAAACTGTAGCACAGGAGCTTGGTTCAGCACTTCCTAAACTGCAGAACACAGCGTACAGAGCCCCTGGTGTGGATTTTGCAGATGCTTGAAATTTATCTGTTTCAAAATTTTGTTTTTCCCCTTGTCAAATTTGGATGTCTTGAAGTTACAAACCATCCAATGTATTGGACAAGTCACTTTGTCACACTGAGCCGCCTTCTGTCACTGTCTTGTCTAATATCATCACCTGTTAGTCTTGCATGGTGCATCTGGTAGGGAAGGTAGGTTTGAAGTGTAAAATATCGGGGAGTGTTTTGTGCAGATTCATTGTCAAAGCTCCCTAATCATATTAATGATGTCTGGAGCCAGCTTGTTAGTGAACAGCTAATGCACAGAATGTCATTTAAACCATCCAAAGCCAATGTGGAAGGGAAGAGAAAAGGAGTTCTTTATCCTGCCATCCAAGTCCCTGTTTCTGGAGCTGAACAGTGCTCATCTCAGAACTGGGAAGGCTGAGCAGGTGCTGGTCGCCACAGTGCATGGCTGTGTTTTGAGGTGATGTAGCTGATGTTGTGCAGTGAATTGGCAGCTCAGAGATTCCAAACTGGACTCATGGTAGGTGGTCCAGTAGACTCAACCTGCCAGATTGTTAATGATGCAGGCGTGGAGATCCCTCTCCTGCCCTGCCCTTTGTAGTCCAGGATCCCGGGTTTCCAAGCCCTGCTGACGCTTCCCCTGTCCTGGCAGTGCCCACTGATGATGTGGATGTCTACTTTGAGACCCCAGCTGATGACAACGAGCACGCCCGCTTCCAGAAGGCCAAGGAGCAGCTAGAGGTCAGGCACCACAACCGCATGGACCGGGTGAGTGTGTGCCTTCAGCCTGGGCACTGCTGCCTCCCTGCTGCCTGGCTTTGTCTGGGCAACCTGATGGTGGAAAGGCTTCCTTTCCAGTTTCCAGCCTTCCGTGTGTTTTTTGCAGTATGACCACACCATGGCAGTTAGATTTTTATTTCTGCAGTGCTGGAAGAGAGAAATTAGATTAGATGAGATGTTAGGAAGAATTCTTTACTCAGAGAGTGGTGAGGCCCTGGCACAGGTTGCCCAGAGGAGCTGTGGCTGCCCCATCCCTGGAAGTATCCAAGGCCGGGTTGGACAGGGCTTGAAAGGTGTCCCTGCCCATGGAAGGGGTGTTGGAAAGAGATGGGCTTTAAGGTCTCTTCCAACCAAACTATGCTGGGATTCTTTAATCATTGAGGGTACTTGGCTCGCTGCCCGGGGGGCTTAAGTTTTTAAGCCCCACAGCAGCTCTATTGTACCTTCAAAACCTGGCCAGGCTGTGGCAGGATCTGCCTGTGGAGGCAAATGAGTTTGCAAAGATCAGATGTAAATTTGTCTGTTGTTGATGTCTGTCCTTTTTTTGTCCAGGTGAAAAAGGAATGGGAGGAAGCTGAGCACCAAGCTGTAAATCTCCCCAAGGCAGAAAGGCAGACTCTCATCCAGGTAAGAGTAGAAGGACCTAAAGAGGAAAGTTTCTTAGAGAGATTGTAATATTCAGAGCCAGAAGATGACTGAGATGGAAGCACAGCCTTCCTGCTCTGTCAACAGCTGCCTTTTAGAGCAGGTTTGATTCAACTGCATTCTTTGTTCTTAAAGCTGGAGATGATCTGACCCTGTGCCAGGTCCTTTCCTAGACCCACTAGTAGGAAGTGATCTCGCCCTTCAAGCGTAGCGACGGCAGAGCCAAACTGTAATTTCAGACCTTTGGCCTGTTTTGCACTACCCAGTGGCCTCAGAGTCTGGTTCAGACTCAGCCCTGGCTCTGTGGACACACATTTCCTGTCGGGGCAGACTTAGTGAAAACCGCTTAGACAGCAGATGAAGCTGGTTTGCTGCCAAAATGCCAATCTTGGGCCTTATGGGGGGAGTTCAGCTGGACTGTGAAGTTAATCAAGGATATTCGTGGTGTGGGATTGTTAGGGGAAGGCTCTTCTGGTAGTGACAACTGTATGAATTTCCCTCAAACCAATATAGAACTAAGTGACTGACTCCAGCTTTTCATCCCACTTCGGATTTTATCCTGGAACACAGTTTTCTCTCTGCATTTTTTAATGTAAGTCACTGTTTGGAACTATGTGCAAGTCCAAGAGTTTGCCATCATCTCTAGTGGAACATAACAACTCTTATTCGTGTGTTCTGGTTGGTTTGGAGATGCTATGACTTTTGGAGGGGTTATGACCTTTCTAATAGAAGATTTCTATTAGAAAGGGGTTATGACCTTTCTAACAGAGATTTGATCTGAAGGTGTGCTGATGGAAAATCACCTATGCAATATGTAAACCCTTGCAAATTCAAATTAATGGCTCCAGGCTGAAGGGATCAATCCTGTTTCCATACTGCAGGGTTGAGGGAAAGAGTTGATACTGTGTCAGTCATTCAGCACAGCCTGATCTTTATGTGCAAGTTCATTTTCCTTCTTCAGACCTTTGTAATGGCCTATGAGGGAAGTTTGGAGGGCAAATTGTCACTATTGAATTTGCAAAGATGAAGTCTGCATCAGCATCTCTCCTACTCCTGTAAAGGAGTTAGACATGGAGTTTGACAGTGACTGTTAGTTCTAAGGAGTGACATGAGTGAGAGCAGGTGACCCTGGTCACACAGGGCATTTCATGCAGACAGCTTTCTTTGTCCTAGCACTTCCAGGCCATGGTGAAATCTCTGGAGAAGGAAGCAGCAAGTGAGAAGCAGCAGCTTGTGGAAACTCACCTGGCTCGTGTGGAAGCGATGCTTAACGATCGCCGTCGGATCGCCCTGGAGAACTACCTGGCTGCCCTGCAGGCTGACCCACCACGGGTGAGCTGCTCTCCCCCACATTTCTACAGCAGGACAGCACTGGGTAGGATGGAATGTGGCAATGTCTTGATGAGAAGGTGGCCTGTGACTTGCCAGGGCAGAAACTGGGAATAGGTTCCTGGAAAGCTTTCTCCATCGTGGCAATTTGTGCTGCAGACTTGACAGTGGGACTCCTAATTGACTCGCTGGTGAAAAAGCCCTCTACTTTGTTTGGTGTCCATAAGGCACAGTTCAGAAGGTGTGGTGTTCTCAGTCAAAAAGGCTTAATTAATAAGTGTTCTGAGTCAAAGAGCCTTGATTTGAATATGTTCTGAGTCAAACAGGCATAATTTAAAGAGAAAATATCTAAGAGGTGAGTGCAGGTGACAGATCTGTCCAACACCAAAGCAGGCTCCCATCTGAGGTGCTGTTTTCAGCTGTGAATCTGATTTGACTCCCGTGAGTTTGAGCTGTTCCCTGCTCCCCTCCCCAGCCCCACCGCATCCTGCAGGCCCTGAAGCGCTACGTCCGTGCCGAGAACAAGGACCGGCTCCACACCATCCGCCACTACCAGCACGTCCTGGCAGTGGACCCCGAGAAGGCTGCACAGATGAAGTCCCAGGTGAGGAGGTTTCATTTTCACCCAGCCCTGGCTGTCAGAGGCTCTGAGAGCCATGTGTTGTTGGGTACTATAGCAACGTTGCCCATGTGCAAAGCTCTCCCTCTCACCAGATACACTCCCTGCACAATTTTCCTTGGTGCTTGACTCTGTAAAAAACTGAAACTCTGATTTATTTTGGCCACAATGACAAGTCAAGGGATTTAGAACTAGTTCAGTATCGGTATTGTATTTCCTTTTATAAAGCACCCATGAAATTATTTGTTGAGAGGTTGGTCTTCCTTGAACATCCTTCCTCACACCCTCTAAGACCTCATGTCTGTGTTCCTTTCATTAGGCTTGTTCTTCACTGTACTGGGGGGTTGTGGGAATTGTGCCTCTGCAGAGTTATTGCCTGGTTTGCAAAGCATAATACGTAACCCTTTCCAAGCACTTGATCATTGTTGTTAACCTTATCACAACTCTTGTTTTGATGCGTGTACGTTGTGCTGTTGCACTATACTGTACTCCTGAACAGCTAGAATATAATTTTCCTCCTACTGGGTAGTGTGTGTGAATGTGCTGCTTGAAACCTGGCAAGAATAGTTACAGATACTCCACAAATCTTTGGAATTATGTCCTGATACTTGTTTTCACTTGTTTTAAAATGGTAAAAGGTTATTTAAAAGGTCCAACTGATTCAAAATTCAAGTGAAGAATGGCCTGATAACATCGAAAGGTCTATTCATAAGGGCTCAGAGAGTACTGACTGCCCAGTCACAGCTTTAGGAATGTTTTCCCAGTTCCAGTTTGTGGTTGATATGCTGCTTTGGAATATCTTTGAATTTTGTAATGTATGAAATATAAGGAGAAGGGAAAAGAACAGAGAGCTGCAGGGAGACAGTGTAGTAGAGCACATCCAGTGCTGCCAAATGGAAGAAATAAGCTGAGAAAAAAATGCATTAAAAAGTGTATAACCAGGAGATGGAAATATCCTGGGTTACGAGTAGGACAGGGAGGGGCAGAGCAGTATCACAGTGATTTTCTAGAAGTGAACCTTCACCTCGTGTCTCCTGGGTTGTCTCCCACTGACTGTGTGACTCAGTGTGATCCTCCCTCAGCTTAACATCCTCAGGAGGGGTGGGGCACTTATGCTGGGCAGCATAAGTGCCTTTCACGATTTTTTCGGAGACACATCAAGCACAGTCCACCCTAACACTTTGTTCTGCTGCCAGAGCCCAAGAGAGAGTGTGTGAACTGTATTCTTGTGCTAAACCCTGAGCAGTCCTTAATTCCTTCTGAAGGCTGCAGTGTCAACAGATTGACATGCGAGGGATGTGGGTGGTACAGTTCAATTGCCATTCCCTTTACTTTTCAGCTGCACTTTAAGCTCCTCAATCGATTCCCTTGATTGACAAGCTGACACATGTAAAATTAAATTGCTTTCATCCTTGCTCTTAAAGGTCAGGCACACATCAGACTGTAAAGCAGGTCCGTCCAACTCCTTGGGTTTTTTTCAATGTTGGGCCTTCCATATAAATGTTCTCCAAGCTCTGTGCGATCCCTGATTATGCAGCACCCTCTTCAGGTCAGGCCTGACTTCACCGCTGGGCTTACAGTGCTTGGGAGGAGCAATTGGAGGTTGCACACAGTTCGAATGTATTTCTCAAATGAAGGGAGAACACTGTTGCCAGTGAGTGGGTGTTGGACAAATGTAATGCCACCGTTGGTATGAAAGGCACCTTTGTTCCGAGACCAGAGTTGATAAATAATATTGTGTACTCCCTTTGCCTGTATTTTTTCTAGCAGTCAGGGATGATAATCCATTTAATAAAGCACTTGCAGCTGCTGCAGGAGATGAATTATGACCCTGTCTGGCATATGGGAAATACCAACCTCGGTGGTATTTTGGTGTTTCCAGTGGAGAGCTGGTTACAAGAGTCAGCTGAATCCTCTCTCTCACCCCCAACACTTCCCAAAATACTGAGAGCAACATATACAGATGGCCAGTTCCAGGGAAGAGTGATGTGGTGGAGAGATCAGTCAGAGAATTGACTAGATAGCCCTGTGTCCCATGGCAGACCCACCAGTTGTAGATATTTTATTAAGCAAGGGAAGAACCATGAAGTGACTGACAGTCTATGCCTACTCCAACACACTCTTGTACATCTGCAGGTGATGACACATCTCCATGTGATCGAGGAGCGGATGAATCAAAGCTTGTCTCTGCTGTACAAGGTACCATATGTGGCTGAAGAAATCCAGGATGAGATTGGTGAGTGTGTGTGCCAGTTCATATGCTGTGTTAAGACTCCAAGCTTCTATATCCAGTGGGCTCCCAAATGATTGGTAGCTCCTTTGGGGGGATGCCCTTGACAACAAGCACTTGGGCTTAGGCTTAGGTACCGCAGGGCAGACACTCTGGGATTTGTAGCACAGGCAGTGAGAATAGCTTGTTCCCAAGAACTTTCACTGTCTCCATTTAAAAAAAAAATCAACAACATTCAGAATAGCAAAGCCGTCTCTCTAAGGGAGGTGAAAAAGGTCCATAAAAATAAGCAGATGGTTTCCAGTTTTATAGTTTAATCCCATCTTGCCAAACTCTCTTGCCACATCAAGCCTCTTGGCCCTTATTTGCATGTATTTCTAACAAATAAGAGAATTTACTGCGAATTCCAGATGACACTTCAGAGCCTGCAAGATAAATAACCTGGCAGCCCTGAACATGTTCCCCTGCAGCTCTGCCTCAGCGAGGTTCAAACCATCTGCCCCTCTCTGTCCCTGCCAGGCTTCGTGCAGTTTGTGGAATAATTCCTCTTCTTCCTTTCAGATGAGCTGCTCCAGGAGCAGCGTGCAGACATGGATCAGTTCACGTCCTCCATTTCTGAGTCCCCGGTGGATGTCAGAGTGAGCTCTGAGGAGAGCGAAGAGATCCCCCTGGATGGCAAACCCTTCCGCCCGTTCCAGGTGAAAACCTTCCCAGCCGTGCCCGACAGTGAAGGTATGTGCAGCTGGAAATCAGGCTCACTGGTGTGGTTTTGTAGTCTGTAGGCTCAGCTGGAACAGAGGAAGCTCCATCCCTTTGGGTGATGTAAGAGTAAAGCAGTTGCCCCAGCAGTACCCTCGATCTGTCCATTGGAGAGGCAGTACCACTCTGAGCTGCTCTCTTGATTTTCTGATTCTCCTCTTTGCAAAATTGTCCTCTCTCTTTTCATTTTGCAGCAAGTATTAAAGTTTTCCAGTGTGGCTTGACTCTGAATTTTCAGTCTTTAACCAGAATGCTCTCATGTAACATTAAGACTTTGTACCATGACCTGCTGAAGGGCTGCAGGAATTCTCTTTATTTTTTTTTTAAATACATATCTATTTTGTTGACAGCTGACGTGTGCGTGTGAAGGTATTTTAAAAATGCTTGAACAGAGTCCTGAGCTTAAAGAAAGCTGTAGATAAAAGCTTTTCCCAGGGTCTGAGTCAGAAATCATGCACAAGCCTTTTTTCCTTTCTCTCTTAATCTCCTTTCTCTGCTATTTTTGTTTTTGTTTTCCCTCCTGCTAGATCCTCAGCCGGATTTGTACCATCCAATGAAAAAAGGTTGGTTCTAAGCTGCTCCCTCACAGTGCTTTCAATCACTCTCCTGCCTCCTCAGTGTGTCTGATAGCTTCATTTTAGTTCCATGCTCACCTTGGTTTTCATTTCCCTGCTCTCACTTAGATCAGTAACGTTCAATTTGCTTGTCTAGTGCTAGAGTTAAAGAAATTACTTAGTCTGAGCATCTAATTATGTGTGTTCCTCCCTGATGGGCTCACAAGAGTCTTGGAGTGTGTGGAGGGGCTCCTTTGCCCTGGAGAAACGTGGCGGTGTGTCTGCAGCCCTGTGGTACTTTACACCTCTCATGTGACACTGCTCAGATTAAACCTTGCCATGCTGGTGGAGTCCAGAGGCTTTTGTGCCTCCTGTGGAATCTGTGCTTGATCCCTGATGACACCACTAAACAAGGAATGAGTGTTTTGTTTCCCAACTAAATGTCCTCACAGGGTGCAGCTAGTCTGGGACAGATAAATTAGGAGTTTCCTCCTTCGTGTCTCCTCAGCATCACCTTTTCGCATGTAGCATCTCTCCATACCAGCAAAGTCCATGTGATTATCCATTTCTCCCTTAGCTCGGTGTTAATTCTGCAGTAACTCAGTGCCTGGCTAAAAACAGGCTTTAAGAGCAGCATAGAAATATTGGCATTAAATCAACATGTTGTTTAGCAACGCAGTCTCAGGTAAAGAGCAGTAGAAATGTGAGGCTCTTGCAGATCAGTGCTACGTGTGCTCTGTGTGAGGAGTAAACCCAGTGTTTTAATCTGCCTTTGGCTCCAAATACATAGTGCAGACCTCAAAGGAGAGCAAAGGATTTTGCTAATAACCATTTCACATGAGCACAAATAGTTCTGTAGCACCATGAAGGCCAGATAGCTTGAAACTGTTCTCATTATCCTGCTTTTCGTTACAAATATAAGTCACCTTCATCCCTCTTGTGGAACAGTGCACAGCTGATTCAGTGTGCTGACTACTCTGGAAAGAATTGGGACGGCTTTTAGTTTGATTTTTTTTATCTGCTAGATTTTTGGACAACCACTTTGTTGACTTGAAGATGATAAATTTTAAATTTGTGCTAGTTGTCCCTGTTGGAGTAAATGTAAGAGTTTCTGATGACCGGGGGACAGAGTTCCTTGTCTTCCTTCCCTTTTCATTGAATTGCTTGAGGGCTCTGAGGGAGTTTTGGGATTGTTTTTTTTGTGCAGGTGTGTGGGGGTTTTATCCCCTGGGAAGTATATAATTTAAACTGTGCCTTTAAGCTACATAAAGCTGGATCTGTTACTTTGTACAGCACTCTGGGACAAATAGCAAAGCTGAACTGCCTGCCCTGGAGACTGTGCTGCCTTGGCTCCAGAGACTGGAATGAAGCAGCCACAGACCAAAAGCTGACACAGTAGTTCTGTGCAAACTGTTTGTGGCCAGTGTCTCCTGAAAATCCCAATCATTGACTTCCACAATAACATGACCTGCTTCGACAGCCGAGAGAAGTCAGACTTGCAACCTTGGCCATGCCTGGAATCTGATTACTGCCTCCAGAGAAAAACGGGATGCACTAAACCCCAAGATACCTCAGAGTTGGAGCAAAACATTATTTCCGTGGCATTTTCAGGCAATAAAAGCTTGTCACTGTAAAAAGTTGCCTTGGAACCAAGTAACCTTTCCTTGCAGCTCATCAGAGAGCACGCTGCCAACTTCAGCAGCAGTTGACATAATGTCTTAGGCAACCTGCAAGCTCAGCAGCCCGTGCAGAGGGGTTTGCAGTCACCAGCAAAGCATCAGGTGCTGTAGTGGTGTTTCCCTCCCCTCATGCTCCTCATTGTAAGGATCCCACTGTGGGTTTGAGGCTTGGCTGTCCTGCTTTTGCACCCGTGAGTCACAGGTGTGGTGAAGGACGTGACATTGTCCCTCCTGACAGTGGAAAACTGGTGTTATCCCAATATGCTGTGTTATGTGAGGTCAAAGCAGTTTGCATCAGACTCTTCTCTTATTGATCTGGTCTATTTATAAACTCTTTGGATCAAAGCAGTTTATGCAGAGCAGCCTCCTTCTGTTAATTAATGGCCTTCTCTTGAACCTGTGCTAGTTCCAGCCTGGAAATGGGGGAGTGATGTCCTGGTACAAAGTCTGCTGTAGTTCTCTGCTCCTCCCTTGCCCTGGGATTTATTGTTTCTGGGCCTGTGCCAGATACGAGACAGCCGCTCCTTATAGAACTGAGCCGGCTGACCTTGACGTTCTCATTCCTGAGGCTCTTTCTTGTTGGTGCCTGACTCCAAAAGGATGGGTGATGCTGCCTGTGGGAGTGAAGGCATTCCCTGTGTGCTGGCTCTTGGCAGAGGGGTGTGCATGCACTTCCATCCCGGGGAAGTGAGGTGCTGGTGACCCCGGGGTGACACTTGCAGATGTCATTGTGCTCACAGTGTTACACCTTGCCTGGGGCCTTCTAACAGCAGCACTTAGTGCAGTATGTCTGCATTGACACTTCAGCCTGGTTTTGGTGAGTCCTGTCTGCTCCTCTCATTGCCACCTCATTTCCTCTCATTAACAGTTCCCCCTAATCACTTGTCACTGTAGCATAGCTTGTGAGCTCCCTTCTGACACAGCAGCATGAAGACAGGTTAATACTCAGCGGTTAAACACGAGCCATGGCAGCTCTCAGATATAAGTGACCCTCCCAGAGTGTCCTGGGGGCTGATAGGCTCTCCTTGCTCTTTTGGTGCAGGTTCTGGCATGACTGAGCTGGATGGGCTGATTGGCGCTGAAGAAAAAGTGATTAACAGCAAGAACAAAGTGGATGAAAATGTGGTGAGCTCTCCACCTTTATTTTGGGAAGCCAAGCCTGCCGTGGACGCTAATTAATAGCAGTGGCTTGTTTCCATGTCTTGTTCCTGCTCACAGAATGTCAGTGTGTTCATTATCCATCTGGTGTGGAGGAGTCAGTTTGTTACTATTGTAGGCTCTTAAAACTGATTAGCATCAGAAGGGTGGGAGGGGGAGGGAAGGACAGCTCAAGATCTTTGGCAGTCTGAGCTGGAGAACTCTGATTTAGGAGCTGCTTTTCCCAAGCAGAGACCCTTTGATGTCCCTTTATTTTCATAGGTAGCTTGCTATGTGAACACACTGAGTGCTGGTGTATTCTACCTGTGTTCCCACCTATTTGTCATGGCAGGAAAGGCCTCACCTTCCTCTGAAGGCAAGTGGCCCGGCAGGTATTGGCTCTGTCTACAGTGCAGAGAATTCTCGAGGTTCTAGTGGCAGCTGCTGTACCTCACTTCCCTGGGCTTTAAAAAATAAAAAAGTCACCTTCTGACTTTCCTTTCAAAACTGTTTTAAAGCCATGTGTTAGATCTTATACAGAAATGCTGACTCCAAAGTTAGGACCTATTTTTTTATTTTTTTTTTCTTTGGGGCTTTAGTTTGAGGTAGTCTGGAGGTACGTAGCTGTGGTACTGACTCTGGTAGCTTTAAGTGGTGGGGAACATCCCACACTGTTGAGACCAGGGCAGAGAGAGATGGTAGGTGGTTCTGAGCCTTTGCTAGTGTTCATTGAAGGTCTCTAGTCTGCCTACCTCTTCCTTTTCCACCCTGTTTTGTGTGGCTCCTTTCATAAAACACTTTTGGCACCATTTTCAGGTAATTGATGAGACCCTTGATGTGAAGGAGATGATTTTCAACGCGGAGCGTGTTGGTGGGCTGGTGGACGAGCCGGTATGTGTGTACAGTGATTGGCTAATTCCAAGCTGGATTTTGATTCCCGTGCATTGCTGAATTTGGGGTTTGGTGCCTGGATGCTGCTCTGGAGGTCAAGCAGAATGAAATAATTTACAGCCCTTCTCCATAAATATGTAAACAATGAACACACGTTGGATACTCACCTGGCTCTTACTGCAAAAGTGTTTTGTGGGATAGGGAGTTGATGTGCCTGCCCAGAGGCACTAAGGGGGGAAAGAATTCTGTGTTCATTATCCTTTTGCTGGAATGTTTAGGGGTGGAATATATACACTGTCCAGTTTATAATGAGTCATGTCTTGATACCACAGATGGTTGAAGACCTTATTAGTGACCACCATTTAGGTTTGTGTTGAGCATCTCCCTCATGGCTCTGTTGTTTTCTTCCCTCCAGGATAATGACAGCTCCCTCCGTGATGATTTCAGCTTCAGCAGCAGTGCCCTGATTGGGCTGTTGGTGATTGCTGTTGCCATAGCTACTGTGATAGTCATCAGCTTGGTGATGCTGAGGAAGAGGCAGTACGGGACCATCAGCCATGGCATCGTGGAGGTGAGAAACAGCTCCATAACCAGGGATGAAAATAGTCAGTGCTGAATCACATGTTGTGGGGGGGGGGGCAAAGATGGCAGGAGCTGCCAAGCCATGGACAGCTCTGCTCCTGCTGGGTGAAAATTAACTCTGTCACTGCTGACAGTGTCACTGGTGTGCAGGGGTCAGTCCCAAGCGTGCCGTGCTGGCACCTGGCACTCACACTTACCACCAGGATTCAATTAGGCTTCCTGGCTGGCTCAGGGCAGGATTTAGCAGTAAATGAGCTTTTCAGGGGATATCTTTAGCGGGGCAGTCTGTCACTCAATCCACAGCAATTTGTCCTCCTGGCTAATGGCAGTGACTGTTAAGATGGGCTGAACACTGAAGAGCAGCTTCTTCCTTGCACATTTCTAATGACAACTTAATGGAGTTCAGGGAAAGCTGCTTTTCCCTTTGCCCAACTGATGCAGGAAATCATAACGACCTCTTTAATGAGAGAAGTGGGTCCCTGATTTGTAGCATTAGCTGGGTAGTAATGACAGATTTGTGAGAACATCCCCACAGAGGCTCGGCTGGGCAGGAGGCACACAAACGAGCAAGTCGGTAAAGATAATTATTTTTGCAGCTTGCTTTTTTTCCCTGTTTACTGCTCACCATGTTAGTTATTCAGTGTTTGTTTGTCACCTCTTATTCTATGGAATAAATCCTGGACGTGCCTCCTGTGAGCAGTAACATGGTTTTTCTTCAGGTTGACCCGATGCTCACCCCGGAGGAGCGGCATCTGAGCAAGATGCAAAACCATGGCTACGAGAACCCCACTTACAAATACCTGGAGCAGATGCAGATATAAGAGAGATGAAGATACAACAACCCTGACCGGGAAAGGTGCAGGGTGGAGGGCCAAAGTGGTCCAGTGTTTTGGATCAATTACTGACCAACAGTTGCTTCGAGAGGACTTCATCTTACATTCAGAACTCCTGGATCATTAAGACTATAATTACTACTGTAGAGTTGCAATTTCCATTCTTTTAAATGGGTGAAGAAATGATAATATAACAATATGATATATAAATCTCCTTAAATGGGAAAAACGGATCTATTGCAGATATTTGACTGATATGTAGTTTTCTTTTTTTTTTTAAATAATCTAAAAAATACCAGTTCCATTGTACTGTTGTCCGTTACAAACTCTATATATATAAAATGGGAAATGTTGATTTTTATTTCTGATAGACCACCTGTATATTGAGGGTCGTTTGTACCAGCCCACCTTGTAAAAAGGAGACAGTTGTGGCTCTTCAGTCATTTTGGCTTTTATATATAAAGCAGTATTCTTTTTTCCTTTTTTTTTTTTTTAAAGAGAATTTCACTGGGAGTTGCAAAGAGATTAATTTAGGGATAGGAGCTATGACAGCATAAGCAAGGAAGCAATTGGGAATGGTAACTAACAAAAATCCTTATAATGAAAAAAAAAAGGAAAAAGAGAAAGAAAAAAAAAAAAGAAAGCCCCCATCCTCATATGCCAGTGGCGTGCACCCTGCTGCTTAGCAGCTCGGGCTCTAGGAATCAACACTCCCTGGAGGCAAGGAGTTAAACGGCTTCTAGCATCTCTGTTTATAGCTGTTCTAGTGGAATGTTAGAACATGGTTTGTGCATACAGGGGTCTGCACATTCCCCTTTCCGATTCAGTTCTGCTCTAGAGTTGGAAGTTCCTGGTATTGAATTGAAATCCTTTGTTCACAGCCAGTTTCCTTCAGTACTCACCTGGCATTAACAGCCCCCTCTTGCTACTACTTTCTAATTTCCCCAGCTCTCCTGCCTCACCAACATGGTAAGTAGTTAAGAGCCGCAGATTTTGGAGCCTTTGCATCTCTCTGGGTGACGTTGGGCCCTGGGCACAGCTCTGGGTGTTTGACCAGAAATGACAAATCACTGCAATAACCGGGACCTTGGGAGCTGATGAACACGGAGCTCACTGAGCTGGGGAGGGAAGAGAGACACCTTGGGAAAGGGATGCTGTCTGCCTGCTGTAAGGGAAATGGGATGCATAGGCCCCTAGAAGACCAAAAGGGGTATTGTTCCACTCACCATCATGTCTTTGTAATGCTTGTATAGTTGGTGTTAATGCTCACGGCTTTTTTAAATCTGGAGGTTCTGGTAACCTGTGGTGTATTTTTTCTATTTTTCCTGTGACTTTTATTTTTTCTTCCCCCTTCCGTGTCTCTTCCCACTATGCACAGATTTACCTGCAAACTCCTTGGTGTGATCTGTGGGGAATGTACAAAGTTTAAACACATCAATAAACACTTTAACTTCCAGTCTGTTTCTTCTCTTTATTCTCGGGCTTGGTTTGTTCTCCCTCCTCCCGCGGTGTCCTACTGAATCTACAGAGACCTTTCCCTGCCTTCTCAGTGAGAAGGACTGTGCAGGTATTGATGTATAACCATGCCTGGAGTCTTTAGTGGTATTTGCAGGTCCTTTGTGGAGAGAAGGAGGTGGGATCATAACCAACTCTCTGGACCTTGAGTAGATTTACAACAAACTGGAGCACAGGCTGGGGAGATCTGGGACTGCTACTTGTTTCTGGCTGTTTGGGGAAGACCCTGTGGAAGGTTCTCCTCATTCCTGGGATGCAGGTGGCCACTGGCACAGCCTGTGGGAGTGAGCAGAGCCAAGGCACCCTGTGGTGACAAGCTGTTCTGTCCCCAAACATCCGCCTACACTTCCTTGGGACAGAGCTGGGCTGGGAGCACAGTGGCTATGCTAACTGTGTCTCACAGCCTGGGTCACCCACAGGCCTTAGGAATGGGGTTGGACACAAGAAGGGCTGCAGGAAATCTTAAAATTCCTGGATATGAGGGCATGGAAAAAGGCCTCACAGTGACACAGGTTCTGTGAATGCAGATTCGATCCCTGTATGGGCCATTCACTTGCGAGCTGGACTTGGTGATCCTTATGGGTCCCTTCCGCATCAGAACATTCTGTGAACTCTGTGAATGCTTCTCGTGAATGACCATATCTGAAATACTTTGAAGACACGAAGCCCAGGGCAGGATTTGGCTGACAATGGTTAGTGTTCCCTGTATCACTGCAGATGTTTTTGTTTATGAAGGGAAATAACTGTTTGGTTTAACTCTCTTTTCCAGAACATCCTGAAACTAACAGCCTGTAAAGCTCAAAGCTGTCTCTGCTCCTCTGTCATTCTCTCCATTCTCCTCCTTTGAAGTGTGACCTCGAACACAGATTCTTCCTCTCTCTCATCTCGGTGAAACGACCAAAGTCATTGCCACTTGAATGTCATTTTAGGAGACAAGAGACAGAATTAATCTTTCTCCACGTTGATCTGTGCAGTTCCCAGTAGGTCTGGATGAAGAGAGGGACAGGAGGAAATACGAAGGTTTAGTGATTTTGAACAAGAAACAATCACGTGCCCTGTTTCTCCTGAAACATGGGCTCCTTGGTTGCACTGGAACCTCTATATTCTGGTTAAATTATTCAGACTCTGAGGAAAGAGCAGATGCCGTCCTAGAAATGCCGTCTGTTGGCTTGTCACAACTACTTGGGAAAGAGTTTTGATTTCAAACTAAATTTAATTTCAGTGATGCCAGAGCGTTTCTTCAGCCCAAAGCCATTCTTGGACTGCACCTCAGGTAGAGTGACCTGCAAGAGAGACAAATTACAGAGGCTGTGGATTGAATTCCAGAACTGAATTTGCATAGTAGATTTTTTCCCTTCGATAAATTTTATTAGCCCTGCAAAATGAATACATCAGTCTGGAATCAAAGTCTATTAGTCCCATGCCTTGGTAGGGACTGCCAAGCGCTTGGGATCGATTCTTTAGGATGGATTTTGACCTCAGCTTCTGAAAAGTCATGTTGAAAAGTAGCTGCTTGAAGATTGATGCTAAGACGTGTCCCAGGTGTTAGTGGTAAATGTTGTCACTGATCCCCGCAAAGAGGCCACAGGGTAGTTTGGGGGAATATCAGAAGTCCTATGTTGATAAATCACTTTAAAATGAGATGATTCAGAGCTCAGTGGAGCAGTTCATTGTGGGAAGATTTGCAGGGTGGTGTAGAGAGCTGCATTTCAGGAGAAAACTCTGCTTTTAAAAAGTACTTTAAGAGGAGAATGCAATCCTCTGGAAAAGAGGAAAGATGTTGGAGAGAGGGGCCCTTGGGAATGCTGAGTGGAGGAAGTGCTGGGTCGGTTGTCTTCCTTCTCCTTGAGAAGCTCTTTGTTTCAACCCTTCTGTGAGGGTGCAGTGGGGTAATGAACGTCAAAACCCTTCTGTGCATGCTGCCAGCTGGATGGAACGTGGGTGGATTGATTTTTTTTTTTTCCAGCCTTGCTTGTCTTTGATGTGCAGAGCAACACTTGTGTGAAGTGTGTTTGTGATGGTTCAACCCCAGCCAACAGCAGAGATGGAAGGTGCTCGTGAGGAGCTCAAGGACGTGCTGAGACAGTGCCTGGTGCCTTTCCCTCTGCTGCTCCATCAAAAGGTGACGTTCACCTGATGGAGCACACGGATCCTTAGTCCTGAGGTGTTTCAGGAAGATGTTGCAGAGCTGCAACTCTCAGGGTGAGGTGTCCTTTGGTCCAGCCTGAGAGCGGCACCTAAAGTTGGTGTCACCACACAGGGATTTGTGGGGGTCTCCAGGGCAGGTGCAACTTGTGCTGAAGGCTCTGTTGTGACAGAAGCTGCCAGATGTGCACAGTGAGGGGCAGCAATGATGAGCCAGAGCATGTTTTTATAGGACATAGTGGCTATAGCAGAGACAGAGTAAGGTAGGGAAAGGGAGGGTGAGTGTAGCTGTTCATGATTTTGGGTCTCAGTGGGACCATGTGCAGGTCACCTGGCTGTGACCCTCAGCAGCAGCACAGGATGGAATCCTCAGGGAGCTGTAGGATAGCAGGATCAAAACCTGTTTCTCCAGTGCAGGAGTCAGAGCATCCTTAGTCTGTGCCAAATGCCTCTCCCCAAATCCACACTTTCATCCCTGCAGATGGGGGAGAAGGCAAGGAGAAGGCAACAGAGGCAAGACTTTAATCCGTGTATATGTGATTCAGCAGTAGTGAGTGGGTTAAAAGCATGAGAGTTTTGCTGTATTTACCACTGACCTGTGGGTAGCCCCTGCTTTGTTGCAGGAGCACTTAACCCCTGGCCTGTGGGCTCTGTGTGGGCTGCCAGGATGGGTTAATGTAGAATTTTATTTCCAGCAGCTCTGCTTTCCTGAGAGCCATTTGAGGGCAGGCTGTGGGCTGAACGAGCTGGTCGTTAAATATCACCAGCCCCTGGATGGCATCTGAGATGTTCCCTGAGCCTGTTGGGCTGAAGGTGAGGGGAGAGACTGGGACCTGAGAAAAGTGGTCCCATCTCCCCAAAACCTTGGGGTGCATGTCAGTGGGATGGGGTAAAGACCCTTAAGGGGTCCAGGTGATGTAGCACAGTCTGTGGAAATTAGTACTCTTCCAAGATTGCTGGCTCTGACTGGGAGAGCTTGGGAATATTCGAACTCTTTGGAGGCTTCCTCCTCCTCAGAGCTTCATGGAGCTGTGGGTCCCACAACCTGGCTGTGTGTTGTGGGAAGGTGGTGTCTTAGCCAATGTTCTGTTTCTGTGCCTTAGACTTCCCCAGATGATCCCTGGGTGTGAGCAGAAAGGACGAGTTTACCTCTGAATTTTCCTCCTGGCATCCTCAAACATCCCCGCAGTCCCTACAGCAACATGAGCTGGTCCAGCCTGGGCTGGAGGCCACTCTGGAGGCAGAAACTTCTCAAGATCTTCTCACCCTGCTTTCATGCGAGAGCAGAGATTTCTTTCCTCCTCCTCCCCTGTGTCCTGGGAACATTCCCTGGCATGGAGCACACTATTCCCTGCTCACACCAGGGGCTTTTCTCTGCCCGATTGCAGCAACAAGTGACACACCTGAGGCTTTACACAGATTTACTCTTGGCTTTGGAACTGCTGCTCACCCTACTCCTTCCAGGTGCTGTGCTTGGGAGAAGGATGGATATCCATGGAGGCTGCTTTGGATGTGATTCCTGCTGACTTCCCAGGTGAGGCATTGGTTTTGTCAGGAATTTCTGTGGCGTTTCTTCCACATGAGGAAGCAGAAGATGCATTTCCTGGTGAAAGGAAGCTGATGATGAGGATGGAGGTACTTTACTCAGCCTTTGAGTGATGGCAAACTGTGTGTGGCTCTAGAGCTGATTAAAGGTGTCTCTGGTGCTGTAGCCTCGGGAAGCTTCTGCTCTTACAACATCCTGAGTGCTCGGCATGTAGCCCTGAGGCCCTGAATTTGTGTTGCTTGTGGGCATGTTTGGCATCACTATGGGCTTGTTGGGTGGCACAGACTCTTCCAACTGCTTTTCCCAGCAGGCTGAGTTTATATCCTACATTTCTGGGGAGGTGATGTCATGAAGGAGGCTGTGTGTCCTGCAGGAGGTCTGCTGACTACACCAGGGCAGGTTGAACAGGGCTCTGATCTAGTCAAAGATATCCTTGCTCATTGCAGGGGGTTGGACTAGATGGCCTGTAAAGGTCCCTTCCAACCCAAACCATTCCATGATGCCAGAGGCTGTAAGTTCTTCTACTGGGAGAAATAAGTGTGGGCTTAAATTGTGAAAATCTCTCCCGGTGAAACATTGCTGTGATGTTGAAGAGGCTGAGGGTGTTTTTTAGTTTTCCTCTCTGGACAGTGTCAGAAAGGGGTAAGGATGATGCAGTTGTGTCTGATTTGGATTGAATATCCCTTCTGGATTATATTGTAGCAGTTGTTTGGTGCATCCTCCTGCAAGGTCTCTGAGAGGAAGGGCTCTGCCTATGGCAAGCTCAAAATAGAGGGAAATCCTGGTCTGGATGGTGCCAGGGTGGATTTAGTTTTTTAGCTGAAAGCACAGGCACTTCAGAGGAAACACTGGGAGGAAGTGGTGTGAAGGCTCTCTGAGCAGAGGGTTGGTCCCTCCCCTGCTCCCTGTGGGTGGCTGCTGGGATGGGGACCCAGCACAGACCTGCCATCCTGGAGCTGGGCTTGGGGCTTCCAGGGTGTGATTGGAACACCTGGCAAAGAGAGGCAGTTCTTAGGGCAATCTGGTTGAAAAGAGCCATTACAGGGTGGGCTTTTAGTGTGGGTTTGCAGGGTGGATTTGGGAAGGGGGGGTTGTTCTCCTGTGTGTTTACCAGGGCCTCTCGTTCCTGCAGTGGAGACTGGCAGGGGAACAGAGCAGAGCTGGTTCTCCTGGGCTGGCACTGCCTAATCCAGTGCAAGGTGAGGATTAATTGTTTTCTCCAGTGTGGTGGTTTGGCAGGGAATAATCCTGCAGCTGGTGCAGGCTCATGGAGGCTGGAAGAGACTTCTGGAGGGCATTTGGCCTTTCTCCCAACTCTGAGGTCAGACCAGGTTGCTGCATTGTCAAATATAATTCTGCCTTTTTCTGTATCGACTCCCCCTATCCAGGAGTTTTGGGGCAGAAAAAACTACATCCATTATTATCTGAGTTCAGTAGAGTTGAAAGGTGAATTCCAACTATACCTTGACAGTGGACCACAGGGAAATCTCATCCTTTTTTCCTCTTCTGTGCAAATATATTTATTTTGTATGCATTTATTTGTCTTTTTCTGGGCTGCAGCCCTTGTGGTGCCAAACCACTGTGAGTCTCCTTTTAATATCTGGTTTTTGGATGTAATGGGATCATCTGTTTCCAGGCTGGCAGATTTTGTCTTATCCTGTGAAGATGTAGTGACAGACATGAGTTTTCAGCAAGAATGAGGAAGGAAACCTCCCTCATGGCCACGTGAGTACTTTTATGCTAGAAAAGAAATAAACTGCAGGGGAAGTGATGGTCTGGATGGATTGGTGGTGGGCTAAGGGTTTTTTTTGGGCTGAATTTTGATTTTACCCCTTGTTGGTGACACAAGTTACTGGAGCTCAGTCCAGGTACTGAGAATCAAGAGCTAGACTGGGCCTGTCCAGGCTTGGTCACAGATCCAACCTCCAGCTGTTTCAGTTGCTTAATTAATAATCCCTTTTGTACAGATTAGGGGTGTTTTGTGCCTTCCTGTGCTCATAAGTCTGGGAAGGTTTTTTTTTTTAGTTACTACTGTCTCCTATTTTGAAGAGTGAACACCAAGAACATCCCAGAGGCTGTTCTCTGATAAACACAAAGCAGCCTTAAACAACACTGGCATCCTTAATTTCTCAGGATGATGCATCAAGAATGTATTTTACTATCGTATTTTACTGTTGCATTTTAAATTCAGGCCTATTTGCTTAAATTTATTTTTAAAAAACAGGGATCACTTGAATTTCCAATGCCCCAAAATCAGTAGTGGAATTGAATCTTATCCAGGAACTAGTTTCTGAACTGATTTCAGAATCACACTCTGGGTTTAGATGGGGCATTATTTATTCCTGGGCTGTCAGTTTATATTTTTCCAAGGGACTTTATTGGAGTTTTTTGGGGATTTTCAAGTGTTCTCTACTTTTACAGGCTCTAACCAGGGATGTGGGACTGAATCATATCCATCCAACAATACTTCACTGGTATATTAAAACCATAGGACCTCCCTTCAAGGTAGTTGGTGTGTTGTTTTTTTAATGTATAAATTGGGGGGGGGGGCTTTAATTTTCATTTTTATGGTGAGTTCTGCTCTGACATTTCCTATCTCAGAGGTTTGGATTTTGGCTTGCAGGGGTTTGGGGTTTTGTTTTGTTTTTCTTTTTTTTGTTTGTTTGCCTTTTTGTTTGGTATTGTTTTGTTTGTTTTTTTAAATTATTATTTTTATTGTTAAAAATATTTTTATTTTTAAAATAAAACTAGAAATAAAAATAAGTGAAAATAAAAGTAAAAATAAGCAAAAATAAAAATGAAAATAAAAATAAGTGAGAATAAAAATAAGCAAAAATCAAAGAAAAATTTAAAGCACTTAGACATAAAACACAACAGAAGCTTTCTGTACAAGCAAGAACAGACAGGAATTTCTTTATCCAAAAAACGGCTTTACAGTCATGTCTACACATCCAATGCTGTCTGAGAGGCTCCAGCTCTGCTCTTAAGCCTGGTCTAAAAGATAGAATTGGTTTCTACAGAAGATGAATCAAGTAATACATGACCTCACTGCAGCCTCAGCTCCTGAGCTCCAGTGATAATTAATCAATTGGTTAATTAAACTGTTCCGGCTGTGGTTCCTTTAAACCCAACAAACTCAAACTGCTGCCCATGTGTAGAACACTACACGATCTAAGACAAACACTTTGAATTTCAAGATAAACTAAATCGTTTTGACTGTAATAAGGGACTTTAAGAATAAACTTTCTATTTTAGTGACACTGCTGGGTCCCAAGGTGGAGTTTAGACCCAGCCTTCACGTGAGCTGTGCCAGGTAGGTTTTTTTCCTGATAAATTGCAGAATTAGGTGGGTTTTGTCCATTAGGTTGCAAATAGTCTCCCAGCAAAGAGGAAACAAGATCTGCACCATGTTCCATCAGTTGTCACCTGCCCATAGAGGAAAAAACCCCAAACCCAGCAAAAAAGACATTTTCCCATCCTTTCATGGTGGACAGCACTCAGCAGGTGATGGAACAGAGGTAGCACATCACAGGCAGTCAGGGCAGCACAACAGATGTATCCTGAATATGCTGCAAATCAAACAAAAATTATCTGTTATCTAACAGATTCGAATAAAACCATCTCTCTACCACACTCATACATCCAAGCAGGCACTGCATATTTTATTTTCCAACAGTATAACCCTGAGAGAGGAGGGGTAATTAAAGTCACCAGGGAGGAAGGTGAGCAAGAGGTAACTGCTGTTCTTTCAGCATCCCAGCACCAGTTCTGGAGACCAGAGACTCCAGTTTTTCCTGCACTATTAATGGCATGAGTTGTGTTTCCAAGCAGTACTGGTAGCTCATCTTTTAATCCAGGTAACTCATGTCCCCACCACAATATCACCACATGTGGGTATTCCTACCCAGCACATGTGCAGCTGAGTCCACTGAGCAGCAAAAGGGCCACCAAGGAAACGTCCTTCTCTCAGCAAGACACTGACCCAGGGACTTCTTGGGTGACCAGTGGTGCTGTGTCAGTGATGGTCCCCAAGAGGAGAAGGATGTTCTTGGTGAACTCAGAACACCTACAGAACCAGCACAATGGGGTGTCCCAATGCCAGTCTTAGCAGGCAGACATAATGCATGGACCTCACCACGTCCTGCAAGGCAAATACACATTGTTAAGGTTAATGAACGGGGCAACCTGTTTTGTGAAACACATTGGCACACCTGAATTTTTAATTTTAATTCCCTGCCCTGAAATACAGTCACTGGATATCTATTTCAAAAGCATGGGAAAAGAAACACCCACTAGGAATTCATATACTTGTCCACATGTGAGGCAAGACATGAGTGACGTGAGCAGGACGAGACTCTGCAGATATCAAGGGGAAAATAATACATTTCTCAATAAAGCTTCTCTAACACTTAAAATTCACGCATTCAGAAAGATGGTTGCTGGTCTGGAGTCCCACAAATTACAGTGGAGATACATAACAACTAAAAATTAGTTTATCATCCCTGTCACACTGTGGAAATCCTGCTGAAACCCAGAGCATCCCACAAGCAGGAGCAGCCTCCTCTCCACCGTCCTGACACATGCCCAAGAATCTCCAGCCTCCCAGAATAAACTACCCCAGGCAGAGCTGGAAAACTTTCTCTTCCTTGACAGCACTTCCCCGGCTCTGCTACCCTTCTCTGGACACCCTCCAGCATGTCAATGTCTTTCTTGTAGTGAGGGACCCAAAACTTAACACAATTTGAGGTGCAGCCTCCACACCTTTGGATGAGATTCAAGTTATGCTTCCTCAGGGAGGATAAGTAAGCGTGTACTGCTGACTGTTGTTTCTTAAATCACTTGAGTTAATAGGCAAGAAATGCATTAAGATTAAAAAAAAAAAAAGAAAAAAAATTTAGAAGTTCTGGAAGAGAGGAGTGACCTAGAAAATCTAATTGTCCTCTGAACAGCAATTGCCCTAAGTTTGGAAGCTAAGTTTACTAATTAAGCTGAAATAGTAGATTTTAGTGGTGCTTAAAGGGCTAATTTCAACTCCTCTTTAAACCATGAGTCTCCAGCAAGTCTCTTAGCAATAGCAGTAAAATGTTTTGCATAGGAATGCCTTACTGAGGGTCTGCAAAGCACCTCAGCTCTTCCAGAAGAGCTTCTCCTCCTTCCAGCTGCAACCAGCCAGCCATCGTCCAAAGGCTTTCAAGACCAGTTCCTCCAGGCTAAAAGCCTGTTCCTGACATTTGCTAGCAGCAGAGGATTTGTGAGAAAGGGAAAACCTTCATCTCTCCCTTTCCATGTATTCTCACAGTCCTTAACCACTCACTGACTTCAATCTGAAAGCATAAGGGTCCCTATTCCTTCCAAACACTTCAGTGTTCTGGGTACCTCAATCATTTCCCCCAAATTTAATTGTGCAGCAGAGAATATCTGTCATTAAAATCACCAGTCTTAGTGTCTCTGTGTGCTAATAGACAGCAAAAAAGGTAAAATGCAGGTATAACTTTGGATTCCAAAACATTAGCAACGTGTGGAGCAGCAAAGAGACAAAGCATCACTTTCTGACCAAGGTATTTTCAGGGAATCACAGTCCACAGCCCATGGAAAAAGATTATCCATATCACTGCATCTCTGGGGACCAACAGCACAGACAGACCGTAGGACAAATTCCTGCAAAAGGAATCCAATGTTATGTAGGAAAATAACACAGGAACAGCATCAGTTGGGTCAGTGTATATTAAATAATGAGGTCCCCCACAATTAAACCCACCCAGACACACATCCTAACTCAGCTTGGAGAGGCCGGGACACTAATAGAATGGAGTGTCACAGCTCTGGATTCCCACCCTATTTCAGGGTCACCCATGTCTGTCCTAAGGACACAAGCAGCACATGCAGTGATGGTTTTGGGGGGACAGTGTAAACTTTCCTCATCGCTTGCACATCACCCAGTCATGGAATTCCAGAATGGTCTGAGTTGGAAGGAAGCTTAAATCTCATCCAGTCTCACCCCCTGCCACGGGCAGGGACACCTTCCACTAGCCCAGGTCGTTCCAACCTGGCCCTGGACACTTCCAGGGATGGGGCAGCCACAGCTTCTCTGGGCAGCCTGTGCCAGGGCCTCACCACCCTCACAGCCAAGGATTTCTTCCAGTATCCCACCTAACCCTGCCCTCTGGCAGTGGGAAGCCATTCCCCCTTGTCCCGGCACTCCAGGCCCCCTCAGTGAGTTTTGTTCCCTTCCAGTTTCAGTGGGACAGGTGTTACAGAAGATGCCAATCTCACACCCAGGCTGGCTGGGAACTGCTCTACAAACACAGCTACAGCCACAACAGCCTCATGTCTTCTTTCTACTCCATTGACCCAACCACCCTTGGTCATATCTCAAATACAGGACAGCTCTATCACCCAACACGATGACAGGTAATTTTGAGTGCTCTGTCCAAAGAAACCCTGTTGGGCTTGGAGCATGATCCCACTAAACCTGATAAAACACATAGCTGGATGATCACTGTTTGCTCTTATTTACATCTGTTCAAAGAAAAAAGACACATCCTCACTAAAACCTACATTTTATGCAGCAAAACCCTCAGTAAGAGATTCAGCACTGCAAAGGTAACTCCAGGGCAGGAAAAACAACCAGTAAAAACTAACATTACTGATCAAAGGGGAAAGAGATGGTTTTTGCCTTTCTTTTCAATCAAAGCTCAGTACATCAGGTTGTAACCTCTGCACAAAGCTTCTCGTTAATGGCAGCCAGTCTATAACAACTTGACACAGTGACCCTACTTCTGGG
Organism: Chiroxiphia lanceolata; assembly: GCF_009829145.1. Taxonomy (NCBI): domain Eukaryota; kingdom Metazoa; phylum Chordata; class Aves; order Passeriformes; family Pipridae; genus Chiroxiphia; species Chiroxiphia lanceolata. Next base: position 6,876,354 of record NC_045659.1, on the reverse strand, counting down.
CCCAGGAGGATTATTAACAATCAGAGCACATCACAAGCTCTCACTCTGGTACAGGAGATCAACATCAGCCCCAGTTAAAGACAACCAGATCCTGCAGAAACCAGTGCTCAGAGGGCCAGTTTGCTTTAGAATCCCAAATAACTGTCATGTCTGTGTGGGTGCCAAATGTGGGAGCCCAAAATGTTGCACTCACCTTGGTTTCTCTGCTCCTCAAGGTTCTTTTGTGGACAGCTGCCAGCAACACAAAGCATTGATCTCCTTCCAGCCCTGCTCCAAAAGGAGAAAATACAAAAATAAAATACAAGAAATAAAATAAAATACAAAAATAAAATAAAATAAAATATGCAATGCTTACTCTTCCAAGGAGCTCCCCTGGGGCTGGGACCTGCAACCACCTTGAGCCAAGAAGGATATTTCTGACCATCCCAAACTTGCTTGAGTTTTTGGAGCAGTGCAGCTCAGCAGGGATGTGTCCAGACTAAACAGGCTCTTGCACTCCTTAGAGGAGGACAGTAAAGGTGCTGAGGGATAGTAAAAACAATGCTGTTTGTGCTGCCTCGTTCACCCAGCCCAGCCTTCAGCCAAGCATGTGGCACAAATATTTTAGATGTTGATGATGAACTTTTTGATGATGATTAGTGATGTTCCCTCACTAATCCTCCTTAATGACATCTTTGAAATTTGGTTTTGATCTTGGTGGCGGGAAGCACCTCCCCACACTGTTCTGCTGCAAACCAAAGGAGACACCAACAGCAAACCAGACACCCAGAACTGAAGGGTTTTTTTGGAAGTGACCAGCTCCAGGAAGGGAATAAAGCTGTTGGAGAAAAGCTGAGATCACTACAGGGGTCTCACTTACCAAGACTATCCATATGCCCAACCCCTATCAGCTGAAGCCACGATCTTGCTTCAAGGGTCTCTCTCCAAGCTGGGCCCTACCCAGCAAACACCCTGTCTCCCAGACACACCAAAATCCATGCCAAACCTCCTTCCTCACCTATCTAACTCTGTAAAACACAAGCAGGACAGCAGCTGCCTGCCAGTGCACATGGGGCACCCTCCATCCTTTCCATCCACTGCCACCCCCAGGCAGATGAGTCCATGTTAAACTGCACACAGTACCATCCCTCCAATATTTCATCCACCCCCAAACCATTCTGAAGCCAACGCTGCCTTAGCTGTGCCTTCGGCCTCGAGGCATTGTATTCAAGAGATCCATCAAGATGGTGTGTTAAAGTACTTTATTGGATACTCTGCACATTAAGCTTTGTACAAAAACCTCTCCATTAACACCAGAGTGAGTGACAGCCACCAGGAGCTTTGAACACTGGCTCAGCTCCCTTCTGAAGAAGCAGAAGTGAAAGTAGTGTTAAAAAAATAGCCAGATTGGCTACACCAAGTTGGACACCACCAGCAAACCAGCCCTGCAGTCTGAGCTGCAGCACTGAAGATTAAAACCTCCATCCCAGACAAGTCTGGTTTGCTCTTGTGACCAAAGGGATGCACAGAAAAGGCTTCACAACTCCTGCTGTGCTCTGCCTGGGGGTCCTGCCTCCCACTTCCGATGCTCCTCCATCAAGTGCCACTGTAGTTTATCAAGACTAATTAAAAACTTCATCTCAAGAGCTCAAAGCCAGCATGGAAGAAATTTTCATGCCTGCCAGGGCCTCATTTGTCATCCGAGCTGCTCTCGGGCAGCAGGGCACTGCGGGAGCCCTTGGTGCCTCTGCGCAGGCACAAACCACAGTCCAGCTCCACGTCGATGTCCCCGAACTTCAGCTGGCAGGACTCGTTGCAGCTGCAGGAGAGACAGTGACAGTGGTCAGGTGTTTGTGAGCAGCAGGAGCCGTCCTTGGAAGGCTGCTAAGGACTGTCTGCTCTGTGATGGCACCCACCTCATCCTTCCCGGCCGAGCCACACTTGGACACTCATGGACACCCACTTTTCTCATCCCATAACACACACTAGTGATGGATTTCCTAGCCTAGCATGGGGTCTAGAGATTGCTCCTGGCCCCCCAGCTCCTCCACTGCTCCAGGCCCCCCAGGCCCCTCTCCCCCACATACCAGCGGGATGCAGCTGCGTTGGTGCCCACGACGGCGAGAGCGCCCAGGTAGTGCCAGCAGAAGCACATGGTGAGGAAGGTCAGGTTGCTGGGATCGCTCTGATCCCAGCCTGGTCCTCCCCAGGGAGGGGACAGCACAAACCCAATCTGGTCATAGACAAAAGTGATGTCAGGCTTTAGCACATCCCTCCTCTTTTCCTCCTGATTTTAGCCAAGCTGACTATGAGCACAATTAACCCCAAGTAACACCTGGAGCACTGCCCTCAGCACCCCCAGGCACCCTTGTCTCTCCAGACTGACACAGGGGTGGGTTTCAGGAGGAGATGGATTCTCTGCAGACAATCCTTAGGGTTTGCAGGGCAGCCCAGCATGCCCAGAGAAAGACGATATCCCAAAGGTGACATTGCCAGGCTGTGCATTTCCCCCTAGGCCCAAAGCTGCCTGATTACATAAGAGATTTCCACATGTTTCCAGTTACATGGAACAAGCAGAGGAAGAAAATGGACCTAATGAAATGAATAAAAACTCTTGATTTTGGTTTCCATCCCTTTTGGGCTCCGATTTCCATTTTCCAGCCATTTCCAGGTCTGTCCACACTGCCTATATTATACATGCACTTCTCCACAATGACAGCTCTGGCACCAAACCTCATTTCCTCTTCTTATTTACCATGATATGCCAACCAGCCTACATGTTTAACCCCAACAGATGCGCTATAAGGGGCAGAGCAGCCCTGCTCCGCTCATCTTCCTGGGTGCAAAGCTCAGAGAACAATGAATAGACACGGACCTGCCAAAGCCAAGAGCCCTGCAGAAGGAAGGAGCTGGTCCTGAAGGTTTCTAGGATGATGTGGTCTCGGAGGAACACCTCCAGGAGGGCACAGAGGGCTCCAGCAAAGATGGCCATGGCCAGCAGGGAGTGGAGGTGGTGGTCCAGTGCAGCATCGCTGTAGTCACGGAAACAGAAGAGCAAACCTGCCAAGATCCACACTGTATTAGCAAGGACACTCTGGGATCTGTTCTTTTAAAAAAAACATCTGAAAACGGACAACACTTTAGATTTTGCCATGATCTGCCTGGTGGGAAGAGTCAGACATCAACCAGGTTGCTGTCCCAACCTTCACCCTGCCAACACCACACAGCCCTGGCACTTGGGTCTGTTCTGCCCCCTGAAGAGCCCCTATTCCTGCAGGGACCCCTGTGCCCCAGTCAGAGCTGTAGGGCTGCCAGGAGGAGCACAGGGCTGGGGACCTTGAGCTCGGAAGATGGTGGGGAGCTTTGCATCAGAATTTGTCCCTCTGTGCATCCAATCAAGGCGGGGGGACAACACCTTTTTGTGACTCCAGAGAGAGCCAGCTGCTTGTCACCAGGAGCAGCACATCCCTTGAGTATCCCCTGTACACCTGGGCCACCCAGCTGGATGGAATCCTTCCTATGGCCGGGTTCACATTTAGGGAGGAACAGGGAGGGGGTGACTTCAGCACACAGCCAGTGCCATCACACCTCCACAAACCTTCCAGCTCTGCCTGCACAAAGCCTTGCTGGTCCCAGAACAGCCTAGAAGCTGTCACACATCTGTCACACATCCATGAGCCCCGTGGTGCATCCCTGTCCCGTGTCCTGCCCTGCTCCAAGCACCAGGTGGGGCTCACCTTCGATGAACAGAGCCACAGACAGCGAGAGCCGGTCCAGGCCGGGTGGCAGCTTGAGCCGGGACTGCGAGACCATGTCCATGATTCCATAGAGGAGGAAGAAAAGGTAGATGGTGGAGTAGTGCCAGTGGGTGAGGTCTGTCCAGCTGTGCGTCTTGGGGCTGTACAGCTGCAGGTGGGGACCGGTGGGGACAAACTGCTCCACCAGGATCCCTGGACAGAGAGGAGAAAGGTCACCCTTGTCCTTTCACACAGGGGAAAGGACAAGGCTGCAGGAGAACTTCCCTTGCAGGGCTGAAGCCCAGAGGAAAACATCACAGTGTGCCACCAGCACATCCCCAAGCCCTCCCACACCAGCTGCAGATGTTTCCCATTACAAACAGCCCCAGTCTTATGGGACAAAGCAGTTGCAGCATCATTAGATATTGGGGCAGAGACTCATCATCATCTCTTACCTACTAGAGCAAAGAGAGCTTTGAGAGCCCCCTCAAAGATCTCTGCGCGCTGGGTCCCAGAGCTTGGCTGGCCCTCAGCATCACCTTTCCTCCTCAGGTACTTCAGGGGGTACCTCACGGACCACCAGAGACCAAAGGCGAAGAAGAAAGTGCCCCGGAGGGCACTGCCGAGGAAACTCGTCGGCATCGGGCTCGTGTTCTGGACCTGCAGGGACAAACAGCGCCTGGGGACTGACCCAAGGGAGATGCTGGGCTGCTCCCTTGCTCAGCATCCTCAGGGATCCACATCCCAACAAAGAGGGTGTACGTGGCTCTGCCATCAGCTGCGAACAGGTAATACCAGAGGTGGGACATCACCGCGGGGAAGCTGCCACTCTGCCCCACTGTGCACACGTGTGTGTATAGATGTGGCTGCACACATAAAGTCATCAGGACTTAGTGCCAGAGAACAATATATAATATAGCACCCAAGAAAGCGTAACACCCAAGAAAACATAACAAAGTTTTTCCTAATAAAAAGCAACATGACAATTATTTCCTTAGACCATAAACTCCCTCCAAACTAGGCAATTACCAGGGTGTGAATCCAGCCCTGGATTCAGGAGCTCCAGCCAGCCAAGGCTTTGGCGGAGGAAGCAACCCAGGAACCATTAACATTTCCAAAAGGAGCCTCATGTATATTCCACATAACCTTTGTTTGACACAAGGGAAGAGATTTCATCTCCAGAGGAAGAGATCCAAGCCTAAAAGCCTTGACATTAAGTGGGATCAATGCCACTGAGCACCAGGGAGGACGGAGAGGAGCAAAGGTGCAGCAAATTTATATCCTGCAAAGTATTTAAGCCCATACCCAAATTCCTAGAAAAAAATCCCAGTGCAGCAAGTGCAGAGGGAATAAATAATGATCTAAGTGCTTAGAGCAGTAAGCCTTTGATATTACCTTGGGGTGGTCTTGTCCCTTCCAGCAAGACCTCTCTCCTTGCCCTCTGTAAACTTCTACCACCTAAGGAGGACTCCCTTTTCTCCTCCACGTGGTTTTCTGGTCCTTTTCTACAGCTGGGATGCGCAGAGAGGAAGGCATTACTCATCCCAAAGCTCCCACACCGACCTGCCCTTGCATCACAAATCACATCCTCACCGTGTTTATAAATACCAGAGCAAATTGCAGAGGCTGGATGAACAACTCCAGCACGTTTGCCGAGTCCTCCCACACTAGAAAGTAATTAGGCACTGCAAAAGGAGGGTAGGATGTGGCAAGTGCCTGGGGGGAGGGAGAGCTCTGCAAGACGTCCCTGGTCGGGGCTGCAGCGCCCAAGTTGGTTGGACTGGCTCAGCCCTGAGTGGCAACCATGGGTTTGGATGTGGAAACCATCATCATCCATTACATCTGTGGGACACAGACAATCCAGGGAAGGCTCAAAACTGTGTTAAGGTTTCCTTCCAGGAGGGAAGTTACTAAACTTTCAGGGAGGTGAGAAACGCCCCATCCAGGAGCTGGTTTGAGGACCAGGGATAGCTCTCTGCTCTATTTTGGGTGCCCACATTAGGGTGAGGTGGCTCATGCCCCAGGAGAACCCAGGTCTTTCCTGATTATAGCCTGGACACCCAGTCCAGGGCACTTATCTTCCCTGCACAGACATCTACATGCTGGAGTGACTAACAACAAATGCAATTAAAGCCCATTTAGGCAGCACACAATTGCACGATATATAACCAAATTTTACCATTGTCCTGTTGTGTCTGCCAGGGCAACAGCCTGGGGCTGGAGTCAGGAGTGTACCCTGATCCAGAGACATGTCAGGAACGTTAATGTGACGTGATTAACTGGAGGAGAGGAGAGCAGAGACATCCCAGAGCCCAGAAATGACAAATGACGTGTCTCCCCTGCAGCTCCAGAGGGTGCTCCAAAGTCACAGCAGCATCCAGCATTAACCCAGAGATCCATCGCCCCACATCCACCAACCATCCCCCCTTCACCTGAGTGACCAGCAGACCCAACCCCCTGTTCCAGAGCTGTCCCTGGGATCTCTTACCCTGACCGTCCCGCTCCCCAGCAGAGCAGCCTCGCTCTACAGGGCCAGGGACCCTTTTGCTTTGAAACCTCTCAGCAGCTCAATCCAGCAAGGCTTTGGGGAGCTGCCATGAGTCCCCTTTGCTTCCCAGCACCTGGACACAGCACAGAATCATTGAATGTTTTGGGTTGGAAGTGATCTTAAAGGTCTCGTCATCCCACCCCCTGCCATGGGCAGGGACACCTTTCACTAGACCCGGTTGCTCCAAGCCCCATCCAACGTGGCCTTGGACACTTCCAGGGATCCTGGCATGTCCTGGGGCATCTCTCCCTTAGCAGGGATGTCCTAAACGCACCCTTAGTCATGCCGAAATGTGCATGTAACCCACTCAAAAAAACCCCACCTTCTTTTATAAAACAACCACTCTTCTGCAGTGAAACCAGACATGTTTCCAAGCAACAGTCCATTTGCACAGCTCATATACTTGAAGCACAGGAAACATCCACAGAGCCCCTCAACCAACCCAGTGAGCCAGCCCTGACACCCCTCACCCCCAGCTGCCCCCACCCCAGCACTGAGCCCACGCTCACATAAAAGCTGATTAAGCTTCCAGTGAGCAGAGCCAGGGAAGAGCAGAGACACAGGGTTATTTATTCCTCCTGTGAGCTGGTTTGTCTGTCAGAGCCCCTGAAATATGGCTGCAGTCAGAAGTTATTACCTGAGCTGCCCTTCTCCCCCCGCAGCTCCCGGGCTGTGCTGCTCTGCTTTAACATCCATATGGGAGCTGCCTGCTCTGCTTAGGAAGCCTTTCCTTACTGCTCCCAGCCTGCCCAGGTTCAGCTCAGGAGAGACAGCATTCCTGCCCGACTTCCAGGCTCTCCCCTGGAACCACTGCAGCTCCAGATCCATCACTAGTCATAATTTTGATCCCACTTGCCCCAGCTGATGAGGGGGGATAGATGCTCAGAGGGTGCCATCCCTGTGGATACACAAGCATTCCCTACAAGCACCCCTGGGTGCAACTATCAGCATCCCAGAACAGCCAACTTGTACACAGATGGCAAGACCAGCACCTGGCCATGGATGTTTGGAGGGTCTCCCTTATGTGGATCCTCCTCCATCCTTGGACATTTCCAGGGATGGGACAGCCACAGCTGCTCTGGGCTATCTGGGCCAGGGTCTCACCACCCTCACAGCCAAAAATTCCATCCCAATATCCCATCTAACCCTGCCCTCTGCCAGTGGGAAGCCATTCCCCTTGTCCTGCCACTCCATCCCTTGTCCCAAACCCCTCTCCAGCTCTCCTGGAGCCCCTTTAGGCATTGGAAGGGCTCTAAGTTCTCCCCGGAACCTTCTCTTCTTCTCCAGGCTGAACAACCCCCATGCCCTGCCATGATATACCTCCAAAACACAATGAGCCCCTAAAAAGGGGATAAACCCACATATTTCTGGCAGAATGCCTCCATCAGCACCACTGCCACCACCATCATCACCCTGAACTTTGGTCTCCGAGAGATGGACTCTCCACACCTCCCTTCTTCCCAAGCTCCAGCAGCCACAACCATCCCATGACACAGCTGCTCACTGGTGTATGGGTGGAAGAGTTTACCTGTGACTCCTGCCTGTCCTTCTCCCTCTCCAGAAGTGTCAGCAAGGAGGTTATTACTCGGAAGAGGCAGATAAAGAGAGAAGCCAACACGGGGAGGTGGCCCTCAGACAGGATGTTTGGAGCTGAACATCCTGCAGGCCAGTTCAAAGCACGCTGAGTCAACCAGCTTTCCCAACCTGGGACACCTCCTGTCTGCTGTTAAAAAAAACAACCAGCAACTCTTCTGCAGTTTGCCACAAAAATCAGGAGGAGCAGCCAATTCCTGTTCCCATGGCAACCATGTATATTCAGTTATTATGATGGGTTTTGGTTTTGGGATGACTGGGAAAAGAGCCAAGAAAAGATAAGGCTGCAATGTGGTCTGACAGGGCCAGGCCCTGCTGGAAGTCTCGGAACTGGATTGCCAGGGACACGATAACCCTTTTAGGGGGTCCAACCATATAAAAGTTGCCTAAGGGCACGAGATTTTCAGCCAGGAGCTCACAAAACAGAGCAGAACCTTTGTGAGCTCCACCTCCCAGCCCACAGCAGCCAAGAAGGGGATGATGGCTCTCTCTCCCCCCCAGAATATGGGTTGGCAGGACACAGCAGTCTGTTTTACTCCTTTTTACCTCTCCAAAACTCAACACTGCCCAACACCAAGCACCCACAGACACAAACCATCTCTGACCTGCCCATCCCACTGCCAAGGACTTCACAGAGGAGCAAAGCAAGTGCCTTAAGGCAGAGAAACCCCATGGACCACCTCAGTGTTCCCATCTCCCTCCACAGCACTGAACTGATGGTGCAGAAACACTCAGCATTGCTCTGAAGCCCTGTTCAAGCCCCCAGCCACAGGTACTAAAAACCACTCAGCACATTCCCAATGCAGGATTTCTCCTGTGGAGTTGTGTGAGTGTTTCTCTCCCATAAAACCAACCCAAAGCCACCTCCAGCAAACCCGCAGGACAAGCCGTGCCCAGCGCCACAGACGGGAGCCCCAAGGCTGGAGCAGCACAGAGGCAAAACAGCTGCACAACCCTTCCCAGGGTGATGGGCTGTGCTCCAGAACAGCCAGAAAAGGCACCAAACCATAGCCAGGAGCTTTTATTCCCATTATCTCCATCTCAAGTGGGAGGAAGGAAGGAAAACAAGAGGCTGGTGGTGGTGCTGGCACACAACCATGCCACACACCCATCACTGCTCATCTCCAACGGTGCCTGAGGAGCAGGATGTGTGACAGAGGGATGAACACACCTGGAAAAGGGTCCTGGACCAGCAGGGAAGCCCAGAGCAGCAAAGGGGCTTCCACAGATGCAGTTTCACCCAAGTTTAAGCTCCAGAAGCTTGTTATAACACTGAATCCAAGCACAGGGAGAAATACAACCCTCACAGGAGCTCTTCCTTACACACCTACCCCTGAAAACAATACAGAAAAAGAAACATACCTTTTTTGCTGGAAAAAATCCAGGAGCACCATCAGGGACCTCTTTCAGCTCAGTTTTTCTTTCTGCAACCACCCACCTCTACAAACTCCAAAGGGCAGCTTAGCACAAAGCCCTTTCCCAGGCAATAGAAGTCAAGTCCTTGGGGAAAGTGGGGAAAGGCAAGCAGGGAGGACAGCAGCTGGAGAGTGAGGGGAGGAAACAAGGCCCAGCTGAAAAGTACCTGCTCAGAGGATCAATGTGCCTTTTTCCATGGAATTTAAAGGGCCAGTGAAGAGTAAAGCTCATAGAGAAAGTTTCTATGAAAAGGCAAACTCGAATTACAGACAGTGAAAGATGTTTTTGGTGTGTTGAATGGTTGAGGAACAGGGGTTTCTACCCTTTTGACCATCCCCACGAGAAAAATGAGGGTGAAACTGTGAGAAGTGGTTGTGAACAGCCCTGTGAGGAGAGACCTGAAGAAAGGATGGCAACCCCACCCAAATCCCAGAGTCGGTCACACACACCATGCATGTTAAAATCACTGTGGGCACAAACAGATGCAATTCCATTCCAGTTCCAGCACATGCCTGTCCCCATCTTCCTCCCAGGGAGAGACTGGGGGAGGCAGATCTGTGTCCCACACCCTCCAGCTTCTCTAATGTCCTCGAGCTAAACCTTGAACTGAATTTGATTTCATATTTTTGTGTCCCTCTTTTCCTTTTTCTCTCTCAGCTGTAACTGCAACATCCTCTCCCTGAAGGTTCATCATCGGCCTCGGTGCTAATGAAAAATGTGATAATGTTTGCCTCCTTCCCGGGGGTGGCAGGAGGCACAATCTAATTAAAGGTTTGCCAGCAGCTCGAGTGCTGCAGATGGATGGTTGTTTGGGAAGTGCAAAGGATTATTATTATTATTATTATGACGACTGCTAACACCAGATTTCATAAACAGGCAACAGGGGAGGTGAAGCAGGTGGTAAAAGCATAGGCAGGACTTGTTCTGCTGCCCACACCTTGATCTCAGCCCTACATTAGTGTGGTGTGCAGGGAGATCCTATCTCTGCCCGAGGAATGAGTGGCTCGTGGATGGGCTGTGCTGGGCTCTTGATGAAGGGTTTGTCTTTCCTGTGGCAGGAAGAGTCAATTGCCAGGAAATTTGGCTGCTCTGAGGGGTGTTGTCTATGCTCCTTTGTAAGAGAAGGGCAGGACTGGTGGGAGGATTGGCAGCTCCTTCCGGCCGTGGATGAGCAGGACACTTGAGTGACAAAATTCAACATCAGTTACACAAGAGAGAAAACATCTCTGGGACATTCCAGAGGGCATCCTGCTCCTTTTACAATCAGTGTGGCTATGGATGCAAATGCATCCCCCAGCCCACTCCAGCTGCATGGCCAATGGGTCCAACACAAAGACGCTATAATTCAATTTATAGAATCATAGAATTATTCAGGTTTGAAAAAAACTCCAGGATCATCAAGTCCAACCTTTGAGTCCAGCCATCATATGCTGAAAAAAACAACAACTGATTGATATTAAAGTTGTGTTAAAAGCAATTCTCCCTGTAGGACTGTCCTAAAATATCTATAGGAAATAAATGCCAAGATGGCTTGTGGTTGCACCCCTCTATATAATAAACCATCTCCAGACCATTCACTCAGACATCTTCATGCCTTTGGGGATCTAAACTATTTACAAACATGTTTTTTAGCCAAAATGAAAATCCTTAATTCTCACCCAGAAATGAACCCCAATTGTAGTTCCTTCCTCAATCACAGGATCTCTCCTAATTCACTGACCTTCATACCTTGGGAAAGAATGTGCTCCAGAGCTGGAAAACAAATTAGTGAGTGCTCTGCTGACAGTCCTGGGATGTTTGTAGAAGCAGGGAGTTAATGAGGCAGAGAGAAACTATTCCAGACACTGGGTGCTGCAGAGGGAAAAGGTGTTTTGCGACCACATAGTGACACGGGCCAAGGATTGAGAGTAGCAAGGAGAACTGTGAAGAATTAAATAAACCCTCTCCCACTTTTAAAAGCAAGGAGTGCTTTCAAAAACCAAAGCCAGCTTTCATCTGTGTACCCTGGGATGGAAAAAACCTCTGGCTTTTGGAGGTGGGGTGGCTGCAAGGTGACTGCAACTACCCTGGAGTATGCTCCTGGTGCCACCTGCTACTGCCCTCCTCTGGCTGTTTACTGGGAATAGTGATGCTTGGGCTGGTTCCTGAAAGAAAATAATTTGGAGGAGAGCAGAAATAATTCAGGGGCCTTTTTACTGGTCAATGAAGTGATCTCTGTCCTGCAGCACTGCAGTGACTCGGTTTGTCACCTTCCACCTGCCAGTAGGAGGTGGCACCTGCAAAATGGGTTGTGTCTCATTGCAGCAGCAAGAGGAATTCTTGAGATTTAGAAAAGCTATTCTGCTTTGGCAGAAAAAGAAACATCTGCAAAATGCTCCTTGTGTTCAGCAGTTCCAACTGAGATTTTATTGTGGTGTTTATCAGATGGATTTAGGGAGATGCAGCTCTGCTGCTTCACTCTCCTCACTCCGAGTCTGCACCTTCCAGTATCCAGCCCTGCACAATAAACTGGCTCAGCAGTCGGAATACAGGAAAGCTGGCATTCAAGGAAAGTTGGTTAGTCTTTATAGCAGCATTAATATCCAGGCTGTAGCTCTGGTGTCTGCAACAGGCTCTTCGCACATGGGGGATGGGGGCTAAAAGATGCCTTCCCTTGGACTTGCCAGGAGCTGCTTTTCTGTGCAGTCATGAACACGAGCACAAAAATCAGCTGCCATCCATCCCCCTCATTTCACAGCAGGGAGAAAACCTCAGTGCAGAGCAACCTTCCTGCCCCAGGCATTGAGACATGAACAGTTGCAATTCACCTCATGCTATAAACATAAATATATATATGTATATATTTATTATATTTACTGTTTTTAATCCTCATACTCGCTACTGGCATATTTTCCTCCTGAATAGGAGGTAACATTTCCAGTCACTTTTTGCAAGAAATTAGCTGGCAAAGGCAGCCTAAAAACAAACCCTGTGCCCGTTTCATCTCCTTTCCAAGCTGAGGGGGTTTATTTTCAGTGGAAAACTGGGACGTTTCATGACTCCCTGCTGCTTAACCGTATATGTTACAGTCCTCCAGGCTTTGCAGGTCTGAGGGATAGATTTGTCTAAGCTATTATTACACAGTCTATAATTTATCAGTCTTAAATTTAAGGATATCAGCTCAGTGAGGATTTTTATTTCCCATTTATTCACTCTCTCAGCCTTTAAGTGAACATGAAAACGATTAACAAAACCCCTCTTTAGTTCAAAGCTGCAGTGATAACATTCATATTGTGTATAATCAAGCCCTGCTGGTGCAAAAATTGCCATAACATCACATTCCACACTTTTTTTCTCATCCTCTTCGGGGTGGTGCCTTGTTCCAGAGGTACCTGACCTCAGCCTGGAGGTTTCCTTGACTTCAATCACAACAGGTCAAAGTCTCCAGACTCTTGGAAAAGTCAGCTGGCCAAAGGATGCCCTCCATCCCTATGGAAACACACCTGGTAACCCATGGGATGAAGCAATCTCATCATGTTGAATTTTCATGCTTCATTTTGTTGTTGAAAATCACTTAAAATGGTGCTTGCCCCTGAGCTGGCAATATCTGGGTACGGATGGAGGGCTCCTGCCCTCACGGGCTCAACCTGCTGTTCCACAGCACAACAGTGGCTCCTCTCACTCCTCCAAAACAGAAATATTTCATTAGGATTTTTTTCTTCTAGAAAACAGATTGTTTGTGTATTTGGAGAAGAAGTTTGCAGCCTCTTCACTCTTCATCAGAGTCATCCAGGAAGGTGGCCTGGGAGCTGGGGTCACCCTTCTGCTGCCGGACCCCCAGGCTGATGTAGGGCTCTCCACTGCTTCTCCTGAACCTCTGGAGGCACCTGTAGCACAGGAGCAATAAATCACTGATAGCAAACCCCTCAAACTAATGCCACTCACCAGAATTCTCATGCAGAGGTCCTGAAATTATGTTGATGGGGGACTGAGGGGTTTTTATTCTGTATAAAGTCTATTTGCTGCCTTAAACTGGACTATCCCTTCTGTAGCCCACACAACAGCCCTTAGAAAACCCCTTAAAGTGGGATAATGTCCCCTTCCCATCCCCTCGGAAAAGCCACGCTGAGGGCTGGCACTGCTGAACCATCAGACAGTGCTCTCGTCCCTCTGATGATTCAGTGACAGCCAACTGCTTCAGAGTCCTTGCAAGGGAGGGGACAAAGTGTCAAGGGGACCTGGAAATGTTTTCATTTCTCTGTTGAATTAAACTTTGACTTCAGCACTCAGTGCAGAGGGAAAAAAGTAGTATGACTTCCAGGAGCAGCTCTGGGGGCTCCATTATTTGACTTCTCCCTCTTTAATGCCTGCGCCTCCCACTGACACTCTTTTGCATTCTGTGCACTCAACAAATACTGTGTGTGCTTGTCACCCTGCCCTCAAATGTGTTGGAGTCTGAGGCTGCTTATTCAGCTGTGACTTTGTACTCTGGAAAGGGCTGGAGTACATCTGTGTCGCACTGCAGCCACCCCCATCCCTGCCCACCCCACTCCTGCCTCAGTTCCTGCCCAGCCATACCAGTAAGTGAGGGTGTAGTTTATAGTCAGGACTGCCACAGCGGCTGCCCAGTGCCAGAAGAAGCACATGGTGAGGAACATGATGTTGTCATGGTCCTCCTCATCCCACATTGGACCTCCCCATGGCTGGAAGAGCACGACTCCGATCTGAGTGGAACAAGAAATTCATTAACTTGGGGAGAAAATCATTAGAGAATCCCAGAATCCCAGACCGGTTTGGGTTGGAAGGGACTTTAGAGATCATCTCATTCCACCCCCTGCCATGGGCAGGGACATCTTCCACTCAGGTTGCTGGACACTTCCAGGGATGGGGCAGCCACAACCTCATCCACCCTCACAGTGAATCACCTCAATCCCCGTGGTGACTGAGGGTCTGAGACAGTAAAGTCCAGCCTTGCAGAGAGGCCACACAAAGCCAGACTGTGCCCCAGATCTCTCTTTTTCTGCATGATATCCAGACACAACCGTCTCTGGGCATTGCAAACTCTGAGCCATCCTTTAAAAACCCCAAATTTAGTATTTTACAAACTCAGCCCAGTTTTTAACCTCTGAATAAAGGCTGGTTTGAGTTACTGGGGTTGAGAAAGGGGAGGAGAACTCAGATTATTTTCAGCAGCTTAGTTTTGGGAGCGATTATCTTTGCTTCTCCAACTTCTCCCAAAGCGAGCAGCTGGCTGTATCTTAACTCAGCCAATTTATTGCTGGGGGCCTTTGCATCTTCCCACTAAACCAGAGGGAGGGTTGCAGGGTGCATTAGACACATTAAGCAATTAGTACTTGGTTGTTAGATACTGCAAAACGTTGCTTGCTGGCTTTCGCTCTTCCCCCCAGAGAAGCTATAAGCCAAGACTAACGGCTCTTTCATCAGGAGCAGCCAGCAGAGATGACCTGTGAGAAGTAAATTCTCAGTCTGGGTTATGAGCTATTTATGAAGCCAGCCTGGCAAAATTATCCCTCGGAGACGTGTGATTGGTATGTGATGTACAGCTCCTTCTCCTCTGTCCCCACTGCTCCCTCTGAGCAGGCACAACTGACCTGCCAGAACCACGTTCCCTGGACGATGGTGACGCCAGCTCTGAACATCTCCAGGACAATGTTGTCCCTGAGGAAAACCTCCAGCAGGATGCTGCCAGCCCCAGCAAAGATGGTGATGAGCAGCAGGGAGTGGATGTGCTGATCCAACATGGGCCGGTGGAGGACGTGGTAATAGAAGAGAAAACCTGTCAAAACACGTGTCCTGCTTAGAGCAACACCAGCAGCAACACCAACTGTGGCCACAGAGCAGAGCAAATCAACTGCCTGGATGGTAAACTGAGACAGGTCACCATGTAAAGATGGGACTCCACATGGCACCATCCCTCTCGGTCTCCTGGTATCCCACCATACTGGAGGGATGAGATGCCCAGCCTTAGGCCAGGAGGATCTGAGCAATACAGGAACCAAAGACAGGCTGGTTTTCTTCCCCCATCAGTGCCATTACCTTTCCCCTCATAACCAGGTTTCTGCTCTGTCCTACTTTCCTATTGCTAAACTTCACCATTTCTTGGGAGCCGTAAATGATAAATTTCCTGTTATTACAAGCCAAACTTTGCCTGTTGAGGGCCCTGACTGCTGCCTCAAAAGTTGCTGCGATCATGAAGGGGAAAATAAGAGGAGATGTGCAGTTTCCATATAAGCAAGACCTTCTTTTCCCATGGTGGGGGTTGGAATTAGATGGTCTTTAATGTCCCTTCCAACCCAAGACTTCATGTGATTCTGTGATCCAAGAGAGGTCTGGAATCATGGCTGGCAACTTGCAAGACAGCCAGAAGACAAAATGATATTCGTGATGTGCTGTAGCCAGAATAAGTCACTTCAATTTGCCATGTGCCCCGCAAGCAGATGAGGCTGACGATGCCTGCAGAGCAATCCGTGGCTCTCGAGGGGAGCCCAGGGCAGGGGAACAGCTCTGAGCATGTCAGATGATGCAGCAGCCACCAGCCATTCATCACGAGGGAGCTCATTCTGCTGCTCCACACCATGGTCTCCCCAGAAATCCCAAACCAAAACCTACTGATGCCTCATCTCATTCCAGACTGCCCTGCAATAATATATCACCTACAATGTGTAGGACATCCAGAGGCATTCCAAGTAATATTCCAGTCAGGCAAGGCAAATTTTAGTCCTTCTCTGACTCTGTCTCACTTGGTGTGTTCAGCTGGAGAAGAGAAGACTGAGGGGAGACCTCATTGCACTTACATTTTCCTCAGGAGGGGCAGAGGAGGGACAGGCCCTGAGCTCTGCTCTGGGGGGACCAGGGACAGCACCCAGGGAATGGCTGGAGCTGTGTCAGGGCAGGGTCAGGTTGGATCTCAGCCAAAGGTTCTTCCCCCAGAGGCTGGTTGGGCCAGGAGCCCCCAGGCTCCCCAGGGCAGTGGGCACAGCCCCCAGGCTGCCAGAGCTCCAGGAGAGTTTGGCTGATCCTCTGGGGCACAGGGGGTGACTCTTGGGGCTGGGCCTGTGCAGGGTCAGGGGTTGGACTGGATGATCCTTGTGGGTCCCTTCCAACTCAGCAAGTTTTGTGATTCTGTGATCCCTCCCTGAATTAAGCACCACCTTCTTCTACCAACCTTCAACAAACACAGCTGTGGACAACATGAGGCGATCCAGGCCCCGTGGCACCGCCTGGGAGATGTAGGTGAGGACATCCACCAGCCCGGAGAGGCCGTAGAACAGGTACATGGTGGTGTGCTGCCAGTTCATCAGCTTCACCCAGTCCCGGCTGGCCCCGCTGTACAGGTACAGGTGTGGCCCGTCCGGCACGAACTGCTCCGCCAGCATCCCTGCACAGACACACGGCAGCTGGGGGCTTGTGAGGAATACTGCTTCATGCTACTCACTCCTGCTGGAGGCTTCTGAAGCAACAGCTTCAGGTTTGCATCAGGGAGAAAAGACCGCAGGAGAAACTCAGGCCTATCAACACAAGCTCAGCTTTGGGAAGGGGGACAAAATTTAGTCTTTTCACATCAAATTCTACCAGAGATTAAGGCAACATGAACATCGAGGATGCATCCAGGCTGCCCAGGGAAGGGGTGGAATCACCATCCCTGGAAGTGTTCAAACACATGTAGATGTGGTGCTCAGGTTCACAGTTTAGTGGTGGACCTGGCTAATGGTTGGACTTCAGGATCTTAGAGGTCTTTTCCAACCTTAATGATTCTCTGCTCCTTCCATACCTGAGCCAGTATGTCTGGAGTCAGGGCTCCAGTGCAGTCATCGCTGCAGGCTGGGAATTTACCCACATGGCAAGTGAAATGTAAGCCTTACCTATGAGAGCAAAGACAATTTTCATTCCCCCTTCCATGGCATCCACACGCTGGAAACTGTAACTCCTGTGGGATTTCTTATTCGCTTTCTGGCTGAGGTACTGCAGAGGGTATTTCACAGACCACCAGAGCCCAAAGAGCAGGAAGAAGCTGCCTGGAAGTGCGTGACCCTTGAAATTCGCCATCCTGACAACCTTCTCTGGCTACAAGGCAAAGAAAAACAATGCCATTATTCAACTTACACCAGTTATTTGGCATAACACTGTGAAAAATAGGATTTCCCTTGCATGGAGGCCTGGAAAAGGCTTGACCTAGCACATAGGAATAGGTCAGAGAACTGGAAAACCCTCCAAGGGTGAGAGGTGGGAACAAATGGGACCTCTCTGAGGTCCTTGCCCCAAGATTAGAAAATGCCAAAAAAAGCCAGACTAGTTTAGCAAAATCCCTAAATCTGCCACAATCTCTGACACATCCCAGCCTGTACCTTGCATTCCTGGGATCCCTCCCAGCAGCAGCTCCTGTTTTTCCTGCTCTTCTGCAAGAATGAGCAGACTAGGGAAGGGGACTTTTTGGGACCAGGTAGGAGAGATAATACACAGGGAAAGCAGTAACGTCTAGGGGTAAACGCCAGTGAGTTTCTTTAGCTCTTTGAATAGCCACAGAAGTCCAAAATGTTTTAAAATTCCTGAAATTATTTCAGCCCATAGAGGAGGGAAATATACTCTGCATTTATTCCACAAACCAAAGCATTTTGTTAAAAATAGAGCTTCCCAAAAGCTGCTGGAAAAATACACTGTGAGTTTGGGCAAACCAACCAGCTCACTCCCTGCATCCTGACCTCCTCACACTCTTCCCTCCCCAGGGCACCCCTAAGCCAGAATTTGCAGGAAGGATCCCAGCCAGGCTGCCCCTCCGTGCCAGAGCACACCCCCCCTCTCCCTCCCCCAGCCTGTAGGGAGCCAGGGGACCCATTTCCTGGGACAATTACACCAATTAAGCCAGGCTGGCTCCTGTTTGCCATTTGTTGGTTTGCTTAATTAGGTGGAGAACTGATTAGTTCTTTCATGTGGGCTCCAGCCTATGCTCAGGGCCCGCCTGGGTGTGAGGGAGTGCCGAGCTGGGCAATTGGGACGGTTGGAACTGATAACAAAGGCTGTGCTGCTGGCGCCCAGGACGTCCTTCTCCAGTCAGTGACCTCCTCTCTGTGCTTAACACTGGCAGAAACCATCCCCCTTGCGGGGTGGATGCTTTGGAGCTGGACCTGAGCTCCCCATCCCAGGTACCCACATCCTGATCATCCTTAAACCACCAGTGGCATTTTGGCCTTCAGTCTCCACTCAATGGAAATATAAACCAAAAATGCTCTTCTGCTGTTGCACAAAGATAATTTGGGTTGAATATGGCTCACTGCTGTCAGCCTTGGAGAGGGAGAGCCGTTCCTTGGCCTTTATTAATGTCTGATTTCAGTCAGTTTGTCCCAGGGACACCTTGTTTCATCCCTTGAAGTCCATGGCTGATGCAGGTACCATCTCCCAGAGGTGCCTGTCCCCAGGCAGGAAAACCCGCTGCGTTAGCCCTGTAGCCAACCTGCCTGATCTGAGCTGGTTTAACCAAACAGCTCATCCAACACCTGGTGGGGAGCAAACATTGGCTCCTTGTGCAAACACCACCCCAGGACGTGCAGCTACACACGGCAGTGACGGGCTGATGCTCTTGTGGTCACACGAGGCTGGTCCCACAGTCCTGCCCTCACCAAACACCTCTGAGCTACCAGTGGGTTCAGGAAAATTAATTTAGGAGGGGACTTTCTAAGCTGTGCACAGAAATGGTGTTTTCTCCTGTACTCACTGGCAGCTTTGCGAGTTGCTGTGAGCAGCACTGTAAAGGCTCTGCCTTAACTCATGACTTCAAAGGAGAGATGTATTGACAGTGGGTACATCGGGTAATTAAACAGAAAATCAAAGCAGTGCTGGCACGGTCCAGTGGGTTAATATAATCATCCCTGTAGTCCTGTCAAACAGACAACCAGGGAATGGGAGCATCCACCTGGATCCCTGTGGTTAAGGGAGCAGCATTCCCGAGCCAGGGAGAGGGCTGGAAAATCTGTATTTTCTGGGTGAGCAGAGAGTCCCATCATGTACCTGCAGTGAGGTAAAGGCTTTAAACTGAAAGAGGGGAAAGTTAGATCAGATACAAGGAGGAATGGTATAAAATCAGGGTAATGACTGGAAGCAGAACTAAATCCACCCCAGAATACCACAACAAGAAGTACTGCAGCCATATTATGCCATTTTAATGGTATAATTATAAAAGGATCACAATAATGTGTAGGCAAACATATAACTCTGTGATGTAGCTCCAGCAGTTACATGTTAAAGGCAGATACACAGTGAGACCTTCTTTGATGGAGGATGGTTTTTTGGCCACAGCACCTCAACTGCTGTCAGTCTGTAGGGCTGGGTTTGATGAGCTCCTGCAGGTGCAGATTTGGCATGAGGAGAGAACCAAACCCTCTCTGGAAGGCTGGAAACAGGTACACAGGTACACATCAGTGTCTTTTCACCTCTCATGTCATCGTGAGAGACACATCTCAGGGTTTCCCTGCTGAGATCAAAACAGTCAAACTGGGTTGACCTGAAGGATACCCTCATTAACCTCAATTAAAGATCAGTTAGATGGAGCATGCATGTCCACCTCACAGTGTCTGCACGAGCTGGGCTGAGCTCGGTGGGGCGATGGGGGCTGTTATGGGGTTGCTGGAGTCCATTCCTGCCTGATCCCTCACTAGCAGGAATCACGTGGCTCAGCTGGGACATGTGACCAGCAAAACTCTTTCTCCTGCTTCTCATTCTCCTCTGAAAACATGCAATAGGTAAGCGCAGGAGAAAAAACAGCCACAATTATGTTCGTGCCTTGGGGCACAAACAGCCCCTGTTTATCCCTACAGCTCCTAAGGAAGTGAGACTTGCCTGCAATCAGCAGGGAAAAGAACAAGCTGGAGGTCCAGTGGATGATGAGGTTGGTGGCCACAACCACCTTCCCGGGACATCCCTGCTGAGTGTGACTTTGCCCCTTCCCTCATCGCCCTACCCCGTGTCTGATGACAGACCCGTGTCCCCGCTGGCCTGTCATTAGTGCACTTTACCCCTGTTTATTACAATGCCCTGTGCTGCATCAGCTTAATGATTTACTGCTTCATCTGCTCTTATCACCTCCCTGGGGAGCTGGTTCCTTCTTGGTTCGCAGCTAATGCACCAACCACCCAGGGAGGCAGCCGGGAGGATGGTGAAGAGCCCAGTGAGACTCTCCCCTCCTCCTCTTGCCCTGCTCTGGCAGCCACAAAACCTCTTTTCAGCCAAACCCTGGGCCATTTTACTTTTCCAAGTGTCTCGTTTGCTTTACTGAGATTTTTGGGGGTTTTTTTAAAGGTTTTATTAGTGCATTGATAGTGTCTCAGTCAGGGCATCACTTCCATTTCGCCAGCTTGGAATTGCAGTCTGAAGTTCACCAGTGGAAACAGCTTGCAGCCATCACCACTACAATTAACTCTGCCCTTCACCCTCTGTAAATCAGGCAGTTCAGACACACCAGAGCTCGTTTGCTTGCTGCGGGACCCGCATTTGGCTCTGGGAGCAACTGTGGGTGACAGAGATGGTCCCCAGGGAAAAGCTGACTCAGGGAAGAAGAGAAATGTCTTGGCTTGCAGAAAAAAAACAACCGAGGCTGAGCTGGGGAATGCCACTGAGATGTATATCCGGAAATAAGAAAGCCATTTCCAGAGGGGATTTGGGTCTCCCCTCATGCTGAATCTGCAGCTGCAGAAGCACATCAAACCCAGCCCTTCAGACTGACAGCAGCTGAGGTGCTGTGGCCAAAAAAAACATCCTCCATCAGGCTGGTTGCCCTGAATGTTCTCTGTGCGTATCCCTGAATACAACGCAACCCACAGCCTAAATACTGCACCTGGGAGGGAAGGCAGTGGTCCAGACACAGAGGTGAGAGATCTGTGCCTCTGAGGACAGAAAGACGACACCCAAAAGATGTCAGGAGAGGCATCACCGACAAAGAAAAGCTCTCCTGTATCCTGCACCGCCTCACTCCACTGCCAGTACTGTCTTATTTGTCTGCAGAGACATTTCTAATCATAGCAGCACTTCCATTAGCTCCCTCAGGAGCTGGATCCCTAATGCATTAATGTCAGGCTAAAACCCCATTCTGAACCATTTCATCCCATTACGGTCAGTTTTTTTCCTCTTTGCCTCACTCATGCTGGGGAGTGTTAACAGGGACACTGAGCAATCGTGTTCCTCATCCTGGCGAGCCCAGATGTGTCTGCAAAGCCAGGAAAGCTACTTTTCTGCCTCTAAAGGATCCTTAAGGGTTTTGGACTTAGGTTAAAAAATTATCATCATCATTGAAAACTATTAAACGCAATTGTCGGGGAGTATCTGAAGGACCATCAGGTGCTGCAGGAGCTTGTATGGTGACTGCAGAGAGACAGAGAAAATAGACTGAGATAATCCAACCCACTGAAATGGGAAAATTCAGTGGGGAAGTTCAAACTGGGATGAAAGCTTTAAACTCAGGATGCTGGCCCTGAGGTCTGTTTAATAGACACATCTGAAAAGAGTCACTGGGGGAGAGAGACACGTAAAAACTGGTGATGGAGAGATTATACTGCTCTCCATCTCTTCTTCTTTATGCTGCCTTTCTTTGCCTGTTTTATAAGCTCCTGTTTCAGATTCTCCATCCCAATCCCTGCTCCAAGCCCTGCCATCAGGGAAGTAGCAAGAACCAGCTCCAAGTTACAGCCCAGCAGAGAAAACTCAGAAACAAAAAGCCAAAGCCATCTTAATTACGGGGGTTCAGAGCAGGCACTTCATCACCCTTTTCCTTCTCTTTACGACCTGCACTTGTTTGTTTGTGGTTTTACGGCACCGAGGTTTGAATTTAAAAATGATCTGTTTGGGGAAATGCACGTTACCATCTTAAAAGCCATTTTTCTTCACCTCTGAGTAATGCTTAAGTGATTAAAGTGCTTTCTAAAGGGGGTGGGTGCCATCTGTGCCCCAAACTGCCCCCCTGGCTCTGAGATGTGCCATGATGGACTAGCCCTGACTCCAATAATCCCTCTCACCTCACAGGTACCAACCCAAAATAAACTCAAAGCCACATTATCACTATCAAAAATGCCACAAAAATAAGTATTTATAGGATCCTAGAATTCCAGAATGGTTTGGGTTGGAAGGGATCTTAAAGCCCACCCAGTTCCACCCCCTGCCATGGGCAGGGACTCCTTCCACTAGGTTGCTCCAAGCCCCGTCCAACCTGGAATACTTCCAGTCGTGGGGTATCCACAGCTCTTCTGGACTCCACAGCTTCTTTGGGCATTTTCCAAAGAGGAGAAGATTGCTTGTCCTAAAATTGTCCCAACTGCCCCAGAATGCGACACAGAGTAAGAGCTGTAGGTCTTCAACAACCCTCAAGGAAAACAACTAAAGAAACCATTTCCATTGCAATATACCCCAGAAATATCCAATTATTCACCTAGAACACATAACCCTCAGCCTGCTGAGCACCACATCTGCCCCCTAGAGAGCTGTGGCCCCCCAGCATCCCCCTCCACCAGCACTCTGTGCCTTTGTGATCACATCCTGAGCTGCCAAAGAGAGGGGTTGTTAGTTTTTTAACGATAATCCGGTAGGAAGAAGGAAGAAACCCTTCCCCTGCAGGAAAAGTGTCCCTGTTCATGGCAGAGGGGTTGGAATGAAATGAGTTTAAGGTCCCTTCCAACCCAAGCCATGCTGGGATTCTACGATTCTAACTTGCACTTTTTTGGGCACTAAAAGCGACTTTACTGAGCACTTCTGCGGGGAGAGGAGCGTGGGGAGGGACTTTCTGGTTCAGTGGCCGGAGCAGCGATTTCGGCTTAGTCGCGAGGCAGAGGTTTCGCATTTAATTTGGCAGGGAGGGGAGCAGGGAGCCGGCGAGGGCTCCTCGCGGACAGGGCTGGGGTCCGGGGGGGGGGAATCGTTGCGCCCCGGCTGCCCCGCTCTCACCTTTCCCTGCTTTCAGCCCCACACAGCATGTTTACTTTTCAACTTCCTCCTTGGAAAACGCTGCTGCGGGTTTGCCGGGCTGTCCCATCGCTCCCAGCCCGGCAGGGACAGCAGGAACCCTCCCGTGCCCCTCCAGGGTGCTGGGACGCCCCGGTGGCTTGGGCAGGGCAGAGCGCATCCTCCTCCCCCCCCCCGCCCCCCCGCAATTTGCTTTCCCAAGGGGAGTAGGTCCAGGTATACCCCACCCTGACCCCTCTCCTTCCTCCCTATGGGGTTTGGATCCAAACTGAGGGGTCCACTAAGGGGCAGGCAGGGGGTGCCCCTCTCGTCCCATGGTGTGGGGTGACCTCCCCCTCCCGAGCCCCCTCCCCGTGCCAGCCCTGGGCAGCAGAGCCTTACCTGCCCCGTCGATGCCGCTGCCACACCTGCTCCAAGGTGACCCGTGCTCCTCCCCTGCCCCACCTGCCTCCTCCCTGCCAGCCCTGGGTGCCCACAGCCTCCCCAAACCCCAGCCAGGAGGGAAAAGTGGCCCTGGACTCCAAAATTCCCCACTCTTGTGCACATCAGGAACTGTCATTTCCAGTTGCTCCCCCAAAACTCTTCCATGAGTTCCTGACTTCTGGCTGTCTCAAGGCTTTCTCCCCAAAATCTTTATTTTCTCACATTTCATGCAATGATTAAATTTCCTTCTATCAGACCCCCCTGTCACCCACCCCATGCAGGGCCAGGAGAGCTGTGTGGGGCATTACCCCACACCCCAGGTCCTTGCATTCTCCATCCCAAAACAGTGCATTATTAACTGGATTAATTCCTCCAAAGTTCTTCATTTTCTGTGCTTCCCACGTTTGATGGATGCTCCTCCTGGGATCCCCACTCAGAACCCATATTTCAATCCAAACGCAATTTTCTGACCAGGCCTCCTATAAAACTGAGTTTATCCTTTACAATACTTTCCACTTTCATCTCCAGCCCTGCAAGTGCTTTACAAATGTTAAATAATTAACCCCCACGACACCCTTGGGAGAGAGGGAAGCATTATTATGGCTATTTGTAAGGGAAATTCTGACAGGGCCTTCTGTGCTCCAGCCCTGGGTTTTACTCACTTTTAGGGAACATCTCAGCTACTTAAAGCCCTGAGAGCAACTACACCTGCCATAGGGCATTTGTAGTAAGAAAGCTCGATTTTAATGTTTTAAATATTTTAAATATAAATACCGCCCTGTTTTATAAACGACTTGAGGGTTAGAAGTGCTGTCTGGCAATCCCATCTTTTTCTTATATTATTATATTATTATTTTGATTTATTAGCATCAAATCTATTCCCTCTCCCTGTCCCACAATGCTGTTTAAAAGGTAAATCTTTAAATAATAAATAATTATTCATTAATCCACCTTTTCTCACGTCTCAGAGAGGTGGGTGCTGCTGGAAAGGAGGAAGCATCCTACAGTCATCCTCTCTTTTATCAGTGGTGGGGTTGGATGCCCAAACCCTGTATGGTTTTAGGAGGTGGGATGATTCAAATGTCCCAGAGACAAAAGCCAAGCTGCAGGTATTTCTTGTCTCTCCATGAAATTGTTTCATGAACATCCCAGGAGGTGCTGACATTTTAACCTGTGTCCCACAAGCCCTGGAATAAATCAGAATTAATCAGGCGTTTACACTCATCTCACACAGGAGGATTTAACCCAAAAAAGCAACCCCCAGAACTGAGGTTGAGAAATAAATGGAAGCAAAAGAAGTGGTGAGATGGAGGGCCTGAGAAAATGAAGAGTTATTTAGGTGGGGAGTTGCTGGAAGTTCATGAAAAAAATTCCAGGGCATGTCCAAAACTGCAAATGAGACCCTAAAAATGTCATGGAAAATCTTAGTTGTGAGTGATGAAGTTCCCGGAGCTGGTACATAAGAAGGGCTGAGTATGGTTAAAAACTAAACCTGACTCTAAAATGGGAGTTTGTTCATACCCAGTGCTCTGCCGAGTCATGTTGGTGTTTCTTGGCTACCAGGAAATTTGCTCCTTCAAATATTTGCAGAACCAAATCACGGGGTGTGTAGGGAGTGGATCTTACTATAAGGAAACAAATAACCTCTCTGTGTGCATTTATTGTAGTAAAGACCAGCCCTGAGCTGGGATTAAGTGGAACCTCAGCAGAATGTCTCACTTCCACATGGTCCTGAGCAACCATTTCCTGATAAGACAAACCTGAAGTTATCTCTAATTTATAGCTGTATCTTCCTAGAGCTCAGGCACCCTTAAAACAGTTCCTTAAACGGCCTTGAAATCACACGTAAAGGCTTTGAATTCATCAAACCTGTGTCCAGTTTGGGCTCTCACCATCCATGTGAGCTGAGCTACCACTAGAATTCTGGTCAGCACAGCACAACAGCATAAAAACCCCAGAGATCAATTCCTAATTAGCAACATTTCTAAATCTCATTGCCTTCCCATGAAATCAGTCTGGAAAAAAATTCATAATTCCTATTCTAGGAAATGTTGAAGCCTCCAAAAGCTGTTTTGTGTCCTGCCCATCTCTAATTTTCCACCTCCTGATGTCTATTTTCTCCCTGCTCATCCCACGCAGAACTGCAGCTCCTAAACACATCCATAGGAGTTCTGGCAGCAAACAACAGCCTGACAGTCTCTTCACACTGACATGCAAATCTGCAGGGAATCAACAAGAAAACAGGAATGTGCTGCCCTGGGAATCATCTCGGGATGCCCTCTGGGAAGATAAGATGGCACCTGCAGTCTCTAGGGATGCAGTGTGTGATACAGACAGTGGGAAGAGGAGGGCTCAGAAAGAGCTCAGAACTAATTGCTCAGAGAAATAGGGGAAATGATGGAGTGTAAGAGCCAGGAAATTAGTTCCCTTATTTTCCTGTGCTGGCAGAGGGGACGGGTGACAGAGTAACCTGTCACGTGGACACACATCCGGAAGGACGAGTGCACAAGCTGCCTGCAATCTGCAGAGGCAGGAAAATGGGAAAGCAGGCTGGAACACTGGCCAGGCACAGACATTTACCTGCTCCCTCACTGGGATATCGATGTGTTTTCCAGCTGAGATAATGACACCTTGTGTTCCTTCCCCTCCTCCCGCACCTTCCTAAAGGAGCAGGTGCTGTGGGATGCAGCACCCACTGCAGGCAATGGGTCTGCAGGAAAATGGGTTTGTATCCACATCCTCCTATTTCTAAGTGAGCCACCTCCTGGTGGAATCTCCCTCAGCCTTCCTGGCACCCAGGGAAGGATCCCTTCAGAGCATCCTCCCATCTCAGGGCTGTTTGTCACTGAGCGCTCACCCATCGCGTGCAACCCAGATCTCCAGTGATGCTGAAGTACCTTGGAACAGGGGAAGGGGCAGAGAACTGCAGCTGCTCCAAAGCACCATCACCTAAATTTATCCCTCTCCATGGGCAGCTTTATTCCCCACACACTGTGGGATAGGGAGGATATTTGTGGGTAGGATATTTATTGACCTTCAGCAATGGAAATACAGCCCTGGGGAGGTACAAACTGGGAAAAAACAAAGGGGATGGAAAGGGACCCTTTAAACTCTGCCCAAAATGTGACCTAATTCTTGCAAACACTCTGTTCCCTCACAAAGATGTCCAGGAAGGAGTTTGCCAGATGGCAAAACGAGGAGGTGAATGAATCCGACATGGCACATCTGCAGCTGTGAGGAGCACACAGCATCCATGCACAGCCAGGCTGGAAAGGGATTGCTTTGAGGCACAGCTTGGCAAGGAAAGCAGACATAAGCAAAGGGAAACCCCAAAGGCTTCTGTTACACTCCCCCATGAACAGATCTGAGACTCCAGCTGGGTAAGAACAAGTGAGAATGAAATGAAAGCAGGGAGAGCTCAGCCACGATGTGATTCCAACTGCATCAGTCCCAGCTGGATGCCAGGGCTGGAGCGTGCTTGGACATGGAAAAAGCATTAATAAGGGACAGAAGATCATTAAAAGGAAAATTATGTATCCAGAGAAGAGTAATGGAAAGGAAGGAGAAAGCAGAGGGTGAGGAAACAGTGACAGACAACAGAGAGAGAGGTGCAGGGAGAGGTGGTGAGGGATAAAAGTGACAGCAACAGCACCCAAAAGGGACCACAAAGAGGGCAAAAATCCATGGGAAATTTTAACAGGGTAAAAAAACAACTCACAGCTAAAGTGGAGTAAAAAAAAAAGCAGGAAGGCAATGAAATGCTCCCCGAAACCACCTCATGTGGAGAGTGAGCCATCTGGGAGAGGTGTAGGGAGCTGGGTAGCCCTTAGGGCTGTGCCATCAATATTGTCCCCGGGAGTTAGCCAAAATTAAATCTTCTCATCCTGGGAGGTTGGATTTGGGTATTTCCCCCCTCCTTCCAGCTGCCGTTCCGCAGTGATGGAGCAAGTGCACATCGCAGTGGCAGATGCAGGAATGTCACCTCCCCAGCAGGGCTCGGCCCCGCTCTCCATACCCATGTCACCAAGAGGTGGGGACGCCTTCATCATCAACACCTGGAGTGGAAAAAACGTCTCTGAGTGACTGTGAGGTTACTGGGGACACAAAGCTGCGAGGGCCCAGCAGGGTCAGATGCAGTGAGTAGTTTTACCTGAAAAGAGGGAAAATCAGTTCAATCACCTTGATACATTAATACTGAACCCTTTGCCTTTGAAATTAGCTTTGGGAAGTGTCATTAATACTGATATTTAATTTGTTTCCTCCCCATATTCATCATCTTTACGATCTTCCCCACTGTTCTGCTCCCCAGCGCTCACACTCCAGCTCTCATTCACAAGCAAACATTTATAATTTCTGCTAATTTTCCTTTATTTTTCAGTCCTAAAAGTTTCATTTCATCAAAACCCATACTTGGGACCAGGGGAGAAGAGCAAATTCAAACCCTGATATTTTCTGACCTTTAGCGATGGAAGCAGAGCCCCAGTGTGCTACAAACCAGCATCTCCTCACGCTCTGCAGAGGAGACCTTGGATAGGAAAGGATTCCAGCCTGCCCTGTAAATCCATGCCCACGAAGCAAGATGTTTTGGGATTTGAGACCTGAGGGCTTGGGGGAGCAGCCTTCACACCTGAGAGGTTGCACTGGGGATTTGTGTTGTTAAATGGCAGAAGAGAGGTGGTAATCGGGGATTAGGGGGTTCCTTGTGGATGGAGGGATGTGGGATGTGGGGTGATGCTGCCGCCCCAGCCTCGGGGACCAGCCGTCACCCGGCACGACCAGACGAGCCCTCGGGTGTGTAGGATTGAACCCTGGGAATATTCGGGAACACTAGGGGGTGCTGAGGGCCTGCAGAAAGGTTCCTGCACCACCACCGAGGGATGCTTAGGGGTGGGAGGGGGCAGGTCTGGGAACCGGGGGCTGCACCTCCGTTTTGGGGTTGGGGGGAGCCCAGTCCCAGCCAGTCCCACACTGCCTGTGAAAAGCTCCTTGTGTCACTTTGCCACAGCCCTCCCTCTCCGAAGGCACTTGGCAGCAGCTGGGCTGCCACACTGATTTCAGGAAGACCAGCTCTATCCCTGTCCCTCCCCCTCCTTTCCTGGGGTCATCCCAGACATCACATCTCTGTTTTACCAACGGGGAAACTGAGGCACGGGGCAAGGCCTTACCTAGGGCAGTTCCCAATCCTACTCACTGTCCCAACCTGACTGGCAGCATCTATTTTCCAGTAAGGAGGTAGCACTGCCTTTTGGGGGGCCCTGAAACAAATGCCAAGGGATTCAAACCATCCTTAGAAAAATAAGGATTGCAGCGAAGTGTTTGTTTTCAGTCACCTCTGGTGCTGCAGCTTTCACATACATGGATGAGTTTTCCAGCAACCTGTGAGAAATGAGGGGGCTGCTTATTAGGGTGAAAACTCCTCTTCCCCAGCCCCCTTTGCCCACCATCCCCTTTCCTCCTCCCTCCGCAGGCTCCGGTTACGCGGCGGGTCCATAAACAGCGTCTAAAATAATTGTGCAGTTGTCACCGCCGGGAAGGGAGGGGGGGACTATTTTAAAACGCCCGGCTTAGCCCAAAGGGTCGAGGGGATTGTGGCACAGCCCAGCTGTCCCCGCAGAGCCGGGCGGGGGCTTCAAAGTGTCAGGCGGGATGTGTCAGCGCCAGCCTGTCCTGGGACGGGGGGAGCCGGACTGGCCGGGAGGAGCTAATGGTGTTTTGATGTGCTGCTTCAAGAGCAATTGCTGGGGCTCGGGAGATGTGAGGAGCAGCTGGGAGAGACCTGGGGGTGACGGAAGGAGGATGAGTGGAAGGGAGGGAGGAATAAGAGGGAGGTTGGGAAATGGATGCAGGTGTGGGGAGGTTGTACATCCCTTTTCTCTTCAGAATTTGGGGGGAGAAAACTCAAAGCAGGGGGATGCTGCAGTGCCTCTGCTCCAGTGCTGCAAGCACTGGACAGGGGAAACAGGGACATGAGAGTTCCAAATGGAAAGAGTAAGTTTGGATTGGATACTGGAAAGAAATCCTTCCCGGTGAGGGTGGTGAGACCCTGGCACAGGTTGCCCAGAGAAGCTGTGGCTGCCCCATCCCTGGAAGTGTCCAAGGCCAGGTTGGACGGGGCTTGGAGCAACCTGTACTAGTGGAAGGTGTTCCTGCCTATGGCAGGGGGTGGAATGAGATGAGCTTTAAGGTTTCTTCCAACCCAAACCATTCATTCTAGGATTCTATGTGCCCAAAGGGAAGCACATCTCACCAAAACATTTCTCCTTGTCCTGTACTATTTCTGACAGTGACACGGCCAATATCTCCTCTCACCAGGCAAAACTGAGAGTCTGGAAGAAGAAACACCAACATCTCATAATCCCATGGGATAACCAAGCTGAAGCGCTGCCATGGCCGTCAAGGCAAGGCTTCCCCATAGCTCCATTCAGACAATACCTTTCTGCTGCTTCTAATGTAAGAGCTGATGGTTAAAGTATTACTGGTGCCCATCAGCCCTAAGCAAACCCAACCTGCCGTTCCTTCTGGTCAGTGTGAGGCTGGATGGATGAGAAGACAAGGATCTTGTCTTCATCTTGATCTCTTCTTGTTTTCCTGTTCTGCCTGCTTGTGAGCAGGATTTACTCCCTCCTGATGGCCACTGGGAGCTGAATCACAGAATCCCAGACTGGTCTGGGTTGGAAGGGGCCCTAAAGATTATCTGATTCCGGCCCCCTGCCATGGGCAGGGACACCTTCCACTAGACCAGGTTGTTCCAATCCCTGTCCCACCTTGCCATCAACTATTTACAGTCTCATCTAAAGACCATCAAGGTCTTTCCCACATATCCTGTCCTCCAGGCATACCTGCATAGCTGTGTTGTGCTCTCCTGACCTTTTAGTTAAGTGAGGGGAGGTTTGGCAAATTCAAATGAGGCTTCACCTCAGGATGAACCATTTAGGAACTGCATGAAGCCATGTGAGGACACTGAGGGCACTTGGTGTGTTCAGCTGGACAAGAGGAGACTGAAGGGAGACCTCACTGCAGTTCCAACTGCCTGGGCAGGGGCAGAGGAGGGGCAGGGACTGAGCTCTGCTCTGGGGGGACCAGGGACAGCACCCAGGGAATGGCTGGAGCTGTGTCAGGGCAGGGTCAGGTTGGATCTCAGGCAAAGGTTCTTCCCCCAGAGGGTGGTTGGGCACTACCCAGGCTCCCCAGGGCAGTGGGCACAGCCCCAAGGCTGCCAGAGCTCCAGGAGGGTTTGGCTGATCCTCTGGGGCACAGGGGGTGACTCCTGGGGCTGGGCCTGTGCAGGGCTGAGGTTAGACTGGATGGTCCTTGTGGGTCCCTTCCAACTCAGCACATTCTGGGATTCCGCGATCTCAGAGAGGTTAAAGACTCAGATCACTCACTAGATGAACCCTGAGGATTCCCAGCACCAGGTAAGAGCCATCTTTCAGCAGCTGTGAGCCATTTTTTTAGATGGGTTTGAACACTTCTGCAAACACCAAGACTGGGGGATGCTGGTGGAGGGGGCAGAGAAATCTGAAAAATAAATTGTGTTAATTACCAGTCCATTTGTATGACGTGAGGCTGCCCTGGTCTGACATCTCATCCCCCTGAGCGGCGGTTTGTCAGGTTTTAGGCTCTCATTCCGGGGTCCCAGAGGGATCCCTGTTTCCCCACACCCCACGGGACGGCAGCTGCTCCGATCCCTCCCGTCAGAAGGTTCCGCCGGCGCTCCAGAAACCATTTCGGCAGCATTTGTCGCAACAGCCCCTGCTAATCTCTCTTTCATTTGTAATTATTTTCTCACCCCAGCGCTCCGACACCGACACCGGAGCCGCCCTGCCAGCCCGGCCCTGCAGCAGCCCCGGCCGGGCCGGAGGGCGGATGAAAAGGGCCGCGGGGGCGGGCGCGGAGCGGGGCCCGCCGGGCTCGGGGGCTCCACACGGGCTGGGGCTGCCCCGGGGCCATTGAAGTGGGCCGAGGGACGGGGTCAGCGGCTTTGAGCAGCCCGAGCTAGCACGGCCAAGAATAATTGAACAAATAGTTCATCTGGTGAGCCAGCAGCTGTAGGGAACAGGCGATTTCCAGAGGATTAGGGGGGAGCTGTGAAAGGGAGCTCCCATGGGAAGCCTAAAACCCTCATCTTGAATTCAACTGGCCAAGAACACATGTTGGAGCCTTTGACTTACTTTTTAAGCAACTTTTCTCCCCCCACTCCATCCACCTTTTTATCCAAACTACTTCACAAACCAGAACGTTTCAGTTGTTGAAGCACAAGGCAGGAAAGATGGGATCCATAGGAGTAAGATTAATTACTTAGTGGCAGTTGCTTCCTAGATGGGGTTTTCCTATTTCATTTTGGTCTAATCCTGACAGTTGCATTTATAATTATTTCTCCAGCATTTCCATTTATTGGGTTTACAGTAGGAAGAATTAGAGATGGCTTGTCAAGCAAAGCTGAGCCCTGACATAGAGCAGCCACTTCACATTGCTGCCTCCTCTTCCTCTCCATGGCACAAACACCCGAAACAAACACTCTCCACCCAGCTGCTGCTTCCCCTGGGGGAAGTCAGAGCAGGTCTAATCCCCAACCCCTTCGCTTTGGATTGCATGCGAATAGATCCAGTGAGAGATGAAGATAAGGCGCCTTGGGAGCTCAGCTCTGGAAACTGCTCCTGAGCCTTGTCCCATGGGGTGCTCCAACCTCGACCTGAAGGATCATGTTTGGGAGAGATCATCCTGGCTGTACGTCACAGACCTCCCCTCTCCAAAGGCAGAGGCTGCATCACCCAAACGAGGCCCTCCTAAAACCTGTCTGAAAACCTGCTGGCTCTCGCTTAGACACAGATTATGGATCTTTCTGGCCTTATTTGCAAGGTCAGGAGCCTTTAGTAGTCTTGATTTACATTGCTCAGAAGTCAAGTGACACAGAGGTGGTCCTGTGGAATTGGAGATTCCCCAGGGAAAGCCTCCAGCACCTTCTGTGCCCACTCTCAATCCACCTGCAGACCACCTCAAAACCAGCTCAGTCCACCAGCAGACACCCAGAGGAGTGAAACCCAGTGAGCATCACCAGGGAAAAGCTCACCCTGGCCAGACAGACCTAGGATGAGCTGCTGCCTTGACCTCCCTCTCTCTCCCTTTGCTGCGGAGTCAAAACAACCAGCTTGGGTTAAACATCTCATTTTCAAACAGGAACATGAGATTAAAGCCCATTTCCCAGTCAGGGGAAGACTCTGGTCACCTCTGTGGCTGGGCAGACCCTCCAAACCCAACACCAAAATCATATACATGTATTTACCCTGACACAACTGAAGTTGGAGGTTCTCCCCAGTTCCCCTCCTTTGCCTAAACCACACCATATTTAAAGATGAAGGTCTAATGGCGTCAACACTCAGGTCACAGCAGGTTCCTTCCAAGCCTTGGTCTTCAGGAGACAAGAGGACAGAGCTGGTGAAAAGCCCTAAGCTCAATGGCATCCTCTCTTCCCATCACTGTCCTCAAACTTAATTTGGACCAAGACAGAGAGATAGTTAATGATATAAACACTATTTTCAGAAAATTAGTCCTTTGTTGGGTATGTATTTGGCAATTCCCACAGCTGCATCACCAGCAAGGAAACCTTTGGGGATGGGCTTTACCTAACTCCAGTCACTCAGCAAGAAAATAAACTTTTAAGCCCTTCACTTGCTGGTACAAAACTAGTTTTTACTGCCTTTTCACTGGAGCATTATTCAGGCTAGTTTTAAATTCATAGGCAGTGAGAACTCCCTATACAATTATAGCAACTTCTAATTTTTTTTTTTATTATAGTGGAAGAAAATGTGACAATATCTGAAGGAGAGATTTGCTGGGGGTTATTAAACCCAGAGCTCTGTGAGCAGATTTCAGTTTGGGGAGGTTGTAAAACACTGACTGCTGAAAATTTTCCAGGAAAAAAAAAAAGATTGTTCTGTGCCATATTTCTCAAGGATTCGCAGTCCAAAACTGTCCTTTTCTTGGTGTTCAGTGAATCTGTGGTTTCTGCTGGGTGCCAGCTTGTAGGTAAGAAGGGGTGAGTGTGGAGAGGATAAACATCCTCAGAGCCTTGGATGGGTCACTCAGCACTAAAAACAATCATTATCAGCTTCTACATTTGGTGGAAGGGGGGTGATTTCTACAAAAAGCCAAGTTCAAGGCAGTTCTAACAGACTTCAGCACATAAACCACAGTTCAAGTGGAAAAAAGGGGATAAAACCTTCCACTTTTAACTTATGGGCTGACGAGAGCTTAACAAAAGGAATCTCATTTGTTGGATGTTTTTTAAGTACCCTTCAATCATTCCACTCACTGGAGAAACCTTAAATTGAATCTCAGCCCTAGAAAATGCATTACTTATTGCTGAATTGATGTCACTGCCAAAGAATTTTCTCTGGGCTTAAGCTGTCTGCAGCAACATGCCAGTGGCACGTTCAAGATGTTTCCCTATTTGTGGAGAGAAATTTCTTGTGTTGGTTCTTCACTCTTCCCCTTTCCCCCTGCTTTTATTTAAGTCCTTTACAGGGGTGTGATGTGCCTTTGGAGCTGAGTGGGCTGAAGGAAGCAGGAGTTCACTGGAGATGGAAATGTTCATGTGTCATGGAATTGTTTGAGTTGGAAGGGACCTTAAAGCCCATCCAATCCCACCCCCTGCCATGGGCAGGGACACCTTCTACTAGACCAGGTTGCTCCAAGCCCCGTCCAACCTGGCCTTGGACACTCATCCCACCTGGGTTTTGCCCAAAGCATCGAGGATTCAACTCCATATCTCCCCTCTAACCCACTTCCCATTGCTGGATTTAGTTTAGTCAAGTATTAAAATCACAAAGAAGGGGCAACATCTCCCAGTCATTTGATCCGGAGCCTCTACACCCCAGGACGTGTTTGTCTCTGGAGTTTCGAGGCGGGTGAATCGGTGACAAACATGTTATCAGTCAGGAGCCTCTCACTGTACCTGGCAGGGAGGTCACACCTTGCTTGCACTGCCAGGCTGCAGCTCCTGGGACACACCAGCACTTCCCGGGACACACTGCCGATAGCTGAAACTCTTCCAGAGGTGGCTGCTCCAGGTCCCTGCTCGGCACAACATCCTGCATCACATTATCACAGAATCCCAGAATGTGCTGAGTTGGAAGGGACCCACAAGGACCATCCAGTCCAACCTCAGCCCTGCACAGGCCCATCCCCAGGCTCACCCCCTGTGCCCCAGAGGATCAGCCAAACCCTCCTGGAGCTCTGGCAGCCTTGGGGCTGTGCCCACTGCCCTGGGGAGCCTGGGCAGTGCCCAACCACCCTCTGGGGGAAGAACCTTTTGCTGAGATCCAACCTGACCCTGCCCTGCCACAGCTCCAGCCATTCTCTGGGTGCTGTCCCTGGTCCCTCCAGAGCAGAGCTCAGTCCCTGCCCCTCCTCTGCCCCTGCCCAGGCAGTTGGAACTGCAGTGAGGTCTCCCTTCAGTCTCCTCTTGTCCAGCTGAACACACCAAGTGCCCTCAGTGTCCTCACATGGCTTCAAATCAAGGCCCTTTTCCATCTGTAATATATTACAGTCCATTAGATGTCCCCATGTGCTGTGGTAGGAGCTGAGATGGCATCACACCTGGGAACACATGGAGACAAAGCTGGACTAGAGTGCAGCAGGTGTCCAGATGGTTTCCTGCCTCCTTTCTAGTCCAAAAGGACAGAAACTCACTTAACACATGATATTAAAGCTTCACAAGGTTTGTGAGGAGGCAACGTGTCTGCAACGCATAAAACACGGAATCCCAGAATGGTTTGGGTTGGAAGGAACCTTCAAGCCCATCCAGCCCCACCCCCTGCCACGGGCAGGGACACCTTCCACTAGCCCAGGTTGCTCCAAGCCCTGTCCAACCTGGCCTTGGACACTTCCAGGGATGGAGCAGCCACAGCTTCTCTAGGCAACCTGTGCAGGGCCTCACTCCCCTCACAGGGAAGAACTTCTTCTCAATATCCAACCTAAACTTATACTCTGTCATTTTGAAACCCTCCTTCTTGTCTTGTCACTCCAGGTCCTTGTCAAAAGACCGGGCAGATTGAAATACTTCATTTTAAAGCACCTTCAGCTTTTCTTGGGATTCAATACAAACAAAGCATCAAAGCCCAAATCTTAATTTCTTTGTGTCCCACTGCAGATTTTTCCTGCCTCTGCATTCTGGTACCCAAACTACAACAGTGTCCCCAGCTTCTACCTTCCCTCTTCATTTTCTGCCAAAAGGCAACCAGAACTCCACTCAGTACTAGCTTTTCCTTAGCGCTTGAGACTCATTATCCACTTTTCCTCTTGACAGAGCTTTCAAACCTGAGCTTTTCCACATTTCCACCCCAGTTATTCCTTTCCACGGCTGTAATGGTTTTGCTTTTTCCCCCTTTTGCACCACATGAGCAAAGAACAGCTTTTTACCATCTAAGTGCAAAACCATTTCAATCATTTGAGCATCAGCTTCATCCAAACATCAGTTTTGTAAATAAACAACCCCAAAAAAACCCCAAACAAAAACCACTGAATTCAGCAGGTGCTTATTTGGAACTTTTTGCCACAATCCCACAACTTGCCTCCTAGGAATGAGGGAAGTATGTGAACCCAGTGTGAGCACCAGAACCTTTCTGGCTATTAATTAACTTCAATGTAAGGAGAAAAGGAGGTCAAGCAACATTTCTCCCAGGAGATCCCACAAAGGCACTGAATTGCCTTTACAGGTACTTTCAACTGGAAAACACCACCTCGCCCACCCCTGCTTGACCCTTAAAGGACCCATCAGATCCGTCTTGACTTGGATCATTTTCCCAGTCTTCCAAGCCCCAAAGCCTCGTAGTTCATGGCCATTAAATGTGGTCAGCATGGAGATACCCACAGGAGTCACAAGGACTCCTGTGGAGAAGCTCTGAAGAGCAAATGCGCAAAGGCCACAAAGGAAACAACATCCCAGTGAAGTCAGTAGGCTTTATGATCACACCAGCGTGTAAGCACCTGATGTCTATCCCTGTATCTTAAGTATCACTGAATACAGGAAATGTGCTGAACCATTTCTATAGTGCCCTGGGCTCTGCACAGTAAGGGGTTCTCAACCTACTTCAGGAACGCTGCTCGAAGCCAGGGCTTTGCAAACCCTTTCTTTCCCATCTCCAGGGAGGACAAATGCAGCCAGCCAGCATTTTTGCCAACCCTTTCACTCCCATTTTATTTCACAACCCCTCCGTCTCCCTCCTATCATCCTCCCTCCCTGCACGTACAGTTGCTGATGTCTTCCCAACCAGATGCACACCTGCAGGAAAAGCTGGCATCTTCTCTTTCCAAGCTGTCATAAAGTCAAATAGTTTATGAGTCTATTGATGACAGATAAATTAATTGCAGAAAATATGAATGACTTAATATTTTGTGTGCTAATATATTTTTTTCCCTTCTCTTAAATCCACGTCATGTATAAGATATATCTCAGGCTATTTGGGTCGTGTTCAGATTCCCATGTCTCACCAGCTACTTAAGGTGGCAGAAGATCCCCTGTGGCTTTTGAGCTCCTGGATTTGATGTTTTAAGTAACATGACTTTTTTGGAAAGGTGCTTAATGAACTTTACTCAGCCTAGACTAAGGGTGGAAGGAACAGGGACTTTCAGGGAGGATTTTCACTGGGTGTGAAAGCAAACCCAAATCCAACAGTTCCCACCAGATTCATCCCATCCCGCTTAACCTCAGGGTTTAGGCTCTCTTTGTAGCCTAAACCAGATGGTGAGGAAGTAATTCAAACTGCTCCAATCAGCTTTGGCTGTTTAAAGCTTGTAAAGCTGAACCCTCCATAAAACATGGGACAATCCACAGATTTTATGGCTCTTTGCCCTGTGACAATCTTCCACAAAGGATGATACAGGTGTGTAACTGCTCCATGATTGGATGTCTGGTTGAAGCCACAGATAGTCATTGGGATTTGTGAGGTTTTGGTTCATCCCCCACCATTGGGCAAGTGCTTGTGGACTCAAAGGAGCCCAAATCACACATGTGGGTGACCTGGATACAGATGGAGCAAGTCCAGGTTAAATCTGGCCACAGATCCCTGTCACTTATGCACTTATTGATGACTAACCCATAACTTCCCAGATAGAGATCTCCAGTCAATATATTAAATCATTGCCTGATATTGATCCAACAAGCTTCAATTATCTACTTAGCTTTAAAGGAATTTCAGTGTGTGGATTGAGGACAATCATCTGTAAGTTTTATGCAACAGAGTATTGATGAGCAGGCAGAAAACATGACATCTACGGAATGAGTAAGATGGGGTGGCTCAGTCGAGAGAAGGGGTTGGGGAGGGAGGAATAATTAAAGCCATGCAAAAATATTTAAGTGAGGTAGTGAAATAACCTCTGTTGACTCTCAATAGGTTGAGTAAGGAATGAAGTGGAACTGGAACAAAGGGATTCTAAACATCTAAATTTAATGAAAAAACAGAAGAGATTCCTCACAGAAATATGGAATTCCAGTAACTGGTGGGTTTTAAGGACGGGATAGACAAAAGTGTCAAACGTGGATTAGACAAAGTTGTCTCTGCCTTTGCACCTGGAGGGGGCAGGGGGGTAAGATGGTGGTTCAAGGTTGCTCTCCATCTCCACTTCACAGACTTGGTGAAAAACATTTGGACGTGGTCAGTATTGAGACTGAAGTGGATGTTTACAGTCAGACATGTTCTTTACTAGTCTGCAGATCTTACACTACCAAAGTCAATGGCAGAGATAAGAACAGCCCTCCTTTTTCCTCTAATTAGTCATTAAAACAGGGTAACACTATAGGAGTGCTGTCTAGAAGAGCTGGGATTAACAGTGGTTACGTTGACTGCCCCCACATCTTTGCTAGACTTTAGAAGAAGGTCTCAAACCGAATGACCTAAATAACAATGCTGTGTTTGGTCTGTGAATGCGATCTCTTCCTGGAGATGAATGAGGTCACCTTCCCATTTACTTGGCACCCATTAGGGACAGGATGTGTTCTGAGCAGCCAGAAGATGAGGTTGTTGCTCCCACACACCAAGACAAGGTTGTTGACTCTGCAGTGCTACACAGAGTGGACTCTGAGATTGTCGACAACTCTGCTATTGGAGGATTTCCCCCAAATTCTGCCACTGATTCCTGTGGCCCTTCTGCAAACACTTCACCTCCGCCACTTTCCAGGCTGGAGGTGCATTATAAAGCCCAACATGACCAGCTACCGGGCAGAGCAGCATTTTAACACTATTTGGGCTCAAAGTAATGCCATTGCTCTATATTTGCAACAGATTTCTGCTCAGTGTAGTAACACATCACAAGTGAATTCCACACTTCAGTTGCAATGACCGTTAATTGGGTTTGTGCTTTTCCGGGGGACTAATTATTTAAACAAGAGGGAGCAGGTTCCTCCACACTTGATATTTAGTCTTTGGGATGTCAACAGAAAACAAGTCCCAAGTGGCAGAGACCATAGCACAAGCCAAGCAAGCACAGCAAGGTCTCTGTTCTGCTCCCAGGGAGGACAATTTGTTCTGGTAGAACCATACTGACCTTAGAGGTTTTGTTTTTCTGGCATATTCTGGGGTAGTCTGGAGGGAAGCATGAGTTCCTGCCTCTTGAGCCATTCCGCCTTAATGGAAAATAAATAAAGAAAAGCTTGAAATCGTATGAGAATGAAGCCAATGGAAGAGAATCTGGAGAACTGTGCTGTAGAAGACACCCTTGCTATAAAAAGTGACTTTTGATAATTGCTGGAAAAGTGCCCGAGTGTATTTTGGGAGAGAAGGGAAAACAAATAAAAATTAATCTATGACCTAATGTTTCTGGAACCCATCCACCAACCTGGGTGCCCTGTGGCTGTTTAAATTTTTTATCTCCCTTTCCAGCAGGCATTTCACAATGTGGATTGTTTTGCGGGTGCAAGGCAGAAGCAGCGAGGCTGCACCCTGTCAAGGGCCCTCTCTGGTCTCTGCTTGGGATGGCTCTTATTCAGGTGAAGAGCAGATAACACCTCTGCAGCCACTTCATCATCAGCTGTCACAACCTGAAGACCTCATTAGGATGGAGACATGAAGAAGAGCGATAATTAAATTGAGATGTAATTAGACAGATGCTCCATAGATTTACTGCTACTTCTCTGCTACTATTGTAAAACAGCAATAAAAGGAGAAAAATTCCAAAGGCAAAATATGAGTAATGAGAGAATGCAGTTATTTATGCTTGCATATGTCATTTCTGCTATGGTTTAATATAAAAATATATCTGGGATGATCCTATGAAGTCTGTGGCTGGTGAAGTTTCCTGGATGTGTTTTCCCACAGGGAATGATGCTGTGCTCTGACTGGGAAGTGCTGCTGTCTCAGTGGGTTATGCCATGCAGGATCATGATCCCAGTCTCTTGAGCACACAAATCAAAGCAGGAGTAGCAGTGAGATGTAAGTGGTAAGAGATAAAGGAATTAAACACTGGATCAAGAGTTCATGTACCACAAGTTGTTTTTGCCAGTTTTCCAGACAAATCTTCTCTTCAAATGTGCTGTTATAAATTAATCCAAAGCTATTGGAATCAATATTTTTCCCTGCTGGACTGGGCTTAGCAAGAAGCTGGTCCTGATGACAATTACATTTGCTTTTGGCTGTAAAACCACTGTGACCATATTCATCGCTTACTGCAAATTCATCTGTGATTTGGGGAGGTCGATGAACTCAGAAAAAAATAATCTGTGCCCTTTTGCATTAGAGACTTTTGAGCCTATCTGACTTCTGCTGGCCAAGAAACATCTCTAAACTGGTGGTCCAAGTAACTACACTGTTTATAACCTGTCGGTCCAAGCCCTGCTTCTCTATTTTCTGAGGACTCTGTTTGTAGGAGGGAGAGCGGCCCA
Source organism: Chiroxiphia lanceolata (assembly GCF_009829145.1). NCBI lineage: Eukaryota > Metazoa > Chordata > Aves > Passeriformes > Pipridae > Chiroxiphia > Chiroxiphia lanceolata. Next base: position 6,835,844 of record NC_045659.1, on the reverse strand, counting down.
GCCCAGGTGCCCCGTAGCTGTGACAGCTCTTGCCCTCTTTGATCTGGAAAAGGGCATCCACGTCCCCAAAATTGCTGCTCCAGGATGAGGGCTGTGCTTGAATTCATCCTGTGTGAGAGATGCTCCCCCTCAGCTCTGCCCTTGTGAGACCCCCCCTGCAGAGCTGCCTCCAGCTCTGGGACTCCAACAGCACAAGGACCTGGAGCTGCTGGAGCGAGTCCAGAGGAGGTCCTGGAGATGCTCTGGGGCTGGAGCCCCTCTGCTCTGGAGCCAGGCTGGGAGAGCTGGGGGGGGGGGGGGGTTCACCTGGAGAAGGGAAGGATCCAGGGAGATCTGAGAGCCCCTTCCAGTGCCTAAAGGGGCTCCAGGAGAGCTGGAGAGGGACTTGGGACAAGGGATGGAGGGACAGGACAAGGGGGAAAGGCTTCCCACTGACAGAGGGCAGGGTTAGATGGGATATTGGGAAGGAATTCTTCCCTGGACGGGTGGTGAGGCTGGTGAGGCTGTGGCTGCCCCATCCCTGGAAATGTCCAAGGCCAGGTTGGATGGGGCTTGGAGCAACCTGGGCTAGTGGAAGGTGTCCCTGCCCATGGCAGGGGGTGGAATGGGATGATCTGAATGATTTTTCAGGTTCCTTCCAACCCAAACCATTCCGTGTTTCTGCCATCATATCTGTGCTCTGAACCAGCCTCAGCCCCTCCTGATAAAGCTTTACAGTCTGGAGGTGAAGCTCTGCTTTAGGGACACGAGGCTGGTGTGGGTTTGTTGTGTGGAGTGACACAGAGCATCTCCCATGCCCAGTGCCAGGGCTGTTCCACTCTGTGATTCCCATGGGGCTAGGGGACACTGGGAGCATCCAGCTGGATTTGTGACTCCTGGGGGTGCTGGGCTTTGGGACCTAATCTCTAGACATCAGTGAGAGCTCGGTCTGGACAAGTGCAGAGACAGTTTGGGACACGAATCTTTACCTTGTAACCTGCCTGCCCTGCCGGTCTCACCCTTTCAGCTCAGACTTGAGCTGTGCCACGTGAGCCCACATTTTCCATTTGATTTTGCAGCCCGTGGGGCTGTTTGTACAAGATTGGCTGGTTGGGATGTGAGCAGATTACAAATCAAAGGGAAGGAATTTGCTCCAGAAAACGCAATGGCAGTGATGGCTCCCCTGAAACCTTCATCAGATGTAATTAAACAAAGCTTCATATTAGGAAAGTGCTTGTACTTGCTGGCTCCCTTAGGCTGAACTGGCTCGTTTCCCCATCAATTAACTCTTTCAGGCACGAACAACCATTGAATCCCCCATCAAAGCACAAGGCAGGGCAGCAAGCTCATCCCTCTGCTCTCCCACAGGAAATGGAGCAACAACACCACTCAATGCAAGACCAGAGGAGCCTGAAATAGCACCTTTCATCCCATTTTTTAGCTCTGCAAGACCACTGAAGAAACAGCAGTGTTGCTGTTTCACCCACCACCTAAAGATGGAGCAGATGGAGATGGCTAAGGCATAGGAGACTCCAGACCCCAAAAGCCTAATTCTCTGCACTTGATGGAAAACAGCCAGGACATGAATTATTAGGTGCAAAAGTCACATTTTCCAGCTTCCCAACAGTTATTTTCTCTCTGCAGTTCCACGTTTCCCCCTGTTCAAGTGGGGCAGTAGCTCATTGCTACAGCAATCCCTCCTCCTCCTCCTTGGGACCTGCATCCATGCAGCGCTCCAGGGGAAGGCAGAAGCTTCAGGCAGAGCATTGCTGTAGGGAGAGGGGCAGGACGATTTAGGAATGCCGTGTGCTCTCCTGGTGAACAGGGTGCTAAGCATCTGCCCATGGCTCAGAGAGAAAATAAGCTGGGAGAAAACATCTCAAAATTAGCCTGCATCAAACACCTGAGGGCTGTCAGAGACAGCACTGAGAGGCTTTAAGGGCTTCCCATCTCCCTCACCAGTATGCAAAGTTTGGGGCAAAAAGGGTGAAAGTTGAAGGATACAGAAGATCAAAAAGGACGACAACGTTCACAAAAGGAGAGCAGGGACCAGAGGTGCTTTGGGGAGCAGGCTAGGACCAGAACAGCCCTGGAGCATTGAGATGAGTTGACAGGCAGTGAGAGCAAGTCCTGTTTCCTCCCAGAATAACTTTTCCTCTCACCTTTTATCTGAAATGTGCCTATTTTTAAGTAAAGGTTCCCTCCCTGCCAGAGTTCCTTGCTGCTGCTGATCTGGCAGCATCAGGGCATGCAGGGGGTTGCTGGACCAGGACTGGGGACCTGGGCTAAGTGGGAGAATTAAACAGCAATGGACTGCAAATGTGAAGCCTAAATAAGCCCCAGGTTCAAGCTGGGGCTTGTGAGGGGGATTAGGTTGTGTGACATGAACAGACTGATCCTGATAACCCCTGGGAGGGGGGTCAGGTCCTGTGCTCCCAGCTGAGCCCCCACATCCCTCGTTGTGTCCCCACTGAACGAGGGCCAGGCTGTGGGTCAGGTCATGGGTGCATGACCAGCCAGGAGAGCAGAAGCAAGTCCTTAATTCACTGCAGGCTTGTCTGAGGCCTGTGAGTCATTTCACCTCATGCCCCTCCACATTTCAGTTATTTTTGGTAAACTGGTGGTGCAAAAGCATTTTCAGTCTCAGAGCCATTGTGCCTTTCTGTGTGGTCTGGGGCAAACCATGCAACCTCTCTGTGACTCTGTTTACCACAGACACACTGAGGAGCACATCATTTACCTCATCAGGGCTTGGGAGCCTTAATTATTCCCAGACGGATGGATGCTGCATAAGCACAGTGTTAGGATGACTAAACCTTCCTGGAGGTGCCTCTAATATCTCTGATTAGTTTGTTTATCCCCAGATTCTGTACCATGGGCATGGTACAATTACAAGGAGCATGTTTAAGCAGGGGCATGAATGCTGTGCCAGATCCCTCCAGGTCAGAGGGAAACAGATGATGGAAAACCAATTAATTTTTTACAGCCAGAAAAATAGCTACAGGATTAAGAAACATTAATTATTTATTGAACTGCTGCCTTTGCAGGAAAAAAAAAGAGTTTATACATACCTGTATCTATATAAAATAATCACTCATTGTACACAACAGGGTAATAACTTCAGTAATCTGAGCTCCTGTTTTGATACTGCTCTTTTCTCAGAGGTCAATTGAAATAATGAGAGTGAAAATACTTAGGAGCCTCAGGAAGGAAAAAAACTATCATAATAATGACACGGGGTTGAGCTATGGAATACTTAGCCCATGGTGCCTGGTTGTGGTCTCCAAGGTATGAATTCAGTGTCTGAGTAAAGTAGCTGTGGGTCTGCCCTGAGATGCAGTTGAGCTCCAGTATCAGAGTTGGAGAAGAGTTGCAGCAGCTGAGCAGACTAGCTGCAAGGTGGACACTGGCCATGAGCACCTCACTGTCCCAAAGGTAGGATTAAATTTATTTTCTGAAGCCACCTTCCTGCTGGTAATCACGGAATCCCAGAATGGTTTGGGCTGGGGAGGACCTTAAAGATCATTTAGTTCCACCCCCTGCCATTGGGCAGGGACACCTTCCACTATCCCAGATTGCTCCAAGCCCCTTCCAGAGGGCAGGGTTAGATGGAATATTGGGAAGAAACCCTTCCCTGTGAGGGCGGTGAGCCCTTAGCCCAGGTTGCCCAGAGAAGCTGTGGCTGCCCCATCCCTGGAAGTGTCCAAGGCCAGGTTGGACGGGGCTTGGAGCAACCTGGGCTAGTGGAAGGTGTCCCCGCCCATGGCAGGGGGTGGAATGAGATGGGCTTGAAGGTTCCTTCCAACCCAAACCATTTTGCATTCTGTGAGTCCTGCCTGAGTACCTGGGATAGGATGAGCTGTGCGAGGCAAAACCTTTGGGATCCTGTTGGTGTCCTTGCCTGGTATGTCCAGGTGCAATTCTCAACATGCAAACACGGGGGCATAAGAAGCAGAATGTTTTAAAGCAGCTCCAGACTGGAGTTTGCCATATGCACACACGCCCAGGGACAAGGGAACCCCCCAGCATTTCCCAGGAATGACCCTCTCCAGAGGAGACCCAGCAGACCTGAGCCAGGACCATCACGGCAGCGACTGGGAACAAGACTGAGGTGAACAGCAAGTCCATACAGACCTCCAGTGAGAACACCTGGGCACGTTTCATCTGCAGAGGGGCCCTAACCCATCAGGATTCCTCAGTACATGTGGCAAGACCTCCTTTATCCAGGTGGCTGGTGGATTTGGAGGCTCCTCTCCAAGCCTCGAAGAGCCGGACTAAAATCACCTCTTCAGTCCAAACAGTGAGTCAGCAGGTGGGACTTTGACAATTCCATCCCATGGGAGATCATTACATCAACCAGCTTCCCCATCCAGGGCTGACCTGGGTATAGATAAATAATTTAGTTACAGGAAACATTTTTTTCTAATGCAAGAGAGGAAAAAAATGTCAGATTTCCTTGTCTGGGCGCCCAGAGGGGTCATTTCAGCAAGCTCAGTGCTTCCAACAGCTCAGATTTCTGCAGAGACCTGTTTGCTACATTTTCAACCTCACCATGGTCAGCCCTGCCCACACACCCCCCTGCCACGGGCAGGAGCTTCTCTGTCTGCTGCTCTTTCACTGCCTGAGTGGTCTTAAGCTAATCCTCCTTTGCCCCTGATTATTTTTGGCCAAAAGCAATGCAATCATTGTGCAGTGACATCAGTCATTATCAACACAGAAGCACAGTAATTTACCAGGTGCAATAATTAGGCACTCCACACCCCCCACCCCCCCCTTGATGTGAAATGACAAAGACCAACTGGGTTTGCTTGTTCAGGTTGAAGCCCATGAAATCTCCAGTTGCTGATGCTGAAGATGAAGCTTTGGTGACTGGAGCAAAGCTAAATGCTTTGCTAACTTGGGAACAAACTTGGCTCCTGAATTTTATTCCCCTTTGGAAACCAGGCCCATGTTTTGGCATAACGTCTCTGACCACAGGAGCTTCAGGCTTCTTTCCCCTCCAGTCAGGGTGTGCAAAAGCCAAGGAAATGCCTTGAAACTCTTAATCTGTTTGTTGTTTGGTTTTTTTCAGCCACACAGAGATGGTTTGATTTGAGCCTGGTTCAAGTCTGTGGCAAAGTTGCCAGGAGGGGGAGAAGATAAAACAGGAGGAATTTCCAATGGCTCTTTTCCATGAGTCTTCTTAGCTCTGTCTTCATTTATCCTCCAGTTATGCAGCAACAGAGGTTTTCCTCTGTGGTGTTTTAATCCCAGCCACTTCCAGGAGCAAGGGGTGTCCTGAGCATGGAAGTCCCTGAGGCCACCTGCCTGGCACGACCTAGATTTTGCAATTTACAGCACCACGTTTTCCTGCGAGGCGTTATGTGGCCAATCTGTTTTCAAATGTGGTCATAGCGAGGCGGGGACTCCACCCAGGCCCAAACCACCGAGCACACCAAGCTCCACGCAGCTTCTTCTAACGATGCCTCGGCAAAGCCCACCCTCTGCTGTTGGCCAGGGCCAACACAAAAGCCAACAAGGAGGTTTTTTATCACTATGAGGCTCTGGGTTATCCCAACAACCAGATAGGGCCAAAAGACTCCCATTGGAATTTGTTGGGGGAAAGGGCAGAGACCAGGAGGAGGCTGTGTCCCATGAGAAAAAGGAATTAAATGTCAGACTATTTCTTCTCCCTATCAAGAAGGATTAATTTCCTAGGATTCCCCTGCAGGGACAAGTGAGTCAGTCAGACCAGTCCTGGTCTTGATACAGTGGCACAATCCTGGGGCTTCCAAGGGAAAAGCAAGAGACAAAAGTTTGATTCATAAAAGCTTGGGGAAGAAGGGGAAGGGAGAGGAGATGATAATAATAATAATAATAATAATAATAATAATAAAAATGCCTAGGGGTGATTTCATAACATTAATAGGTAATGTAGTCAATTATGTAGGCTTATTTTATTTCATCAAAGTGCAGGTGGTGAGCTACAGCTCCTCACAGGTGCTTTTCCAATTAGCTCCACGTATTCTAGGTGAATAAATGGCCCAGTGCCAGCCCTCCGTGCCACCAACAACACACTAATCCAAACTAATCCCAAGGACTCATCTTGCTTCATGTTAAAGCAGCCAGAGTCTGTTTTATTTATTATCTCTTGAAAGATCTCTCCTCTCCTTAGAAAAACAAGGAGGGCTCTTTCACAGCGGAGGCCATAAATACACTTCACTCGGCATTCACTGAGGGCTGGGAGACTATCACTGCTTCAATTCAATTATTGCCATTATGTAATAGCAGATGAATATCCTGTTCTGCATTTGCTAAATGTTTTCTTTTAATAATCAGCTCATAGCCACATAATGGGGCAGCTTATGCAATGAGCTCTTCAGGGAGACATCTGTTTTTCAGCATTGGTAATTACCACCATCGGATCACTAAAATGTATTTATTTACTTTTGTTATTACAACTGGGCGAGCCCCATTGCTTAGGAAAGCAGCAGGCTGATAAGCCAGCCTAGTGTGGGCACGGTGTAGGCAGGAATTATCCCAGATAGCCCCACACACACATACCTGATCCACCAGGCACTTTGGGTTTAACATGACACCTGGCTCCTCCTAAAGCGCCTGCTGATGATGTAGGTACAGAGGAGAAGGGCAGAAATGCAGCACAACCATCCCTGGTGGCTTAGCTGGTCACTGTAAATCCAATCCCAGCAAAATCCAGGACCACACTTGCAGAAACATCCATGTTCATCCCACAGGATGGATTTTGTGGGGCATCATCACCAACATTGTGGCTGCTGGAGATCAGACATTGGGCATTCTCATAATGCTGAGGGCTCAGCAGCTCACTGGTAGTTTGACTTGAGGAAAGGGCCAAAAATGCTCCATTTTGACCTGATGAAGGGAACTTTACAACCTACCCAAATCTTTGGATATCCTTTGCCAGACCCCTGGTGATTCTTAGCAAAATCATTAGGGAAAGGAAGTTTTTCCTCACAGTTTTCCAAAGGAGCTCATTTACCCTATGACTGAGCAAGCTGCTACCAGAGGCTCTCAGAGGTCCTCCAGTCCCTAATTCCCATTAGTTTCACTGAAATCTCAGCCCCTTGCACAGTGTTGGAAGCCCAATGCTGGGGGTTGGAACTCGATCCTCTTTAAGGTCCTTCTCAGCTCAACCCACTGTATGTTGCTCACTAAAATCTCCTTCTTTTGGGGTTTACCCGGCCACCAGCTCTGAGTCACCCACAGACCCCCAGCACCTCTTTGGATACTCCTGGAAGCCCCATGGGTTCTTGGAGAACCCTCTAAACAAAGCCAAGCACCTCTCCATCATTTGGAAACGATGACCCCAGGTTGGTGGGGAGAAGGAGGCTGCCAGGGTGAGAGCTGGCTGACATCATCCGGATCTGCTCCAGGACTATCAGACACCTGCTGAGCCTCCCAGGGCAATTCCACAGCAGCTGCTGCCCGAACCCACGAGTGCACAAGCGGGAACATGAGTTGTTTGGATCGCTTTGCCTCCAACATTGTTCTCTGGAGTGTTTGAAAAAGGCCTAATGAAAAGTGACTCAGAAATAACTGACAAGTGCCAGCCTCACCTTCTTATTGTCTCATCAGAATGGGAATGACAGTGAAGGAGAAGAGTCAACCTTCTCCATAAGATCCGCTGTCCCAACTTGCCTGCAACTTGCAGGCAGAGGGAAATGTTGACACAGGGTTGACATCTCTGCTTGATTTATGAACAGCTTGAAGGAGGGGGAAAGAGGGGGAGAAGAATTAAACACTATAAATCAATGAGTAACATCCATAACCCCGAAGTGCTTGTTGTAAACAATACAAAACACAGGCCTAATTTTTATAAGTGTAATTTATGACGAGCAATTCCTTCCAAATGAGAGCATTTAAAAGGAAAAAACCGTCACTTGTTAGAATATCATTAATTCAATCAGATGAGAACTAAGCCAGCCATTGTTCCTAATGGTGGAAAGTCTCATGGGAGCTAATTGCTCCTCCATAGTGCCTCTCAGCATGTCTGGATTCAAACCTGTGAGTGCTGGAGGAGAACCATAGCTGGAGGTGGGAGAGGTGATGGGCACAGATGGACCCTCAGCTGTGCAAGTCTTTGTGGCAGCCCTGGGTACCGCGCTCTGCCCTGGCTGGAAACCTGCTTCCAGGTATGGAGCTTTATCCCAGCATCTCCCAGCTTGCTCTTCTCTCCAGGGACTGACTTAGACCCTGCAGCAAAGAAATGTGGCCAGGTAATGATCCGATCTCTTGGGCAGTGAGGTCTCAGGGCAACACCAGGTCAGCTACCTCCCAGCACAACCTGGGTACTGTGGGAAAGCAAAGGGTGCTAAACGTGTTCCCAAAGTCAGGAGCGATGCCCAGACTGACAGTCAGGGGGTATTTTGTAGCTGGAGTTGCAGCTGCACCCTGCAGCTCCCCAGACCCTGCTGCTCCTGAAACCCTGCAGCTCCCCAAACCCTGCTGACATGGGTATTAAAGCTTCTGTGGCAAGGAGGTGGCATAAAGTCAACCCTAAAATCCTGCTGTTACCTCTGCCTGCCTCATTTCTCACCATCAGCCAAAATTCCCTCTCGTATTCCTCACCTCCAGTGCTGGAAGCTGCAAAAAGCACCTGGGGAAAACAAACCCTATTTTCCATGTTGTGGAAGCACAGGATAAGGAATGGGCCCTTCTCATCCTAAAGATCTTTCAGTGCAAACAGAAAAGCAAGAGATGGAGAGAAAAATTATGTTTTCACACTGACCATCACGCCAGGGCTCAGTCAGAGGTCCAGACGGTTACTCTCTCAACTGTGGTTTAAATTAATCCTTTTTAATTTGTGCCACAGCACCTTGGGAGTGCACAGACAGGGGATGGGAGAGAGCCCCTCAGCCTCTCCACCTAGCTCCAAAAACCATGTCCATGTACACCATGGCTGGATTCAAGTGACCTGGTTTGCAGAAGCAGGAATCAAATCCCAACTGAATTCCCAGCCTTGCTCACAAGAGCCTCTTTGTGTTTATCCCCAGGTTTTCACAGCAGGTCCCGTCTATCCCGACTCGCTGTTCGCCTTCAGGTGATTAACATATTCTAGAGTGCTTGAGGATGGAAAGTTCTTCATGTACAAATAAATGGATCAAACAGAGACGTAATGAGGCTGTAATTAGTTAACGTTTGCAGAACACCGCGAGAGGCACGGCGAGCAGCACTCAGGAAACGCAGGTTTATTGCTGCAGAAAATGTATTATTGTTGGCACTGCGGGAGCGTTAGGGCAGCTCCGTGCCTGCTGTCGGCTTACCTTCCGTGCTCTTTCACAATTGTTATTCCTCCCGAAGGGAAGCGGGGTGTGAAGGCCGGTGATTTGCATCAGCAAACTGCTCCTTCATCAGGGCAGGGATGAGGAGCTGCGAGGACACGGAGCGGGAGGACGGCGCTGGGCAGGACCTGGCATGGGGTGCTGGGTGTGCAAAGCTCACCCTGGATGGAGGTGCAGCCTGTGCAAGAGCTTGTCTGAGATCTCTTCTCTGTGGGCACCTGGGACAGGACCCCAGGGAATGGCTGGAGCTGTGTCAGGGCAGGGTCAGGTTGGATCTCAGCAAAAGGTTCTTCCCCCAGAGGGTGGTTGGGCACTGACCAGGCTCCCCAGGGCAGTGGGCAGAGCCTCAAGGCTGCCAGAGCTCCAGGAGGGTTTGGGTGATCCTCTGGGGCACAGGGGGTGACTCCTGGGGCTGGGCCTGTGCAGGGCTGAGGGTTGGACTGGATGATCCTTGTGGGTCCCTTCCAACTCAGCACGTTCTGTGACTCTGTGACCTTGGCTGTGGGATAAATATACTGTCAGACCAGGGCTCTTCCACTTTAAAAGTAATCCTCAAGAGAGCAAGAAATGCCTTACCAGGGAGCACTTGGGCATTGCTGCTCTTTGCCAGAGATGCCTTTACCTCCAAATTTGCAAACAATCTTCAAGCAGCAAATTCAGCATCAAGTTTTAGGGGTTTAGCCCTCCTGTCCCTCAATCCCTGTTTAACCCTTGCATTAATGGTAGGTATCTATAGTTTTGACAGCCTCAGTACATAGAATTTCAGAATGGTTTGGGTTGGAAGGGACCTTAAAGACAAACCAGTGGACACCTTCCACTAGCCCAGGTTGTTCCAAGCCCCGTCCAACCTGGCCTTGGACACTTTCAGGGATGGGGCAGCCACAGCTTCCCTGGGCAACCTGTGCCAGGGCCTCCTCACCCTCACCAGGAAGGATTTCTTCCCAATATCCCATCTAAACCCACTCTCTTTTAGACTCTTTTAGCCTTTTTTTACAGTCAGACGTCGGGTCTGACAATGGTTAAATATAGCGCAGAAGGCTCTATAGGTTGGGGGTTATGTTAAGTTGCTCCCACACATTTGAGTGCAAATATCAGGACTGACCTAATCATGACTGAATATTGAGATAAGGGGAAAAATATGTTCTACAGACTGTGCATCTACCCTTTCACTCTGTCCTTGTGCAAGTCATAGAGGCACATACATTGCAAAGTTAAGATTGAAGATTTCCCACAAGCAGCTATGACTAAATATTTCCTTCACCAGGAGTATCTGGAGATACCCTTAGCAGGTACAGGGACATGTGTACCTTACACACATACACACATAGACACATCAGCACTGAAGGAGGGGACAACTGTGACCTTTGGAGGGTCTGAAAAGCAAAAAGAATCTAATTTCACTGTATCTTGGATGGAAGGAACTGAGACAGCAAGTTGCATTAGAGACACTTGGCACACTGAGCAATGACATTTGTTTTTCTGGTAAGTTCTTAAATGCTTTGAAAGAGGTGAAACGTGATCCATCTACAACATAAGCTGAGAGTCATCAATTCTAAAGCCACCCTCTCAATTACACTGACAAACAGCATTTTCCTCTACAGAATTAGGAGCAATCTCCATAATCCCTTTGCCATTGTAGCTCAGCGATGATATGCCATGTGGCCATGATCCTGTGGGCTGCCAGCCCAGTGGGTCTCCAGTGGGCAGGGCGGGGGGATCACTTGGATGAGGGGACCACAAGGAGATAACTGGAGATGGCAAAAGAGGGAACACTCTGCTGCAAGAGATGGCACTGACTGACCATGGGGCCTGATCAGATCCCCTTGCTGGATATCTGGGAGCTCCACGTGCCCCCCTGATCCCACTCTGCTGACCCTCATCCCTGCCCTGCGATATTTGGGAGGGATAAGGTAGGAAGGCAAGGAGGAACCCACCCAGCCACACTAAAGCATTCTGGGCTGCTAAAGCCTTTCCCAAGTTGCAAAGATTTCAGTTCGTCTTCCCAGCACTGGTAAGATGGGGCTTGGAGCAACATGGACTAGTAAGAGGTGTCCCTGCTCCTGATATGAAGGTTGGAACTGAATGGTCTTTAAGGTCCCTTCCAACCATTCTGGGATTCAGTGTATTGAGGAGGGAGCAGAAGAACTCAACAGAAATGGTCAGAGGACCAGGGAACATGTATAAAGACATGGAAGGAACTCATTTCCACTGATGCTCAGATTCAGACTGTGAATCTGTAACAAACCCAACATCACAACCTGGCTGCAAAAAGAGCTCTCCCACCCTGACTGCCATGGCAAAGACTGCAAAGAAAACCACAAAACCCAAGACCTGCAGCAACTTTGTGGCCTCCATGACTCAAATGATGGATTAGGATGTGAAACACACCTGTGGAGAATACATGGCTGCACCTGGGACAGCAAAGCTACCCCAAAATCCATATCTGAATGAGCTTCACAGAGCCCTGTATGGTCAACTGCACCTTCTACCCACAGACCATCTCTTACCTAAATTTCTCATTCCCACATGGGTCTTGTGTCTCACCTACCCAAACAAGCCTGGCTTTGGCAGGCCAGCCCCAGAAGGGAGAGTGGAAGACAGCTTGATTGCCAATATCTAATCATAATTGGGAATCCGGAAAATACTTAGGAATTGCTTAATAATGCACTTAGTGTGTGAAGGATTATCATTGTATAATTAAATACGGAGAGTTTCACAGAGGGAGATAAGGATCCTGTGCAAACGGACAAGGAGGAAGTTAATTGAGATTTTAGCTTCTGCTCTGCCAGCTTCTCACCCAGATCACTGAGAACTGCCTCAACGTGTGTGCCTGGAGAGAGGAGGGCTTGGAAAGCGGGAATGGAGAGGGGGAAAGCCAGCCTTGGGCATGTCACTCACTCCTGCCCTATTTGTCCCCCTCTGTTTCTATGAGCTGTGCCCACAGAATCCACAGGAAGCCCTGGAGTGCAATGGGGGAATTGGTGCACAGGAACAATGGAGCCCTGGGGTGTGAATTATTTAGTGCTGTGGAAGAACAATTAAGCTCTGTGAGCTATTAAGGCCAGCCCTGTGGCAGAGTGAGGTTGGAAGAGCAGGCGAGGTATGACACACACAGGGGACAAGTGGTGTCCAACCTCCAACAGCCCCAAGTTATTGCTTTGGCTCAAGGGGGTAAAAAAGTCGCTGTTGTGATACTGCAAACACCCCGAGGACTTGCACAGGAGGTTATTGCCAACCTGTAGCTGAGCATTTCAAGGGTTGCTGGCTGTTAAGGAGGGGGTGACATAAAACCATACAATTGTTTGTGTTGGAAGTGAACTTAAAAATCCAGTTCCACCCCCTGCCATGGGCAGGAACACCTTCCACTAGACCAGGTTGCTCCAAGCCCCATCCAACCTGGCCTTGGACATTTCCAGAGATGGGGCAGCCACAGCTTCTCTGGGCAACCTGTTCCAGGGCCTCACCACCTTCACAGGGCAGAATTCCTTCCCAATATCCCATCTAACCTGCCCTTTGGCAGTTTAAATGTGACACCCCACCTCCTTCTGCCTTTGAGCTGAGTTGCCAGGTTGCAGGAGGTTTAACATCCCTTCTTGAGGAGAGAGGAAAAGCCACCAAGGCTGTATCAGATTTATTTTGCTGCTTTGTTGGCAAGGGATGTGGAGTAAACAGAAAAAGAAAAGGGAAAAGAGCAGGCAAGTGGAGAGGAACACAAATGAGAGTAGAGGTCCCAGCATGACATTTTCTGCCACAGAATCACCTACATTTCAGCAGTGGTGCTGCCAGAACGTTGCTCAGCTCCTGGCAGATTCATGCCCCACTTCCTGGGGTTACATGAGCATTGACAGCACTATTAGTTATGACATTTATCATGGAACCCATAAAGCCTCACAGCCCCTCAGTGCCAGGCACTGAGAAAACACAAACCCAAACAAGCAAACCCATCTTCAGAGGGTGAGCACATGCAGGGAAGACAAGCTTTGCCTGTGCGAGGAGGAGAGAGGATAAAAGGAGAAAGGCAGCTGTTGCTCACTATTATTTTCCAGTCTTTTCTGCCCAGGGAAAAAAATAATTAGAAAATGTGTCTGGAATAACACAGGGATCAATGGGAATGCAGGAAACAACCTGAAACTATATTCTCTGCACCTACTGAGTCTCAACTGACTCATCCAAATTACAGGATCCAGGTCCAGCATCATAATTGAGGTGGGCAGTGAGCTTCAGAGGAAAGATCTTCAAACATAAGATGCTCTTGACCACCCTCCCCACCCTGAGCATAGAATCCTGGAATGGTTTGGATTGGAAGAGACATTAAAGCCCATCTCATTCCACCCCCTGCCATGGGCAGGGATACCTTCTAATAGACCAGGTTGCTCCAAACCCTGTGCAACCTGGTCTGAACAAGCATCTCAAAAGCCAGAGGATTGTTCTCTCTTTCCTCCCCCAAGGACACTGAAAGAATAAGCAAATAACAGAGTCAAGGAAAGAGGAAAATGATTCAAGGCCCTTTGGCAAGACAAGCAGTAGGTGAGCACCAGCTTTGTCCAGCCAACACATCCAGGAACAAAATAAAGATGTAAGAGAGGAGGGACAAAATATTTATTTGCCTTTTTTTTTTTCTGGTCCTTTTCCCTTTCAGCCAAAGGGACAGTCATGGGGCTTCGACAGTCATCTGGAAAGCACACAAAGCCTGTTTGTTCCCACTCCCCTCCCGGACCAGTGGAGCAGCTCTGAGGAACGAGGGTGCAAACCAATGGCCCAGCTCCACTGTTTAAAAGGGAGAAGAGGAAGGAGCAGGACAGAAGAGAGAAATCCCTGCAGGGGAGGCAGGAGGAGAGTTTCAGAGCCAGAATTCCTGGGCATGTCCCTTCCACTCCAGTCTTCTATAATTTGGAACAGCACAGCATCTCTTCTCACCCAACAGGACCCTCATTGCACTCCAAACCCACTGCTGAGCCACCAACTCAAATTTAGCTACAGACATCATCAGGACAATATTTCACTTGCACAACAAATCCCAGAGAATTTTTAATGGTGGACTTTAAGCCCTGTTAAATCGCAAAGATCTGCAGGAAATCTTGAGTGATGACATTGGCTCCTTCCAACCAGGCATTTAGGACACGATAAATTTGGTCTGAACTTAAACTTCCTCCCACGGGGAGCTCTGCCAGCCAAAAAGCACTTTTAAGGCAAATTCAGAGTGATGTAATGGATATGTGAGTAAAGTAGTGGGTTTTAGGTAAGCCTTAATCCTTAATAAATTACAGATAATTTGTATGTAAAGGGGTTATAAAGACTATCTGGATACTTTTAATAACTAAATGGCTGAGTGAGGAGAGGAAAGAAGAGATGAGAAGACCAATTAGATATGAATTTAAACAGGAGAAACACTGGCCTGGTGGAATTAAAGTGCTCCGTGGGAAGAGGACAGTTTTTTAAAGCATGGGAGAACCTGGAGGTGGATAGAAGGAAATGAGGAACTGGCTTAAAGACAAAGTTGTTTTCTTTTGTGGGTAAAATAAAAAAGATCACAATATGAAAATCAAGCATTTTGAAGTGCTCAGATTGATCTTTCTTCAACATTTGAGACTTTTTCTATGTCAATGGCCTTTAAGAAAATTATAGCTAATGGCCTTATCAGCAAAGCACTGATTTATCAACAAGGATTTCTGCTTCAAAAAGGAAGCTTTTGGTGAAAAACAAGGGCTGTTAAGATTAAGCACTAATTTAAATTTTTTAAAAGGACATTTCAATTTTTTTTCAGTTTGATTGCTCAGTGTTCCTCAAATGCAACATAATTCAATTATCTCAGACTCTCAGCATTCCTGTGTCAAGTGGGATGTTTAGAGCATAAATGGTCATGAGCTGTTTGCCCCAGCAAGCACCCACGTGGTTCAAGCAAAGGTTTTCCACTCATTAATCCACCCCAAAGTCCTTCTGCACAGCGGAGGATTTACTGTAACCTGGGCAGAACATCACAAAGGAGTTTGCAGGATTTGGGATGTGCCACTCAATGGTTGACTTTCACCCTCGGCATCCCGGACACCCGGCTGGTCCCACGAGCACTTTGCCTGACTCCCTGCATCCCAAAACTTGAGTGTCCCCAATGCTGTGTCCCAGAGAGGTCGGTCACCCCATCTTTCTGCGGAAAATTTGCTCAGAGCCACTGACCCATCCAAGACCAGCAGGAAAATAAACACAGAAATTTCTAAAGCATCAGAGTTTGCTGTTGGAACACAGTTTGACACTCATAGAATCATAGAACAGTTTGTTTGGGTTGGGAGGGACCTTAAAGGCCATCCAGTCCCACCCCAGACACCTTCCACTAGCCCAGGTTGCTCCAAGCCCTGTCCAACCTGGCCTTGGACACTTCCAGGGATCCAGGGGCAGCCACAGCTTCTCTGGGCAACCTGTGCCACGGCCTCCCCACCCTCATAGCCAGGAATTTCTTCCCAATATTCCATCTAACCCTGCCCTCTGGCAGTGGGAAGCATTCCCCCTTGTGCTGTCCCCCCATCCCTTGTCCCAAGTCCCTCTCCAGCTCTCCTGGAGCCCCTTTAGGCCCTGGACTCTAAGATCTCCCAGGAATCTTCTCTTTTCCAGGCTGAACGACCCCAGTCTGTCTCTGGTCTTGCTCCAGCAGCTCCGTGTCCTTCTGACGTTGGGGGTCCCAGAGCTGGAGGCAGCACTGCCAGTGAGATCTTACCTGAGCAGAGGGGCAGAATCCCCTCTCACCTGCTGCCCATGCTGTGGGATCAGCCCAGGACACAGTTGGTTTTCCGAAGTCACATTGAGCCTCTTGTCCACCCACACCCCACTCTTTAATGTTGCTTTAAAAATCTGACCCTTTGCTTATCATAGAATCACAGAATATGCCGAGTTGGAAGTGACCCACGAGGATCATGGAGTCCACCTCCCAGCCCTGCACAGGACACCCCAAGAGTCCCACCATGTGCCTGAAAGTGTTGCCAATACATGTCCCATATGTCTTTTCAATCCCTTTTTCTCTGCCAGGCTGCCCCTCCTGCCATTGCCAGAGGTACAAACGAGGGAGGAGCCCACCACCAGCACAGGCATGGACACTGTGAGGAGGGGCCAAATCAGTGCCCCCCTCCCTCCCAGATCCAATCTTCCATGACCCACTGGTCTGTTTTAGCAGGTGATGGATCTGGGGGCAGATAATTCTGCTGGCTGGTTAATTAATCCAGTGTTACAAGAGTCTAATGACCGCTCCTAATCCCCCTGCAATAACATTGCATACCACCTTTCCAAGCAGGGCCACCTGTTGGGGTGCAATCGGGGTGTTTGGGATTGTGGGGCTACTGGTGATTAGTGCCATACCCACTGCTGGTATTTTATTAGCCCCAATTTGATATGTTATCTGCCTTGTACACTCGATCTAAGCCTGAAATATTGTTTTACAACATTAATTAAAAAGCATTGACACTGAATGCCTGGTTCACATGCTCCCGTGTGATTTACGGGTTGTGTTTAATCACCTGACAACTGTGATTTACCACATCTACCTGGTGGATACTGTGTGGACTGAAATCAATTAATGTTTGGTGGCTTTATACCTTGCTGGGGAAGGAGGGAGAGTTTCTCATGAACAGTAAACCCCAGACACACCAAAAAAAAAAAAAAAGGCAAGTCAGATATTTCAGGCATCTAAACTGCAAACAAGATAATGTGACCTGGGCAGAGTCCCACAGCAGCTGTTTGTAGAGCATTGCTCTATTAAGGATCCTGGTGACTTTTCATGAAAGGTTTAACTAATTAGTTGAGTAGGCCTTCGATAAACGAGACACTAAGTTATGTTTAGCTTTAATTACACCGAAGCCCCATTGGCCCATTCAGTTGCTCCAAGTCAGACATGTGCTGAAGTGTTTTGCTGAATTAGGGTCAGTATAAATACACAGCTCCCGTAAGCACCTAGGAAGCTGTGCTGATATTAATGTAGTGAATGCAGATTTGCAGCTGGGGAAAAAATATCCAGAAAAATATTGAGGAAAGAAAACAGCTGGAGCTCAGAAGGGGCACAGCAACAGGCACCTCCTGTTGTTGATCCTACTCACTTTAAAAGGATAACATGCACATGTGGAGTGAGAAGCAGCTTGCTCTGGCACTTTGCCCTGGTGCAGTAAGATTTCCAGCTACAGGGAGGGAAGGTTATTGCAGAGGGCCCTGAAGGAGAGTTTAGCCAGATGTCCTCCTACCAGCTTTGTCCCATCACAGTCCTCTTCTGCATCATAACATCCTTCTTGTACCTCTCCTCTGTCCACCACAGGCTCCACATTCTCCCAGTCATTCTCTCCTGCTCCTATTTCCATCTCCACTTCAGCCCTCTCCTTCCACCACCAACAATTTTAAATGCAGAGCTTTCTCACACCCCAAACTTCAACTACTCCTTCCAGTGCAGCCTCCTCCATCTCATACCGTATTTGCAATTTGCTCCTTCTAATTTTCACCCACCTCTTTCCTTCCCTGGAAGCCTTGGGGTCTCCTTAGAGCAAGTGGGTCACAGCCAGCTTCATAGCTCTTTCCTTTCCACTCCCAACTGTAGGGAAACCCTGGATCCTTCTCTTTTTCAGAGGTGTTGGGTCCTAAATTCCTCCAGGACAGAGGGAATGGCTTGCCCTTACCACTGCAGATACATCTCTTCTTTGTCACCTACTGTCTCCAAAGGATCCTCTGTGTGTACTAATCTATTCCCCCAAAAATTCCAGAACACCTCACATTTATTCTCGTTTTCTGTTCTTCTGACCCAAATTTCTCATGGTTTTCCCTTCCTAGATGGTCTTCCCAGGAGTTCCTTACCTTCCCTTTACTTTCAGCTGCTCTCAGGCTCTCACTTACCTTCTCTCCTTGATATTATTGTTATTATCATTATCATCATTATTCCCCACTTGTTTCCCCCCTCAGCACAAGCACACCCTAATTTATACCCCCATCCTTCCCATCCCCAGTTGCTTTTCATTAAAAACCTCATTGTTTTTTGAATTTGTGTTACCCAGTTGTTTCCCAGCTCCTCTGTTTATGTAACCTTGAAGTTCTTTTGTACAATCCTTTAGTTCTGACAGCTCAAGATTTGTTATGAACTAATATTTTAAAATCAAAATAACTCAGAGGTACAAGAGATCGTTTCAGAGTGCCCAGACAATCTGTGCAGGGAGAAGCAACACTTATATTGTTTTGTTTTTTTTTTAAAAAGGAAAGGCTTTTCCTGGCTTACCTTGTCTTCAACTCAGGAGTTGTTTGAGTAAAACAAACCCACTCCCTTTCCAATTTAATGGCCTTTAGGAAGTTGAAAATATACACATGGATACACACGTATTGTCTTTCTACCTGGCGTTTCTATGTGAATAAAGGGCTCTGAGCCAAACTCAATCAGATAAAATCTTTCAGGAACGTTTACAATGTCACAGACTTGTGCAAATCTCCAGAGTGTTTATAGCAACAGGCACCACAACAGAGCCCAGGCAGAGCGGGCACCTCCTCCAGCTGTTGGAGTGCTGGGATGGACGTGTGGCACCGCTGAGGGAGCTCCTGGCAGAGCTCAGGGGTGCTGAGGAAACCACTGCTCTGCACTCACCCCCTGCCCTGAGACCCCAGATGGACCCTGGAGGAACCCCCAGGATGGGGAAGGAGCCCAATGGGCCAAACGAATCAACCCTGAGGACGAGAGGAAAAGGCCTCAAGTTGCACCAGGGGAAGTTTAGGCTGGACACTGGAAAAATTCCTTCCTGGAAAAGGATTGTCCAGCCCTGGCACAGGAGTCCCCATCCCTGGAAGGGTTTACAAGAGGTGTGGATGTGGCATGTGGGGATATGTTTTAGTGGTGGCCTTGGGGAACAGTTGGGCTCAATGAACTTAGAGGTTTTTTCCAACCTAAACAATTCCAAGATTCTGTACTCACAAGTCCTTTTGTAACAAGACCCTGAGCTGCTGCACCAGTTCCTGACTCTCTGTATGAAGGAGATTAAACAGGACTTAATCACCCCATTGAAGGTGCTGTGAACTGTCAAAGACCTGGAAATCCTGGAGCGTAAGATCCAGCATGAGAAGGAAATATTATGCATTACAGTGTGAACTATCTTGTGATGAGTTGCCCAATGGATATGGAGAAATCATCCTTCAAGTTGTGTTAAGATAAAGAGGAAAAAGACAATTCTTCCTAGCTGCAAATTTTCCTACCAAAATAGTTATTTCAGAATAGCTAATCTGATAAATATCCAAAAGCAGACAACTTCTGTGTCCTGGAAGGAAGGAGTTTCATGATTTTCAGGGATTTCTAAGCATGTTTTTGGCTGTTTTGCCAGAGAGCACCTAAAATGGAGGGTTTCCACTGACCTGGGCCAGACAGAAATATAAATAACATCCATGAGGATAACATGGAAGTGATTAATTTGTGTTCTCTTCCACAGAAAAATGGGCTGGAAGGATAAAGCCAAGACATCCTTAACCATAAAAACCTTCCTACCAACATTTATCCAATACATTGATAATTTCTTCAAGGAATAAATTACCTGGTTTAATGTTTCTATTTCTCAACAGAAATTACTTTCCAAGAAGCTGAGTAGAGTCTATTTGCTTCTCAGTGGACAAGTCCTTTCCTTTTCACACCATATCAGCGAGGCAGGAGGTGGGACCTTCACCTGCCAGAGGTGAGTGCTGCCAATGCAGATGTCTGTCAACAGGTAAAATGAGTCCCTGGGCAGCTCAGGGGGTTAGAGAGCTTTGAGATGGGATGGAAAAGTGTCCTGGGAAAGACAAGCATGATTTATTGAGCTAAATCATGCAAATAAAAGCAAGTAAGTGACTCAAGCATGTGCTTGCCTTAGCAGGGGTCAGCACAGTGAGACACATCCCTCTTCCCACCTGGTGGAAAACCGCCCCGGGGGATCCTCCCAGGATCCAGTTGCTGATCTGGGGAACATCACTTTAAGCCAATGTGTTTCATTACCAGTCCCCTAGGATTCCAGAGGAACAATCACAGGGGTGAAAAGGGAAGCTCCACCCAAGTTTGTTTCACAGGATGAGAGGAGCATTATCAACTGACAGGGAGAGGAGCCCGAGGCAGCGAGTGCCGATACGGGGCCTGCACAGGCCACGACCTTTGATTAATGACCCCACTGGAGTTTTTTATCTCCCTTCATTGCATTCACCAGGTGGAGGAGATGCTGCTGGTCACCAGGGAAGGTGACAAAGAACCCTCACCCCCAGCCTGCAAACTCCTCTCTTCCTGAAAAAACCCTTTGCAAATAGAGATCATTTGTGCAGGGCTCAGTTAAGTGGGTTTTAAACAACAGTTAGCTGGGGACGGGTGGTGCAGACACAGAACTGCCATTAAAGGAGGAGAAATGATTCACTGCAGCACCTTTGGAAGCGACACTGTCTCGTTGTAGGAGGAGAGGAGAAAGTACCAAGTGCCCACTCGCCAAACCGTGCGCTCCTTACTCAGAGGAAATTTTTATATTGCCACCCACACAAGCCCAAACCCCCGTGACTCATCCCCTGATAATGAGATCAGCTTTAAAGAGACCACATTCTGAATACAATAAAGGTTGTCTCCTAAGCTGAAGGCACTTTTTCCAGCTTTTCCCACCTACTGCAAGAGGTGGAAATATCCTGATTTATTTTCCTCTTCACTTCTCCCAGGAAATGAGGCTGTCAGGAGATCCCAGGACTCCTTGAGCCAAGGATTTTTGGACAAACACCACCTATCCTCGATATCCAGCAGAAAGAATCCCAGGAGCTGGCAAAGGCCTCATACTGTGGGAGCACTACCTGAGTGGGAACCGAGAGCTCTGGCCCGTGATCAGCTCTGGCTTGAGATGTTTCACTCCTTCCTGGCTCTCCTCCCACTGCTCCATTTCCAGCTCAAACCCAGTGGTGGAGCACAGAGAAAGCATTTAACACCTGAATACACCTCCTACCCTCTGCAGCTGCTCTTGTAGGGCAGGATGGGGCTATGAATCATGGATCCCTCTGGATTTCAGACAAGAAAAATAATTCCCAGAGGGATTTTGAGGCTCAGCTTCAAGTTTAGGGTCTCTCAACCCCTCTGTGGTTGGTTGGGTTGTAGGTTTGCTGGGTTTTTTTACATTACCCCTTTGGGCTCAGAGTTCCAATTACTCCTTTTCATTCCTTTTTTCTTTAATGATTCGGAAATATTTGAGTGACAGTTCCTTTATTAAAACATTGTTATCAGAAAGCATCCAAAGGTGGGCAGGGCTAGTGCTGCACTCAGGGTTTCCATGCCTGAGGGAGAGCAAAGCTCTTCCTGGCTCTCACCTGGCCTCTGAACAGCAGAGGTTTGCTGTGCAGGCTTGGCTAAAGAAGACAGAAAAGCATGATTGTCCCGAAAGTTTGGTAGGAAAATTAATGTCCATTACCCCAGAGAGGGAAGAGATGAGGTAAAGGAGAGATCCTTCAAGAGTTTCTTCTCATCCCACTCCTGGCAGGGGAGCCATGATCAAGGACAGGTGGTGGGCACGGGATGTGTTCACCTTATCCTGGTGACCGTTCACACAGCAAAGAGCTGAGTCCTCTCCTCCTCTTCTAATTCTTCACTCACCCAAGATAAATCCAGTGGTAGTCATGTCTGAGACCCTTCTTTTGGAGCATGGAGTTTTCCATGAGTCATTTTTCTATGGTTCACTTCGTCTCCTCCTGCTTTGCCCATTGAGTTCCCTGGGACAAGAAGCCTGTAATGGTCCATCACTTGCTGGTAGAAAGTTAGTGCTATGATGGCACCTTCTGACACAGTCACTGCACATAAAAGTCTATGGAATGTATTCTGTGGAAGACCAAATTACTTGCTCATGGATCTGATGGAAAATGAGCTTTTACTTATCAATCTTCCTCCCCCCCCCCCCACTAAGTGCATATTTCTTCCCTTTTTCTTTAAAGATCATTCTAACATGAGACTTGGAGCACTGGGGCCAGAACCTGAAATAATTGTATTTAAAAAGGCCTCACCAGGGATTGCTATTGGGTTGCTACATGTCTTCTTTGAGCTCTCTCATCTTCCAGGGCACATTCTGGCTGCAATTTCCAAGAAACTGGATGAGAAGAGTCCAGCTACTGTCCCCAGCTCACCTTACCTGAGGAATTCAGGGTTTTGGGATGGTGGGATTGAGTGCCCAACACCAACTGCTCTGTCTCTCGACCCAGCACCACTTTCCAGTGCTCCCAGGCTGATGTGGTTTCTGCCCAGCTAAGTCAATAAACACCCAATGGTTGTGATAAAAGGGGAAAACAACCCAACTATTTGTTCTCTCATGCCTATTCATGAAGCAATTCCAATTTTTTAATGGACTAAATGAGCCTGAAAGCCAAAAGGAGGACCTGTGAGAAGAGAGAAACTTGCCAGCTGAGTGCGTTTGGTGGGTCACTCCCATGTTTTGGCAGGAGGGGCATCACTGGCACTCAGGGCTTGGCTGTGCCATCCCTCCTCTGCTCCCCAGGGGCAGGAGATTGGAAAAGATTTTCTAATTCTGCTTTCTGGAAATTCCCCTCTTAGTGGAATTGGATGGATGGTCTCAAGGCACAGGGCAAAGCCCCTTTCCTAGAGGCCACTTCTTGTTCAGGAGATCAGTTTTTTGGGAAGCCAACATGCACCCTCCCCGATGAGAGCCATGAGTGGGGAGGTTCCCCCTGACGTGCAGGGACAGACCCTGCTGAGGGCCAGGGCCACCCCAGCCAGGCCCCAGCACAGCCCCAGCCTTCTCTCCTGCTCCCCACTGCTTGCTCTCAAATCTCTTTTGCCAAAATGATTATCGGGGCTTTTTCCTTCTTGCTTTGGCTTGGCTGGGTCACCTCTGTTGATTGTGTGTCCTTGTGCTCGTCTCTGCTCCCAAGCAGTTGGACATGGGCTGTGCCAGTGGGGTGGTGTGGGATGGGGGAGAAGGGTTTGGACAAGCAGGATGAGGCTCCACTTGAGACCCAAGATGGTGGGGAAAATTTAGGCAAAGCACTCAGTTTCCTATACATTCCCTTTATTATAATTTAATTTTTACTACTATTAATATAATTTTTATTATTACTGTTGTTGTCTTGGACTGAAATACCCATGTTGGGATTTTATTTTTGCGTCCTCTTGTTTTCCCAACAGAAAAAATATATCTGCATGTTTGAGGGGAATTCATGAACTAAGCAAGCCATGGGGAGAAAACACCTAAAATTTCAGAGTGGTGTGGAGCAGTTGGACAGGAAAGAGCCTGGGAAGGAGCTGGGAGAAAGGTAGTACAAAGGTGCTCAGGCTGGAAGCTTTGAACTTGGATGAGAGACATCAGGGGAAAAACACAAGTAGTGAGGGACAGAAAGTAAATGAGAAAGACTTTTCCTGCTCCCTTGTTCACCCATAAAACCAGAGGAGCAAAGCAATGTACACCACGTGTGCCAAGGGAAAGGGGAGGAGAGGAAAAATAACAGCCTTGCTGGCTCAGAGAGATCTCCAGGGAAAAAAACAAACAATCTTTTGTGCTGTCTGGGGAGAGACACTTTCATCATCTTTACAAATTTCCACCTTGGGCAACAGCTAAATAGCCTTGCATATCTACCATCGAGACACTAAGAGCCCTGCCATAAATCTAAACCTCAAACTATCATTATTTGCTGGGGAAAATGAATGGTTTGCCCTGCACATGAAAAAAGAGCAGAGCTCCTGAAAGAGGAGACCCTCTTGGGCTGAGCACCCTCCCCGACTGCATTTTGGGCTCGCTCCTACTTGTTGGAAGGATAAGTGATTCTTGCATGTTCAGCTTGCAGAAATATCCATGGAAATGTGCTATTTTCTTGTCTCTTAAAGCTGATATTATCTGTTGCTTGCAAGAGCGAGTCAGGTTGGGAAACACTGCCAGGTGGTCAAGTCTCGGCCACTCATTTGCAAAAAGGGGGTAAGGAATAAACACTGAAGATTCTTGGGGTCCCAGAAATGACAATAATTGGGGTTAAACACATTGATACAGTTAGGAAAAGTGCCCAGAGCTTCTGTCTTCCTTGTTTTGCCCAGGAAGGACACAGAGCCCAGGGAGGGCCAGAAGCCAGTCCCAGTGTTGGCTCTGGGGCAGCTGCAATGGGATTTAATTCCTCCCCTCTCATCACAGTTTCCTTTACCCAGTGCCTGTGAGCCCTGAGGGACAGCAGGGGATGAGGGGAAACATCAGTTTCTTAACAAATTCTTGTATCATCCTCTTGACAGCACCTTTAAGCGCTGAGTGACACTCAGGAATGATGTGGCTTAACCTCAAGAGTTCAAGCAAGGGAGCATTTCCCCTTGCCAAGGAGAAGCAGTAATCCCTGGAGAAGAAATCCATCCCAGCCCTCCCCTCCCTGCCAGCAGCCACCCAGTGCTTCACCCACATAGCAGGGACACATCCAAGGCACCTTGTTCCCTCCAGGAGCTATGTTATCTCCAGGGTACCAATGCACTTTGGAAGAGCATCTGGGTGGTTGGTCTTGATAGGCTTAAAGGTCTTTTCCAGCCTCAGTGGTTCCATGATTTTGTATTTGAGAATGAAGGGGTATCACATGTTCCCCAAAATTACCACCTTTCCATGATTGACCATAGACGCTCCCTTAACCAGCTGCAAATGGAAAAGGAGAGGGGCTAAGGCAAACATGGGGAAGGTGAGCCCAAGTGGAGCAGACTTTGGAGCATCATCATTCCCATGGGATGCAGGCTGTGCAAACAGGGTGCCCAGCACAGCAATGAGAAGCTGGATGCCAAGGTTTTCCCCCAGCACTCCCTTTCCTCACTTGTTATCTGGAGACAAATAAAAAACCACCGTTTTCAATCCCAGGGATTAAAGGTTTAACATGACCAAGAAGAAGAAGCCTGAAGAGCATTAATTAGTGTTTATATGTGGTTTCTACCTTCTCTTTCCTTTTTTTTTCACCCTTTGTCTGCCTCAAAAGATAATAGGTGGAAACAGCTTCTGCCAAGGCCAGGCTTCACTGGCTGAGACTCTTCTTTTTCCTCTCCAAAACATTTCAATACATGGCCTCATGATTCATGTGGCTTTCCCAGTGTTTATCTGCAATTACGGCTCCCATCGTTCCCCAGCACTGGACTTTCTTATAGCCTGTGTTCTCCACACGATGATCCCAGCCTGGGAAACCCTTGGCATCGCTGCCTCCACCACTGGAGCATCACTTCTCCTTCCTCTCCAAAATGGAGAGGTAATGAACTTCCCATCAACGTGACATTAAGAGCTGCAAATTCCCACCCTCAGTGGATTTTCAGGAGCTGCTCTGTGTGTGACCCTGACCTTTTTTGCTCATATCTCTGGGTCAAAGCTGTTCCTTGTTCATGGGATGAGCCCCTGGCAGAGAGGGCAGAAGATGACACACCTAATCCCCAGCCAGATGCTCAGAGGGTAGAAATGGCTCCCCTCTGATTTATGTCAGCTGGAAATACAACTCAACTACATCCCCAGGTTTCTGTATGATATCTGTATAACATCTCACTATGCTGCACTTGAACCCAAGAATTGTAGATAAGCAAAAATTTCAGACTACTGCAACAGGCTGTTCCCTTCTCCTGCCCCAATGGAATACAAATCACCAAATTATTTAATTAAAAAAACCCCAACAAACAAACCAGAAAACAAACAAAAAAACCCCCCGATATGATTACCTTTCTGGCACTTATCTAAGTTTCTGAAGTTTTTTTAACCGCATTATACCTTTTCCTAATATGCTAAACCTCCCCTGACACAACTTCAGGCCATGCCCTTGGGTCCTGTTCCTGGTCCCCACAAAGAAGAGATCAAGAAACTTCATAAAACCATCCGTGTTTGGTTGTAAACTCCAGGCCTTGGATGCTGGGAATGCTGAAAAGTGGGTGCTGCAAGATAATGAAATGATAAATTAATCTCTGGGTTTTTTTCAGGAAACATCAACAGAAACAGCCTAGGGGAGATACAAAACCCAATCTAACAAGATGCCCTGTTCTCTGCATTTTCCATCATTCCAGTCTGTCCCACCTACAGATGTCTGTCCATTCCCTCTTTCCCTCCTGCCACCCCTCTGCCTCCCCGGATGCTGATGCCCAGTGCCTGGGACGGGGCTGGAGCTGCAGGACCCTGCAGGTCTGTGCCATCCACACCTCAGCCACCACTGATCCCTGTGCGGTGACACGATGTCACCGACCCCAAATGCTCCTCTCCTGGGATTTCCCCCCTGCTCCCTCTCTCTATAAAGCAAGGTGGCCGGGCCAGGCCTGTGGGAACATGGGCACTGCCAAGGCAGGATTAAGCCTCGCTACACTGCAGGATTCCAGGCACTGTCCAGCGAGCAATTCTGCAGGAAAGAGGAATCCTGGAGCCCCCACTGTGTGTACTGAGTGACCACAGACCCAGCCCAGAGCATCCATCAGCTCTTGGGGGTTATTCCATCCTTTTCCTAAAGAGTCGTGGTGATCCAGCAGTGCCGGGCTGGGAGGTAACGTAACACCATGAGGGGTAACCAGTGTGATCCCCTCTTTTCATCCCCCTTAGAACACAAGCACAGAATTAATTTTAACTAGAGGAAGTCTCTTAAGAAGAGAAATTTACCCTGGATATCAAGTGTTTCCAGTAATGGCAAATCCCCCATAGCCTGGGCACTGTTCCGTGCTCGATTATTCGCGCTGGTAAAATGTCTCCCCCACTGTTTCCTCCATCCATCCTCTCCATTAGGGAAAATCCAGCAGATTTAGAAATGAGACCTGTGTCATTTCAGCTTCTATATCAGTTTTTAATGCAGGAAAGAAAAAATGTTAATTACACAAAACCTTCCCCAAGGATTTGATTCTCCAGAAGCTGAAATTGCATCTCTTTGCTTTCGACTGGAGCCCAAGAGCTGCTGAACTTGCTGCCAATGTAGAGCCCTGCATGAAGGCACTTGGCACAGCCCAGCCCTGTGAATAGAAGGTTCTGTACTGCCCCAGCCACATTAATGCTGTGTCCATTCAAAAACCCTGAGCCTGACAATCCAAAGGGGATTGTAACAGTTATTAAGCATTAAGCAACTGCAGCATTTTCTCTGCTCGTTCCCCAGGTTAAAAACAAAGGCTCAACACAACATCCCCACTCACAGCCTGTTCAGAGAGCACCTATTTTTACTGCAACATCTGTTAATACACCAAAGCACCCAGAACTCCTGAAAAAAAATCTGGATAAAAATAGATTTTTGTTAATTATAAACACCAGCAATTACAGAGATGATGGGTTTGATTCTGCTCTTACCTGCTGACAGCATGAGGACCAAGTGAGAGAAGGAGGCCAGGACTGTGACCCAAAGGCACATGAGGGTGCCCAGGGCATGTCCTTGCCCCCATCCTCCATGGGCAAGGGGTGGATCAGCGCAGAGGACTTTGGTCCCTCCCCCTGTTATGCAAGTGGCATCTCCTCGGCACATGCGGGGGTACCTTGGAATTCCCCCCGCGCTTGCGCGTTATACCTCAGGGGTCTTTTCTAAATGAGTCTGGGGGCTTACTTCATCCTCCTCCTCTTCACTTTCTCCTTCAAATGCCCTTGAAAGGTGATCATAAGACAGCAATTAATTTCAGTTTATACAAGTTCTCGTTTATCAGTGCTTGTTTTCTCATAATTTGGCAGGAAAAGAACAAACTTTCACAAGTGGCTGGGCCAAACACAGACCAAAAGTATCAACATCTTTGTTGATAACATTAAGCCCTGATACACAACTCCAGACCTGAATTGCTCCCATTCCTACCTCTCATCTCCTCCTGCACCTGCTGACTGGACTAGAATTACAGGTGATAAAATATTACCAGAAAGTCTGTTATAATATTTCCCCATGCACCAAAAGCATGTAAATTTAGGAGAATTTATGAACAACTCTGGCCAAAGCCTTTTGAAGGCATTGCAATAGACTTCTTATGAGCAGCTGAACTCATGTCCATGCTCACTGCTGTCAGACAGGACCCCTGGGCTCTGCACTCCTGCCACTCGTCTTTGTTATTTTGGGATTTGTGCTTCAGCTCTTTGTGCTTTTAGTTTCCACATCTGTAAAATGGGCACTTAACTTAGAAGTTCTGCATTAACTAATGTTGCTAAAGCATTAAAATCATGGCCATGGAGTTCTTGTTGTCTTGATTTCACCCTGTGAGGAGAGCAAAATCAAAGCTCATAGCTACAGAAGAGAAGCCTTTGTGTCTCATCTTCCTCCGTGAGATTGAGTTTCTAAGGTATGTTAAGAACCGAGACCCCAGAGGGGTTAGTGGTGTCCATTTAAATCTCTCAAATACCTACACGCAAATATACCAAGTGCACAAGGATTAAGTCTGAATCTGAGTGGATTAGTCAAAAAGATTCCACAGTAACATGGAACTGCTGGAGGAAAATATATAAAATTGTCGTTTTTGTCAACTTCACAATACAATTTGATCCCCCATGTATAATGAGCTGTAAGCCTGGCAATATCCTGGGATCAGGTGAAGAGAAAACTTTCACTTGGGAAAAAAACAGAGGAATTCAGAGGGTCAGAGCATCAGAGACATGAGAGATGGGAAACCTGAGGCCACCTTGCTCCCTCACTCAACACCCCACAGTCCCCACCGGCTGCGCTCCTGGAGCTCGTCCAGTCCTGCTGCAAACCTACAGTCACACACACACATATAAATATATGTTTACACACTCCCAAAGTATTAAAGACAACTATGAAAGATTAGGATGTGAAGGACGTGATTAAACATATGAAATAACATGAACAAACAGACAACCTTGCTCCCCGGTTTGAAGGTTATACACATTATGATGCTAAAATAGGGGGAGACAATTCCCTTGCAAGAAGAACATCAAAAATAAAGCAGGTGCAGCTTCCTGAAGCACTTCCCTGGCTTATGAGATGGTTCAGCTGAAAGAGGGCAGACAAAACCACTTGTAATAGTTGTAGTGGTCTAGGCACTGACCTGTAGAAGTTGCTACCAGGCTCCATGGATGGAAGAAGTTTCCAAGGGAAAAATCAGCTCTGACATAGAATCACAAAATCTCAGAATGGTTTGGGTTGGAGGAGACATTAAAGATCATCCCATTCCACCCCCTGCCATGGGCAGGGTCACCTTCCACTAGCCCAGGTTGCTCCAAGCCCCATCCAGCCTGGCCTTGGACACCGCCAGGGATGGAGCAGCCACAGCTTCTCTGGGCAACCTGTGCCAGGGCCTCCCCACCCTCACAGGGAGGAATTCCCTTGAATCTGTCAGCAAAAGACAGGATGCACCACTCTACCCTTCTGGCAGCTGTGGGGCAGGAAGATTAAAGGACAGCAAGATTTTTTTCAAGGTTATCAAGGAGAAAAGGTCAGACCTGCTCCTAGGCTCCCATATCCAGGACTGCATTTGATCCCCAGAACTCTCCCTGCTTTCTTCCTAAAAATCCTCCTGGCCTGGGCCTGGTTGTCAGTGGCTGCATGACTGGTCACAGGTTATTCATAGCCTTAATTAGCAGGTGTGTGAGTGCCTGTACAGCCACATTTTTAGATCTCTGGGCTCTTGCAAGCTGTTGGGAAAAAAAAGGCATTATTTTAGGAAAAATAGCACTGCAAACCAGTGACATTCAGTTTGACGTGTGAGGATAAATTAAGGATGAGAATTCATTAAAGAAAACTCCTTCATCACATTCCTGTGTTCAAGGAGAAACACAGCTGGGTTTCAGTTGATCTTGGCTTCTTCATTGACCTGGAGCAGTAAATTTTCCCCCCTTTTAGTGTTTAAATAGTTTGTCAGTGAATGATCCCATTCATAAAGTGCTGGCGATGACAGTTCTGCAAAGCTAAATGGCACTTAACTGTGCACCCAATAAATCTACAACAAAAATAAACATAGAGGACGAGAGGGAAAAAAAGATTAACAATGGCAGGGAGTTAAAAAGGAAAATTAAAAAAAAATCGCTGGCAGGTATGAAAGGACATTGTCATTAAAAGTGTTTGGAGTGTATTGAGTAGCATTGCTCCCATTTCCCCCTCCTGTTTGCCTGACCTTTGAATTCTCAGAAGAAGAAGGGCTGGGCTAATGTCTGGCAACTCTGGTTTTGGTCAGACAAATGTGCTGTGGGCACTGCAGAGCCATCTGTCCCTGTCTCTGGGCAGGTTCCTCATCCACTGGCACCTCCTGAATTAGCCAAAGGACTCGTGGAAAGCAAAATTTGCATTTATGAAATGGTAACCCTGATTCCATACAGGAAAAATGAAGGCAAATCCTCAAATTGATGAAAGCAAGAACCAGACTGAGGAGGGAAATTAGAACAGAAAATCTGGAACTACTACAATCCAGTAAGAAACAAATCTCATGTCACAAACAAGATCCTTATCACAGAACCACAAACCCCAAGAGCAAAAGTTTTAATAAACCAACCCAGCACTGAAAAAATGCCACCTGTATTTAAGAACTGGGAAGAAAATTTGACATAACAGACTTAAATAGCCTCAGAAAATAAAGCAACCCCAAACACAGAGGAGATACAGGGAAATGGGATAATGTGGGAAGATGTTTGCTGTGGATAATCTCTCTCTTCAATAGGATGATGGATTTTCTGGACAAAGCAAGGGCTGTCCACCAGCAATTTGTGTAGACTCTCTAATTCTGTAAAGGGAATTAATAACTTCACTGACAAAAGCAGGGGGTTGTGTGAGAGGGTCCAGAGATCTCAGGAAAACATGTTCAGAGAGAGACAAGCGGGCTCAAGGAAGTTTATTAACAAGTTGGTCAGGATCCTGACTGAGACTAATTTTATATAAGTATTTAATTAAAACCACGGGCAGTAAAAGCAGCATTGAGCCGTCAAAGTTTGCTGATGACAAAAAGCTGAGTCAGACTGCCATTCCCCAAAGGAATTGTACCATCTGCAGGAAAACAGGAGATGGAGGACAGGAGCACAGGAAAGAGGGAGGACATGGAAGGAGTAGACCACGAGGGTGGTAATCACTGAATGATTAAATGAGGTCTCTGGCTACCAAAATCAGGTGGCCCACCTTCAAAAAACCAGCAATTTGAACTCCAAAATGAGCCAGATAAGATATCCGGGGTGGAGGCTACACTGCTGGGAGACCTTTGCTGCAGCAACGTGTGTAATTTTCATCACCTGCGTTCAAGAAAGATAAATCCAGCCTGGAACAGAAGCAGCAGGAGGATATGGGAGTGATCCTGGGAAGGAGTTTATCTCATGGGACAAGCCTCCAGGAGGCTGACAGGATAAAGGCTGCTGTGAGATCTGATCTCCAGCTTTAAATACCCAGGGAGAGAAGCAGCAGAGAGGGAGAACTGCTTGTGCTAGTGGACAGTGCCAGGGAAAAAATAAAATGCAGTGAAATGGAACATAGAGAAGCGTAGATAGAAAATGTAATGAAGGGATGCCACAGGAATTGGGCTCTGCAACAGCTTTCCAAGAGGAGTAGAAACCTGAAAAACCCCTCAATTTTTTTTTAAACAGAGTCTGAAATATTTGCGAAAGAGAAAGGATGAACAAACACATGGAATTGCAACAACCTGGCCGTATTATCCCAACAAATGCTGCTAATCCTGACTTTTATCTCCTGCCATGGTACAGGATTCCAGCTTGAAAGCCCCCACCCAGCACTAACACACAGAACCTTTTTGTACAGGGAAAAGGGGAATATTTGTGTTATATTTCACAAGTATCCTTTTCCCAGTCTGATGATGTTGTAACTACTCTGAGTTTAATCAAAGTGAGCAGTAAGAAAGAACAAGCAGGAAATAAAACTGATAAAAATAGGATCCCGCGAAGAGGACACACAGCTCTGAGGAGCACTTGGAACATCAGTGGTTTGGCAACACTCCCCTGTTTACCTGCTCCAGGTTTATTGCCCACAACTAGAATTCAGTTTCTTTGCTAACAGCAAGTCTTGAAAAAGAGAGAAAATTTAGAAAGTTTTGTTTTTCTGGAAAGAAAAAAACAACCTGCCTTTGATGGATGTGCAGTAAGTCCTGACTTAGGGGAACCACAGCTGGGGGAGACACGTGTGACACCCTCCAAAGGGCTCTGCACCTCCAGAGAGCTGCTTGGAAGTCAGGATTTGTTCTGGGTGTCTCAGAGTCTCAAAGTCAAAGTGAGACAAGGGCTCATCTTGGCCCTTGTCCCACACAAACTGCCCACAGCACTGAGGAAATCAGGGAAAGCTCCCTCTCTGCTGCCTCGGACTCCCCACAGATCGCTGCCTGAGCAGATGGGCGGTGTCCAAAAGGTCAACATGCTTGGCCTAATCCAGCCCAGGGCTGGGAGCCAGGGAGCAGTGCATTCCCTGGGCAGGGGTTCAGGGAGAGTGTTCCACAGCTTTCCAACAGTGCCGTGAAGGGGAGGAGCAAGTTCATGGTCTGCTGCTCATCCCTGGTGGTGACATGGCAGGAGCAGAGCGGCAGGTCCTGGGGAAAGGGAACAATGAACCTCAGACTGAGCAGGGAAATGACTGGCTGATGCTTCAGGAATGACTTATTCCCTCTCTCCTCGAGCTTGGAACAAATGCCAAGCCATACTCTGCTCTCTGACATCTTCATCTCACTGCACCATGGGTGACTTTTCACTGCATGAATGGATCTAATTATTACCTCAGGGGTAAATATTCACGGAGGCACATGGAGAATAAGGGAGGTAACTCCCAGTCTGGGCTTCTAATCCCATTATCAGACACCTCCTCAGCATCATTATCCTAAATACTACAAAATGAAACACGGGGGGAAAATACCACCGTCTTTCCAGTAATGAGAAGCATGGACAGGAGAGGAAATAATTTCTCTGAGTCATGTTCCCCACCCAAATAATAGCTATATCTCTGTGTGGAGGAGCAGATGACGTTATGGATTAGCTGCTGTTAATTTTTACCATGAAACAGCTCCTGGGTGCAAATCCCAACATGGAAAGGGAGGTAGCCCAGATCTTTTCTCTCTTTGAGGTTTGCAGAGAGCTGATGCTCTGGATCCCTTGTTTGCAAGGGATCAGGCCTCTCAGACTGAAGCTGTGCTCCTCCAGTCCTCCCACACCAATCCAGGGATGGGCACCGGTACAGGAAAAAGGCCGAGATTGTTCTGGATACAGAAATTGTCCTGGAGCTTGTGGCTTGGGAGCAGCCTCAGGCATCAGCTGTTCTGATCCCATCAGTGGGGGTGGATCACAGCTCCGGGAATTCCAGGAGGTGCAATTCCCCAGACCTGCCATGGGAACAACTCTGACCAGGAAGGGGCAGAGACAGGAAGGTTTGGAAGAGAGCTGGAATTGTGGGCAATCCAAACTTCCAGTAAGGATAGGGAAACTCCCCTCCTGGCAGGACCTTGGACCCAGAAGACCAAGGCTTGCATGTGCACTAAAGGTCAGGGATGGAAGATGGAGGAGAAGTTTCTCCTCACTGAGCTGGTGCCACCAGCTCCAAACAGATTCACTGTGAGCAAGAACCCCCAGCCTGTGACCTGCCTGTGTATTTATCACTTATAATCCACCACTTCCAAATTTTTTCTCCTCATTTAGCTACTAAATGTTTAGGAGAATCTGTGTTCTGCAGAGGCACCAGGAAAGCTCCACAGAGAACTGTGTGTTCTGGCTTTACAGATAATTTTCCCCTCTAAATGTTGGCTTGCTAAAAAGTTCTTGAAAGGCCCAAAAATCTGCAGGGTTTGTATCCAACAGCCTCAAGGACAAAGCCCTGCTGTTTTCATGACAGTTGACACTGCTTTTCTTTCCTAAGAGTAAATAAGTAAGAGCGGGACTATAATATCAGAATTACGAGGTGACACTGCTGGAGCAACTGCCCAAGCTGTGACAGGAAAGGATGCTGCTGAAAGCTTTCCCCACTGGGTTCCTTCTTGCATAAATACGAGGACCTGACTGACTTCAGGCAGCTCTCAGACCTGCTCCAACTTAATTACCATTCTGCAACAGCCTCTCTGACATCTCATAGGACTGCAGGGTCTCTTCTTCATAGGTCAAACCTGCCTGAGCTCATTGGGGTCTGTAAGAATCAGCATCAGAATTGGGTTTTGCAGCTCTGATATAACTAATAAAGGTTTTGCTTCAGTTTAAGTAAGAGCTGGGCTCTCTGGGTGTTGTGAGAATGGTGAAGTGTCCAGAAACTCAACCTTTACCACCTGACAAGGCCTGTTTGGGAAGGACATTAATGGCCCTCATGTGGGAATTGCAAAAGGCCTGAAATATTTCACTGTTGTTTTATCTACAAGGGTTTGGTTCCTTTGGTTTATGCAAATACCAGAAGCATTTGACCAGGGGGTAACCAGCACTTCCTCCCCTTTTGTTAGTGCTTCAGTACGTTCAGCCGCCTCCTTCCCCAGGAAACTTTGAGTTCTGAAATTCCTCCTTGATAAATTCGTTTCTCACTGAGCTCTGGAGGGAAAGCCCCTCCTCCCAGCTGCCTGCAGGAAGGTTATCCAGGAGCAGATGATTTCAGGAAACTCTCTTAGTGAGTAACACTTTCTATTACTCTCAGCTGTTTGACAAAACAGGAGCTCGGGTGTTTCCAGCAGTGAGCGGACCTGTCAGAGCAGGCGGGGGGGGGGGGGGGGTCCCTGTCCATTGGCAGCCGAGCAGCCCCTCTGCCCTTGGAGCAGCCCCTCTCCATTTGGAGCAGCCCCTCTCCATTTGGAGCAGCCCCTCTCCCCTTGGAGCTGCCTCTTTCTCCGTTTGGAGCCACCTCCCCCTTGGGGAGAGATCCCAGCAGTGATAAGAGGTTCCCTTCCCAGCAGCGTCTGTAATCATTCCATTGCATTGGGACAGTACATTACAGGAGGTTCACAATGTGAGAAGGGTCTGGAATTGGGGGGCAAAGCCTAGAAACTGGGTAACTGGTTTAAAAAAACCCAACAACCAAAATAATTCTATTTCTGCTGGGGGAAAATATATTTGAATTTTAGGGTTCAAAGCCCAACATTGAAAGTCACCCTCATGAACTCAAACTGCAAGACTTCAAGGTCTAAAGCTTGTATCCAGTAATAGATTCCTAGACACAAGACAAGTGATAGGTTGAGTGGGGCTTTTCTGTTCTGGTGGGGGTTTTTTATTGTATTTTAACCAAATAGCTCTAATTTAGGAGATTTAAATGGCAACTTCAGTGTAAAAACAAAAAGCTACTGTGCTCCAGAGATTGATGTCTCCAGACCACCTCTTCTTCAGTTTACAATAAAACCTGATAAATCCTCCCTGGCAGTACCAGACCCTGGGAAGAAAGAGGAGCTGGGTTCTCATGGGGTATCCATGCCCAACATGTAAGATTCTGTAGGATCTAGGTTTCACCAAATCTCTCCCTTTGTCAAGTCACAAATTTGGGCTCAAATCCAGTATTGTAGCCTAAGTCTAATCCAACTGTTCTTTACGCAGCTACACTTTAACTTCTATTATATAAAAATAAACTTATGAAAAAACCTGTCAGTCATCATCCTTGCACATGTAGCTAAACCCTAGAAAAATCTCACTTTACAGAAATAGAGCTTTATCTGTCCAAAAAAATAGTTGACTTTTCACCACAATTATTTTCCTCCTAATTGTTATGTTTATGTAGTTTCATTGTGTAGTTTGATGCAGTTAAGCTTTTCCCTTTTGCCTTTTCTTTCACCTCTTCCTTGGCTCCTCTTTTTTCACTCATTCCTTTCTTACTATCCTTTTCCATTTTGCTGCTGAAGAAAGATGATGGAAAGAGGGGGGAACGCTAAACCCACCCAAACACCAAATTTCATTGTACTGGCCAGAAGTTAAATGAATCTAGACTTTTTTTTTTTCCTTGTTCATCCTTGCTGGGACCTGGGGGAACCAGCCTGTGGGATGAGCTCAGAGCTTTGCAGAATTATCTCGGCAGTGGGTGCAATCAGAGGTGGGTCCCAGCCAGAACTCCGGATATGAGCAGTTTCCATCCCTGCAGGGGAGTTTGGATTTCGACACCGGGGCTTGTTTCTCGCTGTCAGGACTGGAACTGGAAGCCAAACACCCCTGAACTTCAGGAGGTTCAGCCCCCAAGGGCTCATGTCTCTGGTCAGGCTCCTGGGATGAGCAACCAATACTCCTGGGACAGCAGCTCCTGGGAGGCACAACACTCACCAGCCTTTTATAGGAATAAAAGTACCTTCAGGACCCACTAAAGGCCCTTGGACAGCCCTTGGCTGTCACTCTGGGAGTGCAGGTGAAGCCTCTTGGTGAACATTCCCTCAGTCCCCAGCCCAGGGAGCAGCAGTTTGGCTTCACATCTGAATTAAGGCCAAGAGGCAGAGCCAGCACAGGGACAGCACAGAGACCTGTGCTGTTCTTTCTGGGTCTCAGGAGCTGGGAACAAACTCAGCTCACAGCCACAAGAGCTGGGCAGCACCACAGCCCTTGTTAGGGGCTAAACTCCAAAGCTAAACTTCCGCCAGCCCAGCTCAGCTCAGCCCAAGGCAAATGGAAGAGTTGCTCAATTCTTGGCATTCCACCAAAAATCAGCCCAAAGGAGGAAAAATCTTAAAACAAAAGGAAAAGCAGCACTTGCCTCCCAGCAATGGATGGGATCAGTATGTTTAGTTCCACCAGAATTTGTAGATGTTTTACTCCAACATGGAGCAGACAAGAAGGATGAAAATATTTAGACAAGAAATAATTCAGTGGTTCCCCCATTTCTCCCCAGCTGTTTCCTCTCCATCCAAACACACGTTTTGATTGTGCTTTCCATAGACACTCCGGAGATTATCAGGAGAGTCAGTGAAAGTCATTCGGTGTGAGCAGAGCAGAGGGTGTTCTGAAGGCTCATTTTGCACTTAAACAATCACATTGAAAAATCAGATACTGAGATTGCTACTCTGACAAAGGAGGAACAAAAACATCTTCAGTGTCTTATGGACTCATTAAAAACTAGCCCAGGCAGTTGGAGTATTGCATTTTCACCCAGATTGACTCATAAGTGATTAGAATGGGATTAACAAGGAAAAAAAATAATTAAAACATCACTGGAACTGTTCCCACTGCAAAATGGGGCTGAGTCAGAAGCAATTATTTTCATCTGTGAAGTGGGAAATGTCATTTTGTAAAACTCACTTTACCCTTGGCTGGAAAATGGCCAACTTTGCTTTGCTTGGGGTTTAGACACATATCCTTAAAATTTTTGGAAATGTTTTGTTTTCATTCTTATCCATTTCATTGGATAGTGCAGAAACCCCACACACCACTTCCTAGTTCTGGGCAAGAAAATGATTTTCCCCCTCTGTTTCTTCTTACCTAAATCTATCAAAATTCTTCAGTAATTTAGACAAATCCATTGGGACAAAAAGCAAAAAAACCACCAAACCCACGCTCATTATTATTGTATGGAATATGCTTGAGTTGAATGAAAGGCTAAACACTGAAATTCCCAAAATGCTGTGTTTAAAACACACCTCTGAAATTTATCTTGAAAAATTAATAAAATCCCAGAATGATTTGGGCTGGAAGGGATCTTAGAGCTCATCCCATTTCAGCCCCTGCCATGGGAAGGAACACCTTCCATAGACCAGGTTGTTCCAAGCCTTGTCTAGCCTGGCCTTGAGAACAGATTCACTATATTTCACTTTGAACTCAGACAAGTTAAAATATCTTTGATGCCTTCCCTGACAGTCAGCTTTTTGTTTCTAGAATGTTCTGCATGTAAAATTTGATTTAATCAATTATTCAGGCTTATAAGTCAATGGAGTAGAGATTCTTGCACAGGGTTTTTTTGTAATCTGATGGTGAAACTCACTATTAGACAAATTATTTCCAGTAAATTGCTCTCACCCTCCCCGAGTACTGTGGCATTTCAGACTTGTGCAAACATTTTATTTTGAGATAAGAGTGCTGATGCCACTATCCAAGAACAATAGAAGATGATTATGGATCTCAGAGACCATCTAATCTAATTCCTGTATAAACAGGCTATAGGCCTTTTTTAAATTAAATGCCATTTCAAGGCCAATAGATACGGTTGAACTAAAGCACAGTTCTGGAAAGAAAAGGGGAAAAAAGACATGGACGGATAAAAATGTGCAAACAACACACTCCAGGCAAGTGCCAAAATCCTGCCCCACCACCTTTGCCTCTCACTGTGCCTGTCATGAGCCTGTCAGGGCTCCGTGGAAAGAAAAAATGTCCAAAGACAACCAAATTTTGATGCATTTTAATGGCAGAGGAAAGACTTTGCAGCTCCTAGCTGTCTTCAACACAACTGGCAAGAGGGAAATGTTTTATCCCATTCCATCTCACATAGGAAAAAGGAGCATAAAAGCCATCAAATACCTGAGGGGTTCCAAGTTCTTTGTAAATGAGCCTTGCTGTGGTAAGTCTGGATTAGGTTTAGGTGCAAACCTGTAAATGCACTTCAAGCAGTAGCTGCCTTTTCCCAAGTGGATTATTGTGTGTTAAACACACGGTGAGTGGAGCGTGTCCCACCCTGGCTTGGTTGAAGGCAGCTGGAGTTTCACCACCTGAGTATTACTGGATTCAGGTAATCCCATGTCAGAGCTGATGCATAGCTGTAATTAGACACTTCCAAAGACCTCTGAGCAAGAAACTGGGGAGAAAAGAAATCCTTTCTCCCCACTCAGCTCTCCTTGGATAAGGCACTGGAGATCTCTGGGTGTAATCCTTGCCACCACTCCAAAAAAGGGATATTCAGAAATCATCTTCACATTGTCACAAAGAGACATTATTTGGGTGTCCAAAACTGGAGCAGGGGAGGTGACAGAAAATAGTGCCCTGGGTCTGGCACATTCACCCAGTGACAAGTGGCATTTACACTCTCACCGTAGCAAGGTGCTACAAGTAGTTTACACAGAGCTTTCTGTGCAGGAAAGTCTGATGACTCCCCTTTCTCCAGGTTTTGTTAGAATAGAAAAAACAAGCCCAAAAAAGTCCCTGTCTAACACTCTGAAGTGAGACTCTCTGAAAGAGAAACAACCACCACAGCGGTTTGATTTATATATTTAATTTTTAATTAAAAAATAAAGGTTATCTTAATACATCTCTTGCAGCCTTTGGGCAAAATGCACCCTTACCAAGACTTTATGAAACATGATGCACATCTATTCTTGGCACACATCTTAAACAAACACCAACTTTCTGCAGCAACTTCTGAAATTCATCATCCTGCCTAAACCCTGAAAACATTGAAAAGTTCATTAAAAAAAAAAAAAAAAAAAAAAAACCTACAAAAATTAGAAGTGGGCCCAAAGCAAAAATCCCAGATCCAAGCATCCCAAAGCTTTTGGAGCAGACTGAAATCCAAACCCTCATCTCATTCCAAGTTTAATCCTGGATCACTGCAAATTCAGACACAGCACCCAAACAACCCAGAAAGATGCAATTGGAATCCTGACCCGGGAGAGGATCTCCCTTTGGAAGCTTTGAGCTCACCCTGGGCCAAAGCAAACCTGGGGGGCTGAGCCCCTTCCTAGAGTTGTTTGAAGTCGGGCCCATCCCTGACAGAAATCAGTGCTGGTTACAGGAGGAAATGGTGCCGTTGGAGCTCCCGTTCCTTGTCTGCCGCTGGTCTGAGACCAGGCCAAGCTCTTTGTTCTTTTGCACAACTCCAGGGCAAGGATAAAGCCAAGAGAACACTCTGAGCCCTCCAACCCAGCCACACCACACACCTCTGCCTCCCACCTTCTTCTGGACCTCTCCAGGAGCTGTCTTGGGGTTCCAGATGTGCTTTCCCTGGAATCATGTTCAGGCCCCCATCCCAAAGCTTCCTCACCAGAGGGACAGGTTGGCACCACTCCCACGGGATGTCTTTGTTCCACCTGGCCCACGATGGTTGATTCCCAAAGGCACAAAGTGACCAATCTTTAGACTTATGCACAAGGTCTACATATATATATATTTATATATATATGTACACACACACCATTACATACATATTTAAATATACATATACATATATATATATTTGGTTTGGGTTTTTCTCTTTTATCTCTTTTTTGCTTTTCTTTTTCCCTCCTTTCTTTCCCTTTTAACTTAGTGGTGTAGTCTCCTCTGAGGAGGACTCTGGTATATGTTCTGGAGACTTCTGTGTCTCCAATGAGGCTTCTTTTGGCTTCTCCTCTGTCAGTTTAGGCTCCTCAGGGGCTTGAGATCCCTCTGGCTCCTGACTCTGGGCCTGGCTGTTCATTTTCTCCTCTGCTTCAATCTCCTCCGAGGTGGGAATGGAGTTTTTCTTGGGGCGGCCTTTGGGCTTCGTTGGAGCTTCCTGGCCCCCCTTCAGCACCTGGAGCAAAGAGATGAACCATCAGGATCAACTTGAACTCCATCCTGTTCCTGTGTCTAATTCCCTCTCCCTTTACACCATCACTGCAGCAGCAAGACTTCCAGCCAAAGATCTGTATCCAAGCTAATCCCAAATTGGTTTGAAGTAGCAGTAACTGTCACATACATTCCAAGGAACAGCCTAGAACTGCATGTCCTCTCCCAGATCAGAATTCACAAACACCTCCACTGGAGAATGTCACAGCATTGTGGTTCCCAACCAGGACTTATTGCATGGGTCTCCTTTCTAAAAAGGTTTTAACTGGGAAAGGGCCACGAAGTTGAGAATAAGTGAAAGAGGAGAAAAGAAGAGATGAAAGGCAGGAATTAGCGATATCAGCTCTCCAAACTGCACTGTTTTCTGCAGAGCAACACAACCTTTTTGTCTGTGTGCAGAACCAATCCCAAAGCACTGAGATCACAGGAGTGCCAAAAATGCAGAGGGAGATATTTTGGTTCTTCTCTCTGTTCTACTCTCATTTCTTTCATCCCTTTGCTTTGTATCCTTCCTCCTGCCTGTGGTCCCCCCTTGCCCACCACACATGCTGCAGTATGAACACGTTAAAAAAAGAGACCATCTCTAGGAAAAACGATCAATAATAAAACCAAACTTGGTATAAATAGACTCAAATTACTGACAGGATGCTCAGCTTTCAAATCTGTTCTTTTGCAACTAGTTTTTAAGGACCGTGGGGACATGACAAGGAATCACTCACCATTTTCTTCCACTTCATCCTACGGTTCTGGTACCATGTCTTCACCTGGAGCTGAGTCAGCCCCAAGGACTGGGCTAAGTCGAGCCTGGGAGACAAAACAGACACTGAAATGAGTTTACAGAGGACAAGAAGAGCTCAGATGCCAGGTACAGTCAATCCAACACTGTAAGAGCATTCAACAGTGTCCTCTGATCTGTTGTTTTGAGAACAGTCCCACAAAAGCAGTAAATACCATGAATTTAGGATGTAAAGATAGAGGCTGCTATGGAAGAAATGGGAATATTTAGGTGTTTTGAGACTCTCTGTTCCCTTTTCTCCTCCTAGAAGTCACAGGGTTTGCCTGCCCTCTTGGAAACACAGACCTGCTGCACTCCAACCACTGGCACTCCGTGTTTGCCCATGACTTAGGGACATCACATCCCTGAAAAACAGGCCTCTGCTGTTTGAAGCAAATACGTAGGAAGAGACACCAGCATCAGTCTGCCTTTGAAAGTGCTACTCTTTGTATCATATTTCTTCTTCACTACCTACATAAATAATAATCCTTTCCCATTTCTAATGGAACAGGGGTACATCTTAATCTATTCATTTCATCAGCACTCTGCCATTGTAGGCAATTTGGGCTTATAAGGGAATTCATTATTTGTGTGTTTTGCTTCAGGGTCTGAGTGGCAGACAACCCGTAATCCTCATTCATCCTCCACAAATTTCTAACCCAGGCAAGTTCATGTGAAGCCATTCATTATTTCTATATTAAACCCCAGGATATGAGGCAAATGCAGCTCAGGGTAACTCCTGATCCTTCCCCACAGGTGACAGCACATGAATGTGGCAGTTTTGTAATGGAATTGCACAAGGGATGGGGTTGGAAATCCTCAGCAATGCCAGGAAAGTGCCCCACAGAGTCACATGAGTCCTGCAGGTGGGACAGCTCCAACTCAGAGCCACATTCCAAAGTGTTCTGGATTCTGTGACTTCTTGGCAAATATCTGCTCGCCTTTGGATGGGGGAGCACATTTGTCAAGGCTGAGTTTTTCATAATAAAACTGTTGTTTCAGTTGGGCTCCTGGGGCAACGAGACTTGTATTTGCAAGCACCCACATCCCCCACACCACCTCCCTGGGCTCCAACTCACTCTCATGGATTCCTGCTTCTCCCCCGCTTTGGAATCACTCTGGACCTGCAGGTTTATTATGCCACCACATAATGTCTGTACCCCATTGATTTAAGATGCCATTGCTGATATTTAAGAGCAGAATCTGGCAGTTGTTTCCCTGTCACACCACACTCCCTCACTACCAATAAACCAGGTGCTCCAGGTGCTCTCTCAGGGGTACAACCTTCTCTCCAGGCCAAAAACTGCAGGAGTGAACATGGATCGCAATCCACTGTTTTGCCATCACGTTTCCAGCCAGGAGCTGACAGAGAGAAGCACAGCTTGGCCAACTCTTGGTGACTTAGTTCACATGTCCTGTAACTCTTTGACTACCTGCAAGCAGGGTGCCACCTCTTGCCACACACCTCTGTCACCAGCACTGCCTGGAAACCCAAGGAAACAAACACAGGGGACGTGGTGCATGGACAGGAATTGCTTGTCAGCCCCAAACGTGTACAAAGCCAAGGAACAGTCACATGATAATGTTAATTAACAGCCTGAAGGGCTTCAGCAAGTGTCAACCACCTTGTGAAATGAAGCTGTGAGGAGTCAGTGCATTAGGAACTCTGCTGTGAGACAGGGTGGCCATGGCCAGGAAATCTGGTCTTGCTGTGACCCTTGGCTTTGGTGACAGGCAGCAGAGAATGCCATCTTCAGTTTAAATTTAAATCCAGGGCTGGGGTACCTTTCAAACCCTCTCTAGGTTTACAAACTTCATAGGAATTGGATGGGTCTTTTTCCTGTACCTTCTCTAGGTTTACAAACTTTGTAGAAATTGGATGGGTCTTTTCCCTATAACTAAAATTTGAAGAGTAGAATTGAAAGGCTTTAAAAAAGCTAAAGCCTCTCTTAGTTTGGTTTGCCCATGTGGTGCCAAGTAGTCCCTAAGAACTCACCTTTTCCTTCAAATGACAAGGAACTTGCCTGTGCCTTTGCAGGCAGAAGTCAACTCCAGGCAACCCTGGCTCTGTTTTCTAAGCTGATGGACAGGACACACCACCTTCCCACTGAATTGCTACCCAAGGTGCTGGATGGAGCCAGATCAGCAGCCAGCTGGAGATCCAACCCCTCAGGTGCCATGGACACACACCATCCCCCACTAGAGCTCAGAGCAAGACAGGCTTCGTCTTTTTTCAAGTGTGCAGCAGGAGTGGGAAAGACAGAGAGCTCTTGCTCTGTACCTCTGAGCCTGGAGACCTGCTCCAATCACA
This sequence comes from Chiroxiphia lanceolata, assembly GCF_009829145.1. Taxonomy (NCBI): domain Eukaryota; kingdom Metazoa; phylum Chordata; class Aves; order Passeriformes; family Pipridae; genus Chiroxiphia; species Chiroxiphia lanceolata. Next base: position 6,792,245 of record NC_045659.1, on the reverse strand, counting down.
TACACCACAGCTGGCATTTCCACTGATGTGCTCTATTCCTGCTACCTTTGATCCCAGGAGAAGTTAGCCTTGAACTTGAATCTGGCCACCCAGCAGCCAGTCTCTAACATGCAGCTGCCCTGGGTCTGAGCTGGTCCAGGAGGCTCCTGATTGCAGAGGGCTGAATTCCTGCCAGGTCCATCCCCATGAGGATGTTGTGAGTGTTCCTCAGCCCTGCCCACCCAGGGCTGGCAGTGGGGAGGGGTTTGATCTGGATCTCAAGTCCCAGCAGAGCTGTAAGTTAAACTGAGTGCTGTCCACCTTTGAATGATTTGGGGAAATCTGCATCATGAAAGGTAGGACAGGAAGGAATGAGGTTGTATTACTTCAATCTTCATCAAAAACTCACCAGCTCCAAAGTTTTGTTTTCCTTTGGTGCCATCCCCCTGTGCTCTGAAGTGCCAGAGCTGCAGGAGCATTTGGCCAACACTCTGAGCACAGGGTGGGATTGTTGGGGTGTCTGGGCAGGGCCAGGAGTTGGACTGATTATCCTTGAGGGTCCCTTCCAACACAGCCCATTTTGTGATTTTATGGTCTGCCCATATGGTATGCGGAGACCTCTCTGTGGAGCCAGAAGGCAGCACATCCGCAGGGAGTGTTCAGTGTGGGGACAGCTGAGCAGGGCTGGAGCAGCCCTTCTTTTCATCCTTGATCCTGCTGTGAGCCACTGACCTACCTGTCAGGGGTAGAGAGATACTTCTGCTTCTGGAATTTCTTCTCCAGGCCCATGAGCTGGATCTCGGTGAAGATGGTCCTACTGCGGCGCGGCTTCTTGATCCTGGGCGTGGGCTGCTCTGCCTCCGACTCGCTGCTGCCCTGGGCCTCGCTGGCCACGGGCTCCGAGCCCCCAGGGCCTGGGCAGGGCTGGGCTGGCAGCACCCGGGAGCTGGTGGCAGCGGGGAGCAGGGGGGGGACCACGGAGGGCTGCCTGGTGATGACGGAGATGAGGGGATATGCCCGCAGGGGGGAACCTGGCAGGGAGGGAAGCAGAGGGGGAGAAAGGTCACTTCAGTGGCAACGTGTTCAAGTGGTGGGAGCACTTGGGGACAGGAGGGAGACAGGAATAGCTGTCCTGGCTCTGTCATTCGCTTGTTAAATCACAGGATCACAGAACATGCTGAGTTGGAAGGGTCCCACCACGATCATGGAGTCCAACCCTCAGCCCTGCATGGGACCATCCCCAAATGACCACAAGCAACTCAGTTCCCCTCTCTGGCCTGTTCCTTCCCACATGGACGAATTCCTATGTCACCTGTTCTAGGTCACTCTGCTTTGGCAAGGGGGTTGGACTGGATGATCTCCAGAGGTCCCTTCCAACCTCCCCTACTCTGTGATTCTCCCAAGTTGCACAGCTTTCCTTGGGCGGGGGGGTCTTGCTAGGTCAGCCCAGGGAAGGAAGGATTGCCTTTCCACTGACTAGTTTTTCTCTTTGTAGGGGCTGTTATAACACACCCCAATGAAGTCACGTCTAATTACCACAAGAGATGAAACTTCAAGCAAATGTTGAAATCTGTCCCCATTCAGTTCCCAACTTTGCTTCCCTGTGGACACCAGGACAGGGTTCACTTGAGACAGTCACCTCATCTCCCCTTCCAGCCAAGAGACAACACAGTTTAAGTCACAGCTCATTCCCTGCATCACATGAATCACACTTGCAGCCTCCATTGTCCACACTGACCATATAGGAAGATGAGGATGAATAGGTCCCAAAAGTTCTTCACTGACTCTTGACTCCACAACTTGCACCAACTAGTTGATACCATCCCCATAAATGAACCAGTTCTGCTCCAATCCTTTCAGGTCAGGGCCGTTCTGGGATGACAAATCCAAATCCCAAGCTCTAGAGGAAGTTCTGATTCATATCAGGCCTTCTGATTTACAGCTGTGGCCGATTCCTGCTCAGCCTTAGCCCCAGGAAATCAAATGTTCCTTTAAAATCTGGGCAGGGAAATAGGGCCACATACGGGAAACAAACACTCACTGTCAGATCCACAACTTTGCAACCAACCTGCAGAGTCTTGGGCAAGGCACTTTCTTGCGCTCATTTGCCAAATGGAAATGATCCTCCTCACCTACTTCACTGGTGGTAAAACATGGATTAAAGTTTAATGTACATAAAGTATTTGGAGATCTTTAGATAAATGGTGCTGTGGAAAGGAACGTGTTACACCAGCAGGCCTGATTGGGAAACCCTCACTAATGAAAATAATGATCTACAGACCTCATGAGTCTGTTGTGGTGAGTAGCTCCTCACTGTGGAAGAGAGGAGTTCCCAGCCTGGCCTGCTGGTGACCTGTATTCCTTACTCTCCTCCCGGAGTAAAGGGCTGTGATCCCAGAAACCAGGTCCCAGGAAAGCTGTGGTGCTCAGGAGACATCAAAGAATCCCACAGAGTGTTGGTCATTGCTTCTCTCCACAACCATGACAAGTTGTGCAAAATCCAGGCACTTACAAAGCAAGTTTGGGAAACTATTGCCAAAGCACTGTGAATCCCAACAGACTGGGATGTGAGCACGACCATGACTACAGACTGGGGTTTAGACAGACTGCAACTTAAATCATCCTTTCTCCTCCACATCTCTGCAATGCCAAAACTCAAAATATTTCCATTGAATTGAAAGTCTTCCGTTTAAACCACCAAGGAAGTACTTGAGAGATGAGATCAGAATTGCCCAGCCAACATTTAGCTTGTGTAAAGCTTTACCTACCTTTTCTTTCTGTGTATTTGTGCTGATCTACAGCATCACTGAGGGACCTGGCAGAAACTCTGCCTTGATTTACAACCTCTGTGGCTGTTCAAAGACCGTAAATAAGGACAGAGCACGCTGTCCTTTGTTTTACACTACTAATCCCGTGCTCTCTGATACTTCTGCACCCTCTGACACCAGCCAGTTACACAAAGGTAAACCAGAGCCTGCTCCCATATCCTGTGTCCTCTTCGTCAGCACCCACTGACACCTGGGATAACGAAAATATGCCGACCCACCAATGGAACAGACCATTTCCTCTCTTTCAGCCAAATATGCCAAAAAGAACCAGCCCCTCTTCCCTTCTTGAAGGGCTCCTCCATTGCCAGAGTGCCCTGCAGGAACCCTGAAGCCACCTTCACCACGATGTTCCTGGGGGAGCCGTGAGCTGTGTTGGCGTCTTCAGCTGGTGCTCAGCCCTGCACCGCTGCTCCTGTTCACAGAGGATCTAAGAGAAGAGGCTTCACAGATCTCAGTTCCACCCTGCTCTGAGTAAGGAGACTGAAAACTGATGCCCTACGTTACTCCCTGAAGGAGTGGATCCAGCCTTACTACACTCCCTTATCCTGCTGTTATGGGGTCCTGGTTCAAACTTGCCCATCACAGAGCTCCTGCTCCTCTACAAGTTTATCCTCCAAGCTGTATCCCATAGCCTGTCCCATTCCTCTCCTTGCTCTTGGGTGGCTTTTGGCACTGGTTAATTGATACTTCTACCCTTGTAGCCCCGTATATTTCCAGCAGGGCTCTCCATAAAACACAAAATTACTGAGGAGTAAAAATCACCAGAGCTCAGAAAGCCCTGTAAGGGTCCAAGTGACTGAAACCTCTGGACAAAAGGATTTTTACAAGGAACTTTCTTCAAGGGAGGTCAGCAAAAGCTATTTGATATCAGAGCAACCAGGGATATTTGCTTTCCTGTAAGCCGTGGCAGCAGCACATGGGACTGCTTGGAGTGAGGGGAGGATAGTTACAGTAGTCCCAGAGCTTATGCTCTACCTTAACCAAAGAGAAAAGTCTCTTCAGCCTGTTTTTCTAATAACCAGTAGGATGAGGATGAAAAGAACTGCCTTGCTCCTTGCCTGCTCAGCAGCAAGGACTTGGCTGTTTTTGCAGGGTCCGACAGTGCTCGGTTATTAGAGCAGCAGATGACACTGCACTTGTTCAGATCCGTGTTTTCAAGTGTTGAGCACCTGAATGAGGGGATTCGTTTTCCCAAACGTTCAGCAGCAGCTGTGCCCTGGCCCAAGGCTCAGAAAGGCTCAGCACAGGCTTATTTTTGGTGCCCACGTCAGGACACAAATTTATTTACAGCCCTTCTGAAACTGCTGTGTGACTCGTGCGCGAGTTGTGGTTTGTAACTGCTGAGCTGCTTCGAGCTCCAGGTGGGGAACAGATCTGGGAGGCTGTTGACACCAAGTGTCATGTATATGTTCATCATCCATGTCCCTAAGAGAAGCCTTTGCTTATGGTTTGACACCAACAGTTGTGACAGAGCTCTTAGAAACCATCATAAATAATGAAATCGCCTGCTGATGTAGAGCCCAGCTTATCCAAGCTCAGTGTTCTACCCTCAGCCTGAGGAGGACACAGTGTGGTTGGGGCGTGGAGTAAGGATGATATCTAGAGAAACATAGGGCTTCAAGGCTGCAGATGTTTTCAGGGGGGAAGCTCCAGCTCAGAAAGGGGGCAATGCTTTAGCAGCCAACTCTCCTTGCAGACAGAGCAAACCAGAGCTCCCTGACCCCTGCTTTGCACTAGCCAGCTTTTAGATCCCAAAGAAAAAAAGCCCAGGTTTAGTGTCCTGCTCTGGATCTAGTTATCCCACAGTTCAGAGGCCGCTGAAGTTGAGCCAGCCCACTGTCTCCATGAACATGACTCCCCTTAAACCGTCCATACAGTTCTCACCCTGGTTGAGCCATGCCTTCCAAACACTGTGAAATCTGAGCTGGATCTAAACTTCACATCCCCCAGAGTTCAAAGGTATTTCAAGACTGACATGGTATTATAAGAATGGAATAATTCCCTAATCTTCAACAAATTAAATGCTGGCAAGGAGCTATTGTCTGCTCAGCACTGTTGGGACATGCTCTGTCTCCCAGGGTGGGATGAATGGAAGTGAAGGGTTCTTTCCTTTTCATCCCTGCCTTTCCCAGCAGTTCCAGCTGTTGTTTCAATGTGTACTCACCCTCACTGTTGTCTGAGCACCTTTTCCAGGCCTGCTCCATTAGTCTTTTGCACATGAAAACCAAAAAGCTTCCCACAAAAGCCAGAAAGTGAGGAATTTGCTACCCTAGGAACACACTTCCTGTGGGTTACTGTTTCCATCAAAAACAACCAAGAGACCCCCAGTGCAACACCGAATCCAACAGTAGTTTAGGACTCAGGAGGTCTCAGTGCTCTTCACAGGGACAGGGGCTTCATTCAGAAAAGTCCCAGTTTTATCTATTGGAATAGTCTTAATCACCCCAAAGCCTGGGGTGGTCTTGGGCTCACTTTGCTGCTAAATGCTTGGGAAGCATTAATGTAATCCACACTTCACATCGCTCACAACTGAGGCAGTGCTGCCTCAACAACAGAATTTTTCCCGGAGTTCTTTTTTTAAGGATTTGAATAACCTCAGTTCCAAGTGGCACGAAAGCTCTTGTCCATTCCATAAAGTCAACATCTGGCCAGTCTGCTGCTTGAACCAACCAAGAGCTAAAAACAAAAAGGACATCGGATCTGCAGAGTGTTTTTTACTATCTGAAAACATTTTACTGTTTAAATTGATCTCTGTTGGCAGCCCTGGGCAGTGAATAATAGATCTAACTAAGCACTGACACACCACCTTGAAATGAATTGACTCACTCAAACCACACAGGTCTGGGAGAACCCTGGACTCCTGTTTCCTAATTATATGTAAAATATTTGTCCTATAAATATATTGGGATTTAATATATCCAAAGATTTTTTTCTCACTTGTTTTGCTCTTCAGCAGCAACATCCACAAGGTGCTAGACCAGATGACCAACCTGAAGCCATCTCTACTCACCTGCTTTCTTTAAATTCCTTCTCACCACTAGATATGACACAGTGTGTATCACCACCACTACATCAAATCACCTTGCAAAAGTTTTAATTAAAAATAAGTACTTCAAACAAATCTTCTCCCCTTCTTTTTCCCTCCCTCCTCCTCCTCCTCCCTGGCTTAATTTCAACCCCAGCAGACACAGACTAAAGGGAAGGGAAAAGGGAAAGCACTAATTAGTTGCACTGTTTGACTGCCGGCAATGGCAGAACAGTTTTCCTCCCAGGCAAACTCAACTAATGCTGTTTTGGAAAGAAAGAAAGCAAAAGGAAGGAAAGATTTATGGATCAGCTCCTCTTGGCAGGTCAACCCTGCTCGGAGGCAGAATGAAATCTCAGTCAGAATGGGCTGCACTGAAAGGCAAATAATAAAAGAAAATGAACTTACGACTCAGGAAGGTCTATAAATCCATCATCTCCTGAGTGTCAAACAAAAGGAAATCAAGAAGGAGTTGAGTTCATTTAGCAAAGAGCTGCATTTTACTGAAGGAGCAGGCAGCCTCCTGACAGGGAGGAGCAAGCCCTGAGTGAAGCAAAGAAAGCAAAGGAAGCAAGGAAATGTTGAGAATTAGTTGAACCACACACAGTTTCTTTAGTGGGGAGGGTGTTACATCTCCTTTTTCCACCACAGAGCCCCAAAGGCTTGGATTTGCCAGCCATGCCACTCTCATGGATCTTGGCTGGATTTTACCAGCGGAGCCAGGGCTGAGCAGGGAGCTGGTACAGCCCAGAAACTCAACATGGCCCAGGAACCAAGTGGCTGAAGACAACAGCCAGGTGCCCACTGTGTGCCCAGGACATGGGACGTTCTCTGGGTCAGAGTGGGCTCCTTGGCCTTGGCTGGGGGTTGCCAGAGCTGCCAAAGGCTGACCAGGGACCTGACAGGACTCTTGCACAAGGGCTGTGCTCCTCTGCTGAGCTTCCTCAGCCAGCAGGCACCACATGGACCTGCAGCACCTCTCTTGTCCATCAGAAACCCCACTGAGGGCAGCAAAGCCCTTGCTGTGCTCAGATGTGACCCCAGCCCATCTGTTTGTGGTGACATTGGATTTAAACCTTCTCTGTTCCATCTGCACCAGGCTCAGGCACTGAGCAGTTCCCAGACATGAGGGTCTCTTCTCTATTAACTGTTAGAATCAGCTTGCATCAGGTTCCTCCCAGGACCAATGCTGTGCTCCACCAAGCACCCTGGTAAGGACAGAGAGGCACAAGGAACGAGAACAGCGGAGGGCTGTGCATATACCAGGTAAATTCATATCCCCTTAGGAACAAGTGCTTAGGAGGGCAATAACCAGGTCTGCCAGACTCCTTGTGAACAGCCCAAGATCCAGTCTGGAGCACTGCCATTAACACTTGAATGCCAGGTTTGAAGGGTGATGTCTGCCCTGTGTGTGGTGGGAACACAGATCTCTCAGCCGTCCCCAGAATGGGACCGGAGCCCAGGATTTCTGGGCAGGGGTGGGCCAGGGAGGCTGTGAGCACTGTGTTGGCAGCTCCACAGCTCCCACACACTACACATGGGCCTGGGTGTTTGCCCTGGGAACACATGGACACAGAGCGGCTTCCAGGACTGGACACGCCTCGTGTCTTCTTGGAATGGGCTGGAGGTCCAGGCACAGCCACAAAGTCTTCCTAAAGCTGTCACCACAAGGCAAATGAGCCTCCAGCCCAGGGGTGATACCTATGTATGGACTTCAATGTTTTCAGCACCCTTGCAAAAAAAGCTTGGCCAGAGATGTGGTGGCAGGTGATTTGTAAGGAACCCTTGTATTGACCAGTTCAGACATTGATTCTCTTCTCATTCTTTCCAGTCTTACTGTAAGACAACCCTCTGATACTCTTTTACACTTCCTACACCTCTTTGAATATTGGAATCGCTGGAAAACCTGCAGGAGATCCTCAGAGCCTTTACAGGTGCCAATTTCTCAACTCTATAATCAGATTTTTCTATGATTATTGCATATTAAATAGGAATCCTGGAAACACTGGGAGTGCTTGAAAGTGCTCTTTATTGCAATTCCTCTTCTCCAGCACTCAGAGCTCAGTCACTGAGAATTAACCCTGTTTTGAGAAAGGAGAATTGTCTTTGGGTTTGTTTCTTTTTCTACTTGTTCTCTTTTTCTTTGGTTACACATGAAAACCAGTTGTAGCTAAGCTGGAGTCAAAGTCTTTACACAAGAGCAGAGGTGAAGGGCACTTCTGGGACATTTTGAGAGCTTCCAAAAATAGTCTCAAGACTCAATCCAAATGCACAGAGACAAAATTTCCATGGGAATCATGTCACGGAGGCCACAGGAAAGCATAGCTCTCAACCCTGAAATCTTAAGTGCAGAGCTGGAACACAAACAGACGCTGTTGGGGCTCCAAAATAGCATCAGAGAGGTTCCTTGGAGGAAAGTTTAATTGCTCCTCAATCAAAGACTGCAGGTACAGTTCACACCACGTTCTATTTGGACTGCAATGAACCCCATTAGCCCGACAAGGACCAAGAGTCTTGCAAAAATTAAATGCAAATCTACAACGCAGCAAAAAGTCTGCTGGGTAGCAGCTGGTTTCTCCCCATTGTGGAAGAATCCAGACCCAACTGGTGGCCACGGCAAAATGCCCATGAGCTGCTGTGGAGCCAGGATTTCACCTGTGTGTGTCCACAGAGGGAACACAGAAAACAAAAAAAAAAAAAAAAGAAAATCAGTGCAGCTAATTTTAGCACAGCTAAAACAATCCTTTCTACAGGCATTCTGACTGAAAGCCAGTTCTTTCAGGACCTGCACCTTCTGTATGAGCCAAGTGTGAGTGGCAGAAATAAGTGGCATCTGATCAAATGGTACATTTTGACATCAGCTTCTCAGTGGGAGAAAATTGGGACTCATCCAGGAGTCCTGTTTTGCCTTCCCTAAGAGAACAATCCCTTCTCCAATCAGTTTTTTGAGAGAGTAGGTTTTCAGCTCACTCAGTTTCAAACAAAACCACTGGTATCTGTAAACATTAAATTAAAAGATGCTCTTCCCCAAAGTATCTCTCCCCGTGCAACTTCCAGAACAGCTCCCTGGGGATGATGGAGCTGGACACAGCTGGAGCACTTTGAGCTGTGGTTGAGTTCAACCCAATTTCAAAACCACAAAGGAAATTTCCTCAGGCCTTGGAGCTGTGAGATCCAGATTTTCCTCTTCAAGCTTGTCCCCATTAGCAATGTATCAACTTCCACATAACAGTAATGAGTAAGTTTGGAGGGTGTGAGGTGTGTGTGCCACAGGCCTCCACAAAAACCAACTAGTAATGTAATTATTCTGACTTAATAATGACATTTAATATTCATATTGGGGGTTTTTATATGTTTAAGGCCCTGTACCACAGTAAGTAATTGGCCTTGAACAACTGAGGAGCCCAAGAGCCTCCCTGACTGAGACTCATCCCATTCCCTGCTGCCAGGGCAGATGTGGAACACCCTGCCTTACACAGGGCTGCATGGGGGGCAAGCATCTATGCTAAAACCACACTCCAAAACTCTCCTACAGCATCAGTGCCTCCAGGGCTGGCAGATCCCTGAGGGATGGCATTAGGGCTCTCCTGGCAGGGCTGGTGATCACCATTCTGACCAGCTGCCTTTGTTCAGGGCCATCAGAGGGGGAGGAGATGAGAAGGCCTGGCTATGCTGCTGTCCTGGGGCTGTTACTGTGCCATGGTTCCCTGGTATCCCAGCAATGCTCAGCTGCCGAGTTTCTTCCCAGTTTCCGGAAGGAGATAAGCCATCTCCACCTGGGTGCCATGGGTTGCTCTCCTTGCACACACAGCCTTTCTTCCAGGCTGTCTGTCAAGCAGGGGAGTGTGCCAGGACCGTGTCAGATCCTCAGTGAAGAGGAAAATGTATACATAAAGAAGATTTATTTTGTTTTAAAGAAGCATTTAAAGAATCTATTTGGCCAGCACTCCAGAAATCCTTTGCAGCAAACGTGGCTTCATCAGTGCAGAATGAATCAGAACACACACCACTGCTCTATTCTGAATTATTCTGCTCCACGTACTCAAATGACAACCTGCCTTTTGGGTGGGTGCCTCCTTTGACCCAAACCCACACCCTCCAGCCAAACTAAGGGTGGCTCAGAGAGGTCCTGCTCTTTGTCTGAGGCTACACAGAGGGAATCTGTCTGGGATTCCTCATCTTTAGCTGATGATTCCTTTAAATCCTACTCAGTGGGAAAGGAGGTGCACTGAACACAAGCAGATCTGCCCTAATATCTCCTACTGGGATATATGGGCCCAAGGCCATCAGAGTTGAAAACATCTCCCAAGGGATGGTGGGTTTGGAAGTGAATCTCCATTCCAGACCCTCACTGGTGGGACTCCAAGGGAGTTCTAAGACAAGACCACACCAGTCCCAGGGAAATAACCACCAGGACATCCCCATAAATGACAGTACTCAGGAGGGCAGGGGAGTTCCTGGGACAGGAGCCACCAGATCTGTACCAAGGGACACTTGGGCTCCATTAACCTGAAGCTCCTTCTGTTGGATTGAGTCACGTTAAAACACATCAGCCAAGAGTTCCTTCCATTCCCAAGGATAAGGCTCAGCTCTAGAGCTCATCACCAGTTGGACCCACACTGAACAAGCAGAGTAGCCAAAGGATGACAGAATGGCTTTACAGGGAGTCTGGTCTTGGCTCCTAGGGGGAGGAGGAACACGGTGCTGGGATGACACAACTCTCAGGGTGTCTCAGCTTACGGTGAAGCAAGGTTCTGTCTTCCCTGATGACAGACATGACCAGACATCAGGGGCACTGGGGAGCAACGCAGGAGGCCAAATCCAATCCTCTGTCCAGAAGGTGTCACTGGTCAAGGAGCAAGATTTGGACTTGGATCGAGAAACAGCTCATCAGAACTGAGAGGGTGGAGTTTAATGGAAGGGTAAGTCACGTTCTGTGCTTTCTGTGGCTCCCTGAGCATCCCTGCCTGGCCACCACCCAAGCTCCGAGTCTATATGGACTTGGGGCTCACACATTATGGCCATTCTTGCATCCTCACACATCTGAGAAATAAATCTGCCTCCTCTCAGGATTTCACAGTTTCTGTCCAAGTTCAAAGGCACAATGCCATGAGCGCATAAATCAATCAGCCCCTCACTTCCTGCTCTGTTAATTATTATCACAACATCCATAAGCAAACACCAGCCCTGGCCAGCTGACTGGCTGTGCACACAAAAGCACTCTTCAGGTTTCTCAAGCCCACCCTTGTGTAGCTCCAGCAGAGAGCTGCCCATAAATATCACCACCTCTTCCTGCTCCGAGCTCTAAAACACGCTGCTGAGTGACACATGGGAAGGAAGAAAGTGCAATTGTTTCCCAACACTGTGTAAATTTTGCCTGATGGATCTTTTGGAAAATGCTTTTTTCTTCTCAGGAGAATAGTAGATCTGTGTTTAAAATACACAGACATCCCCCTCTTTTCCTCCTGGCTGAAATGAAAGGGAGACTTCAGCAAGTCCCACTGTTAACCTGAAAGGGACCTGTCACATCTTGGCAAAGCCTCTGCCTCTTATAACTGTGGCTTATCATCTCAAGGGTTGCTTTATTAATAATCTTGCCCCCATTAGGACACATTTAGCAGAGAGGTTGGTCTCTCTGAGCTGCATATATGATTCTTTGATCTTACATCTGCCCTAGCAGAGAGAAAACTCATCTCTGTTTTCTCTATGGATGAAAATAAACTCTGTGGCCAATTTGGCCAAACAGCTGCACAAACAATGCAATTTAGAAGGATGCAAATGATATATGAGCAGGTTTTGTTCACAGCCTGCCCGTCCTTTGTGGCTGCCAATTAGATCAGTGATTGTAACCCAGCACTTGTGGCTGGGTAAGGAGGAGAGATGGGGAACAAAGCTGAGCATTAATGCACATCACAGAGTTATTCCAGGAAGCTCAAGCCCCATTATCAGAATCTAGAGCACCTTGGAACAGCATTTCCTTCAAAACCTGATCTCTTTGGTTGAATAAGCTGACAAAGACTATGTCACAGCTTCCACCAGCACAGGGCATGGCTATTTTTACTCCCTTCACATCAAGTAACAGCACACCCATGTCACCCCCTCTATTCAACCTTAACCCAAAACCGACAGCTAAGCTTTCACGTTTTGGATGGAGGAAAAAATACAGCTGAATTTCCAGTTTATAGAAACTTTTCTGCCAACTATTCTGGAATATAAAAATCAGTGCTGGCAACTTCAACCCCGAAGCAGCATCCTTGACTTCAGGTCTATTTATATTGTGTACAGTCAGTCATGAGCTGGAGATGTTGCAAGACCCCTCAGTCATGGTTTCACCCCCACACACATCTGCAGCCGTAGCTGCTCCATATGGACACCGGGAGCTGGATACTCCCAAGGGTTGCACCCCCATCTCCAGGCAAACTGTGTTTAATTAGCCTGCCCTATGGCCCAGGAGTGAGTGAGTGAGGACAAGGAAAGCCGTGCTCAGTCCTACAGACACTGTGGAAAGAGCCTGTCAGGCAGCACATCACATGTGTCCTGTCACTGTGAGCAGAGCACAGGGTGAAAGCTCAACAACCAGAACAGCCCATTTCTTGGTGGAGAAGGACCTAGAGGACTCCAAACAGCCACTCAGCCCACTCTAAGTCAGGTTGCACTGTCTGTTCCAGCTTGATTTGTAGTAGCCAAGGCTCAGGTCATTCATTTCAGCGTCGGTGGCGTTTTGGTCTTTTTCAGCTGAAACACAAGGCAAGTTTCACTCTTACTGAAATTCATCCAATCTCAAAAAGCAGGCTGGGAAAATGTATCAAGAATGGGCAGTCCCTAAAAGGACACATCCAAAATCAGCAGTTCTATGAGAAAAATGTCCATCTGGAGTTGCAAAGTGCTTTGGAGGTGTGAAACCATGTCCGTGTCAGCAAAGCAATGACGAGGTTCTCCCAGTCACCACAGCTGTGAGAGAAGGATGAGCCAGAAATTCCAGCTGGTGAACTCTAGGTGTCCTGAGCTACTCTTGCCCAGAGAAGCTGTGGCTGCCCCATCCCTGGAAGTGTCCAAGGCCAGGTTGGACAGGGCTTGGAGCAACCTGGGCTAGTGGAAGGTGTTCCTGCTCATGGCAGCAGGTAGGACTGGATAAACCTTAAGGTCCCTTCCAACCCAAAACATTCTGAGATTCCAAATACAAGCTCCAAATACAAGCCCCCTCTCATGTCCAACATCAGCCTGCATGTTTTTTTCTGTTCTGATAGGAAGTCAGCCAAGGAGACTGTTTTCACATCACCAGACAAATAAAGATTAAACTTTGGGTGGAGACAGGCCCTAATTAATCATAAGGGATGGAATTAGGTTTCAACAGTGCCCAAATTCTGCCAGCTTTAACTGTGAATTAATGCCATTATGGGCAGAAATGTTAGAAGCACAACTGTTCCTGACAGCTCCAATCTAGAAACACTCTGATTCAGGGATCCAGGTGGTAACCCCTCCCTCAATCTAAGATTTGGAGGGTTTGGAGTCCAAGCCTTGGTTCTCACCCATCAGCACATCTATTTCCCTGTAAATCTCCATGGCTCTGTCACTGTGGAATGCACAGTCACCGTTGTTCCACAGGTATGTTGGGCCTCCATAATCTCATTTAAATACCAATCAGAGAAGTCAACAGGCAAAATAACAATGCAGCCCTTTCTGCCCTCCCCCAGTGAGTGGGTGTGCAGCTCCCACTTGTGCTAGAAACAGCTCCAGGCTGATGGGAATATTGTCACATTCCCACCAACTTTACCCTGTCCCTTAAAGCACCAAAAGAACAAAGATTTGCTCACTTGGTGTAGATTTTGGGGAAAGTGGACATTGGGCACAGTGTTTCCAACCCTGACACTGCCTTAATGTTCCATCTCAGCCAAATCCCTGAATCCCACTGGATTTCTGTTCTCCCCACATACAAAATGAGGGAGATAACACCCAGCAAAGCGCTTTGTCTGGGCTGGAAAGAACTCCAAGAGCAGCCACGAGGGGGGTAGAGGTGTTTTTGTCTTGCTGCAGACATTGCCCATTAATAGATTGCGTGAGGCCTGTGTTGAGAACTCTCCTTTGTGTCACAGGATTACGAAATCCCTTAATGTGCCATTAATATATATGCTAATTTGGAAGCCATGCCTGTGTCCTATTCTTGTGCAACCCTCAATGTTTCCACGGGAACCCCTCCCATACCAGGCACAGATGCAGCGCGTGGTTTTTCAAACCAAAATAGTTCTTTTTCAACTCAATTTTCGAAAGTTCTCCCGACCTAAGAAAAATATTCTGCCCAAGCTTGGCTGTGGCTGCCAATTTTAACATGATGCTGCTGCTCTAAATGAGTCTACAGGGAATATTTTTTTATGTTTCCCAAATATCACCATTCCCAGACTCTTATGGGGTGCTGTTGGGATGAAACTCTAGCAGACAGAATCTGTACATTTTCATTAAGCTTTGAAAGAGGGGCTGTACCCCACCTGTAATATTAAGCTGTCCAGAGAATTTAGGCAATTATTGGCATTTACTGCTCTATGATGCAAAACAACCAACACTTCTGACCCATCTCCCTGAATTGGTTTGCTTTGCTCAACAATGGTGTGATAATTTGGAGGGATCTTTCAAATTCTGAGAACCTTTAATTCAGGTTTGGTGAAGCCCATATGAAAAAAACAGTTTCAATTTGAACATTTTTGTGAACATCCTCCTCATGTTTTACTCTCTGTTGAAGTATTGATGCCATGCCCAGAGCTGGCTCTGATTCCATCCCAGGAGATCTGCTGGGAAGGATTTTCAGTTTATGCAGAACTTAAGAAAGATTTTCTTGGACACTGCAACTCATTTCACTGTCTTGAACTAGATTTACTCAAATTAATTAAAAAGTGCTTTTTAAATCCTTTTCCTCCTTTCTTTAAGCCATTTTACAGAACCGACAATCTTGACATTAGATGGATGCAATGTTGAATCCATACAGATATAAATGTATTGTTTGTTAATTAAATGATGAATTCTGTGTCTGGTCTGTGCATTCCAACCACTTCTAAAAAAAAAAGACTCAACCACCACCTCCTTTACATGTACACAATGACATAGTGCGGGGAAAAGTGCAGCTGAAACTAAAGCAAGATCAGAAACTTATAATCCAATACAAGAATTGGCTCAAAATACCTAAAGATTTCAAATTATTTTAGTCCTTTATTAAAAATACAACAAGAAAACAAAGACCAATGGAATTTAAGTCACTTGAGTATTTTGCCCCTTTGAAATTTATAGTTTTGGAATGTCAGTACCTTCCTACTTGTTCCCAGTTTGGAGGGAACAAAACAGGAATCTCGAAAGGAAAAGTCCCATGTAAAAAAATAATTATGTGAGTTGTCTTTGCACACATTAAAAAGAGGCAAGAAAAAGGCATCCTATTAATTATTTTCTCCTCTCTGTGGGTCACCTTTCATGCAATTGTTGAGAACAAAACACACTCCCACCAAGACATTAACATCTCATTTCCAGCACTGCTTGGGTGAGGAGCCTGAATAAAAATAAATGGCTCCTCCAATGAGACACATCATCCATCCTCAGCGTGTAAAACACAGTCATTAATCACCGCACAACCCACTTATTACGGCATTCAACCACTGGCAACACAAATGCTTATAAAACAGGGGCTTCTTTCATAATTCCCTGCCCTGGCTCTCAATAGTTTAGAGGCTTAACCCTTTTACAGTGAGGGATGGGCAAACTGGTTCTGCCTAATTCCAAACCAAACCTGACGTCACGGGTTCGAAAGTTCGGCCTGAACTCAAACGTTCTCAGGTGCAGTTTGTGCTGAGGGAGAAGAAGCTCAAGGGGAGGAAGGCAGTGAAAGAGCAAATCTGAAAACCCCACAGGGCATGGACAGAGTGTAAAAATCCAGTAAAGAGTCAAAGTATGCATAAAAATTGGTGATGAATGAGTTGAAATCCCTACAAAGTAATCAAAACAGCTTTGTCTTAACACTTATTTTATGTGATTTGTGGGGAAGTCTCTTCCCTCCTACAGACTTCACTGTGCTGGGAATAAGCTGAAGAATTTTATTTGTACTTAATTAATCTTCATGTTAACATGCATAGTCCCCACGCCCACATTACTTTGGGCTTCTCTTGCATTTCTTAGTAAAGGATTTTCACGTAAGTGTGTAATGAAACACTTCTTTTCTTTAAAAAATGGGAAGGATGAGGAATTCAGTGAGCATGTAACAGCTCCATGGCATACATTAAGTCAAGGACAAAACCAAGTAGGGATGGCCAAAACCCCTGCAAAGCTCCCAGCTCTTCCATGGGCTCTGCAGAATCCCGGCTCCAGTCAGAGATCCACGGCGTGTCCCAGGTTGCCAGTAAATGAATGCTCAGCAGAAAATGCTGATATATTTGTAGTCTGATGCAATTCCTTTTCTTTTTCTACACACCCAAAACTTCTGTTGACTTCAAGGAGTAAATAAGTGGGGACAGGAGGGGAATCAAGAGGTGCTGAGAAAAGCAATGTTTTGCCATCATGTGCAGCATGAAAATACCAAAGCCTTGCTATTTACTGAGAGTTGTAACAAGTGAGACACCTGAATGAAGACAATTCTTACGGAGACAAACTAGATAAGGTGTGCACTTGAATTTTCTCCCAGTGTGAAAACTGGCCCCAGTTTAATCAGACAAAGTCATTTGTCAAACACTTCAATTAAGTTTCTTGACAACTGGACAAATATTTCCGATGTTGGTATCAATTACTGGAAGCAAATGAGCCATGATTGGCTTTGGGGAAAACAAACATTTTGAGAAGACAGATTAAGAGTCCACTGCATTTTAAGTTACACTAAAGCCATACACCAGTTACTGGAAATGAACACTTAAGTTCTGGGGGGATTTTTCAGTTAATTAACAAAGCAGCACTGGCTGGCAGCAGCAATTCTATGATAACTTACTCCATATGTAAGAAATGCTCAGTGAATATCTCATAGGCAAGTGGGATGTGCCCCAGCAAATGCTCAGCAAGGAGTCAAAACCACGCAATATCCTGGCTTAAAAAGGACCCACAGGGGTCACAGAGTCCAACTGCACAGGACACCTCGAAAACCACACCAGAGGTACTCAGAAATTCACCACCAGCTCTGCTTCCTAGGAAATACTGGGAGTTTTCCCAAGGTAATTCACCTGAAGGAAATGTTTTTCTTCCAGCGAAGTTGCCTTCAAGGCGCTGTGATGTATGAAAGTGTTCTGGGCAACCTTCACTGCCAAAAGGATTTTCTATCCCATAATTTACTCCAGGAAAGTACCATTTTCACTTTGCAGGTGTACACTCAGAGATAAATACAGCAGGAAAGCGCATTATGACTGAGTTTGGTTTGTGAAAGGCAATACCAAATTGGAGCTCACTAGGGAGTTGATGAGTCAAAGCCCTCATGCCAAAGCTGTGCTGGGCAGTATCTGGAAGCAGAGAACAGCAAAGCTGGGGTTTTAAATAGCTGTCAACCCACTTTAATGCATTTTTGCAAGTTGTAACATCACTAATCTTAATATTAAGAAGGGAGACATAAGGCATGGATCACAGAAATCAGCTTTTTGAAACATATTAAAGCCACAGTCACCTATTGCTATCAAAGTGTCTCATTGGTGGTGTTTTTGTTCACTGACAGGGAAGAAAATGGGCAGTATTTTTTCTGAGTTGAGAATGTACCATGGAAATCCTGTACCAATATTTATCATGGTTCTGTCCCTTTTTCCTGATTCAAGCTGCTGGGTGGGTATCACTTTTCCTCTTCTCCAAAGGACAAATTGCTATTTCATAGTTGCAAGCTCTTTAGAATGTGTCAGTGGAAGCTATTAATTGATCCTGCTATTAATAGAAAAGCATGGAAAAGAGAAAAGGATAAAAAAAAAAAGCCAAATGCCTGCAAAAACAGCAAAAAAAGGAAAGGAAATAATTTACCAAACTGAGTTTTGAGACTAAAACCCAGTCCGCTGAGCCAGGTACAGCTCTAAGACACCCCAGCACTACTGTGCCAGCTGGGCAAGCAGCCAAACTGAGCTTTTTAATTCCCACCCGTGTCCCATTTTCTGTCTTCTCACTGCTCTGCAAACGTCCAGCACTTCCATCCCCCACAAAGGCCTCTGACAGAGTCAGAGAGATGTCCTATCATTAAAACCAGGATCAGGCCTATCTGTCATTTTAACACATGTAGGCGGTGTATAAATTCCTCTCTGAATTCCCACAGCAAGCACTATTGGACTGTCATGTGGGAGATACTTCAGTTAGGGTTTTTGAAGACTTTAATTGTAAGGTTCAGAAATTTCTCTTAAGGACACAAATATAACTATCCAGACATGGAGTAGCTTCTTTCCTGTTGGAGAACCAGTTCCTGGGCAAGCCAGTAAAACCACAGGGTTTTTGTGGCACCTACATTTCTATCCTCTGCCTTACATTACGGTCTTCACCCATTTTGTGTGTAGTTCCCCCTGGTGAGGCCATTCAAAATTAAGCAGTAACCTGATTTCAAATTTATTCAGAAAAAACCGATCATTTTAACACAACTGCTACAAAGGCAGAAACGAAACCAGACTGATCCTAACCCTCCAGAAGAGCTTGGCATGGACTGGGAGCTCGTCTATCTGTGGGGATGAATTTAGTTCACTTGGAGATGGGAATGACCCCAGTGAACAGCTGTTCCCTGCTGTCCACACAGGCTCCCACATCCCAAGGTTTTGATGGGATGGCACTTGGGATGTGGAGTTAAACCCCAGCAGACAAATGCCAGCCAGGAAATCCTAAACCTGCAACTCGGAACCTTGGCCCTGCTGGAAAAGGAACAGGGAGAGAAATCCTGAGGACAGAACAAAAAGGATCAATCCCAAATTTATTAAAAAATATAGAAATTGTCTTTAATGAGGCTTGTGAATCACTATTTAAAAGATAATCTGCCCAGTTTTGTGAAAACACCACCATATGTGGTTGAACTTGATGAATTATTTCTAATTCCATTTTTTTATCATGTAGGTTCTTTCTTTGTAACTAATGTTTTGGATGCTGTACTTTTCTCAGCTGAGACACAGATGAACACCCATGAGCAATAGCTTTGAGATTAGCTCGTGTGAGAGTTCCATTAATTTATGAGCTGATACTTACACAAGTAAGCTCCCTAAATCCTGACAATTAGATGAAACAGCACCAGGATTTCTACAAGCTCGTCTCAGTCATCTTTGCTGCCTCTTGTGATGCAACCGCTCCCCCAGCGAGTCAGTGAGGGACAGAAATCCATCTCCAGTATCAATGTCTGAGCCATCTCTCCACCACAGGCAGGTGCTGTGGGGATCAGGCACCACTCAAAAAGGTCCCTGTGTCCCAGCCCCCAGAAAAAGGGTTTCACCAGAGCTGTACAAATACAACACAATCAGCTGGGGGTTCAGAAATGCTTTTGTTTTAATGTAATTTAAGTGCTGAACTACCTTACAGTAACGTGCTTTCAAATGTTTACAGTTAAGGCATAATTGAATTTGACTCATTTTGGCCCTGATCCAGCTGTGATTTAATTGACTTCAGTGGGAGTTGGACTGGGCTCTAAGTAATTTTAACTAAAATAATCCATCAATTGTTCCTCACCCACTTCATCAAGCTCCTTCCTATCATTTATGATTGCTCTATAATTTATTGCAACAAGGTGAAACGAACCCTTTCAACTTCTGGCACAGCCTCCTGTCCCTCAGCGGAGAACTTGCCTGTGAGCAGCCACCTAAAGCAGCTCTGCTTGAGGGAAGCAAAGAACACAGAGAGCCCCAAAGTGGTACCGTCCTCTGCTGTCACAGCAACCCCCAAATATCAGCTCCTCCAGCCTTTAGTCGCCACAGGAACAAAATTAACTGTTAGCAAAGCTGTCAGGAGGAGGTTTGGAACAAAACAGGCAGAAGGATGAAGTGAAATGTATTCAAAACTCACACAAATGTTTTGTGGCCAAAAAAACCCCATTTTACTGTCTCATTACTGGTTTCTATTTCAGGGAAAATTTTCATCTTTTTGCTCTTTGAGCCCCAGGAATAAACCCCACCCAGAGTACTGGGCCTTCCATAAGATGGATCATGTTAAGTACGACATGGAAGGAGATGTTTTCCACAATAAAGTACACCACTGCTAATTTTGCTGTAAAGATGACAAGCTAATCTGTCATAGAATACCCTACTTAAGCATCACGCACACTTCTCTGTCTTCTAAAAGAAAAGGAGATGCTTTTATTAAGGCTTCAACCCTCCGTGCTTACACAAGAGTGTTCTGGCTTTTAATGGATCAACGTAGGCAGCTCTACGCAAGATGTGGCAAGAGGTACCTGTACACTCCAAGCTACTTGTTGCTTCAACATTAGTTTTCAAGATGTCTATTAAAATTGAATTCAGATGAAATTCAACCCCTGTAAGGTGAAATCTCAGCTTAAAAAAAATAATAATAGTTTGCACTGCAGGAAAAGTAGCATTAACTACCCAGGGACTTGCAAAATTATTATTAGAATATCCAAAGAGCAGAATGTCCAAAGCCAAATGGTGGTCAAGTGTTTAAAGACGAGTTGGTGACTATATGGAAAACTCTCTGATTTTGGAGAAAATCCTCAAAATGAGTAGTAAGATGATCCAAGATACAGGGCAAATATAAATTCGGTTCAAGCCCTTCTCTGCATAAGCAGTCCTGTTGGAGTCAGAAAATCAACTACACGAATAAAAACCACTGGCTTGTCAAAGAATTTACAGGATAAGACCTGAACACGCACATCCAAGCACATTTTAAGATCACTGAAAGTTGTTACTCTGACAAAAAGACCATATATTCACAAATTTTCTGTCATCACATCTCCAAACAGAGTTGTAATTTTGTTATATAGGAAATTGTGGAAAACTGTTTTTCTCCTTCTGTCAGAAAACAGAAAAAAAGTGTGATTTTTTTAAACAGAAAAAAGAACAGCAAAGCAGAGGTTTTGTCTATCAAGGACAGGGTTCTTACAGGTTTTGGTTTTAGAGCTTAAATATTCGGGATGTGTTCACTGCAGCCCAGTGAGGTTTGACTATCAGTGCAGGAGTACACGTTGGGGCAGATGGAGGATATTTTGTAGAAAGGGTGTTTTTTACCCTTCCCTTCAGCCACTCAAATGGGTCTCAGCTGTTCCCAAACACCTGTTCAAAGTACCTGCAACTGGTGACGTGGTGTTCTGAGCTGACTTCTGGCCAAGAATCAGTCAAAACATAAAGGTGGGAAAATATTGGAAAATGGAAAATGTTAAGTATTTACTGTATTAGCCAGGTCCTAATACCACAGGGCTCTATTTTTTAAGGTGTCATTAAAATGCAGTTTTGGGAATTTTACATCACTCACTGGGCCTTTCAGATGGATTCTCCCACAGTCCTGGGAACTCAAGAAATAATGGATAACGTTGGAATTCTACTACCCAGCTCTCATAAGCTTGTCCTTGTGATCCCATCCTGTTACAGGCCTTGTCTTGACTTGACTTACACAAATACAGCTGAGATCACAAAATAGGTCCCAGATTTTCCAAGGAACTGTTACTTCCTAGCAATGAGCTCATGTTAACATGTCCTGGGTTCTACAATCCAGAATGCTTACACAGAACTAACTGAAAATGGTTTTATTTCCTCAAAAAAGAAAAATAAAAATAAAAAGAAAGAAAATTTAGCAATACCAAAACTAACTTCATTGCTTTGCCAAATGTCTCATAAAAAGGCAAGAGCTATACAGTTTTGTTTCAGCCTTTAGAAGATAATTTTTCAATATTTTATTCCAGATCAAGTATTTTCTCTGATCTGGTTTTCCACACACACGCTTTTTAAACCTTTACCTTGCCAAACAAAATCTGTAACGTTTTCCTTTACTCTCAACTAAAGTGGACAAGTGATGACTATTTTTTCAATCTACCAACAAACCAAAACATCCATTTTTCTGACTACTCCTATTTTCACCTGGATGGGATGAGATTTTGTGCAGGGTCTGCAGATGCAAATCCCAAGTTTCCAGTTCCTCCCAGCAGGGCTGCACAGTCGCTTCTGACCAGACAAGGGACCAAGGGAGCGAGCGGGAGGAATGATCATCAGAATGGAGAAGTGAGGATTATCGGAGCAGCAGAGCCTCTCTAAGCCCAGGAACTGCCAGCAGTGGATTTAGAAACAAGTCTCGTGAGAGCACTGAGCCAGTGCCTCCAGAGATCAGCTCCTGATGGGAAGATCAGTTCCCGGGGATCAGCTCTGCCATCCGCTGGTGCAGTCCCATGCAAAACTTCCTTCCCTACGAACCCGAACCAAGAGCATGGAAGTGAGAGTTCGGAAGGCAGAAATTCCCCTCCACCTCCCAAACCTGCTCCCAACAGCCCTGTCAGCAGCAGATTCTCTCTGAGGGTGGATCAATGCTGTTCACACACTGCCAAGGCTGGGATCCAAGGAGCTGTCCTTCCCCGTGTAAAACGAAGATACTGCTCAGCACAAGTAAACAGAAGGAAAAACAACAAGTCTCCTTAGCTACTGCTCTGATGGATCTGTTCCCTGAGCCTGGGAAGGACTGGAAGCTTCACACAACACATCAGCTCTGAACAGTCTCAATTCCTTCCCCACCTTCTCCAGGGAGGATTTTTGCCCTTGTTCATACCCAGCTTGTCCTGAGGGCAGCAATGCTGGAGGTCACTGGTTCTACCGGATGAGACTATCTTTTCCTTCATTTTACAGTAGCAAGTTGAATTAAAGTCATCAAAATAATAATAAAGGCACTAATCCGCATTGCACAGTCTCCATGAGCAGTGGCCAAACTGAGGACACCTTTTAGAAAACCTCCCTCGCTGAGCAGATGGATTCAAATTGTGCTCCAGAGGCTTTAGAAAATGAGGTGTAGGTGTCAATTTTCCCAGTAGAATCCCACGTTCATTAATACCCCCTATTAGAACGTTCCTCCACAATGCTGTTCGTGCCCAACCACAACCACAACGCTGATTATTTGCCACAGGAGGTTTTATTGCAATCACTGGGGTGTGATCTTTGTTTTGTTCTCTGTAGCTTTGCCTTTCACTGATTTCTGTTATTCGCTATTATATTCTCTATTAAGAGTGCTGAGATACAGACAGCAAAATCAGTCTTGATTCCAATTTTCTTAATATTTAGCATTGAAACCTCTTTAGAGCCAGATTTCACTGCTCAGTTTGCAGACTCTGATCTGGCTTTGCTTCTGAAATATCACCTCTAATATTGGATATAATCCAACAGAGAAAATTAGCAGAGACTTCTCCAAGTATCTATTTAGCAGCATCAAGCCCATTATTCTCCCCCACATGCCCCTTTTGGGCATTTCTGAACTATGTTTTCTGCTAAAGACAGCAAAACATGCAAAAACCACTGTGGCCACCCTGAAAAACACTGAGTTGTTTAAAATTTCATTTTATTCCCAATCTGCAGCAGTTACAGAGAAATCCCCCTTCACTCCATACACTTGTTCCATTTGCTCCTCACATGGGCTTTTTCCTGACAGCAAATCCTGACTTTTCTGAGTTTTCCGAGGGCGCTCCAAGACACCAGCATGAATGTGATGGTATTTTCTGTGATCTCTCTGCAGCAATATCATCTCTGAACTCTCTTACATTTATTAAAAATACTCAACAGCTTCACTAATATGGAATCCCAGACATCTACACAAGCAGCACTTTGTATTTTCCAGGATTAACAGATTTCCTTTCTCATTTTGCCATTATTTTTTGCTATCAACTACAGAACTGTACAGATCTTTGCAAGCTAAACCAAATAAATGCAGGCAGTTTTCAAAATATCTTGTTTTTCCTCATATGTCTGCACAAATAATCAGCAAAAACCCCAGGCAGCCCTGCAGCAGAGCAGATTTCCACAGGGAGACACTTCCAGCTTTGCAATTTAAGTCTGCCCCTACCAATCCTGTATAAAAACACATTTTCGTTTTGACCTACTTCCCTCAACATTTTAGGATAGAGATTTTCCATGGATTAATGAGACATCACAGGCACACATTTAGGTCTCCTGAGCACCCACTTCACACCGGGCAAGAGCAAAACTCTTTCCAACACCTTTTAATATTGACTGGGATGCCGCTGTGTACTGGGGGACAACAATCCAGCCCTAGATCAAGATTCCAGGCTGAGGGAATGTAAAGTAAATCTACTTTCTCACTGTGGTTCCCTAAAAAGGCTGAGTGAGGAACCAGAAACATCAAAGGTCACACTTTGTCTCCTGGGCAATGAGTCCCTGCAGGCCCTGGCGGGTATCGTTTAGTTTAATCCAGAAAATACCATGGACACAAGGAAAATGACAGTTCAAAAAAAAAAAAAAAGCAGTTCCTAATATCATCCTAATATAAAACAGCATAAGACAGACACAGAACTGGAAGTGAAGAATTCAAGTTTTGAACAATTTTAGACACCTGCCGACATTGAAACCCCAATCGCACAAACACCAAGCAACGTCTTGGTCTCAAAAAAAGCTCCAAACAAAAAAATGCACCAAGCCAAAAATCCCAATAATAATTTCAAGGAAAGCAAGTGATAATAATTATTAGTGTTCTTCAAAGGCAACTTGTTGCACAGCAAGAAGAGTAGTAAATTTTCAAAACTACGTAAACAAGAGGAGAAGATGAAAGTTCCACTTCCAGAGTTGTGGTGCTTTAAATGTACAGTGGAGCAGTAGAATCCCCTTGGACACAACTCCCCTTCCACAGGGGGTAAATATCTTTATGTGCAGTAGCTAATTCTCTCAAAATATACTGAGGTATTTGTGCCTTCCAAGGTGGTGTTCAGGTATAGCAATTAAAGAGAAACCAGCACAGCCCCATCTGAGACAGGCACCAGGAAAAACCTTGGCTTAGGACAGACATAAATTACACTGATGCTCATTAGGATTTAAATTATAAACCACTAAGATACATTCAAATTTGGGGTTTTTTTATGAGCTCTGGAATAGGGCCTGGTACAAATGAACACCCAGCAGACAATGAATAATTTGTACGACTGACTTTGCTGAAATGACTGCAGAGTCTGTAACTGAGAGCAATGCAAGGCTTTGCAATCCAGACATCTCAGTTTGTTTGGAGAGCTTAAAAAACACCATCCAAGAGCAATATTGTTGATTATTAATACACAATGTCACAAATTCCACCCTGACCAGGGATCTCACACAATTCCCCTCCACACCACAGCCATGATCACCTTGGATTTAATTTTTAAACTATTTTAGTTCCTTTTATAAATAGGGAGCATTTCCAATTTTACCTTGTAACACCATATGATGACAAAGTCCTTGAATTCTTTGTCACGCACAAAACTACAAATATGGCAACTGGATTTTAAATGTATGGTTTACCCAAGATTATGAAAAATACAGGAGACAAACCAGAATTGGAACAGACTCTACAGTGGATATTTTAAAATGCAAAATTGAAAAATTATATAAAGACAATTTGAAAAGTGATTCTTATAGGAGTCTGCTAAACCTTCAGCAATCAGTGTAACAAACCAAGTATATTAACACTGTGTCTTTACTTATACAAATTAATTAGCTATGACAGAATATGAAAAGCCAATAAAAATATAAATACCATGAAACAAAATTGTATTTTCCCTCAGTTCTCACAACCCAAAAAGTCACAAGTGAAAGCAGTATTACCCACCATCCAAAAATATTTCTAATATTTATTTTAAATTTTTTTAGTGGCTCTGGACACAGACCAGCATTTTGTTACAGATTTGGTGTGGGTACAGCCTTGTTTATTTGCTCAGTAAACGCCACAATTTCAAACACCGAATTTTAAGATGATGATGGAACCCTTTCACAGGGAAAAAGTTTTCTTTCCAAAGAAAAATTTGGGTTGGGGGTTATTCCAGGCTTCTGCAATAGGAATCTCCCAGTGAACATTGATGGCTTCACATTAGACCTCCCGAATGCTCCTTGCAACTAAACTGTCAATCTGTGACCTCACCATGCCCAGGAAAAGTCCCGAACGCTCCTTCCACCCCCCTTCTCCCTCTACTTGGCCGATCTGTTTTTTCCCAATTCAGCTGCACTCACTCAAATATCCAACATTCCATCACAGCCGAAGGAGCCCCATTTTCTGCCGGGTCACCGAAGTTTTCCGATCTCTCGTCACTTAACGAGGGCTGTTGTTGAACACACAGACTGCACACGTACAACAGCTTCTATCTTTCAGCTCCAAATAAATTATAAAGGCAGATCAGCCTTCCCTGACTTCACCCAAGATGAAAGAAATATTAACTCTTTAGCCCATGAAAACAGCTACAAAACCTGACTCCCGACTCGACAAAAAGCCACTGAAAAGGGGTTCAGCTGGAGAAACTTGTTACTCATCATTGCTTCAAACCCTCCCAGGTCTCAGCTTACCTTACAGTAAGGCAAATTTCTGTGGTTTAGGTTTGGGTTAAGACTAAGTTTTTTAGATCTTGAAGAGGCTAAGTGCTCACTCCGTCCTGATTAACTCGAGAGGCAAAGCAAAGGCGGGCAGTAAGTTAAATGCCATAGTACTGTATTTCTACAGCCTTTAGTTCCCAGGTGGTTTGGGGTTGTTTTGTTTATTTTCTCTGTGTGTGTGTCTTTGGGTTATTTTTTGTGTTCATTTGGTTTTTTAATTTTATTTACAGATTTGTATTGGATATTGTTCAAGGTCTTTCACATTTAGTTCTCCTTTGTGGTACTGTCCGTTTCTTAGTCAATAATTTCCTGTCTTCTATAATTAAAAAAAATTCCCATTACCTAATACACATAATCCTTTAATTGTGCCTATAAACCTTAGGATCTGACAGTTTGGAACCATGGACTTTTGTAGCAGTTTATTCTTTAGTTTTAATCCCACAATCTCTCTCTGTATTTCACTTCCCGAGTGCTGCGAGTCCATGAAGCTTATTCCATTAAAAGCAAGATACTCACAACCAGGCTGACACAGGGACAGGCCAGAGCTTGGGCCAGAAACACAACCTTGAGGCAAATTCATTAAAGATCCCAGGCACAAAGAGAAATAGGGCTTTAATTGAAGAGTAAGCACAGGAGGCACAGCAGCATCACGTCCGAATCCACTGCTGAATCATCCGAGGATATTAATGATTATTTCATTAATATAACTCCTCTTGCACAGACAACGTGATACACTTGACCCAGAACAATGTATTTAAAATTTTTCTCTTTTTTTCCCATGGGGCTGTTGAGAGTCAAACCAGCTGCTGGGAAGCACCTCACCCATCCAAAATCCCGAGGAACCCTTAGGTGACACCCAGGCTGTATTTTTGGATGCTGAGTTATTCATACAGCTTCTGGACATTGATAATATTCCTTTTGGGTGCTAAAGAGACTTTCTTGTCTAATTCTCTCTCCTTCTGTAGAGAAGGAGAGGAAAACCTCTTTCCTTATCCTGGTGGATTGAGGTCTGCGGGCGGAATCGGGGTCTCTGCGTGTTACACACTGAACCCCTTTGGGACCTTCATGCCTATTTGGCCAAGCACTGAATTTCCCTGTCTGTGCGGTAGCAAGGGATCAGCTCTGAAAAATTCCCTTGTCAGCAATATCTTGATTAACAACCAGTTCCTATATAAAAACATGTCAGCGATTCGTTCGGGAAGGGAAGGGACATCACGGGCAAACCCATCGGGAGAAGGAGATGTTGAGTGTGGATCACACTATTCAGGCAACTTCTCCTTCCCCAAAGCTGGTCATCATGAGCCTTAATTCTGATCCAGCCCCCTAATCCCTTCTGGATCTTTAATAACTTGTATTTACAAAATAAATATTGAGGTAGGAGGAAGATTTGTGCTTGGACCAAGGATTTACTCTACTCGTCAAACTCTTAATACATCCCAACAGCAAGTTTTCTATTAGCACAGCTCTGCTAAGAGCTGAAAAGATCCTTCTTATTTATATTCAGCCAAGCAATAAAAAACCCACAAACCAAACCAACAAACCTAAGGCAAAGTGCAGGCACTGAGTTTTTGAACACAACTTAATACAAATACAAAATGAGCTTCCCAGGAAAGAGAAAAAGGAAAACTAGAAATTCTATGACCTTGAAATAGATATTATTTTTACTGTCAATTAGTCCTTTACGAATATTTGTCAATAGATAAGATTTTTTGAAGACTGCATTTTTAAATTGCAGTTTCATCGTTTCATTTCTCTGAACACATCAGGTGTCACCACTGGAAGAGTGGCCTTATGAGAAGGACAGAAACCTGCAAAACTTCCTGCTTCACCAGACAGAGGGATTTTTTATTATTATTATTATTATTATTATTTATTAGAATCTGAAATGCATTCTAAGACTGCTATTTTTACTTTTAATGTGGATTTTTAAAGGCTCACATTAGACCAGTCTGCTTGGGAAATTTTCTAACGTGCATGGTCAATACCCAGTCACTCCTTGTGTTGCCTGTACAGGGCAGAGCCACTTGGTGTATTTATTTGTAGTGTCGCTGTTTGCAAAATCATCAGAATTATTTTCCTATCTTTGCTGATAAAAACAGCTTAAGCTCTTTCAAAGACGTGAGAATTTAGGGTAGAAAAGCTGTACCTCTAGAGCATTTTTTTCCTCCTTTTCCCAGTATTTCTCTTAATTTCTTTGCACTCCCACAGACGCAACGAAATAATCACCGGAGGTTTCAATGAGCACGAGGTGAAGGGCGATTTCTGCTCCTGTGGAGCTCTTTAACTCCTCGTCTTTAGCTGTTTGTGGATTTGTGACCACCCCGAGGGCGATTCGGCTGAACCCACCGCTGCCCACGGAGGGTAACTAACGGGTGACTGTTTGTACGAGATGGTAACTAACAACCGATAGTAACCAACGGTAGTAGGAGATGGTAACTAAGAACTATCCCCGCGCTGGCAAACAGCGGGAGTGGGAGCAATCCCTTCCGCGGGGTTGGGATGGGAAAGCCGGGGTTCATCCAGGGCAGCGCTGGGATGCGGTGGGAGATTCAGGAGCCGCTCGCTCTAGCCCCCCCGACCTCTCCGAGCCCCGGGCATCGCTCGGGAACCCCCCGGCCCCCAGGGGTCGGGCTTACCGGCGCAGGAGTGCAGCGGCTTGGGCCGGACCAGCAGCGACGGGCACACGGAGTAGAGCGAAAGTTTCTCGAAGTAGTCGCAGGTCTCCTTGGAGAGAATCTCGTCGATCATGAAGGTCTTGTAGCGCCTCCTGCCTGCCTTGGGCCGGCCGGGCGCGGGGAGCCGCGGCTGGGGATGCGGCTGGGATTCGGGAGGGGGCTGGGAATGGGGCTGGGGGTGGCCGTGCATGGCGGGACCCCTGCGCGGGGCTGCCGGGGCCGCGCCCGGCTCGCATGGGCGGCCGGCGGCCCGAGCGGCCCCCGCGGTGTCCCCCTGTGTCCCCTCTGTCTCCCCGCGGTGTCCCCGCTGTGTCCCCACTCCGTCCACTCTGTCTCCCTCTGTGTCCCCTCTGTGCCCCCGCTCTGTCCCCTCTGTCTCCCTCTGTGTCTCCGCTCTGTCCCCTTGGTGTCCCCTCGGTGTCCCCGCTGTGTCCCCGCTGTGTCCCCGCTGTGTCCCCTGTCTCCCCGCAGTGTCTCCCCGCAGTGTCCCCGCCGGTCCCTCCGCGGCCGCTCCGCGCTCTCCCCGCTATATAAAGGCTCCGAGAAGCATCTCTGCCATGGCCTCGCGGCCTTTTTAGGAGGCTCGGGCTGTCAATCAGGGCTCCCGCTGCTCCCCGACGAGCCCCATTGTCACCCCGCACCGGGCTGGGAGGATCCGCCGCTCCTCTCCCCTCCCTGCTCGCTATTTTAAGATACCGGGGTGTGTGGCTTGGCTTGGCTTTTTTTTTTTTTTTTTTTTTTTTTTTTTTTTTTTTTCTTGGTGCAAAAACTGGAAAGGGTCCAGATTGGGGCTGGATTTTTTTTTCCTCCTTTCTTCTTCCTCCGCTCCCCGTCCTCTAGACTGTAATTACTTAAAAAAACCTAAAATGCCGCATCCCCGACCCCGACAACTTCCCCGGACCGGCATCAAACCCATTCCCCGGCCGCGAAGTGCTGGAGAGCGGCAGAGAGAGAGAAAAAAATCCTGTTTATAGGTGCCTTGCACCTATAGGTATATATAGAATATATACCTAATATATAGAAGATGTTTTTCTCCGAAGTGGCGTTACTCGGTCCCCGAGTCCGAGAGGATATTCTGGCGGATCCCTGCTTAGTTCAGCTGGATTTTTCGCCAAGCTGAGCTTTGAGCCCCTTCCTCTGAGGGCAGAGGTTTCCCCACTGAAAATTTCCCTCCCAGGCTGAGCTCTGAGTTTTATTTCTCAGCTCCGTGGCCTCGGACACCTGGTTGAGCCCAGGAATCACCAGGACACCCTGTACTGGGGAATCGGTGGAATCCTCCCAATGAACTGCAGGTTTTCCAGAAGCCGCAGCCGGCTCGCAGGCTTTACATGGGAAAAGAGAGGCTCATTATGGAGATCTGTCACCCCCCAAAAAAATTATTATTTGTAGGCTTCATACAAGGATTTAAATATAATCTGCAAAAAGTCATCAGCCACCCTCAACTCTCATGCTCCGGTGATCCAAATGGCAGCAAACCCCTATTTTACTCGTAGAAAACTCAACCTGTCTTTGCAGAAGGCAACAACCATCTCAAACTCTCCTCAACGATTTGGGCACCTTCTGTTTTGTCAACTGTATTTTTTAAAAGCCCTCAAAAAACTACAAAACTATCTTTGACCTCTTTTGTGAAAGCAATATTTCTTTTTCAATTGAAAGTACCATTTGCCTTTCATTTCAAAGATACATTTGCTGAGTTGGAGAGCCCCAAAATCAAAATAAGATATTTGTGTTGTCCACAGGCTGTCAAAACTGGAAGGCAAAAGCAAGGAAATATCAGACTTTTGATATATCTGTTGAACTTATTTTCTTAAAACTTTATTACTTTAAAAAAAAAAAAAACCAAACACTGCACAGCAAATTATAATAAAACAAAGCTAAAGAAAAATATTTTGCTCATTAAATCACTGGGAGGACATTCCAATTTAAAATAAATTGGCTGGAAATGGTTTTGTTTCTTTTTATTTTGCAAAACTAAAGTCATCTTGGTACCAGGAATTTCACTAGTATGATAACAACTAAAGGGTTCAAGGACTTCTTCCCTCCCTGATGGTATAACTCTTTTTAAATTACTTAAACAGTTGCTTTAATTCCTAAACCAACTATGGATATTTAAGGAGATGAACTGACTTTGTTGTGAATGTACTTTATGAAAACTCACCTCTTCGTTCACACGTAAACCATTTTAAGAGCTACTTTCTTTGCTTTTTCCAGACACTTTATTTTTTTTTTAGGAGACAAAATAATTACCAGCAACGTTACCTTCAGCAATTAGTGCTTCCTGCACATTATTGCAAAGAATATTTTGGAAGCAACATCCTGAGCAAACCACTGATTTAAACCCCGGAGCTGCAGCAAAGCTTTCCCTCCGTGTCCGGGAAGGAGCTGCAGCCCCTCCACCCCCTCCCAAATCCATCCTGCATTCGCTGCCTGTGCAAAACTCGACAGCACAGCAATGTTTCCTGAACTGAGAGCACAACACCGGGAATCCGAGAGTATCCCAAGATCCTGACTAGATCAGAAATCAAAAAGGGAAGCAAAGTGTGGGCTCGCTGAATTCACACACAAACTGATCCCAGGACAAGAGTCTCTGCTTCTCTTTAAACGTTTCCTTCTCCCATCTGAAGAGCTGAATATCCAGAGACGAGGGGCTGGCACCTCTGCCGTGCCCCGGGCACGCAGTGCCCTCACCTGAGCCGGGGGGGGGGTGAACTGGCAGGTGGGATCAGCGCGAAACTTGATTTCTTTTATGATTTTTTAAAAAGCAAGTGGACAGAGCAATACGTGGGTTATGTTGTCTGAAACACACGCTGGCTGTCAATCAAAAAGGGGGTGTTTTGGTCGTGAATAATCAGGGGTTTTGTTTCCAAAATTAATGAAGTGACTGGAATAGCGAACATCTGCCAAGGGGACTCAAACCCCGAGCAGCTGTTGGAGCCCCAGGACTCTTCCCAGGCAGGACAGCCCTGCTGGGAAGTGCTTCTCCCGGAGGTGTCTCTGGGGTCGGGGAATGGGGCCGGCCGGGAGGCTGGGAAGGGAAAGGCGCGTTCGGGGAGGTTTGAGGGCAGAGCCCTGGCGCAGTTTAGGTGCGTGAGCCCGGCACCTGCACGGCGCCAATGCGGGGGGACAGCAGAGACCGGGATCGCTGCCTTTTCCACCGGGGAATTACCCCAGGGGACAAAATCCCGCAATTCACTGACTGAAGCGGTTTTTCAGCCAGAATTGAGGAGGAAAATAGAACTCTGAGCTTGTAGTCAGCAAGGGCTGTTCCTGAGGAGGAGCAGGGAGGGCAACCCGGCACCGGGGCTGGAAGCAGGTCCTCCAGGAGGGCAGTCGTGTTCAGTCGGGAAAGGCACGGCAGGAGACGCTCTGAACTTGCGCTTCTGGAGACGATTTAATTCTGTGACAATTGGTGCTCCCAGGCCCTTTGTGAGCAGCGCTGGAGCCCCAGCGCAGGGCACCCCGGCAAAAGGATTAAGCACCTTAGAGCTGTCTTGTTTAGTCCCAGCACAAACGGTATCGTAAGACAGTGATTAAGGCAAGGGGAATTAAGCTGCTGCTGTATTACTGAAGTTGTTATTTAGGTAGTACCCAAGTACCTGGCTCTGCTCAGGGCAGAGTTAGCTGGTTGTGATTTCTTGCTTCTGTATTTATACATTGCCAAGTACCCTGGGATCGTTTCCCTAAGGAAAGGAATTCTGTGTAGTAGGTTTTCAGCTCACTGGTTTCCACATTCAAACACGAATTTAAAATGCAAACCCTTTTTGACAGAATGGGCAGGACAAACTAAAGTGCCAAAGCCTTAAAGTGCATTGGCTCTTGTTCTGAATTCCTTTTTCCATATCAAAAGGGCAAAGATACCTTTCCAAGCCCCTGACATTACCAGGTTTAATCACTAGAAAAGTCCCTTTTCCAGTGAAATCCAACCACCTTTGAAAACAGATATGTACAGACATAACCAATCCTGCTAAACACCAGCGCTCTGATCTCCAGTGTATGCCTTTTTCGGCGTGATATTGGGTTGGATACTTGATCCAGAATAGAAAAATCCAATGTGTGGCTAGAAAGAGGGAGGCACAATTTGGGCCAGTGTTTCACTCCAGGGGATCCAGAGGCTTTGTCCTCTCAGTGTGAAAGGTCTCAGTGCATAAAAATCCCTTTGAGTAAAAGATCTCAGCATCTGCCTCACATAAATAAAACTAATTTGTAGTATCTGCCCCATGCCAGGAAGACTGTTTTGAAGCCTGTAAGAGTGTAAAACATCCCACATAGAAGGTAAACCCACAGAGCCCTTGGTCCTCTCTGTTCCCCTGACAGGAATGCTTTTTCAAAGACACCTCTGAGCAGGGTCTCCTCCCCATCTCCTGGAAAGCGTCTGGAAAAGCAGGATCCCACCATAGGATGGAGAGGAAAATTTAGTGTTTCTTGACCCTGAACTTTACCTTGGCCCCTTTGCAGATGGCAGGATGGTACCTTGGGGCACTCCAGTGTGTGAGGAAACAGAAACCCCAGAGCAGAGCAGTGACTGCACATCCTCCCACCCCACCCCTGCAGGGAGGCTGCTGCTCCCAGCTCATCTTGACAAGCACATTCACTCCTGGCCCAAGTGACTCTGGAATACAACTCCTCCAAGTCCAGCAGTTTCATTGGAATTTCCTTCCAGCCCCCAAAGCTACGGAGCCTGTCTCAACTCCTCAATGCCATTACTCCCCCTGTCACCTTCAAACCTGTCTGCAGCCTCCTGGGGTCTCACCACACCTCACTCTGAACCCGACTGATTGTCCCCCTATTCCCTCTCACCCCACTGCAGTGCTGCAGCATTTGTGTGGCCCAAACCAGCCCTGGCTCCACTGGCAGGTTTTGTCCCTAAGGGACAGCCCTGGGCTTGGGGCAGCAGCACTACAGAGTAGCCCTTGACATGGTCAGAATAAACCAAGGTGCCAAATTATACTGAAAGCTGAACTGTCAATTGGGACACCTTTGTTTTGTTTCCTGTTCTGCCCCAAGCCTTAAAGCTAATCTGCTTTGCTTAGAGTCAACTTTGAATCATCTGGAAATAGAGTATAATGGTATTTATCATGTGAGTGATCCATTGGCCAGTCCCCAAATTAATTAAGATGCTCTGCTTTAAAGTAATAGTACAGCTAATAACCATTTTTATCAGTGCTGATAGTGGGCTGAGAACACACAAGCCACAAAGTTCATCCCACAGATCGTAAAGTCCCTTAGAAGGAGATCTTGATGCGGCTTCAGATTTACATGGAGAGAAACTGAGGCAAAGGCCTCACTCACCATCGTGCCTGTCCAGGCAGAGCACAGTCTAAATCCCAGTATTTTCCCCCGTGACCTTATTTTTCCCCCACAGCAGCCCTAGGGGCTGTGACACAGTGTCTTGATCTTTTCCCAGTAACCTCTTTGCAGGGACACACACCTGAGCAGCTTCTCCTTTCCTGGGCTCTAGTGCTGCCAAAATCCAACCAGCCCCACCATTGGCACTGGGGTTGAAGTGGTTTCCGTGAGCTCCCCGAGGACGTTGCTGTGCTGGGGCACCAAAGAACAGCCAAACTGGACAGAATAAATGCTAATGAATGCTGAGACAGCCCCACTGGCAGAACAGAGGTGTTTAGAGAGATATTTATGGGGTGCTCTGGTTCTCTGGGTGTTGCACAGACACCGTGCACACCTGAGGTTTTGCCATCCTTCAGCAAGTGGGATTTGTTTATCCAGGCTATGGCTGGTAGGATCTGGGCTCATAAACTAGGGCTAAGGAGTTTGGGAGTGGCAACCAGGAATGCAAAGAGCATTTTATTTCACCCTGAACAGTAAAACACAATGGGGGCACTCGCTGTGGAGCAGAGGTAGTAGATTGTACCAGTCATGGCCAGGCCGCTGCTGAGGAGGCAAAAAAAAAATCCTGGAGAACATCCCAGAAGGCTCCTGTCCTAATCACACCACCTGAGGGGCCAGTCTGGGCAAGACAGAATCACCTGGTCCCCTACTATTCCTCCCAAATATCCATGGGACAATAAATAGTATTTTCCCCATGCATCCATTTCTCCAGTGAATTCCACACTGTTGTGACAACCCACCCCTAAGGGCAAGGAAGCACCAAACCATCCTCATCCTCCCCACAGTGCTGTCCTCAGGATGCCAATGAAAACAGAGACAACTATTTTAATATGGCCAAGGTAACAAAAATCTCATTTAACCCACTTTCCTAGAGGAACTGGAGCCAACAGTGAGGGGAAGTTTCTGATCTCATGAGAAAAAGTGTTTGGAACTGGAACATCTTTCAAAAAGCACCCCCAATTATTGGCAGGGAAGACTTCCCAAATCTAACACTGCTTCACTCTTTAATCCCTGCTCCAGCCTCATTTGGGTGAGGATCCACATGTGAATGCTCACTGCTTCATCCAGCTTTGCCTAAGGCAAATTATTTTTTGCACAAGTCTTGCTAAATCTCTGCCAAGCTGGATGGTAGCATGTTAAAAAGGAAAAATCAAAATATTTCTAACTCCTTCTATAAAACAGCCAGGATGTTTTGGTGTTCTGTGACTGATGCTTTATTCATTATTCAGGGGATTATCTCTACTTTCGTTTTTGCTACAAGACAATTTACCTGCAAGCAGCAAAGATCCCAAACCATCAGATCGGAAGAATGTCTCCAGTCTCCATAGAGACACCAGAAAAACACCAGGATCATGTGAGTTGTACACAAGAAGCCTATTCATCCTGGAATGGGTGGTGTTCCAGGACCTGAAGTAATTTTGACAATCTGCCACTATCTCAGCCTGCAAGAAGCCCAGAGGGGGTTATTGATGCCATCAAGGACTGAGTTTTATTAACGGTTTCTAGACAGCCTTCATCACTCTGGGCTCTGCAGGACCCAAATCCAAACCTGTAGATGGATCTTTGCACAGCCATTCAAGAGAAACCAAGACCACCAATCCCAGAGAGAGCCCAGGGACTGTGTGTCCTACAGGATCCCCTCCCAAAAGGCTGCAGAGAGTCAGGATCTGCCAGTCAGAAGCCCAGTTACCCCAGTATGCTGGAGTAGGACTTGCTCTTCATTTACCCAGGGGCTGTGCTGTGCCGTTCCCTGCTATAGATGTACTTGATTAATACAAGGACAAACAAGGAGAGACAGGAGTTCTGGGAGTCAATAAATAACAAAACATACCAGAATTAGCTGTAGCATTCCTGGGTCTCTGGGGTTCACAGGTAAGGCCAGAACTTTCATTGCCTAATGCTGAGGGAAGGACAGAGAGGCAGAGCCTGATCATGCCTATAAATAGATTAATTCCTTCTAAACAAGGAAAGAGCAAAACCTCAGCTACAGTGAAAAGTCCCTCTCAGAGGTCCTGGGCAAATTTACTCTCCTGAGGAGGCTGCTCACACAAAGGGCTGCTGTGTGCATGGAGCCAGCCAAGAGAGGGGTTGGGGCTTGAGACACAGGAGAGTCTCCCTCCTATTAGAAGTGCCTAATTTGGCTGCCTGTGATGCTCAGTGTCCTTCCTCGACCTGCACAATTTCACATGAAGTTCCTACCTGTGGAACAGTTCTAGAATCCATTCCATGGCCAGAGCTGAAGAGCAGTGCCATTCCCAGAAGGATTTGTTACCTCTTGGGTATTTCAACATCAGCTGGGAGCCAGCCCAGAGCTCCAGGGGTTCAGGAGCTCTGCATGGGAGACTCTGGGATGCTTGGGGAGTGCTCAGGTTCATCACCCAAAACTACTTGTAGCACTGAAACCCTCAGAGCAGCCTTGGACTAAAAGATTTGGTCCTGCAGAATGACCTGACTGCACCACACGTTCTGGAAGCAAATCTGTCAAACTCTGATTGCTCAACACCAGCCAAGGCACCACAGGAACCTGCAATCCTTCAGGCTGTGCCACCGCTCACCCCACAGCTCTGCCTCCCTTCCCCTCTCTGGGCTGCAGTGTGTTCTCAGACAGAGCTTTTTGGGTGCTCCCAGCGCCAGGCAGGGACAGGCCCTGAGCCCAGCCCAGGGATCAGACAGACCAGCTGGTTCCCGTGAGGAACGGGGTGGGGGGTGGGGGGGGATCGGCTCTAATTCCACTGCCATCCAGTGTAATTAGGACATTCAAACACACAGAGCTGTTAAGACCCTGGTGCCAACAGTTAAGCCCCAGAGTTTTCACTGTTTTATCAGTGCAAGGGGAGGTAGGACATCAAACAACTGATGCATGTGTCCAGTGAGTCCAGTCCCCTTGCATTTAAGGAGCACCTCCAAATTCCTTAACTCAGTTGTCCCATTTTTCTGCCCACAGTCTCAGCTTTATGCTTGACCCTGAGCTGTTTGTCTTCTCACCATTACCAATTTCCTTGCCTGCTCTCTCCAGCCCTTTTCCACTGGCATTTCTGGAAGGCTTTAATCCCTGCTGCCAGGGAGCTCAGGAACCTCAAGGCTGGTCTCAGCTGCTCCCTGGTTAGAGGTGCAGTGTCCTTCATTCAGGGCTTAACTCACTGCACAGATCCTGATCATGTCTGTTTGCAAGAAAGAACTGTTCTCATTTGCCTTCCACCTATTTCAAAGTTTTCTTGGAGCAGATAAAGTTCCACTCTCCATCTTGCTGGACAGAACAGCAGCAATTGCAGAGCATCTTTAACACAGACTCAGCCTGAGAGTCTGTCCCTGCTCCCTGTCTGTCTCCAACTTCCATCAATGTTTCTTTGTACTCCAGAGATGCTCCTACTTACTACACTAATATTTTACATTTTAATTCTTCATAGCTCTGCTCTATTTTACGCCCTCATTTCCTATTGTTTTCTTCTTATTACTTTACCAGAGTTGAGGCAACATTTTCCTTACCTAGTCAGCACTTCCTGCTTTACTGTGAAAGTCTCTCTGCTACAAGGAGAAGAAGAAAACGAGATCTCTGCTAAATAAACAGAAGGGGAGCTCATCTTCCCCCTTTTCTAAGAAAGGAAGAGCGCCCAAGTGCAGAAAGAAGAATGTTCTAAGACTTAGTTTCTAAAGTCTTACTAGTTCACATGAGATTTTATTTTCATCAGCCATGGATCCTTGTTGTCGGTAGGAAAGCTCCTTATGAGCTTTGAAGGGTCAGGTCTTTTTAGTCTTAATTCTTCTCTGTATCTTACCCTGTGCTTTGTGTATTAAAAAAAAAATATTGTTTACCACAATTGTAGCTCTAAAGTCTAGGAGAATACTAATATTAAAATAGGTATATACAGTAAGACATGGAAGAAGAGTCAAGGCTTATAGAAAGTCTCCTGTTAAGAAACCAGAAAGAAATGATTCAGAAGCAGCTAGAGAATAAATAAAAAGATTTTAATAATAAAATTTTTCACAGTAAAATACATTTCCACTTATTACGACTCCTTCATAGCCTGTTAGTAATTAATAGTAATAAAGTAATTACAGTGAGATGTTTGCTCCTGGATTAACAGAAATAGGATTTATTCCCTTATGTTTTAGAGTAGAATAATAAATAATGTATAAAGGAGATATAGAACATCTCTGCTGCAATTCTTTCAGGAAAAACTTCTGGGTAGACATGGATGGGCAGCTGGGGTGAGGAGGTTGGGGCTGACAATCCCTGGCAGGAGCAGCACTGGCTGAGGGCCTGGCAGGGAGGTGGCAGAGCTTGGTCTGGGTAAGGCTGGATCCTGGCATGCTGGATGTGAAACCACCCCAAAGCCAAGGGCATGGTTTAGCAGCAAGCAGAGCTGGCCTTGATTATCTGGGCAGAGGAAAGCAAGGGACCAACTTCATGGACATCAACCAGCTGAGAGCAGCTGCTGGCCCATTCCAGAGGGACAGTTTCCAGCCTGGGCCTTGCCCATCACCAGAGCAGCTGGGGGAGCTGTAGGACAGTGAGGGGGAGTGAGGGCACTTGGCCATGGAGGGAGAAAAAAGAAGCAAATGGAGCTCTTAACAGGAAGGGGAGGAGGAATGACTGTCCCTGCGTGGAGGGGTCTCACTCCAGTCTCTGGTCTGGAGTCTCCAGTCCCATTCTTTTTTGTGCTGCTGCTTTGACCTGCAATTCCCAGCTGTCTGTGGCACTACCTGCACTTCAGTCTTCCACTCAGCCCTTGCCTTTAGCTGCTATGTTTCTGCAGGCCTGAGTGGGAAAACTCCCAAGGTCTTCCAGAATATCGGGATTGTGGACAGGATCCAGTTTAACAGATGAACCCTCTTCCATTGCCTGCAATGGGGCTCCACTGATACAGGATAAGGATCTGTCTTGTGATCCAGATGAGGCAAAGCTTGAGAATAATTACCAGCTAATTAGGTCTCCATGGTCCAACTGTTTTCTTGGTTGAATAAGTAACTGGTTAACAATAAAGACCTGCTCTGAGTTAGAGAAGCATCCGTGAGAAAAGTTGATCCTTTAAACTTACAGTGTGAGTTTTACATTTTTATTTCATATATATACTAAAGGCATGACAATGACATCCTGAGTCAGGCAAAGGAGAGTGACTGGAGACGTACTGGCAAGACAGAAATGATTGTTGGGAAAGGCAAAGAACAGGTTAAAGGGTTTTCTCTGTTCCTAATTGTTTTAAGCAGAACTGGTATGGCCACATTTCTCCAAGATGCTCCTGTGTACAGGAGAACAAACAACTCTGTCATGTTCCAAAGGGCTCTCTGGATCTGAGGCCCCACTTCAGGCAATGAGTAGGTTTGTTCATCTCGTGCCCAGCTGTCACTTTGCACACATCACTACCAGAGGATGTATTCCTGGATTGTGGGCTGGGATAAACTGGGCTGGTTCTGTTTGCTTCCACAGGGCTCAGCCAACTTTACATGGGAGATCCAGGTCTCTTGGGTGAAGGTGCACGGCAGCTGCTGCTTTCTTTCTCCTCTGAGGGGGGGTTTGAGGTCTTGGTGACTTGCACCCAAACAATCTGCAGAGTGGGCAAAGGACTGGGCTGGGGGTGTTTGGGAATGTTACCCCATTGTTACAAACACTTTCAGCTCTAGAATAAGAATTTATAACTGTTCTAAATACATGCAAACAGAAGAGAATGACAATCATGGAATCCCAGGACGGTTTGGGTTGGAAGGGAGCTTAAAGCTCATCTCGTTTCACGCCCTGCCATGGACAGGGACACCTTCCAGTGTCAAAACCCAGACTGATCAGAAGTCCTGGACTCTTCTGACCTTTTCACACCACACTGCAAACTTGGAGAGCAGCTTCCAGGTCAGAGTGACAGCAATCTGTCTTCCATGACAGACGGCAGGGGGATCTCCAGAGCCTTGTCTCCCGCTGGATCTGGAGTCCCTGTATTAGCAGAGGAAGGTCAGCAGAGCTTCCCTAGTTTTTCACAGTTATCCATATCCATCAGGTCCCTGGTTTGCACACCCTGCATGGGGCCTGCCCACGCTGGGGGGGTGGGTGGTCACAGCCTGTCTGAGGCATTAATGACCTGAAATGCTGAGTTTGAGCAGACTGAGTCCAACACAGGGGAGTGGGTGTGTCGGGGCAGACGGCACCACAGAAACCTGGATGCTGGCTGGAGGGGCAGGAAAACAAGTGTGCCTTTGGTCTGCCTCGGCCTCAGATGCCATCCCAGCCATGCCCAAAGCCCCAGACAGGGCTGCCGTGTTCTCAGAACCAAGAGCCTGTCCCCTGGGCAAGTGCTGGGTCACAGACATGCGGGTGATTCGTGTTAAAAGACAGGCAACACAACTCTTCCATAAAAGTCCACCAGACAGACACTTTAACCCCTGTAATCCCTTCCTGTGGTGTGTGTGACGCCACATAGATTTATTAATTAAACCCTGTTATCCGGTGGCCACTGTCAATTAAGTGTTTCCTTGTAGCGTGCATAACGAGGGCTCATTCATTAGCAAATGTTTCCATTACATTTAAGGCTGGGAGTCTCTGAGCACTTCTCTGCCCCAAAAAAGAAGTACAGAATTGGTTGTGGTTTGAGATTGTGGGTGAGGGGAGGGGATGGAGAAGCGAAAACCAGGAGGGACAGATAATGGAGCTGTTGCTCTGTGAACAATTAATAACTGATAATTGCTGTGCCCTGGGAAGGCACAGTGCTGTCTGCAAACAACTCTGTTTCAGGGGACAGATGCAATTCCTGCTCCGCCACTTGCCAGCATTGTGATCCCAGAAAAATTGCAACACACCTTTTTTTTGTTGCTGCTGTCGGCTTTGACAGCTCTCTGGAGAAGTGTGAGTGCACTGGAGAAGAATAACTTTCATGCAGGGCCTGCATCTTGATCCATGCCTCTGGAATGGGCCCTCACTTCAGGTGCCAGTGAGGGTTTGACTCAATAATTCATTGCAAAATATGCTGATACTTCTAAAAGTACCAGCTTCCTGAGTTCTGGTACTAGAAATAGGATCACATCTCTGTCAGATAAACTCTGATGGCTGAGAAACTAAATGACCAAAAGATTAAACTAAAAAAAGCGCCAGAGGCTTCTTTCAAGCAGTGTCTGTAATAATAAAAACTTCATGATTTTAAATGAGTGCTTAAAGTCTCTTCAGACCCGATGGGATTTTTATATCATTGGGTTTCGGTAAAACTGATCTAATAGAATAATTAATCCACTCGGAATGTTAGCAAGAGCTCTTTCCAGCAGCTGCCTCGAGAGAAAGAGGGAAAGGATAACTGAATCCAAAGCTTTTAAGTGCATTCCTGCCAGTTGTGCGGGAGCAGCTGCTGGGAGATGGAGCTTCAGTTCCACCTTCTGGCAGAATTTGCAGTTGCAAGCGCCTTTTAAGAACGAGATTTAAATTAAATATATATATATATATATATTCAATTAATCCAAGGCTGAGATAGGGCTCCTAGTGAGCTCAGAGCTAAGTATGTCAGACAAATCACAAAGTCTGCATATCAAGGAAAAAACTAATCAAAGCCTATTTGGAGATAATGACAAATAGTCAAAGAAATAATACTCAGCCGGTAACTTTTGGCTGACTTAGCCAGGAATGACATTACTAGTGCTGCAGTGGTGTTAGGTTTTTGTACAATGATCTCAAAGCTTTACATTTATTGCACTGGCAAGAGAAGAGGAAACCTCTTGTAGAGAGTCAGTAGCTGCCAGAGGCCAGTTATGGAGCCTGGAAATAGATGGGAGTGGAAATTCGGCTCTGAGGCTGAAAGGTCCTCAGTAGGTCCTGGGTGGTGTCCCCGTGTTGTTCCCTGCCTGCTGGAGCACTGCAGGAGGCTGGAATGCCAGGGCTGGGGAATGGAGTCAGCAGCAAATCCTGAAAGAATCCCCAGCAAAGATCTGAGTCAGATGTTCCCCCTCTCCCAGGTCCGCAGCCAGACTGAGGGAGCTGTTACCCCTGAGCACATGGAAAAAGAGACCTTATCAAATCAGAATCACTGGGAAAAAGAGACAGTGCCATCTGGCTCCTCTGGAGAGAGCTGGAGACCACGCTGGCACTGTCTGTGCACTCCTCCTTCCCCACACATTCCTGGGACATTTCTAATCATAACTGTGAATGGTATCCCACAGGGCCTTTCTGGGATCAGGTTCCCCTCTCCAAGTGCCCAATCCTGGGTTTGGAGGCAGCAGAGCTCCAGCTAAAATCCATTGAAACGCAGCCTGTTGGAGCTGGTATTTCATGGAGGGCCCATTAATAAAGATTTGAATTGAACATCACTCAGACTTTCAGGGTATGGTTGGATCTATTCAAAGCTGCAGGTTTTTAGGGAAGCCAGCAAAAGACAGGATAAAATGACTTTGTCCTTTCTTCTGGATCATTCTACAGTAACACATTTATATAATCAATTATGGGGAGCAAAAAGTAGGATTATTTTCAAGAAGCCCACTTTGCTTTCCACCCTCTTTAGTCTGGCATGTTCACACAATTCAGAGTGGATTGAAGAGATAACGAGTAACAGAGCACATGGCCTTGTCTGCTCAGTTTATTATCCTGCATTCCTATCTGACTATCTAATCTAAGATGCTCTTAAAGGACCCATCATCAAAATATTTAAGTGCTGCCACAGGATCTAATTACTAATCTCCAGGAAGAAACACTGGCTTTGCTGCAGAGGTGGAACAAACTCCCTTAAATCTTTCCAAAGGCTGCAAAGCATACGTGTATAAAACACAAAACTGCCTCTCGTGTGCATGTCTGTGAGCACTCAGTGCATGGTGCAACATCAAACTATTGTTCTGTCAGAAATTGGGGTGTTGTTTTACTCGGCACGAGACCATGAGTCACTCAAACTGAGCTGGACTGCGGCCAAGGAATGGTTTAGCTTGGCCTGTGTTATTTATCATTTTCATTATTGGTTGTTTTTTCACTGAGCTTGTTACCACAGAATTTGAGTGCCCTGCAAGTA
This sequence comes from Chiroxiphia lanceolata, assembly GCF_009829145.1. Lineage (NCBI taxonomy): Eukaryota > Metazoa > Chordata > Aves > Passeriformes > Pipridae > Chiroxiphia > Chiroxiphia lanceolata. The sequence continues at coordinate 6,748,988 of NC_045659.1, read as the reverse complement.
CTGCTGGATTCATTCTTCCAACATCCACAGACCAGGCAACACTATCCTTTTCTTCACACATGGGGAACTGGAAGCAAAGATGAAGGATGAGATTTGTCCAGGGAAATAAGAGTGATTTTCAGGGCAGCACTCCAAATGCAACCAGATGTCTTGTGTCATAGTTCTTCCCTGCAGGATCTCTGCTCATCCAAATAGAGTACTTTCCTTGTCTCCTGGCAAGCCAAGGACAGGTTCACCAGCTGGACCAAGTACAATCATAGCCAAAGTCTCATCCTTCTGCTCACAGAAGTTATGGAAACTCTTAAGGTGCAACAGGCCACAGTAACAATGTTGGATACAGACCTGTTACAGGCCACAGAAAATGGGGGAACACAAGATTAGGGAACGAGCCTGGGATGAGTCCTTTATGCTTGTTATAGAAACCATCTTGCCTAGATCTAGGTGTCTCTCTTATTCTGTTCCTAAGTCACTACCAGCCTTATATTTGGTTCCTGCCTATCAGGAATATCAGAACTATCCTGCATATCCATATTTCTGGATAATTCTTCCCCACAGACAGGAACAGCCCCATGAACCACATCCACATGTCCCAGAAAGAAGGGAAGACACTAGAATTCTTCACTCCAACTCAGTCCACACAGTGTCTCTCAGCTCTGTTTGATTTCCTTCAGCCTAAGTAGGATTTTCCCCAAAGCATTGTCAAGCCTTGGGTAGGCACAGGCTGATTTAGGGTTTGGGTGGATGGGGCAGTTTCCAGCCAAAAATGAAGCTATCAGAGCCAACTTCACTGGAACTGAACTGGCACCCTCATGTTACACCAGCGTAACTGTGTTCCTGGACAAATGTCTGTAGACAGGGCTGCCCAGTCTCCTCTTAACCACCACCACCCACTTCCTCCCATGGACAGAAGGATAACCCATAGAACCTGAACCCCAGCCCAGCCTTCTCATCTCACTATTCCAGTCACCCTCCTACCAAGCAACAGCAGCACATTCCTACAGTCAAAGCACGTCACAAAGTTATCCAATGGCTCAGTGCAGGTGTCCTTGGACAGCCCCGATCAGTGATTTTGGGGTGAAACAGCATCTTCAGAAAAGCAACTCCAGAGCCTTCATTTGATGGCACCTGAAACAGAGAATTCAGCAGTATGCTCAGATGTGCTACTGTAAATTTGCATCTCATTTGAATGCATTCAGCTTTAGCATCTCACTGCAGATTTAGTAAGACTGTTTGGCATTTGATTTCTAATGTTACAACTTTTACTAATTATTTTGCTTTTTCAGTGCATTTATAAAAGTGATTTTTTTTAAAAAAAAGTAATTAGTTTGTGAACTTTTATGGAGAGCAGGATTAATTATCTGTAAAAGTATACATTAGTCATTGGAGAGATATTTTAAAATGTTCCATCTCATTCCACCCCCTGCCGTGGGCAAGGACACCTTCCACTAGACCAGGTTGCTCCAAGCCCTGTCCAGCCTGGCCTTGGACACTTCCAGGGATGGGGCATTTTCCTCCTTGTATTCTCTCATAATCATATCATTACATTTGTTACTTTAAGAACACTAAAATGTAAACCAGTCCAGCCTAGAAGTGTTCAAGTTGGGAAGGACAAAAGAAGGACTTTAATGAAACTGGGACTAAGTGTTGAAACTATCACTAAAAAAACCAAACATGCCAAGCTTAGCAAATCACTTCAACTCCAGCCCTGGGAGGGAGGTGGGAAGTGGGGTTGTCATGAAGGTGGGCAAACGGAGAGAAGTGCCTGCAGGCAGCACCAGCATGGCCTTCAGCTCCTGAGCCTGGCATTCCCAGACCTGAATCCCTCGGCCTTCCACAGAGAGCTCATCTAGGATGCCAAGCCCACGATCCCCGTTTAAATCCACCCTCCTGTTCCATAGAGTGTCACCCACTGTGCCACTGCTCTCCTGCCACCTCTGCTCTCCTGCCACCTCCGAGGGTGTGAGCTCAGCTCTGGAGGTCCCAGATGTCCCGCGGTGAGGGAGAGCCGGGACACCGCTGGAGGCCGGGATACCGCTGGAGTGCAGAACAGCCCGGGAACAGCAGGGGGAGGTGTCAGGCTGGGATAACCAAGGAGAGGAGGCAAAGCAAGGGAAGTTCCCTGCCCTGAGCTGTCAGACGAGGCGATCACCGGGTCCCTTTGGGGCTCCCGCTGACACCTGCGGGGACAGCGGACCCCAAAGGTCACTGTGCATGAGGAATGAAAAGGGTTTACAGGGGATAGACACACGGTCCTTGGGCGCAGTTGGGAGCTCTTGAGAGGACAGAGCCACTGTGGGGACAGGGAAATGCCTTTGGGGGCATTTCTGAGTGCTGCTGATGTCCCCTCTCAGGGCTAAAGGACAAGGATAGCGCTGCCACCTGCCCCGCGGGAAGAGGACACAGCTCTCCCCCTCCCAAAGCAGGGATGCTCTCAACACCCAAATGTTCCAAAGAGCACGTCTGGAATCACTTCCAGCAGCAGCTGGAAGCTGTCAGGAGCTGCAATGATACACAGTTGTTTAATTCTCCTGAGTCCATATCCTTTGGCACTGGGGAGCTGTCAGTGGCCCTCCAGCTCCTCGGCACAGATCCCAGCACACAGCCCTGGATGCTGCTTGTCACATGTAACACTTGGGATGGCACAGGAAGCATCAACATCTTCAGCCCTGCCCTGATGTGTCCAGCACGAGGAAACAACTATGGCAAGTTCACTGTAACAGCAAGAGGCATGAAAAGGAAAAGCTTTGAATACTCGAAGAGCCTAAAACAACAACCCTCTAATAGAGTCATAGAATATTCTGAGTTGGAAGGGACCCACAAGGATCACCAAGTCCAACTCTTAGACCTGCACAGGACACCCCAAAGGTCACACCATGTGCCTGAGAGAACAAATCTGCAAGAGAAGAGAAAGGTTCAGTCACAGTTTATCTCACCACCAGGCACAAGGGAAGATTCCATTCCAATAGATCCAGAAGATTTCTTTCCAATAGATTCTTGATGATTATCCCTGTGCCAAACTTTAAAATCAATCCATCTTTTCATGAGAAATCCATTCAGAAATCTCTTTGCAGCAGCTGTATTTTTAACATTCTCTTGTGATATATCCTGGAAGAAGAAAGCAGTATGAAAGTACCCAGGACAGACTTCTATTTCACCTTTATATTCTTGGTACCTTGTGCTCTCTTACCAACACAGAATAGCTGGATTTGTCATGGAAGATGCTCCTTTTTGTTCCCCTGTCTCTCTGCCAACACCTTTGCTTGCTCCTGGCACTGAAGGAGTTAAGCAGACTGGACTGTGCATTTTATTCAGAGCACAGAGAGTGAGGATTCTTGCTGATTATCCCAGTGCTGAACTCTAAAAGCTTTTAAAGCTGAACTTCCTCTGGAATCATGTTTGCATCTTCCCTTTCCGCCTCCAGCAATGCCTCTGAGGTCAGAGTCTTGACCCAGGATGGATGGGATTAGAGCAGGAGGGAGGCTGATGCCTGCAGCCAGTCACTGTTTCAGAGTGGGATGGTGCTCCCTGGACTGACAGGAAGCAGTGAAATGTGAGAAAAAATGGAATAAAAATAATAGAAACCAAACAAGAATGTTGAGAAGTTCTGGGGAAAAGAGGAGCCATGGAAGTCCGTGGGATACAGCAGGACTGCACTCACACAGCAGTGGCTCCGGGGGCGGGAGTGAGACCTACAGAAAATGCAAAGGGATAGCAGGGAAATCACTAAACCAGGACCACATTCCAAAGGATACATCTAAGGGTTCAGCTCATGCTGCAATAAACAGCCAGATGGCCACGTATCCCAGAGAGACACTGCTGGGAAAGGAAATGGAGAGGGAGAGGGGGAGAGCAGGGTCACTTACACAGGACTCCCATTCCCAGCGAAAGAGGAAAAGGAAATGCAGATTAAGAGGGGCCTTCCTGGCCCCAGCCCTGGCTCAGCCAGTGCAGGCCCAGAGGCAAAAAAGCCAAAGAATGTCTTTGAACCTCTTGTGTTCACATATTTTTGTTGCCCTCTTCCTTCTCATTCTCCCCCACCATTTTAGCTCCATCTTCCCTTCCTTGCACACCGGCCCTCTCTCCACTCCTGACAGTTTCCCTGTGCTTTTCCAGAGGCCCAGAACAACGATTTACAGCACCCTGGGCCATGTGTCAGGGTCTCATGTCCTCCTTCCTCTGGAGCTCCCAAGCAGAGTCTCTCACATGTCACAGTCAAACAGAGGGGAAGCAGTGAGACAAGTCTTTACTCTTACAAAAAAAGTGTTCTCTGACATCTCCAAAGATCCACAGGATCTCCCAGACTCATCTTCCCCACGGAAAGGGGAAAAAATCAAACACTCTCCTCCTATAAAGTCATGTAGGCTGGACTTCCCAGAACAGGACAATTATGGAAAACAATGTGAATTTTAGATTGCATCAATTAGCTCAGAATTAGCTCAGATGCCTTCTTGTAGGTGTCTGAGAACTCACAATGTGATCTTGATTCAGTCATCCATCCTGCCTGTGTCTCAGTTTCCTTTGAAGCAGGGAAGAATTCTGACCTTCCTTTGTATAGGACCCCCAACATTTTGTGTTGAAAAGAGCAAAGCAGTTTAAAGACACATTATTGGATGAATCAGATGCCATTAGTGTCTTCTCTAATCAAGGTTTTAAAAGCTTCAGTCCTTCAAACAGTGGTGAAGGTAAGAAACATCACTGAATTCCAAAGCAGGAGGGGTTTGTTGCTCTTTGGGTTTTTACTGGGCTCTTTTTCTGGCTTCAGTTGTAGGTTACACACTGAATATGGATTCTTTTATCCTGTTCAGGTAGGATGGATCAAAGACAAGCTTGGACAGAAGGCAGAGAGGTGAGAGAGTATTCTTTACACATCCTTCAGTGGCTCACAGACAGTGCTGACCCACAGGGTGAAGGGCAGCAGCAGGAAAGGCAGAATCACAACTACCTGGTGCCTCAGCCAGCTGGCAAAACAAAAGCCAATAAAACAAAAAACCCCACAATATTGTTCTGTTTTGCTTTGATAAAACTCCTTTGTTGAATAGTATTGTATTACCTGTGCAGAGGCCTTGAGTTTTCAATTAAAATTAAATAACTCTGGGAAAATGAGGGAGCTGTGTTATATAGAAAGTGCCTGTTTAAAGGCATGAAAAATTTGGGTGTTAAATCAACATTAACCAAGTCCTTTTACTTTCTCTGCAGTTGGAAAGAGTCTCACGTGGAAAAAATCAACAGGAGCTGAGTGTCCCATGTTCAGGTACAGACTCAAAGCACTCCTGGAAAGCCAGTCCAGCCTTAGACCTCCTCTCTAGCCCTGGACACCCCACTGAGCTGCCAGACTGCTCTGGGATCAGGGAAAGGGGCTGGAGCAGCCAATGGAAAGGGAAATAGTAGGAGCAGTATGGTCTTGTCAGTGGGAATGCCAATGGGACTCTTGGAGAAAGCAGTGCCAGAAGCCATCACTCAGGACCTATTCCCAGTCTGGCTGTAAAGGGCTGACTAAGGTTGTTCTGCCCAGGAATATAAAAATGTAAGAGATACAACCTGTGAGCAAAGGCTGCTGAGCAGAGGGACTCACAAAAACCAGGTTGCAGTTTGCACTCCCTCCACCACCCTGAGAGTTTAATACACTAGGCTGATTCATCCAGGCTTTAAAAAAGTAATATATTCAGAAAAGGGGAAACTAGACTGGATTTGCTTTTTTCCTCTTTGTTCTGTACACCACCTACTTTAGGTTGAATGAGGAATTATTTCTTCTAAGCTTTTAATTCTAGCATTGCTGTTTGTAAATTATTTTCCCTCTCCACAGAGGGAGATTAAAGCCTGCTGTGAGGAAGATGTTGGTAGTACTTCTGTCCCTGGGTGCCTGAATGACAGGGTGCAGCAATTTGAGAAGTCAGCATTTTTAGGCTGTTTGCTTTCATCCTCGCTTTCAATCTGCTTTAGAACCTGCTGACTAAGCAGGGAAAATAAAGACACTGGGGTGGAGGGGCTGGCTGAAGCAGAGGAAGACAACAGACTGCCATAACACCTTGTTAAAGGATCTCTTTTGTACTGACACTGCTAATCATGTTGCAGATGGTTTTCCCCATCCCTTCAATCCCATGAGCAGGAGCTGAATATTAAAAGAGTGGTTTCATGGATAAAATAGTAAACCAGATCCTGCAAATTGTAAACCAGACTCTGCAAGTTTTATAGCTCATCTTTAGTAAGTCAATGTGTGATAACTCAGCCGTGCAAAACCAATTTATTTCCTGCCTTGCCCCGTGCAGACGCATCTCTCGGTGCCTCCCGTGACCCACCAGCGTCTCCCCACGGGATTTCTGTGTCTCTGACACCTCAGTGGGGAAATCATGGTGTGAGCTGAGTCCTGGAGCTCAGCCCTTGGCCATGGCTGTGCCATTCCCCTCCCAGCCTGGCAGATCCCTCCTGGCACCTCGAGGAGCAGAACCTGTTTCAGCCCTGGAGCCCCAGAAATTGAAACGCCCTGTCCGGAAAGATTTAATAAAATAGTCTCTCACCCCCAAAGATGGGCACCCAGCCATCCTCCCTCTGCCTCTGCCTAGCAGCACACCTCGGCTGACGGGTGATCAGAGACCAGGAAAGAGAATAATTCTTCTGAGTCAAAACAGTTGTAGCATAAAAAACATTTGCATTTCTGGGCTGTAGCAGTAACTGAGAAAAGTGCACGTCTCTACCTGCCACAGCATTTGCAATATCTCATACTACACGACAGCTCAAGGGAAGCAAGCTTTCCAATGGAATTTGCCCTGACTTCCTCCCCTGTCCTGCTGTCGAAGCCAGAAATCCCAACCTGCACCAACAGAATATAAAAGTTTGAACAGTATATTTGTTGGAGTTTTCCTTGACTCACTCAGTGATGTGTAGGAGATTTTTATCATCATCAGGAGCATCTCAGAGCCCCAGCTGTGGCCCAGCAGTACCAGCTGCTGGACATATGCAGGAAAACAGCAACAGGTTCTTCCCAAGGAAGTTTATGTGTTCAGGTGCTGAGTCCTCCTGGTGTCCCATACACATTCCTACACCTTCAGGAAGGCATTCCCCTTACAATTATCTTCATTCTCTGGAAATAAAGCCAGTTCATATGAAAATAAGACCCCCTAAACCATCGAGCTGAAAAACAGACCTAGATCTTTGCTCACTGATAACAGAAAAAGGTTTAGGTCCATTACAACTGGTGAAAACTTTCCAGAGGATAGTGCCAGTTAACTGGGGAGAACCTTTGAGACAATCTTTCATGTTGCTTAAAAATCCTGTCGTTTGGATGCCACACTTCAGTGCTAAACAGTGATGAAGAAAATAAGAAACCAACCCCAAAAAAGTCAAACAAAACCCCCAAACCAACTTGGTTTTTTGTACGGCTGTCAGATACACAGGATTTTTTGTTGGTTTTGCTGTTGTTTTTCCTTCCAGCAGATTTTATCCGAGCAGGAGTGAAGAACACATACACTTTCCCAGGTTTCTGGGTATCCTGCAGCAGCTTTGATGAGGCAGCTCTGTGTCCAGGACTCCTGAACATATCCATTGGGTATATTAAGCTCATCCCTACAGCGCCTGCAGAGCAGGACTGAGGCTGGCAGGGAACTCTGGAGCCATTAACCATGCAGCTCACAGCCAGTGTGCATATGCAGAGTGACTCAGGTGTTCAGATGTACTGCACAGAATTCCTGAGCAGGAACAGGGCAGTTCTCCTCCTCCCCAGCAACAAACACTGTCCTTGGGAGAGGGATTGGATGAAAGGTTAGAAATGCAGGAACCAAGCCCCTAAGGTGTGTAGCAGCCACCAGACATGTTATTTTAGGGCTCCAGCTCTACCTGTAAGATGGTTTGTACAGCTAAAGAATTTAGAAATGTGCTGCAGGGATTCCAACCCACCCTTTGGCAACTCCTTTGGTTCTCTCCCACATCCAAGAGTCCTCAGTTGGAGCAGACCCTTCAGTGCAATCCAGCAGGAGCTGTGGGCACTCTCACACCCCCTGTCCAGGTTCTCCAGCTCAGGGGATGTTTTAAGGCCCCTCCATTCACCCCTTGTTCTGCAGCCATGCCCAGTGCTCACCTTTGTGATGGGTCACACCCGAGGAGTTGCTGCAGTGATCAGGGATCATTTCCTAGAGACACAAAACAAGGCTTTGCCACTCATTTGAATGTCAGTCTTCTTTCCTTGGACAGGACTCAGAGCTTGCTTTGTGTTTGCCCCCTTCCACTCTGAGGCATTGCAGAACATTCACACACACCCCCACGGCAAGTGGGCTCCTCTCAGGGATGGAGGCAAATCCTGAACCTCCAGGTATGGAAAAAGCCTCATAAGGCACTTTGTGCTCATTCATGGGAAGCAACAAAAGGACAAAATTCTGCCTCTTCCTCCTTCTCATCAGTAAATATGTTCATTCCTCAATATAAGAAAGAAAAAATGTGGCAAGAAAGAGCAAAAGGAACAGAGATCTCTCTGAAAGGAGTAACAAAATTCCAGCAACTGAACAGCTCATATTTTGACACACTAAGTTATTAAATTTTGAGAACTGGTGAAATATCTCTCTAGACATAGCACTGCATCCTGAGTGCCAGGATAAATAGCAGAGGCTTAGGCAGCCTGATTTTCCACCCAGATACACAGTCCAGGAGCTCAGACAAGCCTCTCACTGCTGCTGATGGAGAGAATGTTTAGGAAAAGCCTCCAAAGGAGAAGGTGGCTCTGAAGGCAATGGAACCACAACGCTGCCCACAAGCCAATGGATGCTGTTCAATGACCATGGTTTAGAGATCATTAAATCTGTACCTCACTATTCCTGTGAGCTCTTCCCTTTCCTATGGATTTCACTGGAAGCTCAGGAACCTCCACCCACACAACCCCCTCCTCCAGCTTCTGCAACCTGCTGCATTCCCAGCTCCTTTCTGTTCCAAGGGAAGCTGATGGGAACCACTCCCACAGGCCAAATTTGACACACTGCATCACCACACTTGGCTTTGCACTTGCAACCTGAAATGTGCCATGAATCCAACTAGACTGTAAATTTAATATTTCACGATGGAACTAAATTGTTTTTATCCTGCAAATGGCTGGGAGCATCACTGTTAATAACTAATAATCATCCCTTGCACATATGGAGCATCTTTCATTCAAAGGTCTCAAAGCATTTAATAAGCAACAATTAATTAACCCTGTAACATCTCACTGCTGTAATTAAATCATCTATATAAGGAATAATGGCACCACTGGTGATTCCAGTTCCAGTAATTCCATCAAAAAGCAGCAGATATGTCACAGCAGTTCACAGAGCAATGCAACAAATGGGGCAGCCTTAGAAAGAGCCTAAAAAGTTCTGTATTAAGCCCTGGAGAGGAATTCAGGAAAGGAACGTGTCTAGGTAACTCCTAATACTGCAGGACTGCTGGGCAGCATGGTTTAATACTTCTGTTTTATAGCTCTATTAATCTCCAATATAATTCTGTCCATCACGTTCACATTTGGTTAAAAGTACCCTGTGGAATCCCCATAGAATTCCCACAGAAACAGCCAAGGTTTTCAACTTCTGAGCACAAAGTTTATGGATCAGTTAGGCCAGACTGCCACAGAGAAGGCAAATGAGTTTGGGTGTCGAGCTGATGTGTTTAAAACACCTTTAAGACTTTCAGGTGAAAAAGAAATACCATTTAATGCTATTATCTCAGACTCCAGGGTGTTAAGGGAACAGCCTTTGTCTCACAGCCCCTTAATGTCAAAGTGTTTATTGGACACTCTCACCAGGCTGGTTTGGAGATAGTTCCTGTTCCTTTATCGGTTTGGAGGAAGCTCCCTCCCATGTCTTCTTTTTCTAGAGGTGCATTATCTTCCTTCCTACCCTTTTCTACCTCCTTTTCAGCAATAGCTGTCCTACCTTCCCATACAATTACGATATTTCAGTCCAAGACAAAGGGAATTTGTTCCTTTAGAGAGCTTCCCTCTGCACACAATGCTTTAAAGCATCTGCCCAGATTTATGTAATCTGACAGCTTCAAGATGGAACAATACTAACAGTAATAATAATGGCAAGACTTGCTCTTTTTCCCAGCAGCTCTCGCAGCAATGCAGTGTTCTTCATCAACATTAATTAAGTCTTAAACCATTGCCAGTGTTCCTGTAAATGGGAAATCTTAAGCACACAGTGTTTAAAAGGACTTACAGGGTATCACAGGAGTCAGTAGCACATTTAGAAACAGAGTCCAAATATCCAGACAATTGTGGCAAGGCCTAATTTTTCCTTATTCTTTTCCACAATGTGATTCAAGTGTGTTTCCAGTGTGCTGATTGATAAGAAGCAGCTGTGCTTCATGCCTTGCTGCTCCCTTTCTCCTTCCAAGCCCACATACCATCAGACTGGATCAACCCCCAACACTGCACTCCAAAGCAGGGCTTGAAATGCTAAACCTTGGGATCTCATACCCAAGATTCCACAGGGTGCGGGACCACAGACCCTTGAGATTGAGTTCCCTAGTATTGTCAGGCAAAAATCACACAGCAAAAACGGACCAAAATCATACAGGTATAATTTACCATCATTTTATTGAACCCAGAAGCTCCAGAACAACTTAAACCAGTCAGAGCTGTGGTAGCAAGACTCGAAGGAAGCCTTTAACATGCATAAAACCATCAGGATCTGGAGTTTCATCAACATAAAAAGATGAATATCTTGCTTCCACATTTATGCCAATCTTTGGAAGAGGTTCAAGACAAGACTGGGGATGAGATTTTCCCCACACACTTACTCTGTTGCCCAAACAAAGGAGAGTCAGGTTATTTCCATCAATCTCAGAAATATCTGCTGTACAAAGAGCAGAGTTGTGGCAGTGCCTGGACCTGAAGGGTGACCCTGCCAGAGTGACAATGTGACAGCCAGTCAGGAACAAAGGAGCTCACTCAGGCTGGGTTTGTACTGCCCCAAATCACTGCAAAAGCAGCAGAAAAGAATCGACTTCTTGTCTTGGAAGGCTGAGGATGCTCCAGCTGTAACTTCAGCTGGATGGGGAACCAATACTTGGAAATTTCAGCATTCTTCAGCCCCCAGTTCCTCCTGAATAGGCAACTAATGAGCGGCATAAAATGTGTTGTTAATGAGAAACTTCTAAAATGCCAGACTTTCCCCCCACTCTGGCTCGAGTCAGCAGTTCTGCAGGGCCTGGTTCAGGTTGCACAACCAGCCCTGGCAGCAGAGCTCTGAGATTTCAGATGTTCAGCCAGTGTTTAACCCACTGCTAAGAGACATCAACATCTTTTTCGAATTTCTGACAGCTTGCTCCTGCTAAGAAACATTTGAGCTCTGTCAAACAGCTCAGAGGTTGTGGTTTCTGTCTGGAGGACCCAAGCCAACGATAAAAACATGCAAGGAGCACTCCAGTTTGGGGTGAAGTCAGAGAATTCATCCAGCACAAGGTCTGTCTCACAGGCCCCAAAATCTCAATTACAACAGAATTCATGGAGCACAGGGTCTGTCTTACAAAAGCCTCTTGCAAATGAAGAGGCACTGCCTATGTTTACCATTAAGGTCTCTTTGGTACATCAAAAAAACCCCAAAACATGCTGGAGGAGAAGAATGTTCTGTTTTACAGAGCTAAAGTTTTCAGAGTTCCGTATTTCTGATACAAACAAGGCAAGCAAACCCCATCCAGCTCAAAATCCACATCCCTGCTGTTATGGCACATGGGACAGAGAAGCTCATCAAAACCAAAAAAAAGGGGCAGAAAAGGAGACTGAGTCACATCTGGTCACATCTCCCAGGCTCCTCATTGCCCAAAAGTTAAGCAACAAAATCTACTTGTCATTGCCAAGTTTCTTAATGTCCTCAGATGAAATAACTTCACCCTTATAAATTGCCTTTTATATGAAATCTTGGAGCTGAGACTCTCCTTATTTCATGTGAAGCACCTGCTGTGCTGCAGCAGGGATTGATTGAGTGCTGTCAGGCAGCACTGCCATTCCCCCAGTGCATCCCTCACCTGCAGCTCCAAGTGGTAATTAGAGCTTGAAAAATGAAAGAGCTGAAAGAACTCAAGCAAGGAAGGTGGGCAGCAGTTCTGCAGTGTTTGTTCCTCGTGACAATTAAAACAGGTTTCTTCATGGATTAATTTAGAGAAGACTAGCTCTTGAATTAGATATATGGTGTGGGACAGTCTCCTCTCATTTTGCTCCAAATTGATGTGCAGTATGGAGAACTTGCTTTGCAAGGAACGCTCTTGTTTAAACGGCTTGATAAATTGGATTCCTTTGATGCTGTTTGCTCTTGCCTTCCTTAATCTCTCCTAATCATAATATGATTTTTTTTGTCTGCAATGCATCTGACCTACTTCCACACTCCTCCCATCCTGCTGTTCTTTTCTGTCTATATTCTCTGTATTTTTCTTCCTTTTCCCATTAAATATCTTCCAAAAAAATTAAGATCCTCAGGCAAATCAGGAGATGTTTTGATTCTCACCAGCCAGTGAATTCTGGAAACCACGTGCTTGGATTTTTCCTCTTTATCCAGTCTAGGCATCAACCTGTATCAGTCCCAGGATACTGTTAGTCTACATGGAACTTATTGAAGTATTTGAACTACAGGACTCCAACAGAGACCTACAAAATGCAAACAATTCAATTTTTAATCACTCCAGCAAAAAATGAATTTGGCAGTCAAAAATTAAAATAAAAAAGCCAGTGACATAGGGCTACAAGGAAAATGAGTGGCTTTAAACAGTGGCAGGTGCATCACTTCAGATAAATTATACCCCATCCATCCCCAACTCTGCCTGAAGCAGAAGGATTGCCCAGGGATTAGGGTTTTAATAGAGAATTTAGAATTATGGATTACAGTCCCTGCTCCACTTCAGCCTCTGCAAGCTTTGGCCATTTACAAAACAGGGTTAACACTTTTCCTCCTCTCAGCAATATTGAGATCAGGCTGTTAAGGCTAAATACAATCCAAAATAAGAGATTTTGGATGGGATCTGCTGCAGTTTTGCACAGCCCTAAAGAGGCCTCGATCTAAGCAGGGCACACTTCAACTCCTGCAAATTCTGGTACTATCCAGGAGAGAGGAGCAGAGCCTGTTCACATCCAGCTCCATGGTCAGAGCAGTTGCTGCTGGATCCCAGACTCGGTTGGGTTGGAGGGACATTAAAGCCCATCTCATCCCATCCCGTGCCATGGGCAGGGACACCTCCCACTAGCCCAGGTTGCTCCAAGCCCTGTCCAACCTGGCCTGGAGAGTCACCACTCTTTTGTGTGGGAGGGTGTCTTTTTGTGTTTGTCTGTGGTTTAGGGTTTGTTTTTTTTCATCTCAGACTGGGATACTGGTGCAAGCTCTGCCATAAACCCAGGGAAAAGACAGCTGGTTGAAGGCAGAGAAGTTCTAGGCACAGGCAGGTGCTGATGTGACCAGAGTGCCACAGTGCAGAGGAGCTGAGAACAGCAGTTTAGCCCAAATGTCACTTTGGGAGACCTTTTGACACAAAATGTAGCAATAAAATGGGAAAAGGACTCAGTCTGAAGAAAGCTGTGACAGAATAACACTGAACACCTCGGGACAGTTACTATTTCTGTTCGCACCTTAATTATTTTCCATTTTTTGCCAACTCCACTCTTCCTGGAGATCAGGAGAGGTAATAGAAAAGCAGCTTTTACATCAAGAACATAATTTTGTTCCTCCTTTCTGGCAAACTCCACTAGGAGACCATTAGCAGAGGTCTTGCCTCCAGATCCAAACTGGAGAGTCAGCACTCCTGCAGACTTTGCCCCATTCCCTATCCGTCTTCACTCCATGTTTTGGGTATTTTGCGACCGAATAAGTGAGTTTGCCTTGGGAATATGGCTGTGTGGACATGCCTGGATTTTGGGAAATCCACCCAGGAGTCAGGCAGCTGCACACAAAACTCCATTGTTGGTGTGGCTTCTGCTGTCACTACAAAGCACTGAAGGAGGATCAGGTAACTGGAAAAATAATGTGGATTATCACCAGGCAAAGTGTAGTCAACTAATACAGGAACACTTGGGAAAAGCAGTACAGAATTGTTGACAAAACTTGGAAAAAGTAAAAATCAAGAGTAGTAATTCCCTTCAAGTGTGTCAATGCTTCTTGATGAATTGCTTTGGAAGCAGTGTTTGGATTTGCTGCAGCATGAGGGGAGAGGAGAACCTGGGCCTCTGTTCAGGAACAAAACGTTTAGAGCCAAGTAAGCAAAGACAAAAGGACAACAGGAATCAAAGGGGGTTGAGTCTGGTCCAAGAACACCAGGCAGTTGGAGAACAGTCCCCCAAGTAAATTGCAATAAATGGCAGGTACTCCAGCAGCCAGAGAGCCAAGAAACCAAGATACTTCCTGAGCAGTAAACCAAGCAGTGTTACATAAAAGAAAAGCTTAATTGAAAGGGACAACCGTCCTCACTCTGTGCTTCCCACCACGTTTAACACTTTTGTGACAAACCCTAATACAGCAGCAGCCAAGGGGCTCCCATTTTACCACAAAATCTCTGGAGTTATTTCTATGGATGCCAAGCCAAAGGACAGGGAGGAGACATGACCAAATTCACACAGCTTGGCAGTGCCAGGGCTGAATCTGGACCTCCCACAGTTCAGGCTCTCAGTGCTGAGCTCCCTCTTAACACACCACCCCCTCAACACACACACTGACAAGAAAGGGTGGGAAACTGGACTCAAGCTTAATTCATTTTTGCTCCTAGAAACCCAGTGAATCAGCTCTCCATGAGGAAGTGCAGAATCATGCACATGGGACTGTTCAAAAGTCAGAGGAATGGTGAAAGACAGAATTTTTCTCCTTCCTGCCCACAATACTCGAAATGAATTTACTGGGTGCAAAATCTACCACATGAAAAACCCTACCATTCTAACAGTGTTTGCCCTCCTGTCAGGTACCTTCCAGAGCATGAAGAGTTTCTTCACCCAAGAGCTGTTCTGCCTGCACTGAGCATTCAGTGGATTAATTACAGATCTCATTCCCACTGTCTATCTTGTACTTGTCAGAAGAACTGTGCAAAACTCCCCTATAAATGAGAAAAGAAAGTCCCCTGGATTAAGCAGGCTTACAAAAAAAATTAAAAAGCAGCTCTTGACTGGAGTATATATGTCTAATAGCTAATTATGCTGCTAAGTCATGGAATCTGATGATAAAAAAAAATTAGCTATCCCCAGAAGAGACAAAATCTAATAAATGTTCATTGCAAATCTAGCTCCTAAATCTGCTGCCCACTGAGCTAATGAGGAATGATTCAGTCAGACCAGGCATCCTTTTCACTCAGTGCTGTGTGAACTACTCCAGAGAGCTGGGAGGGACAGTCAGCACAAACCAGCCAGACAGCAGGAGCTCCCTGGCCAATTCCTTCGGGGCTGGAAGATCAGGAAAGAAACAGGGCCATAATGAATGCTCAGGGGCAACAATTGCCAGTAGGATTTCAGTCATAATTTTTGGTTTGATATCACTGTGGAGAAGGACTTGGGTTTATGTTCAGCCCATTCATGAAACAGAGAGAGATTCTGCTCTGAAGACTTTGCTGCTTGTTAGTAATTCTTCTTCTATCCCAGCAGTCCTCATCCTTATCCCCTGGCAGGTATTTTTAATAATTATTGCCATTGAATGACAGAACCACAGAATGTTTTGGGTTGGAAGGGACATTAAAGACCATCTCATTCCAACACGTAGGACACCTTCCACTAGCCCAGGTTGCTCCAAGCCCTGTCCAACCTGGCCTCGGACACTTCCAGGGATGGGGCAGCCACAGCTTCTCTGGGCAACCTGTGCCAGGGCCTCCCCACCCTCGCAGGGGAGAATTTCTTCCTAATTCCTAATCTAGGACTGCCCTCCTTCATCTTAAAGCCACTCCCTGTGTCCTGTCACTACATAACCTGCACCTGCCCTTTGGGAAGCAGCATCTGGGGACCTTCCTTAATCTCTGAGCTGAGAACAAAGCTGTTATTATATTACTTTCAAAAAATGATCAGCAGCTCCAGTGATAAGGCATTAGGCAACAAAACTGTCATCTCTTAAATAAATGGAGATGTGCTTTCTGTTTTCTGACCTACATATTTAATCAGCATGTATTTCAAGGGGCTGGAAGATGGCTCTGCTCCAGGGACAGCTGAGAGCTCCCATATCATAAATGAGCTCCAAAAAAGTACCACAACTGATGATGCAGCATTTTAAAACAAATTTGCAGATGCAAGGAGGTGGGTGCACTTCCTATTCACTTCCTAAGAGAAGAGCCTGGGGGGTAAAAAAGACCCACAACTCCTGGATGGGCATGTAAAGGATATACTGGGGAGCTGTCCTTGGAAGGGACATTTCTTATGCCTTTCTTGTTTGCTGCCCACAGGCCCAGCTGTCACTCTGGATGCTCAGAGGGAGAGCAATCACATAAAAGCACTGCAGACTTGACCTAAGGCCAGTTTCTCCTCGGTGTAGGTTCAATCAATCAGTGAAGGAACCTTTTAGCAAAATTCCCTGCTTGTTTCTCCTACTTCCTCTCTCCTTCCCATTGCCCAAAGCCACCCTCAACCTTTCCCTTCCTTCCAGTGGTTTTTTTCCCCCAGGTTGTCCCTACTCTCACAGCTCCATCTGGCTCTTTGGGATGCTGCCTGCCCTCATCTGGGATCCTTGACCAGTGCCCAGGGGCCAGAGCAGCCTCCGTTGGCTGTGCAG
This sequence comes from Chiroxiphia lanceolata, assembly GCF_009829145.1. Taxonomy (NCBI): domain Eukaryota; kingdom Metazoa; phylum Chordata; class Aves; order Passeriformes; family Pipridae; genus Chiroxiphia; species Chiroxiphia lanceolata. Next base: position 6,732,312 of record NC_045659.1, on the reverse strand, counting down.
AGTCTGGAAGAGCCAAGTTCAGCTGCAGGTTCCCAGCACAAGCCCAGCTCAATTCCCGCAGAAATCATCCCCAGGGAACTTTACTCCCCCTGTTATTGCTATGTCCTGTAGGTACAGAAGCTGGAACATCTCCCACCTGCTGTTGAAGTTGCCACATCTCTTGTGCTCAGTTCTTATCACCTTCTCTGCTATAACTCACACTTTAACTTCTGGCTTGGTGCTCAGAATCTCTGCCTCTCCCATTCCAGGCTTTCAGGATGGCCAGTGCCAACAGCCAGAAGTTCTGCATGTGCAACAATCACCTTTTTCCTCCAGTGCTGTAGCCCTGGTGTCTGCCTAGCTCTGCAGCAACTCCCAACTGCACAGCTCTTAAATGCATTGTTCATCTCCTCAGCTTGCTTTCTGTCTGCTGTCTTCTATTTGTGCATTCAGGTTAAACTTTGCAGCTTTAACGTTTCTTTAATCTACAGATTAAGGTTTTTATATGGTACTTTAAGGAAAATAATATCTATACACGCCTAAAAGAATTATGTGTGGAGGTCCACGAGCCCTTAAAAATTACTGTGATTTCTGTTTTTTACTGCAGAAATATTACAAATTGACCCTCAGTACAGCAAAATCAGGGTGAAGTTTTAGATTATTACTACGTAGTTCAGTAAGTTTGTACTGTGAGTTCTGTGAAGATAAGTACTGAGCTTTGAGCTGTTTCAAAGGCTTCAGTTTTATAGTTCTGTGTTAACCTTTGTGAGGCCCAAAGCTACAGGTAACTTGTGAGGGCTGAGTAGGTGACAGTCACTTTAAAAGACTCTTACATTTACTTGTAAGATCATTAAATTCCTACAGGATCATTTATTTGCATAAACAAAGGACCATAAAGTATTTTGTGTTAAGAAAAGTTTCTCTAAAAAAACCCTGCAAATAACCATTGGTTGAGTGCTACATTAATGAGTTTTCTTAAAGACTGTGCCCTAAAACATCAGCAGCCTCCAGAGCTTTTCTGTCTTTGTTAAAGGTCACACAGTACGGGCAAGTTGCCACAAATATTTACAGTTGTGGACTAAGTTTTGTGAAAGATGAGATGAATGGCTGAGCTCAAATGAGTGCCCTGCCCAGGAAAACTGCCCTAGAGCAGCAAAACTCAGGATGAAACACTCCCCAGTAACTCATTTGCAAGAGGAGGTTTCCCTTGCTTCCTCAGTTGATATCTGGGACACTCAACCACTATAAGATTTAAATAGCTCTTCTAATAATAACTGAATATATTTATAGATATTTGTAGATATTTTCATCCTCCAGATAAATATGCAACACTAATTCCTGTTCAGCACTGAGCACCAGGATCTTATGGCAGCTATTGTTGCTGATTGTAATTACATCGTTCTTGTAAATCAGGATCAACTTGGGCTTCCCCCAGCTCTGAGGTGGGGAAGGAAAATAAAAATTCCTCTCTTAGGTGTAAGTCTACAAAGACAGGAATTCCCAGCTTGTGCATTTGATGTAAGTAACCACCCTGAGCTTTTGGAGAGTTCACAGCCAAATAAAAGCACTTGGTTCGGTCGTGGCTTTTCTTCCAACCAGCTGCTGGAGAGTTTTATCCATCCCTGAATTTCACAGAATGTTTGTTTACCAGAAAAAAACCCACAAAAGCGATAAAAAAAAAAATAATTTAACAAAAGCTTGAAAAATAATCTCTCCTCTTTCCTCAGATGTGGGATCAGTTCCCTGGAACAACAACAATGCCAAGGTTGTGGGTTTGATCCCTGCAGGGACCATTCACTTACAAGTTGGACTTGATGATCCTCATGGGTCCTTCCCAACTCAGGATATTCTTTGATTCTGTGAATCAAAGAACAGAACAGCAAAAAAGATGCCTCAGCCCTTGAATTCTAAGGTAGATGAAGATTTCACCAAAAATTTTGGTGATTTTCCTCATGCTGATTAAACCAACACAAACACCACATGATCACCAGTGTGGGCTGAGCTTCAGACTCATCAGGATTGCACAAGGATCAGAGGAAGTGTTCCAGTTCAGGAAAGGAATAAATGGAAGATTATATGGGACATAGCAAAATAATTGGGTCTCGCTCTGTCCTGCTTGCTCTTAAACCCTCTTGACAGCACAGCCTTTCCCTTTGTGATGCATTTCACTAGTTCCTCCCCAAAATACAGATTTCTTGTATGTGGCTATGTCTAAAGTGCATGTGAGGGGAAAAACCATCCACAAGTTTCCATCAGCCAGAGCTGCCAAGCATCTGCATCGTGTGTGACGTGCTCCCCCCTGACAGCTCCGTCAGGCCCTCCTGGAGCCCCTCCAAATGCCATACGTCCATCCCAGCTCCAGAGCAGGTACCAGAGGGCATTTCTGGCACCTGCCCTGTGCAGCCCCTCCCTTTGCCTCCCTTCCCTCGCCCTCCTGGCAGGAATGTGACTCCCTGGGTGCAGCTGGGATGCAGAGTTCAGCTCTCAGCCCAGGTCTGGCCCTGACAGGTGTCACTTTGGTTTAAGCTTTCCCTGTCTCATCAGTTCACCTCCACATTCTCTCCCATGATGTTTTCAGACCATCTTTCAGCCATCCTTCAACTCATCATCATTTTTCTGAACTAAAGATCCCCTAGACTTCATGCCACGCCCTCAGGGTTACAGCAGCCCAACTCTAAGCCAACCCACGCCCAGTATAAGGAAATGCCCCAATTACCATTATTACAACTGGATGTCACAGCTCCTGTATCAGGGGTTAAGTCACTCTCTAACAGAGACAGAGAAAATCTAAGATTAAAAATGCAAGATACAGTGCACTTCTCACAGGATACTCATCCAGCTTGAGCAGCTAAACCTCAGGCCTGCTCCAATCTGCCATGTTCCCTCACTCCAGGCGATGGAGAGACATGAATAGAAACAGGCAGCTCTGGCCACACACAGTCATACATTTACAAATTATTACACAACAAAATTTGCATGAAACATGGTGGGGAGCAGCATCAAATCAGCGTCTGTGAAAACAAGGCAGGGGCTGCTCTACCCTGCAAGTCTGATGGCCATATCCAAGTGCCTTGGATATCCTTTCCCAGCCGGATCCCAGGACACTGCTGGGTTTCCCTCAGCCTCTATCTTTACTCACTGTTTTCCCTCAGCCCATACCTTTACTCACTGGTGTGCTCTGATGTTTTAAGTTCATGTTCTTTCTAGCTTTTTCCTCCCAGGGTGGATATAACACTATATGTCTTAATTCACACCAACTTCTGAAACCCAAGGTCCATTCTCCATAGAAAAAGCATCCAAGCATCAAGTTATTCCACAGAGATCTTGTTTAGCAAGTCACAGGAGTGCACAAGTGCTGAGCCTTGCAGGGCCCCTCTCCCCTGCTTTGTTCACTCCTCAGTCTCTGCTCTCGTTCCCAGAGCAAGCTGAGGCAGTTCTCCACCCACACCACTTGGAAAACGGATGGTGCAACGCCCATCCCACAGCTGGGGGGTCTGCCAGATTATACCAAAACAATGGCAAGTCTGCAAACTCCAGGAAAAATTGGCAGAAGTGGGTTAAAGAGGGAAACTGTGTGAACAAGCACAGAGTTGCCACACATTCCTGCTTCCTTGTGACCAAGGTCAGAGCAGCTGGAATGATGTTTGCTCTCAGAGAAACAGCCATGTGATTGACCCAACGAGTCACTTGATTTCACAGATGCTTCATGGCAGGATAGCTCCAGGAACAGTTCTGAGACTATAAAGGGAGGATTAGAGAGCCAGCAGTCAAAAGAGCAGTTTTCCTCTGTCCCAAGCAGAGCATCACATTTGCATGCAAGAGAAGCCCAGTAAGTGGAAGAATTCCACTCGGCAGCCTGTGCTCTCATCTGGGTGGATTTGCCCATCAAAGAGACAGGCTGGAAGAGAAAATAATATTCTGCTCTGCTTGTATTTATACACAACTGAACTTCACATATGCACAGGCCCAGAGACTATTTTGTAAACATTAAGAGGTTCAAGGCTTTAAAAATCAATTTATTCTAATCTTTCTCATTGCCTCCTATAACCAAACACAATGTTCTCCACAGGGGTGACAGAATAGTAATAATTTTAAAAGGGTGGAAAAGTGTCCAATTCTTGGGGTGAAGGCTATAGAATATTGCAAATTTAGACTGCTGTTTGCAAGCATTTTGAGTATGCAATGACTATTTCAGCCAAGCCATTTCAGAGGATGGTAATTTCTGTGCTAAATAGTCTAAATGAATGGTTCATTAAAAATCTGATCTCAGTTATTCTGAATGCTTATCTTTGTGAGGCCAGAAGTCACTTGCATTCACAGAGCTGTGCATGTGTACAGAAATGTGCCCAATTAAAGGGTCTGTATCAGCTATTCTTTGGAATTTGGGGGCTGTTTTACCTTGGGGATAACAGGGATCATCCCCACCAGAGCTCTTTAACCCTCAGTAAAATCTCTGAGTTACTTACCTCTGCTGCTGACCATACACAATGCATATCCATCTCACACCTGGTATGACCACATCATTCAGAGATCTTCCTGTTTATCACTCCTTCTGGAAAACATCACCCAACAGCAACAAGCTGCAGCATCATCAGTGACAAATGCTTATGCCTTGTCCCCGTAGAAGGTACAGAAAGGAGCCAGGTAGTCACACAGTGATATCTCTCATGTTGTACACACCACGCCCTTTCCTTTCCCAAGGAGGAGTAGCTTTAATAACAGAGATATGGTGGGTTTGTCCTACATGAGTCAGGGAGATACTCATACTTCAAAATACAAAATATTCTAGCCATAAAATACTGCAGGAAGTAATCCCTCTCCTATAGCTGATGAATATGAGCTGAGATGTCTGAATAGAAAACATTGGGGAAGGGAGCACAGCCTGTCGCAGAGTGACCAGTTGAGCAATGAGCCAGACAGAGTCAATACACCCATTGCCAGGAAAAGATATATTTATTCTCTGAAAACATGAGTAGGGATATTGGTAATGACAGAGCCTTTGTCTCCCCTCCCGCACTGTCCTCTCAAACATGCCAGATTTGCTCCTGAAGTGACTTGGATGAAATCTCTTGCTCTTATCATTAATATCTACTTCTGGGAAAGAGCCTGGCTCCAACCGTCAATAGCAATGCTCCTACTGCCTTCAACAGAGGAAAGATTTCACACTTGATATCCCAGCCCTAACTGAATTCCTTGCTTTTCCAGCTGAAATGAAGATTACTTGAAAACTGAAGTTAATGAAACTAATTGTACTGATGCTCTTTTCTTGATGGCAAAACCCTTCCTGGTTTAGCTTCATAAAGATTCTCTGCAGGATTTATCCAGGAGCCCCAGTTCAGCACCCCATAAACAGGCTCTCTGAACATACAGCGGTGACCAGCAACCCCACTGCGGGAAGGACTTGCCTGTCTCCCGGGTTATAGATATCCTGGAGACTCGTTCTCCGAAGGGTGATAGGAATTGCCTCACTCCTCTCCCAAATCCAGTGTGAGCCATGACTAATGCTTGTGATGTGCCCTGAAACACTGGGAATAAAGGTGCTAGGGAAATGCAGAGCAGCTTTCAGGAACAGAAATACATTGTCTCTCACTCTTCCTTTCCTCACCTTTTTTTCTTTCACGAGTCTTTGTTGTGGTCGTGGTTTGTTTTGTAAACAGAGCCCAGTACTGCTTGGCATCAGCATCTTCTCAGAACAAACAGAGAAAGCTCAGAAGTCTCCAAGTGCAACTGATTTCTTAAATATTTATCATTTCACTCCAAGGAAAATATTTAAGAGAAACAGAACATGAAGTAAAGGGAGGAAAGATACAGTGTTATCTCACATGAACATCTTCTCAAAGCACAACCTGATGTAAACCAGAACTAAACTCTGCACCAGCCAGCACAGAGGTGATCTCTAGAGCTTCTCTCAGCAGAGGCATCTTGCCATTGATGTTCCCAGGCAAAAAAGCCACCCCTAGAAAGTCCAACAATTCCAAGCGAGGCAAAATCTCCTTCTTCAGTTTCTCTAGTCTTGTTCCTCACTGAAAAAAAAAAATAAGGTGGAAAAAGATAATCACATGGATCAAAAAGTCCTCACTTGAGAAAAAATTTATATCCTTGGTAAAAAATAAATATGCAGCAGTTATTAAAGGTGAAACTGAAAAGTCAGACATGAGGGAACTGACACCTGGCCACATCCTTCTCTCTCATCCCCTGGGGAAGGTTTGCTCCTTCAAGCCCTGGCTGACTTGCTGATGAGGTGATGGAGTTGAGTAACCTTCAGATCCACGGAAAGGGCAGACAGGCCCTCTGGACACACAACAGCAACCTATAACTGGCAAGGGCTGAAGCAACTCAGATCAGTCCTTTCCTGTTTGGGGAAGCTGGATGCCAGGGCTCTGCACTGGTCATTCCAGTGGAAGCACTTCCTGGCCTCATGAAGAGCCATTAAAGTTTTCCAGAAAATTAGCAAGGACTGACAAGAAACAGAAAGAAGAAGGGAAACCATTCTCCCTTTATTTATTTTTTTTTTTTAAGGAAAGATGTTCAGGCACAAAAGTGAAGGCAGTGAGCTCCAAATCACCAGGCACAGCTTGGTGGGAGGCAGTTAAAGGGAAATGCAGCCGGGATCCTCAGCACTGAGTCAGGACCTCCCTTTGATCTCCAGTTTTCCCAAGCTGCATTCCCACATGCAGCCCACCATTTGTTTTTAGTTAGATAGGACTAATGAAAAATACTCTGCTCGGGAAGAGCAACAAACAAGCCTTGCAGAAATCACATAGCGGCAGCCAGTCAAAATAAGGAAGAAGTAAAACCACAAAAGAGAGGTGATGGCATCTATTGCAGAGGGAAAGGCTCAGCTGCTTGGGATGCTCTGGGTATCTTTCATCCAGGAATTTCAAAGTCACCCAAATCAGTGATAGATAGATAGGGATCACCTCCTCACACACCACTAAATCTGTCTCCTAAATATGGAGCCAACAAACTGCTCTGGCACCCGAGGTTTATCAGCAGTGAGCCCTGCAGGGACTGTCCTGGCTCATCCTAATTCCCTAGTCAGGTTTGACAGGATCAGAGCTGTAGGTAGCACAATGCATCACATCATTTTGCCTTGTCATCACTGTAATTTGTGTATTTTCTCCATCCTCTTTTGTTTATTAGCCCACATAATTACGCTATTCCCTGTTTCAGGGGCTACTGTGTAACATCTTCATGATTTGCTGTCTCCTCTGAATGTCTCCTTTGCTGTCTCCTGTTGGAGCCCCAGCCCCAGCAATGTTCTTCTCTCCAGTTTTGTTTGTTGGCATCTGGCACAGCATATGCTGACACGGAGCAGTTCACATGTCTCAGAGCTATTGTTCCAGACTCGGCACATTTATAGTCACCATCAGTTACTCACAGCAGGCTCTGAAAAATTTTCATCACAACAACTAGAAATTCTTCAAATCTTTTAAATTAAAGCTCACAACTCAGAACTTGTGCATGCCCAGGCTTGCCTTTCTTAGCCACCCAATACATTAGCACAGAGTGGTATCATTTATCCAAATGGAGAGCTGGTATCAGCAGAGCCTTAATGTAGATTACATATGACACTGTTTCACAGATGGAATGAGAACCAGAAAGCATCAAATCCAGCTCGTGGAACAGTTTCAACTATGTCTCTCATTTAAAATATTTTTGAAAGTGTATCTAGTGGGCAATTTTATATTTGTTTTTGCAATGCAAATGTGGCTGTCACCCCGTGTCTGAGACAAAGCACATCCCACAGCTCTGCCATGAATTCCAGATGCACAGCAACACCCATGATCCCCAACACCCCCCCACGTTCCTCACGCTGTGCCCCTGGGCCCATGCCAAAGGCAGGGAGTGCTCCCAGGATAAGTGCCTTGCAGTGCCACTGAGGATGGAATAAACACAGAGCAGCAATCAGATTTGTAACCTCTGCGGCCACCAAATGGCACAATTCTCAGGGAGGGGTTTGCGCTTTGCCTGCTGACAGCAAACTCCAGTTGTGTGTTTCTGGACATGCTAATAAAGCTTATAAAGCACATTATGAAGTGGTTTAGGGTCAGCTATCGAAACGCAACATGGGATAATGGCTCTATCAGAAAGATCCTCCACTAAAGCACTGCAGGTCCTTGCATTCAAAGAGGCACTTATCTGGAGAAAGAAGTTTGTGGTTAACACTTAAACCCCACTTAAAAGTGTGAATTAACTTTTGCTGATAAAGCAACACTCAAGACTATGTTTAATATATCTGAAGCTCAACCAGAGGCCAAGGCTTTGTACAGTGAACAGGGTGTGTAAATGGCCTGTCCATGGGCGAACATATCCTGTGGCTGCAGTAAAACACCTCTGTGGATCTGCACCACCACAGGGAGGTGGGAAGGCCCTAGTGCAGGTAGGTACTCGGTTTCCATCCCTCCTGGCCGGGACCCACCCCTCAGAGAGGGAGCATGCCTAGACACAGTAAAACAGACCCAAACAAACCCCAGGACTTATTTGGCAAGTTTTTGAGTATTTTCCCTCCAACACTCACAGGACATTCAGAACCCACATGGACGCATTCCTGTGTCACCTGCTGCAGGTGACCCTGCCTTGGCAGGGGGGTTGGACTGGATGATCTCCAGAGGTCCCTTCCAACCCCAACCATTCTGTGATTCTGTGCCAGGAGCAGCCATAGCTTCAACAGAGCACACACAGAGGCCACTGCACATCCCTGCCAAGCTCCATCCCTCCTGCTGCCCCTGGACCAGCCTCAGCACCTCACACACCTCCATCCCTTGACCCAAAACACACCCCATCCATGTGTATTAATATCTAAAGGGAGGGTGCCAGAGGATGGACCAGGCTCTGTTTGGCGGTGCCAGCCACTAGGACAAGAGGCCACGGGCAGGAACTGATGCCCAGGAAATTCCACATGTACACGAGGAAGAACTTCACTGTGTGGTGACCGAGCACTGAAAAGGCTGGACAGGGAGGGTGTGGAGTCTCCCTCACTGGGAATATCCCAGACCCGTCTGCACACAATCCTGTGCCATGTGCTCTGCGATGGCCCTGCTGGAGCATGGAGGTGGTCCCTTCCAACCTGAAATAACCCCACCACCTTCACCCTCCTCCTCAGCCATCACATGGACACAAACTCTTCCCTGCCCAGCCTGACCCCAAACCCCAGGCACACCAGGCAGTGCTTCCCTGAAGGGAAACATCCCCCACACCGAGGGGAAACATCCCGCAAAACAAGGGGACACATTCCCCAAACTGAGGGGAAACGTCCCCCACTCTGAAGGGACACATTCCCCAAACTGAAGGGAAACAGACCTGCAGCTTCCCCATCACAGCAGCCCAGGTGCCGTGGCTTTGGTCCCTGAATCCCAGAACAACTGAGGCTGGAAGAGACCCCGGAGACCATCGAGTCCACCCTGTGCCCCCCTTGTTCCCCAGCCCAGAGCACTGAGTGCCATGGCCAGTCGTTCCTTGGACACTTCCAGGGATGGGGGGACTCCACCACCTCCCTGGGCAGCCCCTTCCAATGTTTAATCACCCCTTCTGTGAAGAAATCCCTCCTGATGTCCAACCTGAACCTCCCCAGGCGTAGCTTAAGACTGTATCCTCTTCTGTTGCGGTTACCTTGGAGCAGAGCCCGACTCCCCACCTGACTCCCCCCTGCTCTCAGGGAGGGATCAGACCCCGTCCAGCCCAAGCCGGTGCCCTCACCTCCCTCCCCCACATCCCCCACATCCCCCACATCCCCCACATCCCCTCCCTCCCTCCCTCCATCCCTCCCTCCCTCCCTCCCTCCGTCCGCGGCTCCTCCCGCCCTTCCCTTCCCGGCTGGGGCGGAGCCGGCGGGAGCAGCACCGCGCATGGGCCCCGCCGCCCTTCCCTGAGCCGTGTGCGGGGGGCGTGTGCCGGTTCCGAGCGCCGAGTGTCGGTGCCGGCTGTCGTGTGCCGTGTGTCGTGTGCCGGCGCCATCCCCTCCCGGCCTTCCCGGCCCCTTGCCCTGCGGCCCCAGGCGCGGCCATGGCGGTGCCGGCGGGCCGGGGCTGCTGAGCGGCGGTCGGGGCGCCCGGGCCGGGCCCCCGCGGCGGAGCGAGGTGAGCGCAGGGCGGGAGCGGCATCGCGGCACGGTGACCGCGGCCATGGCGGGGCGCGGGGAGAGGGGAAAAATGGAAAATAACCCCCAATCCCAGCGCCCGCGGCGCCGTCGCGGTGGGTTTTTGTTCGGTTCGTGGCTCCCCACGCCCTGCTCCCGCCACCCTTCCCGCTCGGCCGGGGCGCTCCGAGCGCGATGAATTCGCCTGTGGGCCGGGAATAATCGGTGGGAAGGAAGGCTGGAAGGATAATGGGGATTTCAGCCCGCCCGTGCCGTCCCCCCGCGGGTCTGGGCTTTGTGCCGGCTCCGCTGTGCTCTCCGTGGGGCCGTGTCCGGGGCCGTCCCTGCCCAGGCACACGCGGGGCTCGCCCAACAGGTGCTGCCGTGCCCGGGCACCTTCCACCCCAACCCCGCGGGGAGCTCCCGCCGGAGCGCCGGGAACCGAGCGGTGCGTGGAGAGTCAGGGCTTGCAGGGAAGGATCCATAACGCGTCTGGACCCTGAGCAGGGGGAACTTGGGAAAAAGGTTGGTTAACCTTTGGAACTCGCCCGTGTGTGCTCACCTACGGCACTGTTTCCTTCTACAAACGGTGCGTCCCGCTCCGTGCTCCCCTGGGAACCTCTCTCCGTCTCTAAGAGCTGCTCCAAACCAGACCGATGGCTGGTGGATTGTAAGGAGGTGATGGGAATGAGTCAATTTTTGTTCCATCCCTGCACTTTCCACACGAGCTTGTGCAGCAAACAGCACTTTGGACAGAGGCTGGGACGTCCACTTTGTTGTGTTGGTTGGTCTTGGCTCTAGAAGAATGCAATTGAGAGGAATAGGTGGAAAAACAAGAAGGTAGAAGCTTAAAACATGCCATGTTTCATCTCAAGAAGAGCTCTAAGGGTATTATCCAAAGGTGACCAGACACTCCTCTTTGACGTGAACCGATTGAGTCAGTTCCAGGACTCTTAAAATCCATTTCAAGTGTTTGAGGTTGGAGCTTTTGCAGAATAGGGACAAATACCCTGCACGTGTGATTTCTTTCCTGCTGCACAGATGTTTTCTCATTCTAGTTTTGCAAAATCAGTTTAGCCTTGAGTGAACAACTTATTTTGACTGGGAAGTAAAACATTACGTATTCTTTATGATAAAAGAGCAAGTAAATAGTTCTTGTGCTTGGACTGGTTTGTTTTCATGAGACTTGTTGGAGGTTGCTTGTGCCTTACCAGGGTACACGTGTAGAGCTGATGGGTTTGTAATGCTGGAACACGGAACCAGCTGGAACAATCGAAATTTTAGTCCTTGAGGGCATATAGCGATTGAGGTAATAAAGGTGGAAAGGAGTCAGTCTGGGAAAATGCAAACACTTTTATTTAGGGAAACAGAACTGAAAGTGTTACTGTGGTATTCGCTCCATGCATGAGGTGCAGAAATATTAGTCCATTACCAGAAGCAAATTATTGGTCAGTCTTTCAGCTTGTGGTCTTAATGTGGGATTTGTTTGTTTAAAGTGTATTTGTTGAGTTTTTGAAGAAACAAAGAGCATCTGAGGCAAGTCATCAGAAACATCATTGGGGAATCGTTTTAGGTTTTATGTCTGGTTTGTAGCTGGATGTTGCAGTGGTTTTGTGCCACTTTCAGTGGATGGGTTGTGGAATATCAGGATCCCGGTTCTTAATCATCTGTTTGTGTAATGCAGAGTGAGGGGAATGATGGTGATGTTGGATTTAAGGGAGAAGGATTGCAGTGGTGACTTACTGGCTGGGGAGAAGATCCCGAAGGGAGTGGAGGAAATCTAAAAAAAAAGGGGAGCAGTGCTACTTTGGCCCTTTCTCCCTGGGCTTCTGGTTCTTTTATGAACATCTGTAAAGGAAATGTCATTTTGCTGTTTGAATACATTGTTTTGCATGAAGTGTCAGACCACATTATGGGTATGATTCCAGTCAACTTCCCCAATTTCAAAACAAACATGTCAAATACAGCAATATGTTTATACAAAAATTCAGTGTGTTTTGCAGGAACCCAATATCCATATTTCCAAAAATAAATGATGTTTTTCATACTTTATTATGGCTAGAAGAGTTTGTGTAGGAGAGTTAGAATGGGTTCCCTTGGCCTTTGTATCCTGCTCTGCACAAATAAGAGGAAGATGTTGGCCTTTTCATGAACTAGGGGATTATTTTCATTCACACTTCCTCAAAATATTCTTTTCCATGTAGTAGTTCTGATTCCAGTGGCTGTGACCCAGGCAAGAGCTGTTGTCTCACAGTTGTTAGCTGGTCCCAGGGTGAGGATAGAAAGGGAAGAAGGTATAAAAAGATGTAGGTAATGTGTGAATTTTGGCTGCAGAACCCTGGGATTGCTCCCGTGGGACTATCAGCACAGGTGGCTTCTGTCAGGTGAGGTGTCACAGGGCCAGGTCCTGTCACAGGGCCAGGTCCTGTCCCGGGCGTGCTCCTCACCTGCAGCTCCTGGCTCTGCTTTCAGCCTCTCGTGTGCTGCAGCAGCATCTTGGACCAGCCAAGCTGCTGAGCTCCCTGATTTTCCGGGTTTTACGAGATAGGTATGAGCTGAGGAGGATCCTGACCGCCCCATTCTTCTCCACCAGACTTGAGCAGGAATTTGAGGGTGAGCTCGTGGGATGTCTGTGGACGGTGTCAGAGTCACTGCTCGGCTCCGGCAGCTGCCCTTGGAATATCTGATATTGTAGTCATCATCATGGCTCGGCTTCGCGAACAAAGATTTGGGGAGGGCTCTAACCACGTTTGTTACAAGCGCGTTGGTAGCTAAAAAGGCCAATGTGAGATAGACACGTCCAACTGCAAAAGGCACAGCAGAAAGACTCCTTAGGTGGTATATTCTGCAAGACACGATTCTTTCTGCATTGTCTTTTCTCCTCAAGGGTGATCCTGCGTGAGTTCCCAAAGGCATCGGCAGCGTTATAGACGGTGTGTCTCCAGACTTCCCGACTGGAGGTCCGAGTAGACCAGTTATGATGATCAATATGGCCGAGGCTGAGATGTTGTTTCAGGGAGTCCTTGTATCTCCTCTTCGGGGCTCCTCTCTTGTGGCAGCCGGTGGCAAGTTCACCATAGAGCACGATCTTGGGGAGGCGGTGGTTGGTCCTTCATCCTTGAGACGTGCCCTGCCCAGCACAGCTGTGTTCTCAGCAACATGGCCTCAATACTTGTGACTGCTGCTTGATATTGTAGTAAAAGAGAAGCAAATCGAAGTGTTTATCAACTTTTCAAGACCATAAATTATCCTTGGAAAAATAAGTCATGTCGGTGTCTGGGGTGAAGCAGGTCAGCAAGTCTGGGCAGTTGGAGCCTGTGGATTTTCCCAGTGATTTCTATTCTTATGCTAATCCTCTGAGCAGGCTGTGGCTGTGGCCGGTGGGAGAGGAGGGATGTGCACACTGAGGGCACGAGAGGAGCCATGTTTTTGTCCTTATTGTCATGCAGATCGGGCGTTCCAGCCAACCACAGTTTGGAGACTCTGTAACCCGAGGATGTGATGCTGTGGGTCAGCAGCCATTTATTTAGCAATTCTGAGCCGCTTTGAGTGAAACAGTTGCTTTTCAGTGTTAATTTTGTGGGGGTTTTGTTTGTTTTGCATTGGTTTTTTTGAATCCATGTTGTAGCTAAAACCAAATGGTTGTATTTGCTGCCGAACAATTAAAGTTGGAAAACTTCAGTTTTTCAATTTTTAATTACTGTATTAAGTAAAAGTGTAGGGAGGCAGGAAAACTGTGAGCTGCTTATTTGAATCCTTCTACTTCTGTGGGTGACTTGCTGTGTTTCTCCCACACCGTTTGTCTGGGAGCCCCCAGTTTCTGCTGTGTAAGATTTTAGAAAAATATTTATATATCAGTATATTTATTTATTTAGAGGTATAGATTATTGGGTAGTCTGTGGTTGTTCCTGGGGAAGGGGTGTGTGTGCCACTTGAAACCAGGTAAAATATGTACATACCACTCACAAGGGTTTATTTGTTGTGTATTTGTTTCTAGAGATTGTTTTAGAAATAGGAAGTAATGGAGAGGTCTGAAAGAGATGCACCAAGTTAGGATTTATATTATCTATATTACATTATAGACACTGCAGCTGTTTGTGGTCTCTGTCCTGGACAGATTCTGACTAATATCCACGGGGGCTTCTGCAGTTCTGCAGTTCGATGTGCAGGGAGTGTTAAGCACGTTAAGAAGGCTTTGGGTGTTTATTTCAGTGGTGTTTTGTGGTGCTGAGTCTGTGTTCACTACAGCAGATCTGCTTATCCATATTTGTGTGTAGTGCTGGATTCTTTGGAAGTGTGTGAAATAATTAAAACCCACCCTTTAAACTATTTAGTAAATTGGATTTGCTTTACCAGCAGTGGGACAGGAAGTTAATCGTGTTTAAGCTGATGTTGACTTTTCCAATCTGATTTTCCCTGGGAAGAAACTTTGCTACCTAGTTGTTAAATGCACAGTTAATTACCTGCTGATTGTTTAAGCTGATAAACCAATGCTACCAGGTTTACTGTAATGAGGCTGGTAAATGTGCCTTGTGTATGTGCCTTAGATGTGCTTCCTTGTGTTATTGTCTTGTGATTAAACTCAGTATTAAGTATTATTAGGTAACGATTTGAATGTATGATTATGGCACCGAACTTACTCACTGGGTGTCCTTGCTTTGTGCTTACACATGTGTAGTTCTGGAGTTGGTGGTGTCCTCTAGGAATATTGTGTGGGAATATGGCTCTGCAGCTTTCAACCCATGGTTTAGAAAGTAAGATACCCCCAAATCTCCACTTCTTTAAAATCACTGTTTGAAGAACCTTTACTTTCTTTCAGTCCTGCTTCTGTAGCTGTGTTGCACCGCTCTGAGCATGTCTTGTCTTGGGCTGAGGTCAGTGGCTGAGGCAATATTTGGGCAGCAGTTACTGGTCCATGAGTCATTCATCCTCCTGCCACCCCAGTTGCTTTTCCTGCTGAAGAAGCTGCAGTTGTTGCCCCTCCATTCCCTTCCTGGTGTGTCCAGGGCTTTTCCTTGCCCACATCTCACTATTAATGTGTGTGGGTAGAGAGCACTGATTTAGTGTGTCCACTATAATTCATTAAGAAGCAGACAAACTGGAGTTTTTTCAGTTTCCACCATTATTTCATTAAGCCAGGACCACAAGACCTTTGGAGCCTGGCTTCCCATGGATTTCAGGGTAAAACTGACTGCCTAAACATCCCTGAGGTTTTTTGCTGGATGGAGGGACACTTGATCAGCCACAGCCTGAGCTGTGGCCTTTGGTCTCATTTAGTGGCTCTTGCTCCGGGTGAGTTGGGTTTGAGATACACGGATGAAAGGTGGTTTCTAAAAGCTTTGTCATCCCTTACTGACAGATTGAGATAATCAGTTTTGCTCAAAACAACTTCGATTGCAAGGTGTTAAGTGGCTTGAAAATTTATGCTTCTTACAGAAAGCTGTGTTTAATCCTCTGTGTATTTTGTTATCTGAGAGATATTTATCAATGACTAAACAAATTTTTATTAAAATGTTAAGCTGTTGATTTTTTTTTTTTTTTTTTTTAATTCCAGTAACAGTGTTTCCTGACATTTGGGAGGTGAATTTTTTGGCCTCAGAATGCTCAAGGTGCATGTGAGGGCTCTGAGGGAAAAGAGAAGATACAGTGCTTGGTGTTTTGAAAGCAGTTTGATGGGGGTTTTTTGGTATAAAACCAGAAGGTTTTCCAAATCCAGTTTTACACCTTGGCCATGTTCTTACTGACTTCACTAGAGGCATAAGTGTGGAAGAATGTAGCTGGACAACCCTGTTTGTGCACGATTTCAATTGTTGCAAAAGCCTCTGAGTGTTTGCTGAGATTTTCTCTTTTCCTCCTTGTTGTGGTTCAGGAATGTCTTCCTTAGATTTCCTTAGGTTGCGCTGTACCTTTTGTGTTTGTGTTTTACAAGAGTCAACTCCTGCCTGCTGGGAACAACCAGTCTGTTAACAGGGTGATTTCAGTATTTTTTTAAAGTTTATTTTGAATTCAAAAAGCCTGTTACCCTGCTCAATAATGCACCTTGCTTGTTCAACCCCCAAACTGACACAGCAGCTGATACGATCTGATAGAATCTTTACAAGTTTTATCGACAATTTTAATATCAGTTTTTCATGGAATGTGAATATATTTCAGTGGCTGCTTTCCATAACTTGCCTTTATGATCACCATCTCATCCCTTATAGTCTGGCTGTGATATAAACAATAAAAATTGCTGTTTGGGTATCATTATATGTTTCTAATGCTTATTTACGTGTATTGCTGATGGATACCACTTTTGCACTAAAATATAAAATGTGGGGTTTATAAAACTCACAAATGAAGGAGAAATAGTTCTAAATATTGAGATAAAACAACAAGAATTCTTTGGTACAGTCTGTAAACCAAAATGTGTCCCTGCTCCCTTGCTTTTAGGGATTTGCAGAGGTGCAATGTGTTTGCTGGAGGTTGATTCAGTAAGGAAGAGTTGATTTTTATTTCAGCAAAAGCTCTGATAATTTATTCTTGGAAGTGTAAATGAGATGCCATAGTCCTGCAGCTGAATGATGCACAAGGCAAGCTTCAGATGTGCAGTTCAGTCCCTGGTAACTGCTGCAGTTATTTCATTGAAGAAACAGGAACAAAAGTTTGTTTGTAAGTGCTCTGGAACAGAGAACAAAGGCTGCGGGGACCTTTGAACCTCTGGGGCTGTGCATCTGAAGGAGGAATTGTTCAGGAATGGGAAAAACTGCCAGGAGACCAGAGATCTGCTTTTCCCGACATCTTTCTCCAGCAGTGCTCAATGACCACATTTAAAGCACAAAAAAAAAAAAGTTGGTTAATTGGAAGACTCTCTTGTTCTTCCCCCCAGCCCTGATTTGATAATCAAGCATGCAGGGATGGTTCTTCTCACTTTGTTTTTCACCAAGGCAGGCTTTAAACAAATGAGTGTATGTGCTCTGCTTTTTGGGCAGAAATCTTAATGATTGATCGCATCCTTAAACATTTTGTTCTCTCTCAGATGTTCTGTGCAAGTGATTCTGGCCTGTGAAGCAATTTGTTTCTCTTGCTTCCTGGTGGTGTTCAGACTTGACAATTATTTTTCAGTCAGTGGTAGCTGTCTGCTCCAGGAGGACGGGAGGGAATAATCAGTGTTCCCAGGACATTGTTACTTCTCTGCACAATGTGTTGCCTGGCACGCTGAGGGCACAGCCTCCAGTGTGTCCAGAGCGAGGGCTCTGTTCCAGGCAGGATTTGTGCCTTATCACTCACCTTCAGGGACTGGACAAGGCTTGAGCACAGGATGGGCTGTGCTGGAAGAACATGTTCCCTGAATTGCTTTGTGCACAGGGAGAGAAAACCCATATTACAGTACCGAGGGTTGATTATTTTTCTGTGATAATGAACACAACACACCAGCTGGAAAACGCACGGCTGTTCATTTGTGTTCCTCCTTTCTATCAGCAGTGTGTGTGACGTGCCTGTCTGTCCCTCCTGAGGGAATACTCTGTGCTGCTCTGGAATTGTTGGGGCAGCAGGGAAAGGCTGGGCTTGCCCCACAGTCTTTTAGAAATGGAAGCAGTACAAAAAATGGCAGGAGGGCAGGAATCCGGGAATGTGGTGGACTTCCTCCTGCATCCCCCCTTGGAGAGGCCGTTCTCCAGAGCACTGTGCAGGCTGGTGATGTTCAGGTGGCTGCAGCCCCTTGGCACAGAGAGTGAGAGCTTCCCTTGGGGTGCTCTCTGCATCCCTGGTCCCCAGCAAAGTACAAGAAGAATTGGGAAAGCTCCAGATGCCAGGAAGAGGAGTTAGAAATCAGGTGTGATTTAGTTGACAGGTAGTATTTCAAGTAGTGATTCTTCTTGGGCTAGAGAGGAAAAAATCCATTTCTTTAAATTATTGGAGGTCTTAAGCCCCTCTTTCCCCCTTTTCTTCTTTCCCTAAGGGGTCATGTGTGGGATGGCACTCAGGGTGAGGTTGGGGAGCACTGAAAGCTGATAGAACTGGACAGCCACTGCCACCCTTACACTTGAAAGAAATTGCAAAGATATTTAAGATATTAAGTAGATATTTATCGTGTGTTCCTCTTCCCTTTTTGGCCATCCCAAATGACAGCATATCTCAAATGTCTTGTGTTCCTTCTTAAAACTGTTGATCTCTTTCCAGCCTTTGGCTGCTGTTGCTATGAAATTAGGCTGTGCTGTAGGGAAATGCAGCTTTTTGTGTTCCAGGCAGTGTGTAAACCTGGCTCCCAAGAGCCTGGAAAGCTGGGTGGTGGTTGCCCTTCCATCTCTGAAGCTCTTTACAGGACTCTAGTTGGTTGTCACTGTGCTTTTTGCTGCCTGCCCTCTGAAGATGCTCAGATGCTTGAGCTGCACAAGTGACCCACGTTCAGCCATCCCCTCACAGAGCAATTGCATCAGGAAGGCAGTACATCCCTGGCTATTTGGTTATGGAGCCACATTGTATTAACTGAGGGAGAACTGAGCCTTCTGAACATTTTCACCTCTATGACAAGAAAACCTTTTTATCATTTCATCCGTCTATAGGCACCCTTTGCATTTCCTGCTTGGCAGATGCCAGGGTTAAAAATTAAGCCACACTTCTACCATTAAAACTGGAAATGAAAACACATAGATGGGTGTTTTAGAAAACTTAATTTGTCAGTTCTTCTCGCTGGCAAATGTGTGGAGGAGGGAGGCCCATATGGCTGCTAAATATAACCCAACTTTCTCCCAGAGCAGCCCAGAAAGTACAGAAGTTCACAATCTGTGTTGGTAATAAGAATGTGCTGCAGATTTGAAGAATGGTCTGAGTGCAGATTAAGGTAATGGGAATAGAGCCAAGGAGCAATCCAATAAAATGGGAGGATTTCCTGTGATGGGTGAGCTTGGCTGACACCGGGGAGATGCTCAGCATCCCGCAGGTCCTGGGCCCTTTCTCGCAGTGTGTTTGCAGGGCAGGGGTGGCCCTGGCTGTCCAGTCCTGTCAGCTTTAATGCTCACCACCCTCGAGCTCCAACAGCTCCTACTCTTGTTTGCTTTACATATGTGCACTGTTGCATCCCAGTCCTGGGATGCTGAAGAACTTGGATCAGGAAAACAGGGCTGTGGTGGCAAAACTGAGAGTAGTTATTTCAGCTTTTTAATTTGATTTTTAAAATTTTTATTAATACTACTCACCTTTTGTGTTTTTTGTAGAGATGCTGCCAAAATACAGGTGATTCCAAATTTTAAGAATACAACTATAATTGAAATACAGTAGAATTTCTGCAAAATGTTTTAAAATTGTGTGTGTGAGTGTGTTTGAAGGGAGTGAAAATTAGAGATACAGTGTGCAATGTAGTATTTTTCAGTAGTGGACATGTGTGTGAAATATTTTGCTATGTAGATTAGTCATTTTCTGAGGGGAACACCTTTGAAGAAAATAGAGCTCCAAAATAATGGTGATTTTGTCCCCCTCCAAAAAAAAAAAAGATTACCCGCTCTGCCATACTGTTGTTCTCTCTCCTCTTTTTGAATGGAAACATCCAAAATAGGTATTAAACTTCTGATTTAGCAAAGCACTTCAGTACATGTTAAATGTTACCTTGGGAGTAATAGAGCTCTAGGTGGGATAAAAGGCATTGCTGAACTGAGGCAGAAATATATGATAGGAAAAGCTTATCCTGGAAAAGAATCAGAAGAGAAACTGTATTGGTTCTGTTCCTTCAGGCCTTTAAAATATTTCAAAGGGATGAGTGTAGATGTACTGATGGGGTTTTGGTGGCTGAAAATGCAGTTGTGCAGATCCCAGCTTGTTGGGGCAGGAGAATTAATGAATTAATGAATGCACTGAGCACATGTGCTCCTGCACTGCCTTCTCTGTGAAGTTGAATTATACACAACAAGAATGCACTTTGTTGTTCTTTAATAATAAATAACAGCATAGCAGTTTTGATCTTCAAAGCACAGCTCAGACCTTAATTAATCTTCATAATAGTCCTGTGAGAGACTTAAAAATACTCCCTTACCCTTTTGGACAAGGAGCTCTTTAGCATGGAGATGTTGGAGGGTTTGCTCAGGGCCACATTGTCAGGGCCTGCTGGGACAGTTGCTCAGAAATTCCTGGCACTGGGAGCTTTGGATAATTCTGGATGCTGTGTTGCTTCTCTTGTTTATGTGTTAAAATTTGAAAAAAGAAATTTGAATACATAGAGAAGTGTAATCCTAAATTATTTTGGATTTCCAACGGAGTGTTAACTCATGCATATGCATGTTGGAATTTCCCTGTTGAATATTCCTGGAGGTAGAAAGTGCTGAGGATTTGTGTGTGTGCTGCTGTGTGGGAGCAGGTATGGAAAAGTGCCCTTCAGAAAGCCTGGGTCACAACTGCTGTGTGACAGAAGTGGGAAATAAAGTACATATGCCTTTAGAATCTGTAGGACACATAAGTACATAGAAAGTGTCTTTTAGTTTGCCTTCTCTAATCTTCCTAATTCTTTGTAAGGTTTAATAAAATAAGGAGAAAAAGAGGAATTAATGTAAATGCTTGATTTTCAAGGTTTTTCCTAGATAATTGCTGATTTGAGTTCTAAAACAGATTTAGAGAGCACACTGCTGTCTGAAAACCTGTGCCTACATTTGGAGAATAAAATAAGAATGGCAGAATGAAGTGAGCCTGTTCCACCCATCTGGAGAAATGGTTCAGCAGGGATTGGAATCTAAAGGGGGCAATCTCTTGAAATGATCCCGTGTGACCAGTGGGATCCAGCTTTGTTCCATGTGCATTTTTCTCACAGACAATAGGAGGGGGTGTTCATTAATGAATATAACTGTGAGAATGGTTAGTGCTGGAGATGGGGAGCCCAACACATGGGTTATGAGAATTGAGATATCTCACAGTGTTCACATCTGTGTTTGCTTCTGACATAACAGACCCAAGGTCAGAAAGTTTAACATTCTCTGTAAGCTCAAAATAGCTTTTCACGTACTGGAATGCTTCAGAATAATGAGGAGCCCCTGCCTGGTGGTTTTGTAATGAACTCCCACGAAGCTTTGAGGGCAGGCACTGTAATTCCTACTGGAGATTGCAGCCCTTTGCTTGAGGAGTGCCCAGGGAAGTGCCCTGCAGATGGAGGGCTGGCAGCCCCTTAACAGGTCTGCAGGATTGCTCAGCACGGGGACCTGAACCTGAAGGTCCAGGGGTCGCTGCCACAAACCCCAGGGCACTTAATGTGGTGCCTGTGGCATCCCAGCACCTGCTGGGGGGTGCTCCAGCTCTCCTGGGGAAGGGCTGCAGCATTCCCAGCTCCCGGTTACTTGGCCCGGGTGCTCTGGGGAGGAATCTGTGAAGTGTTTCAGTGTCTTTTTTAAATTCATTAGAAACGCAGGGGCTTGGTCCAGATGGATCCTGTGATTTGTTTTGAGTACAAGATGCAAATAAAACGTCCAAATGGGAAAGTTGTGAAAAGTTTTTGGAGTTCTGAACCGTCAAATCTGATCCCGTATTTTAAATACTGTTGAGATTTTTAATAGCAAGGTTTTGCAAATAACATGGGTTTTCTATGTTGGGCTTAGACATTCTGTTGTCCTGTGGTTTTGGTACATGAGAGCAGCAAATCTTGGTTTAATAGAGGGCAGAAAATACCTTAGCTGGGGAACAACTGCAGCCCCATAACCCATAGAATGCATGAGGTGTAAAATCTTCTGTAGGTCTTCCTTCTGTGGATTGTGTTACTGCACTTCTGGAGGCTGCTCAGGTGTTCAGGGGGATAAACTGGACATAACAAACAAGCTGGAAAATAATTGTGTATTTTAGTTTCCCAGGTACTGTGACAATAAGGAAAAGCTTTGGAAGCTGAATAGAATAACCACATGGTTCTGGACCAGCTGTGTCTGAGAACAGATCAGTGAGATCCCATGGGAGAGGCAGAGATACAATGGCTTCCTGATCATACACTGCACAAGTCCTTCTGGTTGAATTATTGAGCTTGGATATGAACTTGAATACTTTTCACAAGTTTTTAAAGCTATTTTTACTCTAGCAGCCTCAGTGAGATGACAGTAACACACGACGGGGTTGCTGTGGGTTTTTTATGCCTAGAATTAATTTTGGGGCCTGAGTGTGTGCTTAACACACACACAGTGCTCCTCCACACCCTGACAAAGGTCTTTTTTTTTTTTCCCTTGTCTGGGAGGCATTCGTGATGCTGCACCACAGCCGACTTCTTTGAGAGTGGAGACACTGTGTTATCTTCTTAAATGAAGTCAAATCTCATTCCTTATAAGCATTACTGATAGTTTACCTACCTAATGAGGACTTATAGAAATGAAGATGGAGGTATTTGACATGGGCATGTGTAGAGGAGTTACAATATTTGTTTTTAAGTCTTCTAATTCTTGCCTGAAATTTTATTAGCAAGTTGCCAGACGAAGTGCTGGGGGCTAGACAATGTATGAAGGAGGCATTGGAAAGATCTTGTTATATTTAATTTTCCAAAATAACTTCATAGGCAATTTGTTCTCTCCGCAAATGCTGCATATTCTAAATCTGCCTAATCTGTGCAGTGTTCAAATCCATACAACAGGCCTTGTAAAACACATGGCTTTTCCTCAGTTGGTTCAGCAGCTCCAAGTTCAGCCAGTCCAACAAACCAATAACTCCACAGAACTCAGGTTGTTCTTGTTGCTTAAGAGTGGCAAAAAAATAATCTTTAGGTGGGAGTAGTGTGTGGATTCAGCAGCTGTGGTTGGAGCTCTGCTTGTGTCAGTGGCACTGGATTTTTTGTGGGATAGGTTGACACCTTCCAGCCACTGAACTCCTGCACTGGGGGCTGATTTCTCTGATGTTTGAGAGGATTAATGCTTGGACAGCGTGTGCATTTTCCTGGCTCACTGCTTGAAGTGAGACAGTTCCTGTTTATGTGGGAAAATAGGGACAATGTGGAGCTGCCGAGGATGGTTTCTGAAAGCTGATTTGTGAGGGTTGTTTGCTGACTGACATATGGGCTGACATACGGAGCTATTACCACCTCAGAGGCCTGAACTTCCAGGGAAGGGCCTTTCTTTTTTAAACGTTTAACTCTATTAAGTACTCGTAGGCATCTTCCAACACCACCCTGGCCAAGTCCATTTACACTTTCCTTTTCTTCTGCTTCTCCCATCGGTTTGTGGCTGTTTGTTTTCTTCCTTTGTTTGTGATATAAATAGATTTTTGTGTTTCAAGGGTCTCAGAAGCAACAAGCACTTGCAAATCTCTCTTAGCTTTTTTCCTACAAGTGTTTGGTGTCTCATACCTTCCTATGGGATGGAAGTGGAAGCCAGGCCAACTCCTAGGCTGGAAAAATTGCTCTCTAGTAAATTCTAATGGAACATCTTTCCAAGTCATCCCAGGAATAACAAATTTTGAAATACAGTAATTGGTGAGGATGAAGAAATGATATTGGAGGTGCCATTGGTTTGTTGAAAATCTGGCTTGTGATGGAAGAGGGAAGAAGTAAGACAGGACAAACCTGGGCAAAAGTAGCTTTGAGATGATGGAGTTTCTGGAAGAATACATCAATCCTTTTAGCCCTGATGTGGATGTTGAAATGGAAAGGCTTCAGAGTGAGAAAGAATTCTCTGGACTTCTCCAGGAAAGATCCCTGATGCCATGGAAGTTACTGTGGGGTTTGCTGTCTTCCAGCTGGGCCTGTGTAGGGATTGCAATGAAGATATTATTTACTTGTTTTTGTATTACTGCTTTTTCAACACATACTTTCAAGTTTTCCCCTTAAGCATATGCAGAGCTACAAATCTTAAGAACGTGAACAAAAGTGAAGCAAATGCTCAAGTGTAGATTTATATAAAAGAGAAATGAAAAAAGGACCTGAAATACAAAGGGGGATCTAGAGTGGTTTGTGTTTTCTAAGCTTGTTTGCATCCCTCTGGCTCATAGTGGTGTCATTTCTCTAGCAGAGGCTGCAGCTTTACAGAAATTAGGAATGTCTACAAAGAGTTTGAGATTTTTTTTCTCTGCTCTGATTCTGCTTTTGTCTCCTGCAGTCTCATTGGGAACAGTGTGATTGAAGTGTGGATATACATCCCGTAAAACAGTGTGTCAGGATCTGTCCCACGGAGTGATCAGTCACCTTGTGAACATTCCTGCAGAGAGAAAGCAGTAAATGCTCCTCCTCCCCCTTCTTCCCCTCTGCTGTACTGCCTTTTTCTTGTCTTTTTTTCCCCACATCATAAGGAAACAGTGTTAAAAGCTCTAAGCAATAAACTTGTATTGATTACTGCATTTGCTGCTTAAATGTTTAGGTGGTAGAAGAATTTAAAGTGAAGGTCCAACTTTCACCAGTTTGCTGTGTTTTCACTCTGTCCCAGTGATATGATTAGATAATCTCATTCCAGGATGCTCAGTGTTGGTACTTGTAACATATGTAATGCAAATAGTAAAGCAGCATATGAAAGAAAGGGATTTTTACTTGGGTTATTAAGTTCTTCATGGGGCAAGGCTCTTTCACACAATAGACAAAACTATTCTCTACTTATTTGAAGCTTTGTGAAGATTAAGAGCTTCCAAACAGAAAAAGCTGTGTGGATTTGTCATTTATAAATTTGTTTCTTAAAACCAGTGTTTATAACATGCAGAAGAGATTATGTCAGAACTGAGGGATAAGGCAAGATAGGGAGGTGATCTGGGTGTCTGTTCTGATGCTTAAAACACAGGAAGACTTTCAGAGTCTTTCTTAACTACATAAAACATCCTTCTGACAGTGTTTAAATGAGGGCTGGTTTTGCTTACAGAGGCCATACATTTAAATAAGCGTAAAATGTAAACACAACCGCATTCCTGAGGAGACATAAACCACCACACCTTATAAACCTCTTCTCCCATTGGGATTTTGTGCTATCTAAGTTTGGCAAATGACACCTTTTTGATGGTTTTCAGGAGAATTGTTGATGTTTTAAGTAAGTTTTATTACATGGAGCCAATACACAATTAAAAATGTGATTAAAAACCTGCTGCTGTGGTAAAATCAGATAAAAATCCCAGTAAAATTGTAGTAAAAACGACTGTGGTATCGAAGCGTTCACTGCTTGGGGGAATATTGCAAAATCGTCAATCTGGCAGTCTCCTCCTATCTGTGGTAGGATAAAAGATGTTCTTTACAGGATCTTGGAATTTAATGGAGGTGGAAAGTTACAAACCTTGTGCTCCCCACTCAGATATTCCAAAAGAGGGATAGCACAGGAAGGAAAAGCCATCTGCCAGCGGCCATAAGGGCTGCCTGGGTCACCTGCTTTGTGATGTAAATGTTCCTGGGACTGTGCTGACCCTGGGCTGAGAGCTCTGGGTGATGGCTCTGTGCTCCCCAGGGTGGTTCCAAACATGTGGGTCTAGGTGTGCAGGTGACCCCCCTGGCTTCAACAGGACATGGATGTTCGGAAAGGGAAGCTCATTCCATCAGGGATCCAACTGCCTGCAGACAAAGGACAAGCCAATTGAAGGTACCAGTGCAGGGAAATGTATCTGAGGTTCATCAGCCCCAGTTCCAGTTGGAACTTCTCCCCAGATTCCAGCTTAGTTGCTGTTTCAGTGCACGCAGCTTGGGCAGCCGAATACAGGTGTTGTTGCAGTTCCTTAGATTGTATCCCAGGTGGTCGTGTGAGACTGGATGTTGCAACCCTGAGTCTCTCTGTCCCTCTCTTTCATTCATTGCTGTTCCATTTTTCAGAAGGATTTACCAGATCTGTGCGTTTTACTAATGTGTGGCAGAGGTGCCTCATTCACTGCCCTGGGGGTATTTCTTTGTCAAAGTGCAGAATGTGCTGCTTTGCTTCAGCACAACCTGAAGGCTGAATTTGAACATTTTCTTAATGTTCTGAAAATAAACCTTTTTTAAGGTTAAAAAATGGATGTCAAATTAATTTCATGTTCTTTTAAATTTCAAATAATACATTTATTCATCCCATGTTATTAGAAGCTTTTTAGGTTGCCTTTTTCTTCTTCCTAGCATAGAAAGGGAAGATTAAATGGCCACATTTTGGAAATGGGGATAAATCTCTGAAGTGGCTTTTATAAATCTTTTTTCAGCCTTGCTGTCCATCCTTTGGAGGAGGAAATGTTGACAGAGCAGGAAGGGTTTTGTCTCCTTTGATGTGAGGGTTTGACATCTCAAACTCACAGTTTCTTTAAATAGCCCCAAATATGACTTTGAAGGAAGATGAGCAGGAAAAGCCAATGACTGATGAGATAAATTTACTTAATAACTTCCCATTTCGCCACAAGATAAAACTGGATTTCATCTAATGTTCCTAATTTATAGTAAGACTGACCAAAAGGAAATCCACATTAAGTGTTTCTATAACATGCTCTAAATCAGCTCTGAACAAATAAATCACTTGCCTGGGGCTGTTTTTTTAAATCAAGTTACAGATGTAGATTTCCCAAGTGCTTTTATTGAAACAATTTTATAACAATTAAAAACATGAGGTTGCTACTTCATACTGTCAGCTTTTGGGGGCAGATCTGCAGTGTAGAATTGTTTGTTTTGTGCCTTTTTTTACTTCTTGTGGAAATCTCTGAATTTTGGTTAACTTTGAGGAATTTGTCACTGCCATTCCTTAAGAACTGAGCAGTGTGTTTTCATAGGTGACCGAGATGGAATATTTTGGGTGCAAGTCCTGTACACTCCCTGGCACAGTTCAAGCCTGGTGTGTACCAGGACATGCGTGCAATGTAAAATCCAGGATTTTAAATACAAAAGTATGTTAAAGAATTTCTGTCGCTTCCCAAGGGAGTGGCCTTTAAATGGGATTTGCCAGTAGAGGGAATCTGTCAATTTTTATCAACAATTATGGCATCAAAGTGGGTTTTGAATTTTGGAATCACAGAATTGTAGGGACAGGGCAGAGGGTTGAATCTTTCAGTCATTTTTATCCTCGCTGTTTCTGACAGTTAAAATGTTATTGACCAACAACATATTTCTGTTTGTTCAGCACCAATCTCCTCCTCTGTCAGTGTCACCATCTGTCTCATTTCTTCTGCATCTGTGCAAACAGTTTTGGGTTTTCTTTAACTCTGGGTATCCTTAGTTTTAGAATCTATAGTAGATGATCAGTAGT
This sequence comes from Chiroxiphia lanceolata, assembly GCF_009829145.1. NCBI lineage: Eukaryota > Metazoa > Chordata > Aves > Passeriformes > Pipridae > Chiroxiphia > Chiroxiphia lanceolata. The sequence goes on along the minus strand of NC_045659.1, from coordinate 6,705,165 downwards.
TTTGGTTTGGTTTTTAAATTTTAAAAAGCTATGAGATATTAAATATAATAATAATATAATACTTATATATAATATAATATCTTTAAGAAAATATAATCACACTGCTACACTCCATATAAGTGCAATTTAAAACCAACATAATATCATACCTTCTCTGGCATTTTTGGCTTTGATAAACACTGAGTGAGACTTGCAGCAGAGGGAATTTTTAACTCCTTCCTCCAGTGGGTTTCATACAAAATATAGGTTTAATTGTGCTCTGCTGAGGCTGATACTCAGCCCTGTTGTCACATAACAAACTCCTTCTCTCTGAGTGCTTGCTTTTTGTATTAACTTCAGTATTAACTTGAAGTTTTTCCTGCAGTTGTGCTTCCTGCTGACTCAAAATGGGTTTGAAATTGTTCAGCATTTAGGAAGAGGCAGCAGCATCCTGTAAAGCCAACACTGAGGCTGGCAGCAGTGAATGGTTCCAAGGTTTCCCAAGTACTGGAATAGAGGTCAAGGTGGGAAAACTTTTAGAGGGAATTCTACTCCCTGAAGTCTCAGAAAAAACACTCCCAGTTTAAACTGAGATTTGCTAAGAGTTAAAAACCTTTGGTATGTTAACCAAGATGTTGCAAATACTGTCATTTATCAATTTTATTTATTTATTTCATTTCCCCTCAGGGGACTTGATAGTTTTCTGCTTCTTGGAGATCGTTCTTGAAAGGATATTTTCATTTCTGATGGGTGTTGATGATAATTATTATTGTGTTTCTTTTTAGAACTCTTAAAGCACTACTTTTGCACACTGCTTTTAAATTTATTTCCTTTGAGAAGAAAGCATTCATTAAATGGCTCATGATGTGAGGTTTGCAGAACTTAATGTCATGAACATGACAGGGCTTGAAATGATACAGAGGAAAAAAAAATCCCTGACTCAAGGTAGTTTTAAAACCAAATTAATTTTCTGAGCCTCTGGCTGATGTTTATGTGGTGCTTTGGTGGTTTTCCCCCTTTTGTTACTCTCTTGAAAGGTTCAGGGAGGTACCAGCTCACCTGTGGCCTTAGAAGAAAAGTGTAACTTAAGTTTCCTAAATAAGATCTTGTCCTAAAATGAGTGAGAGAAGGCTCAGGCAGGTCCGTGGGCTGTCAGGGATCGTTTTGTGGCTCCTGTGGAGGGAATGGGTAACAGGAGGGTTCTGCTGCGTGTTGTAGAACATTGTTTAGGATGATGAACCGAATCAGGTTAGTTCCAAGTCCTTCAGCCTTCATTAATGACCCTTGTGAGTCCTTTAATTGAGCTCTTTCACAAGATTTGTACACTCACAAACTTTGGAAAAGAGGTTTACACTGGTTAAACCCATACCGCTTTTACCGTCAAAGGTGGAGAAAGGAACAGAATTGTTTTGCTTCAGACACTGATTGGTCCATCTTGGGACATTTGAGCACAGTACAGTTGGCATTTAACGTGTTTTTAAGAGCACTGCAGAAAAAAAATATATATAATCACTGTCTTTGAACTTTTGCATTTGAGACCAACAGGATTTCAGAGTGGGATCTTCCTCACTGGTTTTGTTCAAGGAGTTTTTTGTTTGCTCCATTTTCCTTTCTTTGCTCATAAACCAGTATGTGTTCAAGTCAAATAATTTGACCACCTTGTTTTTTGAAATGCTTTTTTACAAATCCTTTGCCTGGTTTATCTGCAGTTGAAGTGAATCTGCTCCAGGCTCTGAGCCTTGTGGTTCCCAGCTGGTAGGGGGGATCTGCTCAGCTCCAGTGGCTTCTTGGGACAGGGAATGCTCTCAATGAGTAGGTTTGTTATATTTACAGTCTTCACTCTTCTGAAGTGCAAAAAGCCCAACTTTTCAGCAACAATTTGGTTTGTTAGCACCGCTGATTGAATTGGCAGATGCAGTTGATTTAGGAGAGTGTTCCAGCCATCAGCACAACGAAGCCCACTGATGTCAAGGGAGTTAATATATTTAACTTCAAGCAAATGCTGGGCTGAAATGAGATGTAAACCAAAATATTATTGGATTTTAGGAATTCTAGTCCATTCCTTTTAGGAGTAAAAGGGCACTTTCTCCACTCTTGGTTATTCCTTTTTGTTACCTTTTAAGATTTAGATTTTTTTTTCTGTCTGAAAAGGAAACCTGGTGGTTCTTCCCAATTTCTGCAGTTGAACTACATAGAAATTCCTTTACCAGCATATGGAAAAAAGTGGTTTGGGATCAATGTAAGCAGGCAAGACACCTCAGAAGAAGAGATAAGAGATAAGATATGATAAGAGAGAGTTTAGGTCAGAAATGTGCCATGTGTGAGTGACTCCACTGTCTGTGGCCTTGTGTTGTGCACGTGAGTCCTTCCATCAATAAATGCTGAAAATCTGGCAGAGTTTGGGCCACAGCACCAGTTCTTTTTATTTTCCTTCTTTTTTCTTCAATCCAAACAGAATTTTGAGGCTCACATTGCCTGGTCTTGCCTCTTTAAATGTGGATTATTTTATCTGATAGGCCCTGGATTTTGGCTGCACCTTCCCCTCAGTGAGGATTTCAGAGGTCACCACTTGAGCGTGAGAAAAGGGGGTGATTGAATTGCAAAGGAGCACGTTTGGCTCTTTGAATTCTTTTGAGAACAGTCCACATTGTGTGCTCCTTGGGACTGGCAAGTGCCAATGGAAGGGGGTGATAGAGCCAGAATATTGTCCTGGATCTCAGGATCCTGGAGGTTGGTGTGCCTTTGGGTTTCACTGAGCTCATAAAATGACTCCAGTGTCTGTTTGTGTGTATTACAAAGAGATTCTAATAGTCCACTTTCTTTCGGTGTTCTTGGTAATTCAGAATTTTTCACCCTATAGTCACATTGAATAAATCATGGCATTAAAATTCTTCTTTTAAAGTAGAATAATTTATGCCCTGAAGCAAATATATTAGAAAGATGGATTTTTTTTTATGATTTACTTTGGAGACCTGTCTCTGTTTAGCACGTTGTAGTTGTGATCCACGTTCCATGGATGTTAGAGCAGAACAGTGGTGGCAGTTTATGTTGTGCCAATGCAAAGGGATGTCCTGAATCACAGAAAAAAGTAGAAGAATAATACATATTGAGTGGAGAATTCTCAGTATTGCTATGGAATTCAGCATTGATTTCTGCTTCCATTAAAAGTTTTAGGAAAATTTATTTTCAAAGACAGCAAAGAAGCACAGGACATAAAGAAGTAATAGAAAATAATTTGAATTATTGCTTGGAAAAAGCAAATCTGCACATTTCCTTTCTTTCCTGGCTCTCCTCCAGCTGCTGTTGGTGACATCAAAATAACCTCTGACTTTTGGGCAGAGGGGGGATTGTGGGTTTGATCAGATGCTTATTCCAGCTGCTTATTCTGGGCCTTGCAGTCATTTGTGTTCATTGCCTGAAGTTCCTTTCCCCTCCCTGATGTCCAGCACTGCTCTAAGTGAGGCCTTCCCACATCCCACTTCCCTCCTTTCCTGAGTGCGTGGGAGCCCTTCCCTGCTGGGGCTGGAATTGGAGGCACTGAAGTGCACAGACTCAGAAAGGCAAGTGTGTCTTGGTAAATGGGGCCTGGAGGCCTGGAAATCAAATGTTTCTCTGCATTACCTCAAACATAAAACTCGGAGCAGCTCATCTTTTACAACTCACTCTGTGTGTTAAAAGCTCCAGCCAATGTGGAAACATTGATTATTGGCAAACTAATCATCTCAAATTCAGCTGGTGTTTCCAAGGCTTTCTCTAATTGGGCCGTTAAGGAAATTGTGCAGCCAGAAGAGATGCAACGATAAACCCCATTGTCTTTGGGGAGCATTTTTAATTCATATGTTGTATATTTGATACTTAGAATCAAATAATGGGGAGACCAATAACTGCAGTTCCAAAGGGAACTGCAAGCGGAGGGTAGGAATTTTCCTCCTGAAAAATTAAATTTCTGGGCTGGCAACTGAGTCTTCTTTTTATTCCCAGACTGATATTTAAAATTCATTCAACTTTGCAGCATCATCCTTGTTTTGAGGCATTGTCTGCCAAGGGCTGTCCAGGTATTATTTCATCTTGGCATTAACTTTTACACAGGTATTTACGTGATACAGATATTTAAGATATTTAACTCTTTAACGCTTAATACAGATATTTAACTGAAGGCAAGGGCTCAAAATTCCATCGATCTGGTTCAGTGAGATTTTGCCAAAGAAAGATTTCTAGAGAATTGTTCCCCAGCATAAAACAGTTGATGTTCTCTTTCTCAGCTCCTTCTTGGGTTTAAATACTAGTATTTCATACATATATATATATATATAAGGTACATATATTCTCTCTATAAAAGAAGCTCAAGGAAAAACTACTCAATTTTAAGACTGCTTTAAATCGTTTAAATGCTGCTTAACAGAGTGCTGCAGCTTCCAATTTTAAGATGATTTAACAGTGATCTGTGGTGGTTAAGCTGCAGAAGTCACATATATCTAATCTTTTTTTTTCCCAAATAGTTTTGTCATATTTAGTTTTAAATTGTTTCCTAGTGTTTTAAGTTCTGACTGGTCAACTACATCTTGTCACGTTCTTTTGTGGAGTTCACACACAAAATACATCAAACTTTGCAGTCATGGCTTTAGTGCTGGAACAGGAATGGGAACGTGTTCCTGCCTTTCATACAGAGGTTCTTTGTTGTGGTGTTTCAATCCATTGCCCTCCCTTGAATTGGACTCCTAAAGGTAACACCTTGTATGTGATGGCTGAAAAAATAAACGGAATAAGTAGGATAATGAGAAATTTGGGCTGGGGGTGAGGGTAGGAAGATTGGTGGTCAGTATGGCCTGGCTTCCCATTTCCACTGAAATTGTGCAGTCTTTGACAGAGAACAGGACTGAGGGATGAGAGGGAATTAGCTGGTGCTGCCTCATGGTCCTCGATTTCCGTGGAATATCTGCAGAGGACATGGAAGGAGACAGATGCTTTCCAGTGACAGCACTGAGCTGGTCCTTCCCAGTCCCTGCCATGAGTGTCTCTGAGAGGCCTCAGTCCCAAAGGCACAGCTGAGTTACTGCTTAATGGACACCGTGTGTCTGAGGGGCTGTTCCACCTCCCAGCCTATAAATGTGACCAAACCAGGGAATTTCACAGGCACTTGGCTCAACCTGATGCATCTTTATGGATTTTTAGCAGAGCTAAAACCAGTTGGGGATTTAGTCCTTTGTGCTTTTGGAAAAATTCCCTCGTGGTAGGACTGTAGGTACACGTTCGTGTGTGTTGTAATCCATGAAGAACCACAAACCACACACTGGGAATACATTTACCTAAAGCATTGCATAGTCTTCTACTCTCATTTCTACTAAACCTTCCACTCTAGCTTTTATAGTATTGATGAATTTATAAATAATTTAATAGGTCAAGTTCTAAACCCACCTGAATTAAAGGCAGCATAAGATCTTTGTGCTGAGCAGAGGTGGCCGTTGTACCTTGACAGTACCTGGATTTCTCATTTTGGCATTAGATTCCAAGCTCTGGCATAGGCTGCAGGTGCTTTGGAGCTGGCTGTGAGATACCACAGCTTCCAGACCTGGGAGGCAACAAATTGGAAGTTCCCTGGGATGCTTATTGACCACAGCTCTGTTCTGAAGCTTTCAGGCTGCAAGTTAAACTGAGTGCTGTCCACCTCTGGATGATTTGGGGAAACTGCCTCCTGAAAGGGACTCACTGGAGGATTGAGGTTGTTCTATGTCAGGTTTTCTGGGAAACTCCCCAAGTGCCAAGTGCTTTTGTTTTCCTTTGGTGCCAGCCCCCTGTGCTCTGAAGTGCCAGAGCTGCAGGAGTGTTTGGCCAACGCTGTGAGCACAGGGTGGGATTGTTGGGGTGTCTGGGCAGGGCTAGGAGTTGGACTGATGATCCCTGTGGGTCCCTCCCAGCTCAGAATATTCCGTGATCCTGTGACATCCAAGCTTCACCTCAGACCTGCCTTAACACCAAGGTACCTCCAAATGATCCCAACTCTTGGGGGTACCTGGACACCATCCCTGGGTCAGTCCTGCTTGCCTTGCCCTCCCATCCAGCCTGGCTGCTCTCCGACAGCACCAGGGGCCCCTCAGCCAGGGTATCATTTATTTTAGCTGTTTGTCTCTCAGAGTCTGTAATTTTACATGAAAACTTCTCACAAAACTCATCAATTAACAGCTGAATTCAGCTTGTGCCTGTAAGGAGCAGATCAGGAACAGGTATGTTTCAAAAGGCTTTATGTCTTCCTCTAGTTAGCTTGCTTTCCTTTTTCTTTAGGTTTTTAGTTGGATATAAATGCTTGGAATTAGGTTTTTTTCCGCAGTTCAGCCTCTCACTGGATCTGATGGCTCTGTTGAAAATAGTGAAAAGCTTTCTGGAGAGGGATATTCAAGCAGTGTGTGTGTTAAGCCTCTTGCTTTCCCCCAGCTCTAATTCCAAGTCAGCATCCTATACAGATCTGCTACTGCATTTCTTAATCCTAAGAAGTTCAGGATTTTTTTTCCCCTCCAGAGGAATTTTAATTATTTTTGGTAGCACATGTGTGGAAAAAAAAAGGAAAAAACCCTTTTACTGTGGGGTGAATGTAAAGTCATTGCTGTTGTCAGCTCTCAGTGGGTTACTTGCATATAAATAAATTAAAGGGGGGGAAATAGTCTTTTGTTAATGTTGCATTCTGTTTCTCGTGGCTGCCATGGTAACAGACGAGAGACAGTGGCAAAGCTGCACGGCAGAGAGGGATGGAGGGATGAACGTGGCGGGAGGAAGGAGGGAAGAGCACAAATCCTTCAGCGATCTGTGAAATGAGTCACCAGTTAAAGCACAGATGGGGAAGGGCTTCCACATTTATTTACAAATTATTGAAAGCAGATTTTGGCGATTATATTTAGAGCAGGAAGAGTGAAAGACTGGAACTTCGGAGAGCAGTAAATCAGACTGTGTCTTTTTCAGATGATTTCTCCCCCACACCTTGAATCAGCTCCTCTGTGTAGCTGTAAAGGTGGAATTTGCTGTTGTGATTGTTCCTGGAGTCCTCAGTGACATTCCTGATGCTGGACCTTGCCAAGGAAAGGCAGTGAACTATTTCTGCCCCACAACCTTCCAAGATTTTCCTTTGTAGAGCTGCATTTTCCTCTTTTATGTGGTCAGGCTGAAAATAAAAAGTTTAAACCCCCTCTTTAGATGATAAGTGGTGAATGTTTTAACTCTGTTGTTTTCTTTCCCCCTTCATTAGTATAAAACACCTCTCACACACTTCAAAGCTTGGCTGCAGGAACAGGCTGGGCCATAAATCAGGATTGTGTTAGGAATGTGTTAGGAAGGGAAGGTTTTATTGGAATGGCTGCAGAGTGTCATCTTTGCCATGCCTGGCTTTAGGAGGTACTTTGAACTTGATAAATGTGATGGGCCCAGTTCTCTGCTTGGCTGGGTCATGGCCCCAAGTTTTTAAACTCCCAGACTTTGGTTGGGTGGTGGGATTTTCCCCCTCACATCTGTTCTGGCTTGACTTCTGTTATATTGAATTATAGAGGGGTTTCTTTGAGCTCTTGTCATCTCAAGTTCTTGGTGCAACATCAAGAGAGAATTGTGATTCCAGCTCCAGTGGGAGTGTTTGTGTTAAGGAGAAAGTTCCAGAGGGTGGAATCTTTCCTGCAGAAGCTTCACCCGGAGCTTGAGCATTGTGGATGTCATGTCATGGAAATGGTTCCAGAAGTTGGTAATCATATTATTTCCTGTCAGTAAACAGTGCCAGACAGAGCAAATTTCACAGCTGGGAAGTTTTTAGCAATGCAGGGTTTTCAGAAGCCTGGAGGGAAGGAATGGGACCGGAGAGGAGGGGTTTGGCAGAGCAAGTGAAAAGTGAGATGGAAAGCTGCAGTGAAGATCAGGGGAGGATGTTTAGAAGGCTGTCAAAGAAAGGGATAGAGGAGTGACAATAGGATTATTTTAAAATTATTTTTGAAATTTTAAAAATTATTTTGGCATTTTAAGAAAAATTATTTTTGAATTATTTTAAGTATTTTTTAATTTTAGTGAAGAGACAAGAACACAAGTGAAAGATTTTTAGCTGGGAAGGTTAGAGGTGGCTGAAGATCTTGTGTGAAGAGAGAGCATTTTGACCAGATCAAAGGACAAAACAGTGTAGCTCAGCTGCATTAGAAGAGGGGAAATCACTGGTACTGTGGATTGTGCTTCCCCCTGGAAAACTGAAGTGCTGGGGGAGAAGGGAACAAGCTGCAGGAGGCACAAAAATGCCTCATTTACTACAGATACAGAGAATAAGGTATCTTTGAGTACCCTGACAGGTACTTTTGGAGATGCTGTTGGCACTTTAAAAACCTTGTATCTCTTTTGCTTTTTCCAGATTTCAACTTCATTATTTCGGAGGGTTGGAGTATCTCCTGGCTCTGGTCAGAGCTGGGTATGGACTTTTCTGTGGTGATTTCTGGTCTGGTATTTCTCTTTCTGGCTGCCAATGGAAGCACATTCCTGAAGTTGCTTCATGAGGGGAGAAATAGATGATGGTTGGAACAGGGTGGGAGGAGAATTAATTGTGATGAAACCTCAAGTTTTATGTATTCTCCAAAACAGAGTAGAGTTGTAAATACCAGGAAGTGAAATTTGGGCCTCCAGTATGTTCTGTGAGCTGGGTAAAATGTCCCTGCTGGGCAGGGAAGGTGTCCTTGCCATCCTCAGGAGTTTGGGGAAGAAGTTCACTTTCACAGAGTGAGAGGCTTTGTGGGACCTTCCCTGCCCGGTGTGACTGTCACAGCCTCTGGGGAGAGATGGAGCAGGGCTAGAAAGGGTTGGGGATTCCCATTTCAGGACAGGCCTTGCAGCAGGATGGGAGAGGGAAATACTCCTGGGTCCTTTGCAGCCTAATTCTGGCTGTGGAATAGCCTTATTTTGTCATTCCTGTGGCTTGAGATGTGCTCTGAAGGGTAAGGCTGGAAGAGCTCACTGTAGGATTAGTCCTGCCTGAGCTGAGCAAGGTGAGCATCATCCTGCCTGCAACAGCTCTGTTAGTCTGGGAAATAATTTTTTTGTCATTGTTTGAAGGAAAGTCTCATTAAAAGCTGTATTTCAGGCAGTGCTGCTGTGCAGGTGATTAATAGCAACACCTCAGACTGTTCCTGGCTCCCCATTTCCTGTCTCAGTTTCACTGGAAGAACTGTATTTCATCCCTAGACACTCCTTTTTTAATTTCTGCTCCATAAACCACCAGAGAGCTGAATCACTGATTTGAGCAAGAAGCACCTTGTTAGAGGTGATGGTAAACTCCAGGTTAAGGTGGGGTAATTTCCTTGCCTCTGACAAAGTACTCCCTTTTCTTGACATCATTATACTATTCCTGCTAAGGCTCGTTTTATGCCCTGTTAAATTAATTGGAAATTCTGAAGAGTTACGATTTTTGCTCTGGAAATAATTTAAATTGAACCAAATTGCAGACAGGGATTTAAAAATGAAGTATCTTTTCAGCACCCGCTTCTGTTACAGCCTTTGACTCCTCAGCCTCTGTGTTTGGATGTGGGATGTGCTAAATTCCTGCTGTTCTCTTGCTGAACCACAGTTTTGGCTGCCAGGGAAAGGGGTAAAACCATGTATTGAGAGAGTTAAAGTGTTACAGAAAGTTCAGAGTGTTATTTGTAGTGTGTGTGTATGTGTATGTTTTATTTGGTGAATTCAATATTTTATAATTATTGAGCTGCTAACAATGCTCTGAAGTCTCCAGTCTGGACATGGAAAGGCAAAAGGAGAGGAACTGTGAGTATTTGACTCATTGGGAAATAAAGCTGCTCAGTGAAGCCTTTCCTGTGTCAAACAAAGAATGAGTCCAGAGCTTGCAAGAGAGCAGGGCTGCCTGACTTGAGGCTGCTCCCTGGGAAGTTACTCTGGTTTTCTAGCAAGAATCCTGTTGGTGTCATTATAGTGTTGGTAATAAATTGAACCAGAAAATGTTCATTTCCTGCTTTTACAGCCATTTCCACAGAATTTTCTCAGCAGTTTTTTTGGGCTTTTTTTTTTTTTAATCTGGCCCTTGGGAAGCTCAGATTTTGACCTCTCAAACAGCACACCAGGATTTTGGGTTTGTGTGGGTTTGTTGGTTTAGGGTTGGGTTTTATTCATGATTGGAGTGAAGGGACTGGATTGAAGAAGTTGTTTCGAATTTTGTTCATTTTCATAAACTTAGAACTCTTACAACTTAATTTACAACTCTGCTGACCAAGAGAAACCTTCAGCCTTCGCTCTGCTTGTGCCTGGATCTGTCTGTACTCGTGTTTGTTTGGCTCTTGCAGGATTTGCCTCTCTAGGCTGTATTTCCTGTGAGGTTTAGGTCAGGAAGGATAAAGCCCAGCTCTGCTTGGGATTGAAGGGCAATGTGTGGAAGGTGAAGTTTGATCCCAGCTGAGATGGACTTTGGAAGTGTCAGGAGATATGGAGACAAGTGCAGTGAAGCAGAGGGTTGAAGGTGGCAGGGGTGGGTATTGAGGAGAGATGGGATTGGTGTCCCAGGAATGAGGAGGAAATAGGACTTGGGAACCCCAGGGAGCAGAAATGGGAAGGAATTCCCTGCTGATTATTCCTGAAGGGGTTGAGTCCCCCAGGCCCCAGAGTTGAGGGAGCTCAGCCCCACAGACAGACTGTTTTCTGGCGGCTCTGAGGAGCTTTGACAAGATCAGCACAAAGAAATACTCCAAACTTTTTGCAGCTGCCTGAGACATGGGTGGACAGCTCAGTGGGTTTGTTTGCTGGGCACAGGGAGCAGCTATTTTTGGCTCCTTGCTGTCCCTGACCTTTAATGCTCGGAGGGGCAAACTACAGGAACCCCATTTTGGACATGCAACTGTGAGCTTTGCTCCCAAAGTACAAAGAAAATTCCCTTTTACCTGAGGATTGCTTAATATACAGGTATAGCAGCACACCTGGAAGGCCTTAAAAAGTTAGGCAAGATGAGACAGGGCAAAAACCATTTGCCTGAACATGTTTCAAATTCCCTGCTAAAGAGAAAGTGTGTGGTTTTGCTCTCCAGAAACTCTGACTCTTCCTGCATCCTTTCACAGCCTCAGTCAGGCTGTTCCCAGTGCTCCAGCTGGGCTGGCTGAGCTCTCAGGAGTATTCTGTTACCTGCAAAAATGCTTCATCTTTATTCCATATGTTTTCAGTCTCTGCAGGTTGTGACACTGAAGTGTTTATGGTATGTGAGGCACAAGGTTTCTGTATTTTTCTTAACAAACCTGGTGCTCACTAATTAAACATGTTTGTGTGTTTAGAGGCGTGATGCCCTCAAGATTTGACATCACTCTTGGCAATTAAATAGAAGCTTCTACAGAGTTATTAAATATCTCCAAGTGCCATCAAATATGAAGATACAGCAGACAAAACTTCTCTTTCTTCCTAAATACAGGCTTAGAGCATATCCTTTAAAAAAAATAAGAGCTACAAAGATCAAATATCCAAAAAACCTCACCACCATCCTGCAAATCCCTAGCCATCCAATGTATTCTTAGTTTTTGCTGGTTATAAGACATGAAGTTATAGGATTATGATGATAACTGCTTTGCACTGTTGTCCCCATGTAATTTTAGCTGTGAGAATCCGTGACTGATATTCTAAAATAGCATATATTGAATTATATAAAGCATTAATCTTTAAATCTAGCAGATACACTCAAACTGTTGGGATTATTAGGCTTTTCTGGTGGCACATGTGCTCATGTGGATTTGGTGCTCTCAGTCAGACCTTAAGGGGTGTCTCTGTAATCAACTCTGTTTTTGATGGGAGAATTTCTAGGCAAAGTAGTTTTTAGACTCTGAAGCTTTAAAAAATAAGCTTTAAAAATGAAAAGAACAAGACCAGTGCTAATTGTTGGGTTCTTACAAGTCTTGCTTTCCCGCAGGGCAGTTGCTTGGGGGTGTTCAGAAGAAATTCTGGAGATGTAACAGGGCTCCAGAATGCTCCAGGAAGCTTTCTTTTATGTTTCTGGACAGGTTTTCAGGGTGACTGAATGACATAACTTCCTTTTGAAAGGGAAGTTTCATTATTTGGTGTGAATTTTATGTATCTTTTAGAGAGAACACATTCACCAGGACCTTATTATGCTTCTAATGAGGGCCAGATGTCTGTGCTGCAACACCCAGGCCATGATGCCAAAAGGGTCTTGGAGCAGCAGAGAAGAGCGGATGATTTAAGGTATTAACTTTATTAATAATGAGGTGGGGGGAATGTCTGGGGTTGGTGTGAGGTCCTGGGTAATGCTGATTTGTATGGCACCAGTGAAGCAACTGCAGGGCCTTTGTAATTAGCAGGAATGGCACTGCAACTCTCTAAAGACAATTACCCTGCAAATAAACAATGCATGTCAGCTAAGTGGTGTTTATTGTCATAATGGAAATGAATTCCAAAGGCTGGAGGCAGAATGAGCCCAGCACAGCTGAGCAGAGCATTCCACAGAAGGTGTTCCTGCTCTGAATTCCCAGGTTCGCTGTGTTCCCGGGGAGGGAGCGATGGCTCAGTTAGGTGACATGTTACCAGGTAATTTGGGACCATTAGCCTTTGTGCTGTTGTGCTCTGCTCAGTGGTGTGTTAAAAACACACCAAAGGAGACTCAGAAATCCTTTTAATTACCAGGCTCTGAGGAGGCACGGGCTGGGACAGTGGTCCCTGCACTCAGGATAAATTAGGTTTCAACCTGGTTTATTCATTTGCCCAACTCATCTCTGTTACCAAGCCAAGCCCCACTTGTGTGGCTGTTTCTGGACAGCAGGGGTGGCAACGTTTGGTTGCCTGGCTGGGATAAGCACATTAAAGGCTGTGCTGACCTGGGCCAGAACAGGAATGGTCAGATTTATTTCATTTTGATTGTTCCCATGCATTTGGGAGGGGGCTGTTTGCCTGTCCCCACGCTGTACTCAGAGCGTACATGTTTGCCCTTCTGCTGCTGTGCCTTTTGGGATGCTGATTCTACTGGAAAACTTGCCCAGGATGCCTGGATGAGACTGAAGGCTTGTGGTTAAAAGGAGCGTCTCTGCATTAGTGCATGATCAGCATAACTTTATACAGAATGGGGATGCTCCAAGGTATTTTCAGTGTGCTGTGGACTTCCTTCTGCACTCAGCAGTTGGGAAGAAGTGGAAGGTGGCTTCTGAAAGAGCTTGATCCGAAGTGTTCATGTGTTTGATGTGACATCACTGCCGTGAGCAGACACTTCACACAACTGACCTGTGTCTATAAACTCCTTAACAGCACATGAAATTTCCTCTGAAACAATAAGCTTTGTGTTTCCTCATGGGTTTGGCTTTGTATATCCCATCTGAGGCTTGAAACATCCCCCTGATGCTTTCTGCAGAAGGCCACACAATCACTCTGTATTTCAGCTTTGGATTAAGCTTATTTTAGTTCTTGTAAAATCCAGGAAGAAACAGTCAGAATACCAGGACAGGCATGATGTTTTATTAAACCTCTTTCATCTGCGTGAGTAGGAGTTGCTCCCTTTTCTTCCTGTAATGCCAAGGATTTCAATTTGGAAACAGTTTAAACTGAAGCAAAGATTAGTAGCTGGGTCAGGATGTATGTGGATAACAGTGTATCCTTTGAAAGGGCAGCAAACAGATGTCTAAGCAAAAATAATAATAAAAACAATGAGAAACGACCTTTCCTCTGCATTAGCTGCTGTGAGAAGAGGGGAGGCCTCCTGGGGAATTGGAGGGGGAACCTCCACAAGGGAAGTTTTACTCCAGAGAGAGGCACTTGGGAAATTGAGATGTGTCCTGGTACAGAAATAGCTCCTGTGATGGATTGACTGTTTCCTTATTGTGTTTTCAGCAAGTTTTGAATCTTATATGAGCTGGTTTTGTAAGTGTTTCCTTTAATCCCATCTTGCCTGGGCTCCCAGTCCCCCCTGTTTATTTTTGAATGAATACCTTGCCACGTCAAACTCTGGAGCATCAGGATTGTCATAGTAACTGGAGCTGCAGCCCTGGCTGGGAGCCAGGAGTGTGGTGATTCAGGGCTTCGTGTGGGTTTCTGCAAATGAAATCAGCTCCAATTCTCAGGTGGATCAATGAAATAGTATTTGTGTTTATATTTTTATTTTCCCCTAGGAGGTGTTTTGAACATCTTCCCCACATATCCTGTTTTATTTCTGCCATTTGAAAAGATAGGGAGGGTGTTCCCTAACTCACCATCTGAGCAGTAAATACAGCTCAGTATGGGGAACACTCACCTGCTCCATGTTTTCATTTTACTTCGCTTTAAATTCACAAAATATGAAACCTGTAAGCTGGAATTTTGTAGTACAGCAATTTGATTTAATTATGGCTGAGTTTGGGAGCAGGTTTGTGTACCTTAGGTGTGAATGTGGTCTCTGTGTAGGACACGAGAAGGAGGTAATTGCACATCAGGGTTTCCAAATGCAACCTCAGTTTCTATAAATGGTATTTGTGCCTGCAGTGAATCCTACCCTTTGTTTATATTTATATATATATAAAGGCTGTAATTGCAGGGCACACACACACAGGTGTCGATGGGAACAGCAGGACTGTTATGGGCACATGTACTTCTGGGCACTGCTGAGGGTGAGCAAGTGCCTCATGTCTGCCAAGTGCCAGGAGGATGAATCCTCCTCTTTAACTGGTGGATCCCTTCAGTGTGTTTATCTCACACGTTTCCAGAGCCTCATCAAAGCCCTTAGTTGGATTTAATTGTAGAGGAGTTGAATTTGCAGTGAGGGTAAAGTTGCACTGAAGACCTGTCTCTGAAAAATAGAAGCAATTTGTGAATGAAGATATTTTGTGTTGTGTTCATCAGGAAGAGAATGTCTTGCTTATCTGCTTGTATTGATTTGTATTTAAGTTGCTGCTGCTGTGGCCAAAGAACTGTGTTGCTCTGTTTTCTGACGTTTGTGGGAGTGGATGGATATGAGATACATTTACTTAAGCTTTGGGAAAAACCTTGTGTATTAAAACCTTTCACTGCTGCCTTTGAGTTAGGGAGCTTTATAAATTAACGAGGAATCATTCCAGTCAGTAATTAAGAATACAGAGAGGTGATTTAATAGGCTTTATGAATTTGAGAGGCATATATTTTAATGATAGCTTCTCTGTTATGACAAGTCATACACAAGATGACCTTTTCCTCCATTTCTTCCTTTCTTTGCCATCAACTGTGTGGTTTAGGTGCTCAGTTTTCCTTTTAATCCTTTTTGTTTCTGTTCTATTCCCTGGGTACCTTTTCCCTGCAATCCAAGAGCCCATTTGGTGTTGGAGCTGTGGTTTGCCTCCCGTAAGGACTGTTACAAATCCACAGCTCGAAACCCCTGGAGTGGTTCTTTCTGCAGCCGTTTATCTGCTGAGATCATTGATCCTGGGCAAGTGGAACAGGTTTTCAGTATGCTGGGAATTCCACATGATGCTGCTCTTGAAGTTTTAATTCCCTTCTCCAGCTGGGCATAAATGGGAATGTTGACATCCCAGGATCAGAGGGGCAGAAGGTGCAGCCTGGGTGGAGTTGCGTAGGAATAAAATCTGTGTTGGGGAGGGTTTGTTGGGACCTTTGCTTTCCCATCCCAGAGTCTGGTCCCATCCCTCCCCCTTCTGCCTCCTCACTTTGATAATTCCCAGGTCAGTGGCCATTTCCCTTCAGCCAGACCTGCACCCTGCTGACCTTTTGTGTTGCAGTGAGTCCTGAAGTTTTTCCGAACAAAGAACAAATTTGTTCTTTAACACAATTCCTTCCTTTTATTCTGAGACTCATCTGTTTCCAGCCTGTCCAGCTGAGGGAGATTAGGTGTGGGGGAGAGGGGAAGGAAACCTCTGTGGCCCTTGTGGGCTTTAAAAAGCATCTCTCTGAATTTCTGAGGTACCCTAAAATGCCTCTTCCCTAATTTGAGTTGCTCTGTGTGTGGGTTTTTCCACCTTCTCTTTAGTTAGTGGGGCTATTTTTGTTTGGGATTCTTTTGATTGTGTTTTTTTTCATAATTTGCTCTACTGTAGATGCTCTTCAACGGGGAGAAGAGCTGTGGGAAAGCAGGGGGAGGCCCCTAGTTTTGCTGTCTGCACGTTGGCACTTGGTTTGCCTGTTGTCTTTTTATGAATAGTGTGGCTTTTGTATCATCGTTCCAACTGGGAACCAGTGTGGAGGAGGGCAGTGAGGTAATCCTTCCTCAGAGGCATCTGGTGCTGCTAAATAACTTAGTGCTGTGCCTCTTGCCTCACCTGGGGAAACTGCTGGCTCATACCTGGCCTCAGGGGGAAGGACTGAATTTTAGAGTTCAGTTTAATGGAATGTTAAATTTTGGCTTTTACCGTTTCAATTTTAGCTTGTAATGTTTCGATTTTAAATTTTTAAGTTTTAAATGAATTTTAGATTTACTTTAATTTCAATTTATGTATAATTTGAATTTTTGAGTCATCATTGAATATTCTGTAGCTGTTTTTTTAACTTAAATTCACAAGGATGTCTATCTAGAAGATGTGGAAGAAGCCTATGTAAAAATTGGTCTCACAGAATATCTGACAACAACTAGAGATGTGTCTGAAGGACAGCACTGTTGTAGTCTGATTCTTAAGAGACAGAATAGCAGCATTTATGTACTTACATTACTATCCCTATGGTCAGATGGGAGCAAAACTAATCAATATTTTTAGTACTAAAGCAAATATTGGGATATAAAGTAAAGGAGACACAATTATTGGTTGCCTCCTGAAAACTTTGGTGTTATTTGATGAACGTATCTCGTTAAATTCGAACAGGCTGTTCAACAGCAGAGCACTTGGACTTCCCAAGCAGGACAAAGGACAGGATTTCGAGGCAAAGAATGAGCTGGTTTGTCTCCCTTGATAACTAAATTTGACAGCACAGCAGCTGTGCTGGAAGGAATTCTCTGCAGCCAAGTTCTTCTGCAGAGCTTTATTTTCTTTATCTCTCAGGCCACTGGGTTTGGGATCCCCCTGATTCAGCTGCTCAGACCCTGCATGTGAAGCTTTTTATACTTAACTTTTATAAAACCAAATCAACAACAAAAAAAACCCTGAAATGTAGGTTAGAGATGGATGTGACCTAATGGAATATTTCAAATTCGGGCTGTTGGGTTGCTTTTGTGGTGTTTTTCGCTTCAGCCAAGTCTGTGCCAGGACCTTGAGTGACCTTTTCTCTTGTATTGAGCCCTGACGTTTTTCCCAACAACGTTCCAGTCACTGGACCAGACTAATGGGGTTGGAAACTTCCTCTGGTAGGATCCATCTGCCCCAACTCTGCATTTAAATATTGGATGGCTGTCCCTGGGCTTCCTCTGGAGCTGCTACTGGCAACCAGGCAGCTCCCCAGGGTGATAAAGCTGACCTGTCTTTATTTCTTGCCTGAGGAGAAGATTAATTCCCCTCAGCAATGTGTCAGGTTTTTTTCCACTGACTATAAATGAGTAGTTTGCACCTGGATTTGTGACACAAATAGTAATAAATGTCTAGGTCAAAAAAAAAAGGCATCCCTGTATCTCTGAACAAGGTTTGCAGGTAAAATATAATATTTTAAATACTAGGCACAAAACAGTAGAGTTCTGGAAAGGCTACAGAATTTCAAAGCTAATCAATGCTTAATTTTCTCCTGTGTCTCAGAGGAGATCTTTTCCCTCATACTGAGCTCTGAAAGTCTCTTTTGCCCCTCCTGGGAAAAACTGGTGATGCCACAGGAACTTGATGTGGCTGAAATTGTGGTGTAATTGCTCTCGTGTGCATTGAGATTGTGTTTATTGTCCTGATTGACATGGTGAAGCTTGGCAACAAAATGCAAACGAGCAGGCAGAGATCCCTCTTCTTTCTTCTTTTCCCTGTTTTTTCCTTCCTTTGGTGTGTTACCTGTGGGATAACCAGAATTTCTGAACATCCTTTGGCAGCAGGAGGAGGTGGTGTCCAGCCTTCCCACAGGAGCGGCTCGGCAGGAAGGCTGTGCCTTGCTGGAGATTGTCAGGATTAGCCATCCCTCTCCTTAAAAGAGATTAAATCCTCTGAAAATGGCTGAAAATTCAATTCTTTGAGTCCCAGATCCTCCTGGAGAAGCCAGCACAGAAAAATAACAGCAGAGGGTTCTCTGTGCTGGGCCTGTTGGAGCAAGAACTTGGTTTTGCCTTGAAACCTAATGCAAAGCTTAGGCAGAGCTGAAGGCTAAAGGCAGGTAGGAATTATGAGGTTTATATATATATATATATATATATGTAAATAACAATAATAGTGAATGATGAGTTATTATTCAGTCATTTCTTATGTGTATTACTTTATCAGAGGGGCCAAAATTCAGCCAAGATGACTTTATAACAGAGATGACTGTTAAAGTTGAACTTTTGGGAGAAGAGGCTGGTCTTCTTAAAATATTAAGGAGAAGTAGCAGAATTCTCTGGGAGGAGTGAAGTGATATTTGTCTGTACTGCTGCTGAGCTGTGTTTAACTCCACTGCTTTTACTACTCTAGAATTGGGAAGCTGTACATTTTCCTTTGGCTTTGCAGCCTCCATCTAAACATCTTTTATTCAAAGGGAGTACATCAGTGCTTCAGGCACTTCAGTTCCTAGGAAGGTGTGGACACTAAAAACTTCCAAGGAATTGGGTGCAGTTACTGAGAGTTCAGCTGCTGGATTTCGTGAAGAAAGAGACTCAAAGCTGTGACAAGTCAAACCAGCTCTGAGCAGGGCAAAGCTCTTGTTTGGGTTTGGGTTTAATGGGTGATTATTTATTTCCTGCCAGTACACTCCTGAAGGGGAACGTTTCCCCTTTTCTAGCACAGTTTCAGTGATGTGGATGTGGTTTGGGTTTTGGTTGGGCAAATGTGAAACAGGATGCTGGTTGAGAACCACAGGGTCAGTTGGGAAGAACGTGCTGTTTTTCTGTGGTGTTCAAAAAAGGATGTTTATGGTATGTTTAAGAATCAGTGGCACCTGCTTTTCTGCCTGTCTTGTCTGAGTTCTGCTACATGGTATGGGAATCTCTATAGCAAAAAAAATAGTTGAAAACTCCTTTGACTTGGCTGAAAAGGCATTTCTGTGTGTCAGTCAGGAATTTCTAAGAGTTTGCAAGATAAAATCTTATCTTGGTTGAGATAAAGGGGTAGTTTTAATTCAGAACAGGCAGCACTAGTTTGGCCAACTCAGAAAGGCAGAGCTCTGTGGTGATTCAGGCTGGGCGTCTGAAGGCCAAGGATGCTTTTTTAATAGCTTCTATCTTTAATAGAGGCTTTTTTCCTTCCTGTGGCTGTTACTAGAAGGGCAAAATCCCCAGTGGTGGTCCTTTTGCAGTGTCACTGCTCTGGACTAGTCGAGCCCTGTGCCAAGCCCTGTGTTGGGATGGTGGGAGAGGGCACAAGTAAGAAAACAGAAACAGGAGTAATCCTGCTCATTCAGGGGAGCTGGTGGTGAGGAATTGCTGCCACCACAGCAGGGAAAATTGAAACCCAAAGAGGAGTAATAGAAATGGTGATGACAGCACTTGCTGCTCCTGCTGCTGGTGCAAACAATTAGCACTATTCATTTGGGATAAAGCCCAATCAGTAGCATTTTCCAGAAAAGTATGATTCTGCCCTGCCACCCTTCTACAAGCAGCCACACCAAGTATGTTGTGATGCACAAGGCTTGGTTCCTATCTCTGGATTCTTTTTTGCTTTCCTTGAGGTTTCTTTTCTTGTTCCAGGGCTGCATTTCTTTCCTGATGCTTCTGTGTTACTTTTTTCTGCTCCCTCTTTCTTTGGGGTGACACTTTTGCTGGGAGTGGCTGTTTGGGTGACTGTTCAGCCATCCCATATTTACCCCCCCTGTCTGAGTGGGCTGACCTGGAAGCAGCAGCAGGTGGTGAACTACTCCAAGGGCTCTGGAGCTGAAGGGAAGATCCACTCTCATGGTCTGGCTGCCTTACAAGTCACTGCAAGGGGGCAGGGAAGGTGATGGCTGGGAATTAGGGCACATCTGGGGTCACCCAGCTGTTCCTGCCCTGCCTTGGGGCACATCTGGGGCCATCCCTGCCTTGGCTCTCACTGAATTCTCTTTCAGCTTGTCTGAACTTGAAGTGTGTTGAAATTTAACTTGTTTTTTAAAGTACCAGATCTTGGTGCTTTTTTGTGCACATCCCTTGGCACTTCATTGCCACGTCCTGGTGGTGTTTTCCCACCTAAATGATCCTGTGTTGCTGGTGGGGAGCTCAGCCCAGAGCTGAGTAGGTGTGGACACTTTGGAGCCCAAACCTCTCCCAGTTCCCCAGTGCTCTCCTGCTCACACCTTGTGACACCTGGGCTGAGTTTGTGTTCCCATGTGTCCTCAGCTTCCCGAGGATTTGGGCTGGATGCTGTCTTTATTGTTTAAATGCTGGGATGAATTCAGAGCCTTTAGAACACCCTGAGGTGGAAGTTGGCTGTGCCTTTGCTGCATTAATTCATTCACTGTGGTGGGAGGAACTTGCTCTCCTCTGAAAAAGATTATTCTGAATTAGAACAAAATTTTCTTGGAAGCCCCATACAAAACAGTGCAATTTAAATTGCATAGAGGCAAAAACATTGTCTGGGCTGTAGAATGACAGCTATCCAGGGTAAGTTAATACTTCCAAGTGCTCCTGACTCTGATGTTTTTACATCATCAGTGACTGTGCTCTGGCCACTCGAAGCTCTGTTCTCTGAAATGTGTCAGGGCACAAGTGTGTCACTGCTTTGGTTGCATCTCCTCTTCTTGAGTGTCACCTCATCTACTGCTTCTAAATTCCATTTTCAGCACTCTTTCCATCCCTCCTGTCTCTCCTGGTACCAGAGAGCACTGCAGAACCAGAGCCCTGCTTGCCAGCTGCAGCTCTGCTGCCGGGCAGGCTCTCAAACTTTGGCAGCAGCCTGGCCCTGGATTCACTGGGGGTTTCCATGGGAGGGATGTGCTGGACGCAAATCCAGAGGGTGGTTTTGGGCAGGTGCTGGTACAGATAAGGGCACTGGGAGGTTGGTTTTGTTTTCCTCCCTTACAAAAGATTTCTTGGGTTTATTCATCTTTGCTCCGCAAAGTGCTGCCTGTTCCAGAGTTACCAGAGAAATACAAGTTGCAAACAAAGGAGGGATGCAAAGCACAGAAATGCAATTTAAGTAACAAATGGGAGGTGCAGGGCACAAAGATTTATCCATTTGGAATTGGACAGTGTGTCAAGGGCTGATTCAAAGCCTTGCAGGGTTCTACTTTTCTCTGCCATGTTGTCTGTAAAGGGATTTGCTGATAACTCACCTTCATGGGCAGAGAAAATTCTGTAGCACAGATAAGAGTGTCTGGGAGGGAAAGGAAAAGAAAGGCCTGGATATAAATGAGGAAGAATTTATTTTTGTGGTTTTTTCCTTAAGGGAATGTCCACGTGAGTTTCTGAAACAGAGCTTTCTTCTTTTTATCTTCGCTCCTGGGATTTGATGTGACACTGGGGGTGGCAATGGAAGGGGAGCCTGGAAATGATAGTGTTTTCTTCAGTAAGGAAATAGAGAAAAGAATGGGATATTGGAAATAAGGACATCTCACGGGGGTTGGGGATCTCATTTGAACCTACGCAGAACTGTGATTTGTCAAGCAAAAAAACCCCAAACAAATTGCGAAATATAAGTCTCCATTGCTAAGAAAACAAATGTTAAAAGGTGCATTTTTATTAAAGGGGAAGTTGAGTTTTTCAGGCTACAAAATCCCATTTTGTCCTTGTGCTAAGTTTGAGACAGCATAAAAGCCTCTAAAATATTTACCTTGGAGTTGTGTTGGAAAGAATATTATATAGCCCTGATACCCGATGTATTTTTGTCTGCTATTTCAACTTAAAAATGGGTTTCTGACTTTTTTTAAATTTAGAAATTGCCCTGCTTTAATTTTTTTATTTTAAGCAAGCCAGTTCATGTATTAAATTGAAATCTGTACAAATTACAGTTAATTATAGGCAGCTCAGAGTGAGGCCTAAAATAGGTCACATGCTGTTTGGAATAAAGTGTGCCCAAAATGATTAAATCTGGTTTGTTGGGCCTGAAATTTGTTCTGGGGTGTTTGATCCTCCCCTGGCTGCTGCTCTTCCCTTCTCCTGCTGCCATGGTCAGTGTGCTCCTTGGAAAGGGAAGAGCAGGATGGGATTGCTGAGCCTTCTGTCTAACATGAGGGGTTTTTTCACTCTATTTCTTGGGGATGGACTGAGATCCTTCCTAAATGTTGTCACATTGGATACCAAGGGGGAAGATGTGCTGTTTTAATAAAATGAAAACAGCTGACACTAGACTTCATTTCTTCCTTCTGTTTGGAGGGGTGATGGCAAAGCTGCCCAGTGAGTCAGCACAGGCTGGTTTAACCCTCCCCAGCTCAGCTAATGCCAGCTCTAGTGTTTTTGTTTATGGCTGGTACACAGTCCTTGGCTTCCTGTTGTCCTTCAGCTGAATGAATGCTTATGCCAATTTTTATTATTCTAAATGCTCCTGAATTAATTACATTGAACAACTTCACCAGTGACCTTGAGCAAAAGTGATTTCCAGCAGCGCATTCTGCATTTATGTGCTGACTTAATAAATGGCTGCACACTGCCACTGCTCAGCTCTGCTTTCACATACCTGCATCTATGTCCTTGCTGGGAACTAGTTATTGTTTTAATCTTATGCAGGAATATTTATGCATCTCCATTTTGGGGGGCATTATTGCAGCAGGTACTTGTAAAATGGTCTGCCAATAAAAATATGAGGTTGAAAAAGGTACCTGTGGTGCAGGGACTTACCTGCAGATACACCAAGGAATTTGTTTTTAAAGCAGATGTGCTGTGAAAATAACAATGTGGACTTGAGCTTGGTCATTTTGCTTCCTGACCAGGTGTGGTGCAGTGTAAATAGAAGGGGGGTTATTTTTTCCCTTGCACAAACCTGGGAGCTCTGAAAACCCAACTGCCTTTTCCCTGCTCTTCTCTTCTCTCCTCTCTACCCAATTTCTGCATAACCATTGGTAACAGCAAGTCATCAGCTGATCTTTATGTTCAGGGAAGGCTGAGACATAAACCCCTGCCCTGGGTGAGCTCTGGAGCCCCACTGCTCCTGGGGATCAGCCGTGGGGAAGGAACTGGGGAGGCCCTTGTGGTGCCCTGGGTTTGTCCCTGATCTGAGGAGCACGGCTGGCCTTGGGCAGCAGCTGTGCTGTTGGGCAGCAGGCTGTTTGGGGGGAGTTATTTGGAAGGGTAAAACTGTGATTCAAAAACTGTCCTTTCCCAAGAGGTGGTTTTCAATACAGCTCAGGATGCACAGACAGGAACCTCAGGTCCCTCCCAGCAGCCAGACTATAACGTGCAGCTGCCGTGGGTCTGAGCTGGTCCAGGAGGCTCCTGACTGCAGAGGGCTGAATTCCTGCCAGGTCCATCCCCATGAGCACGTTGTGAGTGTTCCCCAGCCCTGCCCACCCAGGGCTGGCAGTGGGGAGGGGTTTGATCTGATCTCGAGTCCCAGCAGAGTTCAGGCTGCAAGTTAAACTGAGTGCTGTCCACCTCTGGATGATTTGGGGAAACTGCCTCCTGAAAGGGACTCACTGGAGGATTGAGGTTGTTCTATGTCAGGTTTTCTGGAAAACTCCCCAAGTGCCAAGTGCTTTTGTTTTCCTTTGGTGCCAGCCCCCTGTGCTCTGAAGTGCCAGAGCTGCAGGAGTGTTTGGCCAACGCTGTGAGCACAGGGTGGGATTGTTGGGGTGTCTGGGCAGGGCCAGGAGTTGGACTGATGTTCCTGTGGGTCCCTCCCAGCTCAGGGTGTTCTATAATTCCATGACAATGGAGAATGCCTTACATACTCCACTTGACTCTGGAGCACTGTTAGACCCTGACTGATGGAGCTTCCATTGTTTTCCCCTGTCTTTCCAGTAGCACTTTTATGTTTCCTGTTGATCGTCACTTACCAAGCTTGGAGAAAAAAAGGCTTGGGGTCCTGAATTCTCCTTGCCCAAGGAACCAGCTCAGGGAATGAGGGGGGTGATGATGTCACCCTGTTAAAGCTTCAAAAAGGATTGATTAGAAAAGATTTCCTATCCTTGAATATTTCAGTCTGGGGCCTCTTTCTTTGCAACTTGTGTCTTCTGCAGCTGTGGTTTAGCAGGATCTCCAAGGAAATTAAAGTAATTAGAACATTTTCGATTTAAGTTTCTCGCAGTGTTTTAAGTTTGTTGAGGTTCTCTCAGCCCAACAGGACTCCACAAGTGTGGGGTTGAGCTTTGCAAGGGCTGCTGGTGCACGTCCCACTGTAGACCCGTGAGGTGTTCTCAGTGAATTTGGTCAGGGGCTGCATCATGGTGACATTAACCACAGGGCTATGTTTTGCAAGAGGAGAACAAAAATTTACAGTCCCTGTTTACTTAATGGTAGGTCAAGAGGCCAGTCCTGCAAATCATTTCTCATTGTAGTCGTTTCAATATGGAAAATTTTTGAGGGGAATGCATCCAGCTTTTTTTCTCTTCATCTTTTCTGTTTCCTTCTGTTGTTCTTTGAACTTGTAATGCTGGAGGGCCACAGAGACATTTTGTGGGGAATGTAACCTCAGACAGGAACACTTGATGGAAGCAACTTGTGCAAGAGAAATGCTCCCTGTAAATGGAAATCATTCATGGCTTTTAGCTCTCTAAAACCCCTCCTAAGGCTCCTGCTGGGTTCCTTTCACTGTCAGTAATGCAGAGGATTAGTCAGCACCATCTAATTAGGCAGCAGCAAAGCAGGAATTGTGCTCAGCAGCTCTGCCCTGATTCCAGCTCCATTCACAGGACTTTCCCGTTGAAACCAAGTACAATAAGGACATTTCAGTGATGGCACTGGGAATTTTGGGGTGGGTGTGAGGTGAGGCACAGTTAAATTGGATTTACACCTCAGGAGGAAACTCAAGGTCATCCTGTGCCCCGACAGTCCTGTGTTCTGAGTGAGTCTGCAGGTATCTGCAGCACCTCCTGGTTCCTTAATAGCTCTGATGATTTCAGCTTTAATTTCACTCCATCCTGCTGAAAAGGGTGGGAGTGAAAGTTGCTGGACAGCATTTCCTTCCTGCTCCTGTAGGTCTGGGCTGCTTTGGTGTCCATTTGGGTTGTTGAGTGATGTAACTGTGGCTGAATAGCCTTAAAAATGTGCTTAGCAACAGCACCTGGCAGGGCTGAAACAGGAGAGCTTGTCTTGGCTTCTTGCAGGGGAGGCTCATGGTGGAGTCTCAGCATCCAAGAAAACTATTTTTTCAGTGACACACAGAGGCCAGGAGAAGTGGTTTGTGTTCAGGAGGTTTGTCTTGGCCCTTCCCTTCACGGAAGCACTTGAGCACACATTAACTGCAAAGGGCTCCTGAGCAGTGCTGACACTTCAGTTCAGGACAAGCTGGATCTCACTCCTTTCCCAGTGGTTCACATGAGATTACTGACAGCTGAGGAATCTGGGGAGAATCCAGTGGAGGTTGTTGCCATTAAGCTTTGCCAGTTGGGGCATTAGGTGAGCATCAAGGAGGACACTGATCTTTTTGTACTGAGCTTTAAAACAAGCAAGCAAAACATTTTTTTCTTACTAGAGTACCAGCATGAAGTGGCCACTGAATAATTCTGAACCAAAGGCATGGCTGTAGATGATTTACCATCTGCAATGAACCGACAGAGCTGGGACGTGACAGAAGACAGGGTGGGAAAGTTTTCTGCTGATTTCTTCACTGCTTTCTGGTGGGAAGTGATGTTGTTGATCAAATCAGCCTTATTGATGGTATTGAGAACAAACCTGTACGTTGTTCCTAAGCCATTATGGCTTTTGTGACTCCCAGTTTCAATGCAGGAAGTTGAAGCCTGAAGCTCCTTCTGTGAGAGGAGGGACAAGTATCCAAGAATCCCTGATTAGCTGGAATGTCCATTTTGGTGCCTGTGAGTCAGTCTGGCTGTTCTGACCGTGTTACAAAGGTGAGAAAAGAGGCAACAGTTGACGAGGAGCTCTTAGGAGGGAAGAGATGTTGGGAAGTGAAGACTGGGAGATTTGGTGACAAGGTGGCTCCAGCCTTGGAATGGTGTTGCCTCACTGAAGGGATGAGGTGTAGTGGAGAGAGAGCACGTGAGTGGGATTCCAGGGAACTCAGAGAAGGAAGCAACCAGGAGTGAACAAAAACCCCTTAAAAATGTAGAATTTGAAGAAGCGAAAGAAATGTGATTCCTTTTACCTTCAGGCATTGTGGAGAGGCTGAATCTGGAGAAGTTATTTTTCCCAGCCTCCCACACTCCCTCAGGAACACCATCTGCAAGTGTTTCTCTTTTCCAGGCTAAGGAGTACCAGAGGAGATTAGAGCTGTATTTTCCCAGACTTTAGACAAGAGATCTCTGGGGCCATGTCCGCCTAACCTTCCAGCCAAGCTCCACTGCTTTCTTCCTTATTTTTCTTGTTTAAGGGAATGTCCTCAACATAACAATAAAAGCAACATAACAATTCACTTAAGGGGACTACAGTAAGATAAAATGACAGATCTGCCCACTGAAGGCACCTTTGCAGTGATGTTCTGCATGCAGATGAGCTCTTGGATCTCCTTCCTGCTGCTAGGCATCTGGCAGTGTCATGTGGGATCAGGATGACACTTGCTGGTCTGGCAGTTCCCCTTTGTGCTCACCCAAGACCCCACATCAGTTCTGAGCGTTCCCAACCTTGTACATCACATTGTCTTTACAGTCTTGTCGCTGTTTGGGAATGAACTCCGAGAAAAAAATCTGATTTTCCCTATGTGTTGTTGGCATTTTTTTTTTTTAAGAGAAGGTGGAAGAGGTACCTTGTGTGAGGCAGTTGTGAGGTGAGTCAGGTCTGTATAAATAGAAGTGCTGAGCACATGGGATAAGCTGCAGAAAGGCTTCAGAGGCAGGAAAGCTGCCTTGTTAAAATGATCCCATAATTGAAATGCCTGTCCTTTCAGGCTGCTGCCAAGGGTACCTGCACATCATTTCTTCCTCCTTCCAGTGCAGGTTCATTTACAATTGTAATGAATGCATTTGTTAGACCACTGAAGTTGGAGCAGGAAGCACAAAGGGTGGGCACAGCTGCAGTGGAGCTGTGGGTGCTGCTCAGGGGTTTTCTGTGCCAGGAGTGAAGTGTGTCCTGTCCTCAGCAGAGCTGATGTCACCTCATTTACCCTCCGGCCCTTCACTCGTGATAGGTTTGGAAGTCTAAGGCTTTATTTTCTCCAGTTTCTGATGATTTACAGAATCATTTGGACATGACAACAGTCCTTGGCTTCCTTGGCAGCACTGTCTGCAAAAGAGACACCTGGCAGTGTTTGGGGGCCATTCACTTGGGGTTATTTGGGAACACTCAGCCTCTCTGCAGTTCAGGATACTAGGAAGAGCTCAGCAAATCACTCCGTAGAAGCTTCAGTTTGGTCTCTTCCAGAATATTAGAAGCCTCAAGTTATTGCGAAACTGAGTTTGCCCAAAAATTAGGATGCAGACTGCTTTATATGCAGTGTACACTGAGCCAGAAGAAATCCCACGGGGATGGAATCTGTAATTCCCAATGGTATGCCTAAATTTTTGTGTTCTCGTTTAATTTGTCAGTCTCTATTTCAATTGTCTTGGATGCACATTGGCATAAAGAAAAAGCCAGTTGTATGGGCAAGGTAAGGAAGCTGGAGGGCAGTGGGAGTCCAGGCAGAGGGAGGTCTTCCCTTCTCTCCTGGGGCAGGTCCTGCTGCTGGAGATGCAGCTACTCCAGCTCAGCTGCCTCCACCTGCTCTGCCGAAGTTCCCCAGCCATTCCTCCTCCATCCCTGGGGAACTGATGGTAGGATGGAACTGGGGGCTCAGACAATCCCTGCCCTGCCTTTGCAAACTGCAGTTTGTGGAGTTACTGAATAAAGGGTGAGAGTGTGGCAGGACCCTGCCTGTCCAGGGGGCACACACAGAGAATTCACTGATCCAACCAAATGGAGAGGCAGGAGCGCAGAGTTCCGGCACAGGAAGGGTGTCCCACCAGTGCTGCCACGGCTGGGGGTGTGTTTTGGTGCTGCAGCAAATCCATCTGAGCTCCAGGTTGCCTCTTCCCCATCTCCTTTCGCCTCCATCCATTAAACCAACAGCTCTGAAGAGCCTGTTTGCCTCCATAATCCCTCTTTCCCTTTACTCTTTCAAAAACAAAAAGAGAAGCACGACTCACTATTGCTGGGTTCCCTTTGTGTCTTTAACTAGGCCAGCACTAAAAATGGAAGATGAGATCCCAGAAATTTCTTTTGATTAGCTGCAAGTTTGAAGAACAATGTGCAAGGGAGAAGGTGGAGGAACACAGGCTGTTGAGGATGCTGGAAAATACTGAAATAATCCCTCTGTGCACTCAGAGGCCACATCATGCAGGAGCTTGGGACTCTGAGGGAAATATGAAAATGAAATTAGTCTCTCAGTAATATGCAATGGGCTTTTTTTTTCCTTTATAACTTTATTGGATTTTCCTTTTTTTTACTTGCCTTATGTTAAAATGGCATTTGAAGCTTCTGTTGCAATGCATGGGTTGTATATATTGCTTAATTTCATCGGCCTTTCTCTGAAGAGGTATTGGGAGAAGAACAATGTTTCCTCCTTTTTGCAAGCTGTAGTTTATTTGTTTGAAGTCAGTTTTCCTCTCCCCCTTCCATCGTCTGTTTTCCTTTTTCTGTAGGAGTGTTATGATACTCAGCAACAATACAAATATATGGAGTCTTAGAGAAATTAATTTGAAAATTTGTATTGTTTTTTACAAGCTCTTACATGCACTGGAACATGGCCGGGAGAAATTTTTAAGGAAATGGTTGCTGGCTTAAATATTTAATAGGAAGAAATAATAATAATAATACATCCCAACCCCTTTGCATCTTTTATATTTATTCTAGATCAAGTCACAAGAAAAAATGGAACCTGTCCAGCATTAAATAAATACAGGTTTTGCTTTACTTGTTGAAATAAGTAAGGAATGAAAACCGAAGAGGCTGAGTTTATATGGGAGCAATAATCCTGCAGTAGAGCAGGAATTCAATCTATTTGATTATGACCAGAAATGTGATAAAAAATAACTCTCCAGACTGTGACTACAGCTTGTAGTACTCTCATATATAGCCCACCTTAAAGGGCTGAATCAAGTACTGCATCACCTGACAGGAAATCCTTAAAGGTTTGATTTTGAGAACAAATCTGTGGCTAAATCAGTGATTATTCTGTGCTCCATGCAGAGGAATCCAATCCCATCAAAGATAATATTTGCATTAATATTTACATTAAAGCTTTAAAAGCTTTAGATAAAAGAAAACTCCTGTGTCAGCAGGATGAGATGTGCAACAGGACTGAAGGCAGCCAGGGCTGATCCATCACATCCATGGATACAGTACTTTGGGCATCTCTTTGTGCGTCTTCCCACAGGGAAACACTGCCTGGCACAGCTGGAGTGCCCCTGGACGTGGTGCCAGCCCCGAGACTGCTGGTCTTTCTCTGGGAGCTGAGCTGGGTTCTTGTTCATTGTCCTGCTGGGCAGAGAGGCCAGAACCTGAATAAACCCTTGGAGTGGCTTTGAAGTGGAAAAAAAAAAAACAACTTTCAATCTCCAAAGTGGTTCAAACATTATTTTGCTGCCCTGGGAATGCTCTTTGGGTTGGTGTTGTTAGAGACAGGTTATATTGCTGAATGCACCAAACACATCACGTTTCTGTGCTGGGCAGGAACTTCAGTCAGGCATATTTGTAGCCATTTTCCTTCACTCCTTTTGTTCCTAGCTGTGATGGTAAAATTACGATGAGAGATTTTTATTTGACCTTCTTTGTAATAAATATTTCAGTGTTTTTTCTGCTTTGGAAGCAATATGTTGGGAAATCATTTGGAAATTGGGCATTGGGATTGAGATTACTGAGGAGCAGGACTTGCTTCTTTGAGACTTCCATCTAAAGATCTACTTGCAAGCATTGTTTTCTGTCCCTAGTTTGATGAATGGGTCTTTTAATTGATCTCACCTTTTCAAAATTGCATTCTAGGCATTAAATATAAGTTCTGTTACTGTGTGAAACTGCAGTTTGTTGGCCTGTTGTTCACTGAGGATTAATGTGGTAATATGGAGTTGTGGACTCCCCATCCCTGGAAGTGTTTAAGAATGGTTTGGGTTGGGAGGGACATTAAAGCTCATCCAGTGCCACCCCCTGCCATGGGCAGGGACACCTTCCACTGTCCCAGGGTGCTCCGAGCCCCTTCCAACCTGGCCTTGGACACTTCCAGGGACGGGGCAGCCACAGCTTCTCTGGGAAGATAGAAACATAAAAGGCAGGGATTCTGCAGCTGGAACCCATGGTGGATGTGCTGGTCAGTGCATACCTGGGGGAGGTGACTTTTTCCCAGAAGTGACAGGGAAGGAAGAGGCCTCTGGCTGTGCTGGTTCTGAGGGGCTGCAGGGAGTGAACCACGAATGGGGGTGTTCAGCATGTCCATGTTCTTTGTGCAGAGTCTGCTCCCCTTGGAGAGGCAAGGTTTTCATAATGCTTTTAACTTGAACAATTGGTTGGGTCGGGTTTGAGTTGTTTATTTCTTTCTTTCTGGTTTTTTCCTTTCCTTTTTTCTCTTCCCCCATTCTCATCCTGCTCAAGCAAAAGCCGTTCTTACTGAAAATCTTTGTTTCTCAGTGTTTGGCCTTTTTTGGGTGTTTTAGTCACTTTGTTGTGGGGTGGGAGGGAGGGACAACAAACAGAAAACTTGTCCATCCTTAAATCTTTATTAAAACCACACTTAGTAAGACTTAATTTTTTTAGAAGCACTTTCCCTGAGCAGCTATCACTTTCAGTGCTCAAAAAGGCATTTCAAGTCTATTTGATTTTCATAATCTTCATTTAAATGCAGCCCCTCGAACTATAGGAGAGATAATTGGACACCCAATTTACTGGTTCTGGAATTCTGGGTGTTTGGCAGCAACAGAATTGGAATTAAATCAGCTGTGAGTCCTATTTGATCTGGAGAAGATGTCTGCGAGCTTTACTTCAGTGATTTAAAATTATGGGGATGGTCTTGATTTTAATTTATAAATATTGGACCTTCTTGCAGGTAGGCCTTATATATAACCCATTTATAAGGTTGGATATTTATATATAAAAAATACAGATAAATTGATATATAATTTAAAGCAAATCCATAAGCAAAAGCTGATCATCTGAAGAGCCTACAGTGAACATTAGAAGCCTGAGAAATAATTCTATGTGGTGTAATGAGTAGAGCTTAGATTTCCTTAATTTTAGAAGATTTTGTGTTTTAGAAAGCTTATTGTGATTTATTTTTTTTAAATTTCCCTTGTAAAATTATTCAGTGTTTTCCAGATAATAGGGCACAGAAAAAAAGACTTCTTGCTGCCACTTCAAATCTGAAGCCCTCAGCTTTGGCACCAGCTCTGGTTCATTCTCACAGCCCTTAGAGCATGAAAGTGTCAGAAACATCCAAGTAATCAACTCACCACAAACACAGAAGGAACATATGGCTCCTCCACTCGGAGAGTTTTGTTGATTGGCCTTTATATTTCACGCGACAAACATCAATCTGCATGTGCAGGCTTGAAGAGATATTTATTTTCAAGGGGAAGATGCAGCATCTTTCACCTGATACTTTTATTTATATTCAAAGAGCAGTCTCTAAATCTATTGTGGCAAGTGTACCCTCTTTTTATAAAAATACTCACCTGTAAATATTGATTATGACAACTCCTTTGCACCAAATTACAGCCTGTCTGTGCCAGGCCATGCGTCACTTGCTGCAGTTGTCACCCAGGAGTCTGGCACTCCTGTTCCTTTTTATAGGTTTGACTTAAACATAGTGATTTACTTTTTTCCCCTCAATTTCTCTTACAGAAATTGAGTCCCAAGACACCTTAAAAGCCACGTGTGGGTTGTTAAGGCGTAAAAGGGACAGGCTGTTCCTGCCTGAGGGAAATCATGGGTGTTAGGTCTGAGGGTCCAACGGTGCGACTGGAAAACCAGGCCCAAGTGATTCCATGTGATCCCTGTGTGTTCCACTGGTAACTCATTTGATTTACCACAGCTTTAACTTGCCCTCCCCTGTGCAGGGGATTCCCTGTGGGAATCCCGTCCTGCTCACAGCAGGATGTTCTGCTGGGTGACACGGGAGCTCTGCAGTGGGGGCTTCTCTTCTTCCTCCCCCAAAACTATTTGTAGGACAGTGGCCTCATTTCCCAAGGAAAACTCCCAGTCTGGTGGGCACTGAAAGAGCAGCGTGGTTGATTTAGCAGCCAGTTCTTGCACTGTTGTGTCCTTCCAAATGGAATCAGGGGCAAGGTGAGTTTGGTGCAGCTGTGGTGGGTATGGGAGAGCAGTAGGTGCTGGTGGAGCTCTGCCCTTCAGCCCTTCATTTTCCTGCAGGAGGCTTTTCTGCTGGTGCAGAACGTGCTGTCCTGCAGGGCTGTTTGAAATGATGTTCTGTTTGGTTTCAGTAAGACACCCATTTCCTTCCACAGCCTCTGATAGAATGTGTTTGGTACTTGTCTGGTTTCTGGGAGTGCTCAGAGATGAGTTGAAAGGCCTTATTTTGGCTCCCCCAAAGGTGCAGGGGATAGTCTGCCTGCCTTGCTGGCCCCACAGGGTGATTTTTCTCCTTCCTACCTTATTGAGAGAGAAAGAGGACTCTGTGGGGTGAGGGCTGGGGAAGCACCAGTGGGACTGGGCAGCACTGCCTGTGACCCCGCAGTCATTCCCCGTGTGCTCACACAACTCAGTTACGGTCCCATCTCTTCATTTCTCCTCCAGCTTTTCTGTGCAGACTCCTGTGCCTTGGGAGTGTTCCTGCAGCACTGCAGGTTCAGTCAGTGCTGGCACTCCCAGACATCATTGGGACTAACTTCTGTCAAATGGAAAAGGGAGTTGCTTTGTTTTTCCTTTAAAGTGGTCTTTAACAATAGTAAGAACTCAAGCACTAGAATGGTCTCCTGTGTTCTTTTCTGATTTACTAACATCATTTGTCCTGAAGTTTTGTAGCTGTTGAGCTCTCCTGTCCATGGAATAGATGCTGGAAGACTGGAGAGCTGTTTAAAATAACTGCCAGTGGATGTTTAAGAAATCCTGTCCCTGTCATCCCAAAAGATGGGGTGTAAGCTCTGATCCAGGCAGTGCTTTTCAGGAAAATCTTGTTTTCAGCAGGTTGTGTTGGGTTCCTTCTCTTTAATTTGTGAAGAATTTGATTTATGCCAACAGCAGTTCTTTGCAAAACAATGAAAGCAAGCTTGTGAACCAAAAGAGAGGTCAGCCCAAGCACCAAGGTAGCTGCAGGGGGAGTGTTGCTTTCCTGTGTTTAGGATGCTGCAAGGAATACAAACAAGCCTTGTCCTCTTTTGCTCTTTGAGGTGGGTTTGTATGTAGTCTCTTTACCCCCAACAGCAGCATCCTTTCAAGCTCTGTTAACAAGCCTGTAATTTCCAACAGTCGAGGAGATGTGCTTTTAAAAAGCTGTGCAAGACCACTTTCAGCTGGAGCAAGGCAGGCAACAGGGGAGCATCCTTAGGGATTCTTCATCTTGTGCCTGGATGAGGGTCTTGAAAAATCACTTGGGAGCTTCAAGTTGTTGGACTGAGCTCCAGTGGTTTAAGGAGTTACCAGTAAATCCTTCCAGTACTTGAAGCAGCCCACAAGAAAGATGGGGAGAGACTACTCACAGGAGCCTGGAATGAGAGGACAAGGGGGAATGGCTGCCCACTGACAGAGAATAGGTTTGGATTAGATATTGAGGAGAAATTCTCCCCTGTGAGGGTGCGGAGGCCCTGGCACAGGTTGCCCAGAGGAGCTGTGGCTGCCCCATCCCTGGAAGTGTCCAAGGCCAGGTTGGACGGGGCTTGGAGCAACCTGGGCTAGTGGAAGGTGTCCCTGCCATGGCAGGGGGTGGCACTGGATGATCTTCAAGGTCCCTTCCAACCCAGACTATTCTGGGTTTCTAAATCTATGATAAGAAACAACTGCAGGGGAAAGGAGTGGTAATAATTGTAAACTTGCTGTCTCTTTGCTGAATGAAATAAGTCCACTATATGTTAAAAAAAGTATTAAGCATTGCATGTGTGTAAAAAAAAAAAGTTTTTTCCCCATAACTAGATAATCAACTACTGCACTGTGTGAATACAGACTGCAAAAGGCTGTGCCTGAAGTAAAACCCAGCCCTGCTGCAGAGCTGGGAGCATGAAGACAAAAAGCACATAAAATCCTCATTTCACTCCAATTACTGAGAAAATGCTTTAAACCTATTTCCCAGTTTGTGTTTAATTTTAGTTACTTGTGAATGTCTGTAAATATTACCTCGTGGAGACAGGAGAGAGACTGGGCTTTGCCTTTTAACTGCTGCTTTTACACCTGGTGTGCTCATTACATTCTGGAAGCTTAATGAGGAAGCAACTTTGGAGCCTGGTGGGGACAATTTGCAGCTCCCCTGCTGTGGGCTGGGCAGTGCTGTGGGGTGGGCAGTGCTGTGGGGTGGGCAGTGCTGTGGGGTGGGCAGTGCTGTGGGTGAGCAGTGCTGTGGGGTGGGCAGTGCTGTGGGGTGGGCAGTGCTGTGGGTGAGCAGTGCTGTGGGGTAGGCAGTGCTGTGGGGTGGGCAGTGCTGTGGGGTGGGCAGTGCTGTGGGGTGGGCAGTGCTGTGGGTGAGCAGTGCTGGGGGCTGGGCAGGAGCCTGGTTTGGAGCCTGGTGCCAGGGGCCTTCAGGCCTTGAAGTGCAAACCAGCTGTGGCCTCGCTCTTCTGACTCTGGGATAAATTACACTGAACATGCCACCAAAACACACCTTTGCTTGTATTTCCCAGGGAAATCTTTGCTTCTTACAGCTCATTTTTCTAGTCCATGTGTAAAAACTTCTCTTATTCCCCTTCACGCCGAACTAATTGTGGAATCCCAGAATGGTTTGGGTTGGAAGGGACATTAAGGACCATCTCATTCCACCCCCTGCCACGGGCAGGGACACCTTCCACTAGCCCAGGTTGCTCCAAGCTCTGTCCCACCTGGCCTTGGACACTTCCAGGGATGGAGCATTAGGATTTCTGGATGTTGTGTCTTGGGACCAAGGCAGGAATATCCTTTTCTGTGTGTCCTTTTCCCCTGACCATAATACTGTGATGTTTTCTGGCCATAACACACACCCAGGCTTCTCATGTGTTCTCCATGCAAAATTAATGAAAAATTTGCTAAAAGATTCCCCAAGCTCTTTCTCTATCTTCTTTTATTTTCCTGTGGTGCTTCATAGGTTTATTATAGCTTAAAACATTGAGATTATCCCCATAAGGAAAGCAATTAACCAAAATCTGAGCATCAATGGATTGTAATGAGAGAAAATTAGATTTGTCTTTCATCTTCTTTTCTTTCTGTTTGAGAAAAAGTGCAGTTTCCTTCATGTTCAAAACAGCCATTTTATTCTCATTTAACTATGCTGTGTTAAAAAGCTTTCAGTGGTGCTGAGAAAAAAAAATCCCACTGTGAGAAAATACAGAATATATTTTTGAACAGAAAGCATTTATGTCCAGTTTTTAACAAAATCAGTGATTTTTCATGAAAAGATTTGGATAAAGAGGCATTCTGTGTGATGTTTGTGTATTTTTCTATCAGTGGCACCCAGAATTGATCCTTTCCGTGGAACATCAGAAGATGAGCTCAAAGCTTGGAGCTACAATGGTGTTCCTTGGGGGTAGAAGTAGGAGCAGCATTTCTTGCCTTGCAGCATTGGTGTTATGTAATATAAAAAATATACATTTCCATGCATTATCCCCTTCAAACACCAAACAAACCCCTGTCCCAGGGATCTCAGTGATGTTGTCCTTCTGGAAGTGGAGTGAATGTCATGATGAAAGACTCTGGATGACAGTGCCCAAAATATTCCTTCCAGCCTCACAAAACAGAATATTCATGTGTTTATGAGGCTGGAACGTGGGAGAAGTTGCAGATACAGAAGTGGGACTGACCAAAGAAACTCGCTGCAGGCAGAGATAAGACTGACCCTGTCCAATGAGAAGTTTCAGCTTGTTTGGGAAGATTCTGGGTTGGGTTTCTCTGGTGTTGTGTTAAGGAGGCACTTTCTGCACAGCACAGGCTCCATTGTGGCCCCAGCCCTGGTTTATCCAGCCCTTGCTGGTTCCACACCTCATTTATTTGGGGTTGTATTTGTAAGTAAGTGAGTGCTGCCAGTGCTGGGAGCAGAGCACAGCCTCTTCCAGAGGGCTCTGCTGCTGGGCTTTTTTTTCATTCCTCTGAGCTCCCTGGCTGCCCTGTGCAGCCCCAGCCCTTCCAAGGCTGTGGTAGAGACAACCTGGGTATGAGCAGAATGCCTGGCTGTTCCAGGTCATTCCTGAGCTTCCAGCTCCTTCATAGCTTTGATTTATTTACCTGCCAAAGGCCCCTTTGTCTTTGAGCAGCTGGGAAAAGCCTTGTCTGAAGGTGAGTGCCCAGTCTGAGGTGACCTGTGTGGTGCTGGTTAACCCAGAGCTTTCAGTGCAGGTTTAATACCAACACCAGTGGATGTTCCCTCTCCCAGTGCTCACCCCTGGGGTGCAGAACTCTCTGGGTTTGGTGTGAGGCTGAGCTGATCCTTCCTGCTGCTCCTCCTGCAGTCAGGCTTGTGTCTTCTGTGACAGCACGGGGTGTTTGCCCTTCAGCAGTCCCAGCTGATGGGTTTGCACCTCTTCAGCTTCCAAACTTGCTGCAGAGCAGGGGAGGGACTGTCACCTGTGCTGTGCTGCAGAGGGAATGCTTTGCACAGCCATTTTTCCAGAGACGAATGGAATAAATCTCTGTCTACAGCATAACAACGTGTTCCATGTCTGGATAAATCACCTGGGAGATCAAATCCTGTATTTTTGTCAAGCTGTTGAGGTTCCAGTATCAAGTAAAAGACCACTGGAATCTTGTTTTAACTTTGTTACCATTTCATTTGCCCATTGGCACAAAATGTTGATTTAGGGACAGCCAGAAGGACATTGTTAAAAAGTAAAACCAAGTGGTGGTGTTTGGTTTTGCACCAGAAGTGTTCCTCAGCTTTTTTCCAGCCCATCTGCAGAATCACAGAATCATAGAATCAGCTGGGTTGGAGGGGACCTCTGAGATCATCAGGTCCAACCCTCGATCCAACCCCGCCGTGGTTCCCAGCCCATGGCACTGATGCCACATCCAGTCTCATCTTAAAAACCTCAAGGGATGGAGAATCCACCCCCACCCTGAGCAGCCCATTCCAATGGCTGATTACCCTCTCTGGAAAGAATTGCTTCCTAAGAAGTTTAACAATTGTAAGAAAGAAAGAAAAGGCTGGGTTTTTTATTGTATCAGGGTAAAGGAGTTTCTTACAAAGCAACATTTGGGAAAGGGGGTACAGGACGTTTTGTGATACTGAAGGAAGGAAAGAATGGAAAGAAGAATATGGATAAGGGGTTGTGGAAGGGCTGAAATAAGAGCAGGACAGTGAAAGGTGTGAGTGGGAAAGCAGGGGGTAATAAGGTAGAGAGCAGGAGACATGAAAGGGTGAGAACTTGGAAAAGAGAAAGCAATTGAGAAGGAACCTGGCGAAGGAAAGCAAGGGAGGGAGATGTGAATAGCAGGGGAAAGTGAAAGTTAGATGAGCTTCATGGTTAATGATACTTGATGGTTGAAGATGCCCCGACTTCCTTATCAATCCCAAATCTCTGATCTCTAAGGAAGTAGCACATTGTTTTATGGGTAAATGTGAAGAACTTGGCATGACAATCCAGGCTTCAAGAGATGGCACAGACAGCTTTGGGGATTTTTGAGTTGTTATTCATCTTCTGTCTCTTCCAGTTCCCTGCGTTTCATAAGGAGGACATCAGCAATATCCTTTACTAGGGAGGTCTGGGATGAAGGACTTGGATGTTGAGTGTGGAAAGCAAAGGTGTCAGTGCCTTGACATGATTAGAACTGAAAGGTTGCAGAGGGGGAGGTACCTAAACCACAGGACCTGTAAACTGTAATGTCCAAACAGGCAAAACTACAGGGCTGTTTCAGAGAGGGTCTGTCAGGATGAGAGGTGAAGGATGGCTGTGATAAAACAGGCACTGATAGAGAAGACAGAAATTCTCCTCTCTTTCTCTCCTTGGAACTGTCTTGGGGGATATTTTAATTAAAAGCTTTCATCCAGAAGGGGACTGAGGTGAGATAGAGGCAGAATTATTACCAGAGTTATTACAGTTATTCCTGGGAGTCAGATCATGGTTACCTAATATAAAAACAGCAGCATATTGCCAGCGTTCCACCTGGGGGGCAAAGCAAACTGCAGTCCTTTGTAGGACTGTGTATCTAGATATTGAGTGCATGGGAGGTACAGGATGGGTGTTTAATGCAATTCCCACCTCTCCAAGGTGGGAAGCTGGTTTGAGAGTGCTGTGTGTGGATGGACTGTGCAACCCCATTAGATCCCAGCATCACAGAACGTGCTGAGTTGGAAAGGACCCCCAAGGATCATGGAGTCCAACCCTCAACCCTGCACAGGCCCATCCCCAGGAGTCCCATCATATGCCTGAGATGTTTATGCAGCCTTTAGGCAAACTTGTGTGATGGGCTGGGCTACCCCCAGAGCAACAGTTGATGCTCATTTTTTAGTTCATGTGACAAAAGAGGATCAACTTGTATTTCAAGGGCAGCTGGGCTGAAAAGGGACTTGGGGAAACGTGGGACGGTCCTCAGAAGGGAGAGGGATGGACAGATGGGGGAAGCATTTGAAATTTTTCAACCCCTGTGCAGTCTGCTCTGGTTATAGATACACAGATGCTCAAATCACTTGCTGGATGTTCCTTCTGTCTCCTTGTTACTGCAGACCTCTTGCACTGGAGCAGAAGCTGCTCGCTCAGATGCTTTGGGGGCCAGAGGGTGTTCCCTTAGAGGCCTCTGCCCTGGCTGTAGGGAGATGTGCCTGTGCTGCTGCCATTTGATCAGTTCCCCCATTACTGGAACTTCAGTTCCAGGCTGGGCCACCTTCCCCTGCAAACTCCACCCTGGCCCTCCCTCACCAGCTGGGCCAGTGGCATCAAGCTTTAATGAACAGAGCTTTGCTCTGTTCATTGCCCACGGGTTTTCAGGATGCCAAACTTCTCCAGAGCAGTGTCAGGTGCCCAACCACTTTCTTTTTTCCCTGAGCCTGCCTCTGCTTCTCTCTGCTATTGAACCTGCTCCTGTTTTCTGAGGCTGGAGAAACCCAGGACTTGTGCGTGATAATTCCTGTGCTTGCTTCTCTCCCTCGTGTCTGTTCTCCAGCCCTCAGAACTTTTCCTCTTGCGTTTTCTCCGGGCTCAGAGGTTTTCAAGTCCTGATTGAGGTGGAAACAAGTCCAAGGAATGAACGGTGAGGGTTCAAGCAGCTGTGAGGCTGATGTTCTATTTCTCCATAGAGAACTTTCGGAGATGTAAATGTTTAACAAAGCTTGCTGTTGCTTTTGTCCTGCAGTCCTCTTTTACCATGTCTAGGACACATCTGAGAGGAGGTACCTGCTTCTCACCCCTGAGGTGTTGACAGTGCCGAGCAGAGCAGGTGGATCACACAGACACACCTTGGCACAGCCTTGCTGGACAAGCATGAACTTGTCCTGAGCAGCAGCTTGCTCAGACTGTTTAAGGGAGGAAGCAAGGCAGTGTGGGAATGCTGGAATTAGTCATCCAGTTTAGTGTCTGCTTCAGGAGGCTGGTTCCTCTTCACCTTGGGAATAAGGTTTCACTCACAGTAAGTTGCAGGGAGTATTTATTTCTTGTTCTGGCAAAGATTCTACCAGTGAAGACTATGACTTGTGACTTAGAAACACAAGCCACGTGTCCCCTGCAGGATTTGGAGCCAGGCAGGGGCTCCTCAGCTTCTTGTCTCGTCAAGCTGAAGCCTGAGCATCTTATTGTAGTTTTACACTTGCCCATTTTATAATACAAACTCAGATAAGAAAGGATTGACGTTTTCAGTGTGGGTTTGGCTGTGGCTGTGTCAGTCCTTCCAGCATTAGTGTGCAGAAGTGCCATCAAACACGTCAGGCTGTGTGGGTGCTGCTGGGCTTTGCACGGGCACAGCACCTGCTGGCTCAGCCTGCTCTCAGGGGTAGGGGGGCAGCAGGACACTCCATTCTGTGCTTGCTTGGCATCTCCAGCAATAGCTGAGCTGCTGAGTGTCCCTTTGATAGCCTGTGGTGTAGCAAAAATTGTATTTGACACCTTTAAACACCTTTTTGATGAGAGGTGTCCCATGTAAGGTACCTGGTGTGAGAGGAGGTTGGTATCCACATCTGTCACCCCCTGAGGTGAGGTGTTTACCCGACTGGGTTTTCATTGAAATCCTAAATTTTCTCCTCTCCTTCCCCAGATATACACACATACCCTGCTCTTTAAGAGGTCAGTACTCTGCCTGCATGGGATCACAGAGCCAAGGAGCTGAGCAAGGGGTTCACTCCCTGTCCTGGGGATGCAGGAGCACAGCTGGGTGATGGCTTTGGAGGTGATTAACTGGGAGCTGTTCAGCAGTGGCAAGAGATTTGGATTTCAGGTGGAGCCTTGGGCAAGCTGTCGCATGGGAGACTGTGCAGGACTGCAAACTCCTGTGGACAGGGGTTGGGCAGTGTGTGCTCCAGCCTGCTCAGCACTTCTCCTGCCTTCATGTGAGCAGGGCTCAGCCAGCCCTGCCAGCCCCAGCCAGCTGTAACCCCGGGGGGAGCTCCGCTGTGGGGAGGGGCTGGGAGCCTCTTCCATGTGTTCTGTCAGTCAGAAAGTGCAGTCTGCTTTTCTTGTGCTGTGATTCACCAAGTCCTTCTGGTGTAAACCCCCCTGTTTTTCATATAAAATGGGATTGAACAAGTGAACTGTGCTCTGGGGCCAGGGAAGGCAAATGTCCTGTCATGTGCCTCAGGAGAGAGCAGTTTGTGACCTGTATCGTTAATTAGCAATGAAATAGTTCTCATCTTGGGCTAGCAGCAAGATTTGCTGTTAAATATTTTAGTTTCTTGCTTCCAGCTGTCCAGTTGGTCTTTGTTTCCTGACCTTCCTGTGAGCAGCACCTCAGCTAAAATTGTGGTTGTAAAATACCCTACAAGAATGGTGTTGCTTCGAATAATTTATTCAGAATTTTATATATCCTAACACTGAACTATTTTCCCAGTAAATTAATTTGCTTTTGGAAACAAAAGCAGTCCTACATTGTCTTGTCATCCATACATTATTAATGGCAATCTATTTTTAATTTAATGAAGAATTATGCAAAGTGCAAGGGAGGAAGAGTGTCTTGCAGTATCCTTGGTCTCTCTGCCTCGATAACCTCAAGCAATCGAAGAGGTTATATTTAAAAGCCTCTCTTGCTTGGCACTTTCATGTTCTTAAATGGAATGGTGCTTAAACTCAGAGAAACTATCAAAGGAGGAAGGAATGTATTGGCAGAGGTGAGAAGTGGTAAAGGATTGGATTATCCTGTTCTTTAAGTGGTTGGCAGAAGTTTCTGTGAGGAGAGAATTGTCTGAAGCAGGAGCTGTTGTTGCAGCTTCCCAAAGTTCATTTAGGTAGTAAAAAGCTGAATCATTGCGTAAATCTAATTAGCATTGGGAGCTCTGTCAGTCTGGAAGTTTAGTGAATTGGTCATGGGTGCAACTGTGTCATAAAGCAGCTTTCCAGGCTGGAGATCTGTTCTTAAATTTGAGTCTGAGCCACCCTCTGTTACCCCAAGGATTAAGAGAGAACGTTTCCAAGCCCATTGCTAACTTAACAGCAAAGTAAAGCTTGCAGTTAGTGATACCATTAAAAAAAATCCAACAGCAAATTCCCTAATTTGGGTCAAATTTTAATTTTGTTTTGTTAGTGTCATAATTGAAGCCCTAAATAGGGATAAAGTGTAGCTGATCAAAACTTCTCTCCAGCAGAAATCCTCAGGCTCATGTGCAGTAAAGCTGTGTTGGGTTACATCAAACTGTAGCAATTTTGAGCCTGGTCTTCTAAGGGACGTCTTAAAGACTTTTTAATTGTGACACTTAGCTGTGCACAGTGGTGTTTCTTAATAACTAGTGAATTCTTGTTGGCTGAGAAACAAAATACTGGTTATTGTTTAATATAGAATCCAGAGACCTGCTATAAAATCCAGAGCCCTGGCCCTGGAAAAAGGCTGTACTACTCTGAAAAATGTACAGATAAAGAGCAAGAGAGAGTCTCCGACCTTGGTGAATTTGCATCCAAGTGCAGGAGAGCAGGTAGCCCTGGATGAGGAGAAAGGAGCTGGAAGGATGAGCTGGAGATGGGATTTCAGCAGTATGGAAACATGGGAAGCAGCAGCAGGGTTATAATCCCAACCAGGCTGTGTTGGGAGGAGATGTGCTCAACTTCTGTGCACTTCAGTGCATCCTCTCTGCGCTGGGAATTGGTTCCAGTTAGTTGGAAGAGTCTCTTTTGGAGCTGCAGTGAATACATTTGCTTAAATTCTTCCCCACAGCTACTTCTCCTCTGCTGTTAAGACTTTAAGCTGTAAGAGATGCTGTGTGGACAGTGTCTGTGGAGTTTTTATGCTTTATCACTCTGTAAAATGACAACTTTGGGTTTGCTTTGTTTGGTTTGTTCATCTTGAATTGAACACTAGGAACTATGGAATCGGGATTGGCTTCACTCCTCTAAGCAGAGGTTTGTCTCCTGTCTGTGGTTACCTTTGAGTGCAGCAGAATATTTGATTGTGGTAGCCCTTGGGGGGAATTTCCACAGGGCTTCCTCCCCTCGTGTTCTCATTGTCAGTGCTTTGGGGTCCTGGACCACCATGGAGTTCTCTCCTGGCTCTGTCCCCATCACCTCGTGCAAACCCTTCGCTTCTTGGTGTGTTTGTTTTCTTCTGTCACAAACTTTGAATTAACTTGAACTCAAGTCAGACAGATCAAACCCACAAGCTGAAGTTTATCATCCCTGAGCCCAATCCAAGCAGCATCTTTGGTCTATGTCCCAGGGAGCTGCCTGTGGGGAGCTTCCAGGGGCAGGGAGGGTCTTTAAACACCTCCTGAAGCCCAGCAGCCACCGATGCAACCTCAGAACAGGTTTTTTCCCTAAATGGGCACATTGTTTCCTATTAAGTTCTATCTTTAGCTTGTCCCATTCCTGCATGTCTGTTTTGGTGAAACAAAGAAAAATTAGCACTGGGAGAAAGGGATTTGGAAACAATCATTAGGCTTTCTAGGCACAGAACAGGTATAACCTGTTTGACTTTGCTCAGCTTTGCCAAGCCTGAATCTTCCCTGTCTGCTGGAAGTGCTAACTCATGGTTGGCCTGGCTGTGTGTCCTTAGGGCTGATAAACGAGGTTATTGCCACTTGGTTCTACAGCATTTAGCAAACAGCACCCATCCAGCCATTAAAAACTACAAAAGAACAGTTATGCTGACTGTTTTGTTTAACTTAGGGTTGTGCAGCCTCTTCTGTTGAATTTTAAACAAAAAAGGTGTTGTTTTGGAAGTTTTTTGTCTTTCTAAACTTGAGCATAGAGAATTTCACCCCCCCAAAATCTTCACTTACCCTGATAACCCAGAACATGCTCAGCATCCTGCTGAGCTGAAAGGAACTGTGCAAAACCTTTGGATTCCCTGTGGAGTTTCCAGAGGCTGGGGACGAACAGAATCCAGAATTGTTACAAATTCCAGCCTCGGCCAAGAGCAGCAGTGATAACAATGCAAACAATCTTGGGCAGTTTCACAGGAGTGAGAACAGCTCAGCATTCTGTACCCATACAGAAAGACTGAAACACTTGTGAAGGTCACACAACAAGCTGATGGCCAAGGACTGAGAGCCAGCCATCCATCATCCAGCCTTTCCTCTTTATTTGCTCGTCCTCACTGCCTGGTCCCGTCATCTCCACTGCTGCCCTGGTGGTCTGAGGAAGGATTTTTAATGGAACCTGAACGTTGGGTTGTAATACTTATTTCTGCTTTAGTGTATGAACTAGAAATTGTGGTAGCAGTTTTTACACAGCTCCTTTGCATAAACACAGAAGTAAATTAAGCCTCACAAGTCTCCTCTGGGAATGCAGTAAATATTGCCCTGTTTTCCAAAAGGAGGAAGCAGAACAGCAAACACATTAATGTGATATATCCAAGGTTATCCAGCTCTCAGAACTGGGAATAGACCCCTGTTTGTGTGGTTCTTACTGGTCACTTGCATCAGGGTTGTTTAAGTTTTATTTAGGGGTGAAACCATCCAGAGCAGGTGGGATCTGAGGGACAGAGAAGGAGTTGCTCAGGACAAAGAGCTGCCTTTTCCTCCTTCCAGCTGGGAAAGGGTTACAGCTGAAATGCCTGTGACAGCCTCAGGAAAACATGAATGTGCTGGTGAGGGAGGGCAGGACGGGAGCCCAGAGCTTGGAGCTTGGTTGTGCTTTTCATTTATAAATATACACTTTTGGGGGGGGTGAAACCCTGGCTTTGGGAGCATCTCGGCAGGGCTGGCTTGTGTTCCTGTTCCGTGTCACTGAGCGGGGAAGGCTGTGCACGGGGGACACCCTCAGCCCCTTCCCTCGGGCAGCTCCAGCCAGCTGCTCCTGCAGATCAGGAGTGTGTGAGGGAGCACAGCCACATCCTGGAGTGCTGTGAGCGTGCACAGAGATCCAGGAGTGTGTGAGTGTGCACACACAGATCCAGGAGTGTGTGAGTGTGGATCCAGGAGTGTGTGTGTGCACACACAGATCCAGGAGTGTGTGAGTGTGCACACAGATCCAGGAGTTTGTGAGGGATCACAGGCACATCCTGGAGCACGGGCAGATCCAGGCAGTGCTGAAAGGGAGCACACACAGATCCAGGAGCGCACACACAGATCCAGGAGCACACACAGATCCGGGAGCACACACAGATCCGGGAGCACACACAGATCCGGGAGCACACACAGATCCAGGAGCACACACTCAGATCCAGGAGCACACACAGATCCAGGAGCACACAGATCCAGGAGTGCACACACAGATCCAGGAGTGCACACACAGATCCAGGAGCACACACACAGATCCAGGAGTACACACACAGATC
The DNA here is from genome assembly GCF_009829145.1 of Chiroxiphia lanceolata. NCBI lineage: Eukaryota > Metazoa > Chordata > Aves > Passeriformes > Pipridae > Chiroxiphia > Chiroxiphia lanceolata. The sequence goes on along the minus strand of NC_045659.1, from coordinate 6,660,248 downwards.
CAGGAGCACACGCAGATCCAGGAGTACACACACAGATCCAGGAGTGCACACAGATCCAGGAGCACACACTCAGATCCAGGAGTACACACAGATCCAGGAGCACACACAGAGATCCAGGAGCACACACTCAGATCCAGGAGTACACACAGATCCAGGAGCACACACTCAGATCCAGGAGCCCACACTCAGATCCAGGAGCACACACACACAGATCCAGGAGCACACACACTCTGATCCAGGAGCACACACTCTGATCCAGGAGCACACACAGATCCAGGAGCACACACAGATCCAGGAGCACACACACAGATCCAGGAGCACACACTCAGATCCAGGAGTACACACAGATCCAGGAGCACACACACAGATCCAGGAGCACACACACAGATCCAGGAGCACACACTCAGATCCAGGAGTACACACAGATCCAGGAGCACACACACAGATCCAGGAGCACACACAGAGGCTGCACACGCAACATGGAGGGAGGGACCGGAGCCGCCTTCTCCAGTGTGTGCTCTGCCGCGCTGGCCGCGGGGACTCTCGGCACTGGGACCGGCCTGGATGGACCTCACAGGTCAGTACCAGCCACAAACCCCCTCCGACGGGCTTTCCCTTTTTTTTACCCCTGCTTTCTTACAAATGGAGTGTCTCCGTGTCTCCGAGGGATGTAATTGTTTCACACTCGGTCGGAGCCCGATAAAGACGCAGAGCGGGGTTTAAGGAGGCGAGCGCGTCGTCCTCGCTTAGGGAATGCAACTTCATTTTAATATTTGCGGTGTTTTTAAGCCCGTGTGTGTGACTGTGTGTCTTTGAAGTGGTTGAGCATTTGAATGGAGAATGGTTAATTGCCTCCTTCGATCAGATTACACCGGGGGTAGCTCACCCCGGCATGGAGAGAGCAGGCAAAGACTAATTTTGCATCCTGTTCTTCTTGTGACAGCGGTCCTTGAGGCATTTTTGGGCAAAGTGTGTAGGATGTGGTTATTAGCATGACAGAAATAGCATTTTTTATTAGAAATGCACTGTATCCTCTGTGTAGCACAGAGGAGCACTCGGGCTGTACTTCGTGTGAGAGCTGCAGTAGTCACAGGGGCTCTGTGCCGAGCTGTTTGCTGGATTATTTTAATTTCTAATGGATAACTAAGTGCTGGCGATAGTATATGGGGTTAGGAACGATAGTTTTGGAGGGCCAGGTGATTGTGGAACGAGACAGTGCTGATTATCCTCATGGCAAATGATCTCCTTCACCCTGGGCTCGGATTTGTGCTGTGGTGGGAGGCAATAAGCCTGGTGCTGTTGTAGTTCAATTGGAATTTTCTACTTCAGGGCTGAGAGTGAATAAACATTTACTGGTGAGGAAAAAAGGGGGGAGCTGGGGAAGCAGTATCATTTAAAACTTGCTGTTCCCACCTGCCCGGGTTACAGATCAAGGCAGCTTTACCAAACCAGGAGTTATTTATGAACCAAGCTGCCGGAAGCTGCAGACACAGGTTCTTATTTCACTGTATAATTATCAACAGTCTTGATAATTTATGTTGACTCCTCCTACTTCGCTTACACTGCCAGAAACCCAAGGAGAGTAGCTCCTACCAGCACTGCAAAATTTCTCTGAATTTGTCTGTGTTTTCTTTCTTCCTTGAAGTATTTATCCTTAGGGAAGCTGCTGCTGGATATCTGCTCGTTGTTTGTACTAGATAGTGACTTGGGCACCGTGAGAAAGGTGTTTGGGAAATTTTGGTTCTCCTTACTTGGAAACAACACTGTATTTAAAAATTAACTGTCTAGTGTGCTAATCTGAAGGCTTGACACTGCCCAGCTCCCTTTGTGATGGAAAAAGCACAATATGCAATATGCTGGCAATATTTTGTCACCCAAGTATAAAGCCACACAAATGTTGGAGGGAATTTTGTTTGGTGTGAATTCCCTTGGGAATCAGAGCTCTGACATTTGTGGGAAGCTGGCAGTGTCAGCGTGTGCAGCACCAGGTCTCTGGCTGAAGGCAGATAAGTTTAGTTTGATAAAATCTATGCAGTTTTCTTCCAAATGAGTCTTGTCATCCACAGAAACCTGCAGAATAAATAGGTTTTAGTTCTGGTAGTGAAGTCCCCTTTTTTGTTGCTTGTGCAGAGAGTCCAGAGCATGACAGAACTTGGGATGAGCTGATTATGGTTGGCTGTCTTAAGGCAGATCTTTTGCTCATATTCCCTCCATGTCCTGCCTTTCAGCACAGAGATCAAAATTGGTATTGTTTTTAGCAGCAAGACTTGCATTTAACAGGATTATAGAAGCATTTTTAACTTCATGCTCTCAGTCCAGTGCCCCTGATTGATGCTGGGAATGCGGGGAGTTTGCTGGTTATTGATGTCAAAGTTAATGTGCTGTGCTGATGCATCTTTTCTTCAGGAAAAAAGCCCTTTTCCAAGAGCAGGGTTGCAGAGTCCTTGCCCTGCCCGTAGCAGCTTTTTGGCTGGAGGGGAAGAGGGTGGAAAAAACAGCAATGCTGAGCTTGTGCAGGGGCATTCATTGCAAGGGACAGGCTGTGTGTGTTCCTTGGGATGGATCCCATCCTCCAGGGCACTCTGGGGGGATTTCTGTCCTGCATAACCCATTCTGGGTGATGTGGCATGTCACTATGTCACAGTTTCTTCTCTCGAGCTGCCTTTTCCTCCTGACCTCTGTGTGCCCTCCTCTCCTCACGCAGCTTTCCCATGCTCCAGCCCCCCAGGATGCTTTGTGTGGAAAAAAATGCCTTCATCTTGTCTTACGGAAGGAGGGGACAGTTTATCAGAGCATTAGTGAGCATGGCCTTGGCTCCCCCTGGTCTTTTTGCAACAGCCAGTGTATCGGAAGTACAGTGTGACATATCCTCAGTACTTGTATCAAAAATACAGAAATAATCATTTAATCCCTCTGTGTTGATCTTTTTGGTTTAATCTTTCATTGTATTGAACGATGTTTCTCCTCATTGTTTGATACTTGCTGAAAACTTCAGGCCCTGCTGTCAGGGACAGCAGTTTAATGTTTTGATATTCTGCTGCTGACAGTGGTCATTAAAGGGAATTAAATCCCTTATTCTCACCAGTGGCACTGTGTTGAAAAATGAAGTGTTATTCCCAGCTTCCATTCAGTTATCAGCCTGGAGAAAAGGAAAATAAAGACAAGAGAAATGATGAAAGGGAGGAATAAGGTGACTTTGAATGGTGACTGTGATGGACAGAAAGCGGGAGAACTGGGATGAGGTCTGAGCTTCCCAGTCCTGAGGATAAGTACCAAAGCAGGCAGCTTTTGAGTCAGAGCAGGGGAAGCTTCAGTGTATATTCATGTAAAAAGGAAAAAAAGGCAGATACACACTTTTTGTGTGCTCTTTTGGGTGAATGTACATTGGGATAGCACTGGGATGCAGGGGCTGAGGTGGAGTGGGATCTCCTTGGTTCCATCCTATTCCTTGGGTGGCAGAGTACAGATACTCCATTGTTTACTCTTGTTTATTTGTTGAAGGAGTTTCCGTGTGCTGTTTCTGCAGAGGAGCTTGTAAACATTTGAACTGTATGTCCAGAGAGCAAGTTCAAATCTGACCCTGAGCACTTGGGTGCATCTCACGCTCTGCTGCTGCTTTGGCCTGTGGTGGGACTGGGCGTGAGGTGTGGGGGGATGGTGGAGGAGGGCAGGGATCTGCACTTGGTGCCTTGCTTTGAAGCCCCACTTGTATTCCAGCTTCTCTTTGTGCCTCGTTCACTCCTCCTGAAGGTGTGAGTTGGAGTGAGTTGTCGCAGCACCTCTGGAGACCCTCTGAAGGTGATGGAACACCTGCTCCTCTGGCGGCTGCCTCTCCTCACGCAGTCCCATGGCTGATCTAGTTTTCTTCCTCCTCTGGGTAAAACAGCAGTAGGAGTGCAGTACTTGCAAGAGATTGTTCCAGTTTCCCTTCAGAGCTGGTCTGAGGTGCTCTGTGGTGGCAAAGACCATCCTTGGTGACAGGAGGTGGTGGCCGTGATCGGCAGAGCCAGGCGTGACCTTGGCTCCACTTCCCACCCCAGGGACGGGCTGGATGTGTCGGATCATCTGTGTAAATTATCTTCATGGCCTCCACTCGAATTCAGAAAGGCTCTGCCTTCCCTCTCAGTGAGTCCCACGGTTGACTGAACTCCTGAAGCATCTGGAGGCTGACAGGGCACTGCTGCTCCTTGGGTTCCAGACGCTGCACCATGTTCACTGGGAGACTCCTCGGAGTCTGAAATCCCTGGTTAATCAAACCTGGGGAAGGACTTTTAACCTGACACTTCCCATAATGTTGAAGAGCAGAAAGCCCTTGTTCCATCAGCATCCCAAGAGTTTAACTCAGCTCTCTGGTTTTGCTACAGACAGTTCAAGCTGGGAGCAATTTTAACAGGGGGTTCCACACATCCTGTGGCTTTTCTGGAATAGACTGGTGGCTTTGCTGGACACTGAGGTGACACCCAGGCAGTGGTGATGGTTTACATTCTCTTGCCAGATGAATTCAGTGCAGGTGTAGCCCTGGTGGGATTTAACCACTCTTAGAAGGGGCAGTTCTGTTATTATGACTCCACTTGAACCAAGTCACTGGGTGCATCTCCCTGTTCCAAACTGTGACATCCCAAGGAACACCAGCCAGGTGGGGGGTTATCCTAAGGAACACCAGCCAGGTGAGGGGTTATCCTAAGGAACACCAGCCAGGTGAGGGGTTATCCTAAGGAATACCAGCCAGGTGAGGGGTTATCCTAAGGAACACCAGCCAGGTGGGTTTTCCCCCGTTCCTTACACATTATACAGTGAATTTCCTGTTCACACCACTAGTGAATAGTCAAGGATTTCTCCCTGTTTTCCCCCCCAGGGTTTATAAATTAGTGCTCCAAACCTTGCTCAGGACTGGAATGTGCAGATGAGGTTTCAGCCCTTAAGGAGTGTTTTAAAGCAGGCAAACAGGCTTGATTCTTTGGCCACATTTTTTCGTTTGTGTTTCAGAAGGTTTTGTCCTTTTAAAAGTGAAACATAACAAGATACTACACAAGCCTTATTCAGAAACATTAAATACAATATTTTCAAGCCTTCTCAGTGTATTTTCTTTTATTGATTCTTCAGTGGAATATCTTTGCTTGCTGTACGAGATAAATGTAATTTTTAAGTGTGTGTTGTATCTCTTTGCAGTGTCTTCGGTGTCACTGTGCTGGATTCTGTTTTGGGAGTGTAAATGTGCTGGACCAACGTGTGTTATGCTTTTTAAAATTTATTTACATACAGTACCTGCCTGTTTTAAGTGCATGTGCCCACAGTGATTGTGTGAAAGTTTGTGTTTTAAATAAAGATGTGCTGGGACTTTGGAGAACCAAATCAACAGATCCATGAAATCAAGAGTCAAAAGGTAAATAAAAAGAGCACTTGATGCATTTTTTTGATGCATTTTTTTTTCCGTGGTTTTTGAGCAAATCTCACAATTTGGAGCGATGGGAAAAGGGACCATGACACATATTTTCATGTTTTCCGTTAGTTATACAACAGTAAGGGGAGAACTTTGAATGGCATCAAACACCAGCAAAGCCCTGGCTGCCTGCAGAGCAGGAGTGAGTTCTGACCTTGGGCCTGTGTCCCAACACATTCTCCATGTTTGGTGCTCAGACCCCTCCTTTGAGGGCGATGCCAGTGAACCAGCCCAGCCCCTGCACACACAACAGACTTCTGCAGAAAAATCCCTGCTGTGGAACCAACTCTTGGTGGTGTTGGGAGCAGATTCCTGGAGTTAAATTGCTGTCCCATGGAGCAGTGACAGAGGGGCAGCCTGGCTGGAGCACTTCCCCAGCCAGAAAAAAGGCCTGGGTTGGGAAAAATAGAACAAAAAAAGGAAACTGTGCTGATGTCTCAATTTTGCAGAGTCTCATCCGCTGCACAGTGTTGACAGCTTACTTTAAAAGGACTTTCCCAGCTCCTTGTGCTTCCCAGGGAGCTGCTCCTGGGCACACATGAAAACACTTAGATTTCCATGGGCTGGAAACCTCCCCCCCCTATTAACGGGGAGGGAAACAAGGCCAACACAAGATATCAGTTTCAGAGGAGAGTTGTTCTTAAATCCTGGTATTTGTGGTTGCAGAGAGCCATTAAATTCCTGCCCAGAAGGTTCACCAAAGCTGTGTTGACTTTTTTCATCTCCAAACTAATTTGCTTAATGCTGCCACGGTACTGTAGCTTTTTGCAGGAACACAATAATGAGATTACCAGGCCTCTGATCGCTCCCATATCTGATCCTAAATCCCCCTGGGAAGCTGTGAAAGTGTCAGAGCTCTGCTGCTCCTGTTTGGGGGCTGTGCTGGCAGAGCTAGGGGTGGTTCTGTGTGTGAGATGTTGGGATGTGGCTGCTGGGATGATGGAGGAGCTCAGCTTCAATCTGCAGCCTGGGAGCCAGCGGGAGTTCAAGGAACACAGAGGAGCTGCTGAGGATACCAACCAGGGGATCTTTATTGGAGAGAAAAGACAAACACCTCCCCTTCCCCCTGCCAGCCTCTGAAGAGGGAAGCAAGTTTCATAGGGAGATGATTATGCCACTGGAAAAACTGCTGTGACAGCTCCCAGCACCACAAGTGGAGTTCTTGTGGGGGAAAATCTGTGTTAGACACACCAGGTCCTTCCCTTTCCTCCCAGTGCGTGTGGTGTGCAGACACAGGGCTGGCCTGGAGTACTTGGAACTCGCTCACCTCCTCCCCTTGGCTTTCTCTGCCTGCTTGAGGTTGATAAAGTTTGTTGTCTTCCAGTGAAGTTTGTTGTTTTCAAGCGAGGTACCCCACAGTCCAGTTTGGGAGTAGAGATGGACATCTCAGTGACATTTTCCCCTGCTTATAAAAGTAGCCAGGATTGATTGGATCTGAGTGCAAAATCAGAAGCTTTTTCTTTAAAACAAAACCAAATTGAGAACCCTTCACAGTTTTTATGTATATAATTAAAAAAACCCCAAAACCCAACCAAAACTCCAACTCAGTTTTAATTCTGAGGCACTGTTGTGTTCCTGGGGCTTCTTCATCCAAAGCCTTTAGCATTGGTGGGGTGTTAACAGTTTCATTCCATGCTTTATGGAAATCTTCCCCCAGTCTCCATGTTAGATCTCCCTGGACATCTCCACGCCTTCCAGCCCCTTCTGTGCACGGGCTGTGCCTGATTTTTAATTAATTGCCCCCAATCTTTTTGGGTCCCTTGCAACTCTGAGTATTCTGTGATTCTGATTTCCCAGTGGTGTCCTTCCAGTTGCCACAAATGGCTTCTCTCCAGTTCTGGAGCAGCAGGAACCTTGGTGGAGATGTTCCTTTTTGCCTTGTGTAGGACTGGTGACTTGAGGAAATAACAGGGCTTTTCTCCAACATTCAGTGTTAACAAGCATCCGAGACGCACCAATCACACAAAAACCTTTTCTCCAGCAAATGTCTCTCTCATTCTCCCTCTTCAGGGCTTGGCCACACATGGAACTTCTCAGGAACAGCTGCTCCCAAATAATTCCAGATGCGGCAGACCCTGAATAAAGTGTTCTGTTCTGTATTGGGCCTGTTTGTGCTGACCTTTTCCAGTGCCTTTTATTGCTTTTTAGGCTCAGGATTACCTCTTTGCTCATTGAAAATACAGATTTTAGAAACTTTAAAATCCCAAAATTCACAGACAGAAGCTGAAACTCCTTTAATTTGTTGTTCTCCACTTGGAGTTGGCAAATAAAAGGTGCTTGACTGTTCCTGTCGTTGTTCCTTTAGCAAGAGATGTTGCCATGACATGGCGAGGGAACTTCTGAGCTTCTTGGCCATAAGACTTTGTGGAGATACAGATTTCCCTTCTAGGAATATTGAATTCAGCTTCTTGATGATGATTTTCCTTATTTCTGGTTTCTTTTTTGGTGGGGAAATGTCAGAGTTACGAATCCTGTAAGTGATGTTCAGATGAGTCACCGTGCAGTTGAGCAGTGCAGTATGTGCTCGGACCACACTGACACAGCAACAGCCAGGGAAGCCCTGGGAGGAGCAGGGCTAGGAATGTTGGACCTTACTGGCTGCTCCCTGTGTGAGGAAGAGCAGGAGCAGCAGTGCCAGCTGGAATGCAGCTGTTCCTTAAATCTGGCTCCTATGCTGAGTCCTGTCACTGTGGATGAAGCTGGAGGATCATCGGCGTTTGCAGACACAAAACTCTTGGTGAAGACTTGACTTGCAGGGCTGGAGGGAAGGGCTGCTCTGTCTTTGAAACTTGCTGCTTTGAAGCTGAAATTTGTGTGGGTTCAAAAAGCCAGGGGGGTTAATCTGCAGCCAAAACATCCAAAAAGGAGAGGATTCATGTCTTTGGTTCCACTGTGCTCCATCAGCATCTGCAGCTCTCCAGAACAGCTCCCACCACCTGGAGAACAATCCTTGGAGACAGTGTGGTGCCACTTAGTGATTTTTGCCACACAGTTTTCCTCTGGATTCTGTGGAGACAGGTTTAATGGCATGTGCCATTATTGAGAAATGCTCTCTAAATGCAGATTTCAATGTCATTGAGAAAGGTGGTTTGAACACACTGTGCTGGTTCATGGGGCAGGAACCTCCTTGGAGTCCTTTGCAGCTCTTTCTGCTCCTTTGATCAGTAGTAAAGGTGTTAAAATGATGTATTTGGTTGCCAACAGCACTTAACTGAAAAAACATGACTAAAAGGAACAAAGGTAAAGCTGACGTGGTAAACTATTTTCCTGGGTTTTATTTGACTCTGTTCATAATTATAAACTCTCCTTTTCGTACCCTCTAAATGAACATGGCAGAAATGAACATCAGAGAATTCAGATTCTTTTCAGTTTTGTGTACAGTGGGGTTCATTCTCCTGGCAAAAAGCACAGCCAGGCATCAGAAGGGAAAAAGTATCTGTAGTAATATGAGGTAATGGCATATTTTCTGTTCTTCCTTCAGCACTGCTTTACTGGCACATCTGACTCGCCTTTTAGAGCAGCTGTTGGATCAAGGAGTGAGATGAAGTTGTGTGAAAGAGAGGGCCTGCCTCCAAGCTGGCATGGAGCAGTTTTAGGAGCCTGCAGTACCCTTGGAGGCACTAAAAATTATTAAAATTATGTATATACACAATGGTAGAGTGAAAATGGTAAATGCACCTTTTCTTTTCTATTCTCTCTCAGGAGAATGGAAAATAAGTCCATTAGTGGAGTAGCCTGGATTTCTCTTTTATGCACTTGTTTGGTGTCCTAATGCAGTGGACTGACCTTTTATGAGTTTGCTCTTGTGTTTGAGGTTTGTTTAAACCTATCCCTGTTGTCTCACATGGAGGGCTTTGACTTTTCCTCTGCCTGTTGCTGTTGAGTGTCCTGTGCCTGAGGCTGCCCAGGGCACTTGGGGATCTCAGGGGTGACCCCAGGAGTGAGATGAAGGTGGTCCAGCACTAACCCTGTGCTTCAGCAAAACATTTCATTGAACAGAGCACAGTAAAATTCCTAGGGCTCCCAAAGGATTTCTCCACCTTTTTAATTCCAGTCTCCTTTGGTTCTTCCAGCTGTTCCCCTCCTCTGGGAGAACACTCTGTCCCAGTGCTGGCTGTGCTGGTTTGTACTGGAGGTGCTGGGTTTTCCTGTGGGGATCCCTTCCCAAATTGTGCTGTGTGTGCACTCAAAGGCTCGTTGTTAAGAAATGCCGACCTATTTCAGTGGCTTTTCATCATTGGTCTGACTGACCCCCCAAGCATTTAAAAACCAGCAACCAAGTTACTGAAAAATCCCAAGACTAACTTTAAAAATGATGCCTTTTAAGGTGCACTTTGATTATTATTTTTTTATTTGCCCTCCAGTTCGAGTTTTTAAGTGCACGATGTTCACCTTCCCTCTGCAAGATGATTTAACAATTCTAGAGAAAGCTGAGAATATTTCTTCACTGTTTGTCTCCATGACTGGAGCTTTGAAAATGCAAAATGCTGAGAGACTTGCAGTGAAATGGTAAGAAATTCTAAGATTATTTTCTGATAATATGATTCAAGGTCATGGCCAGTCCCAACAACATTTGTGCAGCTCTTGTAAGTCCTGGTGGTTGGTCTGGCAATAAAAACATTTCCCCATTTCTCCTCAGGTATTTTTTCTGGATGTGTGTGTATAAATGTACCCAAGCTTTTTGTTCTCTCTGAAAGGGATCATAAGTTCAGCTTTCCTCAGAACTGGGAGGTTCTGTGGCAGCATCTCCTGCTCCGTGCAGGGCTGTGTAAATACACACAGATGGCTGGAAGGGAACCTCCCCTTCCCTTCTCCCTGGCCAAGGGGGAGTTTCAGGTGCTGAAGGGGCACTCAGGTGATGCTCCTGCCTTAGACAGTTGTTCTCTGTCTCCTGCAGAGAAATGACAGCAACATGGATCTGTATTTGTAAATAATTGTTGTGTGTCCTGCTGGAGTGCCCTGAAATAGCACTTTGACTTCGGGGTACGTGACACATTTCATGAGCTCCAGCTCCCCAACAGCACAAGGTGCTGCCCTGACTGATGGAGCAGACTCTATAAATGAGATTTTGGATCTGATTACAGCTCCCAACATACTGACATCGGATCTGGCATTGGAAACAGATCCCCACTGAGCTGGGAAAATGCTGCTGGTGCCCACACAGGCTGGTTAATTAGTACCTGGCCCCTTTTTGCATCAAGATGTGCCTCTGCAGATCGAAAAGTTTAGACAAATCCCCAGTGGCTCATGAAAGAACAGAAGGTAACTTTTTGGCCTGTTCTCTCTTGTGCATGCACAGAATTTTTTTGGTGCCTGCCAAGGACGAAGCAAAGTCTGGGTGCACAGAAATGGGAAGGCTCATAGGAAATAACCTCAAACTGCTATTTCCTGGGAAAAAAGTTGTGCAGTTGTAGATATAATGCATGACGTGGTTTTGGATGGAGTTTTGAGGACAGTAAATCTCTAGTGACTTACCCTGGTGTTACCTGCTGAAAAAAACCACCCTGAGTGTTTGGCCTAAAGAGAAACAACCCTTTTCTGTTCAGGGCTGTGCTGTCTGTGCCTGAGCCCTGGGACCTGCACGGGGCAGGTGCCACTGCAGTTCACAGTGTTCCAGCACTCGTTTCTCTCAAAGGAATCAGAAGTCAGGGAAACAGGGAGTTCCTAAATAATCCTGAGTAATCCTGACTCAGAGCTGGGCTGGCGGCAGGGCCCAGCTTAACCCCGTGGAGCTCTGCAAGGCTGTGCTGCCTCTCGGGCTCCAGGGAGGAGAAGGACAGCTGTGGGGGAGGAAATTGGGATCCACAGGGTCACTGCAGGGACACTCCTGGGGGGTGTGAGACTCTCCCCCATGTCCCCGTGTCACCTGCTGAGCTCTCCCATGTTCCATCCCCTTTGCACAAGGAGCTCTGGCCACAGCCTTGACTTTCCTGGCAGTGGCTCCCAGCACTCCTTGTTTGGGGTTTGAAAGGTGTTTTGTTATCATCCATCAGGCTCTGGAAGTGCTGATCAGCAGGGAGTCAGTCAGGCGTGCAGCACAGGAGCAAACGGGAAATACTGGTTTGGGGAATGACTTTCATCCTCCTCAGGTTGTTTGGAGAGGGGGAATATGGAGACAGAAACTGCAGGCCCTCCTTGTTCCTTGTGGTGTGCCCACCCTTGATAATTATCTTTGCACGTGTATTTCATAAAAAGTCTGATGTAACTATCCTTGCAGAAACCAGGAGTTCAAAGGAAGCCAACACCAGGGAGTTTGATACATATTGCATTGGAATGTGTCCACATGTGTGCTCTAACTGGGGAAATATTCTGCTTGTGCTGCTTCCAGAAACAAGGTATTCATGAGGCTACTGACGCCTTGTCTCTCCAATGTCCTTTCCCAAACTTGGCCTTTCCCCCTTTCCCAGCTGTCCTAAAGCACTCCCTAAGGCAGGAAATCAGAGAAACTGCACCCTTTGCTGTTGGACAGACTTTGTGAATCAATGGACAAACAGAACAGGAAGGAAAAACGAGCGCATCAGGGAATTCCTTTTGCCACTGTCATAAACCTCAGAACTTAAGAAAATGATACTTTTCCCTACCTGTGCAGGTACCTTGAGTGTGCTAAAGGAGCTGACTGGACCTGCTCTCTGCACAGAGTGTGTGGCAGCTTGTCAGGGGAAAACAGGACATCAGACCCGAGTTCAGTGTTTTCTGTCACTGTTCCTGGCTGTGTGGCTTGGTGTGTGAAGGGTTTCTGTAGCTGTTTGCAACAACCCAAATGGGGGAAGTGTTGACATGGTGTGAGTGTGGCCTAGCAGGAAGCTTCACGTGCAGACACATCTTGTGTGATAGGAAATCTTCTGTTTAGCAGTGCATTAGATCTGTTTGCACTGGGAAAATCAAATTATGTTATTTTTAGAGAACATATTTAATTACCGCTGCATTTACAATAAAACAAGTGTGTTGAAAGCTTTAATTATATAATGGGAATACAGAAGGATATCAGTCTCCATCCAGACCCAGAAAGGTTTGTCTTTTTTCACTTACTGTGCTCTCTGCTGTGGGTTCTCCAAAACATAATGGGAGGCATCAGATGTGGGTGGTATTTCCTGATCATTTACTACACGAACAATAAAGCAGAGCAAACTTGAAGAGGTCACTAATATAGTTTAGAGATCACTTAGGTTTTGCTTAAAAGACTTTTATATTTAAATATGATGGCCTGGAATGGCAAAACAAGAGGACAGAGTTAGATGGGATATTGGGAAGGAATTCTTGGCTGTGAGGGTGGGGAGGCCCTGGCACAGGTTGCCCAGAGAAGCTGTGGCTGCCCCTGGATCCCTGGAAGTGTCCAAGGCCAGGTTGGACGGGGCTTGGAGCAACCTGGGCTAGTGGAAGGTGTCCCTGCCCTTGGCAGGGGGTGGGACTGGGTGGGCTTTAGAGTCCCTTCCAGCCCAAACCACTCTGGGATTCCATGTTTTATGAAATTCTTTTATGTTTGTGAAACGTTTCCCCAGACAAGGACTATTTAAAACCAGTTTGAAAAAAGCCCCCAGATTTCTGAACCAAGTTTGCAGCAAACATTTCAGTGAGTTCATCTGTCTCTCTCTGGGAAGGAAAGCCCTCAGAGGAGGGAAGGAGCTGTGGCTGGGCTGTCACATGCAGTGGTGTCTCACTCCATGAACTGCCCGGGAGCGTCAGGCCAGGGATGAGACCAGAGCTGAGAGGGAGACACAGATCACAAAGTCACGTCCCTGTGGAAGCCACCAGCCCCTCCTGTGAGAGAGCAGGGAGAGGAGCCTGGCATGGGAATGAACCTCCTGGTGACCCCATCCAGCTCCTGGAACAGACAGAGTTCCAGAACACAAAATGTGGCAGTCCTCTGGGGAGGAGATTCAGGGATGGTTACACATTTTGGTTGCACTGGGCTTTTCCATGACCTGACCACAAGATGAAGTGTGTTCTCCAAGGATTCTGGCAGTGCAGAGGTGATGTGAGGAGTGAGAAGGTGCTGTGGGATCGAGGAGGTGCTGTGAGCAGTGGGGAATTGTTGTGGGATCGAGCAGTGGGTGACTTGCATTCCGGGGCAGTTTGGTGGCTCTGTAAGTCCCATCCTCACCAGGAGTCTGTGGAAGTGCTGCCTGTGAGGCTTCTCTGTTCCCTGGAAGCTGCATTACGTCTTACAGTTTTATTCCTTTGTTCACTGTATTTTTACCCATTTCATTTTTTACCCATTCTCCCACAGCCCTCTCCTGTGGCTGAGTTATTCATTATGCACTAAACACTCTGTTGCAGGTGTCAGTTCTAAAATCATCCTGATTACTGAGAAAAAGGCTTGAAGAGCACTGTTTTCTGCTGTTTTCCTGGGCACTGAAATTAATGTGTGCTGGTTTCAACAAGATCTCATTGATCTGGGAAGGGTAAATAGCCCAGTCACTTCATTATCCTGCTGCTCTGCACAAGTGCCAACGGAATGGAAATGCTTTCATTTTCCAGACTGCCCTTTGGGTGCTTGAGACAAATACTTTCCAAAGCTGGGCCACACTTGCTTTTTATTTGGTTTTTTTTCTGTCAAACTGACAAAGCTATGAATCCCTCCATCACCTGCTCCAGGTGAGCAGGTCCCCTTTTAATGCCTTAAAAATACTGGGACAGCTTTCACTTGTAGGTATTTTGCCAAGTCATTGAGGCTTTATTTATCTATTCATTTCTTTTCCCAAGAGGGTATTTTATTCCTGACAGCATGAGTCAGGACAATGAAAGGTTGCAGTGAAGTCTTCCAGCCTCTCCTGTGATGCAATATGGACTGGGATGAAATGTTACCTTAGTCATACTGAAAATAAACAATTAATGCTCTTCCCAGCTGCTTCTTCCCCCAAAGCACATCATTTAGGGAGTTCCTGGTAGGGGGGGAAGTGTGTTTTATGTGCAAGCAGGTTGTCAAAATGGGTTAAAAAAGTGTCCCTGGTCATATTTTATGGAGAGAAAGCTTTTATGGAGCAGAGACAGCAGCCGGCACTCTTGGGTCTTGTTCCAGCCTTCACTGACTCAGCCAATGCTGAGTCTTCTTGTGCATTATTTACACCACTTTTAAAGCAGGGCTAACAGAAATAGCTGCTTTACAGGAACATTTTGACTGAATTGTGAAGAGCTGGTAGCTCACATATAAAAATTACTTTGGGGCAAAATTTTATCATTTTCCTGTTGCTCTTCCAAACCAGGATTGGAAGGTGGGTTTATTTGGAGCAGGATTGCCCTTGTTTATCCCTACTCCCTGAGTGCCCAAGGCTCTGGGGGGGCTGGATGTTGACACAGATGTCAGGAGGATGTTGCAGATGTTGTGATTCTCCGCACTGTGGCTTCCTGTTTTTAACTGTAACAGGGACACAACAGGGCCACCTTGATCCCTCATTGCCAGCCATCCAAACATGTAATTCTGTGTGCCAGCAGCAAAGCCTGGCTTTCCTGGCCTTGCAGGGTTTAATTTCTCAGTGGTGGGAATGCACAGTGTGTTGTGTTGGCCATGAAAGGTGGTGTGATGGCAAAGGGAAGGGTTTAGAGCATCATTCGAAGTGCTGTTACCGGCCCTAATCAGATTTTTCTCCCCTTTTCCTGACTTTCCAGTTCCCTGCTCAGCCAGCAGAGTTCCCCAGAGTTCCTGTGTGGCACAGAGGAGCTCTTGGCATCCTCTCGTCCTTTATTACCCTGCTGCAGAGGCACAGTGGGGGCAGAGGAACTGTGGCATTTACAGAGGTGGAACCAGGCCAGGAGGGATTTTAAAGGCAGAGGAGGCAGCAATAAGTGGTTTTCAAGGATTGGTTTTGCCAGTGAGGAATGATGGAAGGCAATTACAGTTACCTGATATATCTCTTTTCTCCCCCACGTCTGCTTAAATGTCACTGGACCTCACCTGGGTCAGGCCTGGCAGCTGCCTCAGTGCCCTGGGGCGTCTCTGGCTTCTAAAGGGACAGTGATGCTTCAGTGGTAATTTGGGAGGGAGGAGGATTAACTGTTCTTGAAAAGCCATTTGCATAAAGGTTTGCAAAGGAGAGAGTGATGAGAGTGTGTTCAAAGTGAGCAGTGAATCTGCACAGCTTGGCTGGCCCCATCCATCTGCTGGGACAGTTCTCTCTGTTTAACACATGGCAGTTCATTTTCCCATTCCTGGAGGAGCTGGGGAGCCTCCCCAGGCATGGCAGGGCCCTCCTGGAAAGTTCTGCAGAAGAGCTGGAGTTTCGTGCTGGGAGAAAAAGAGAGGAGGTGCAGGAATCTCCTGTCACTGTCCTGTGCCCACCACGGTCCTTGGCTGGGCAGGCCAGGGCTGACTCTTGCTTTGCCTCACTCCTGGTCCTTTTCCCTGGGTTCCCCAGGCTGACATTCCTTCTGCTCTGTGACTTCTGTCCCAGCTTTAGCTTCCTGCCTTTCTGCTCTCACGAGCAGAACTGTGTCATTGTCCTTGGTGGGGCAGCACGGGTTAAACCCAGCTCGGGTTAAACCCAGCTCAGGTTCCTGCTCCTCTGCCTGCTCAGGTGAGCTGAGAGGTAACAGGAATGGCTGATCAGCAGAACTTTGTGCACATATTTTATGGGACTGGGCAAAATTCCAGCCTGGGAACTCTTCTTGTTTCTCTTCATTTACTTTACTTGTTATTATATTGTTCCTGTCCTTTCTTATGCCAAAGACTTTCCCACCTGCTGCTTTATTTTTTCTTTCCTTTTTTTTCTTCCTGCTGAGTCATTGCCCAGCTCCCCAGTGATTTGTGTGCCTCCTTCCTGGAGTCCTGGCTGGGGTTGTCACGTCCCTCTGTGCTTTGCTGTCCCATGTCACTCCCCTGCCCTGATCCAGGATCCTGCAGAGCTGCTGCCGTGGTGTCCCCGGGAGCAGGGGGAGTGAGCCACGTGCTGATGGCAGACCTGTCCTGTGCTCAGTGAGCTGTTGTTCCTGTGCTGTTCACATTCTGAGATTGTTCCTTTTCCTTGTGCAGAGGCAGCTGGTGAAGGCAGGCACATTATCCTGGAACTGAGGGACAGGAAGCCATGTTTGCTTTTGATTTTCCATGCCTTGCACTGCTGGCATCTGCTGAGGCACTTACACACCTTCCAGATTTTTTACCCTCACTCATGCATTAGAGGGGTCCTCTGTTTGTTCTTTGAGTATCTTTTCAATCTTGACTTGTCTACAAATACATAATTCACTTTTTTCCTTTCTTTGTCCCTTCTTCCTTGTTTCAGGGACTTTGTTTTCTCACCTGATGTAAAATTAGAGGTTTCTTAAACCCACAAAATGATGAAACAATGCAATTAATACACTTCATTTTAAAAGGGTGATTTTTTCCCCCAATTTTAAAATGACCTTGTTCTCAGTCACAGGTTGATTTCTGTAATTCTTACATTTTCTTGCTCAGAGTTTGCTTTTAAAATTATAACACAAAACCTGACCTTTTTTTTTTTCTTCCAAAGTGTTTGTGTTTCAGATGCTTCCCCTCCAATTAATTAAAAATAACAACAACCAACAAAACTGTTCTTTTTTTCCTGTGCTCTGGCATTCCCAAGGGATTAGGGTGATGGTGCATAATGCAGCATTGCATCACCCTTCCATGCCCAGGCCCGCAGCTCCGGCACTGGCAAAGCAAAGATAAATGTCCACATTCTCTTCACTCGGTGTGAAGAGACACAGAGTGATGTTAGGACAGGATCTTGGTCTAGTTTAGCACCCTGGTCTCGTGAGTGGCATTGCTGCCCATGGCAGGGGTTGGAATTAGGTGGCCAACCCAAACCAGTCTGGGATTCTGGGATTCCATGACCTGCAAAAGCCCCCATGATGTTCCCAGGGCAGGAGGTGGCCAGAGTCCACAAAAGGTCTCTGAGGAGTGTGTTCAGATGTTCCCCATCCCCTCTTTGTGGAGCCACATCCCCCTGCAGGGGAACCAGAGCGATGCTGGGGCTCCTCCAGGGGTTCCCAGCCTGGCACTGGGATCAGGCCCAGGGCAGCTCCTGGGGCTCTGGCCCAGCAGGAAGGCAGTCCTTCTGCAGATGGATTTACTGCTGCTGCAGGGCAGCGTCTGGAGAGGTGGGCAAACACCTCTGCTGGCCCTCAGATGGCTGGGGAGGGGTGGGAGGAGCTGCCTCTTTTAGGACAGCTGAGGCTGCTCTGGGGGCCCCTCAGGCTGTCCCAGGAGCCTCCTGGCTGGGCAGAGGTGCTGTCCCGAAGCTCTTTGATGACACTGCTCTCTGCAGCCTGGGATCTCTCTGTGCACTGGTCCTGCCAGTCTTTGTGTATGGACCTCATTGCTTTCTCTCCCCTTCCCTCTTTGCCAGGAGTTCAGAAGGCAGTGGGAGAGGAGGAGCTGTTGTGTAAAACCTCTGTGCTTGGAGCCACAGGCTGGAAAAGAGCAGAGATCAACACTCTTGCCTTGATGCTTTATGGTCTCCTGGCCTACCCAAGCTCAGCTTTCAGCATAATTGGGGTCACTGTTTATTATCTGGAGTCCATATAATCCAGGTTAGGCCTGGCATCTCAGTGTTGTGCTGCTCTGAGCAGCCTTTAGAGTTATAGGGGTTTTTTATGATGTACCATCTCTCCTCCAAAAAAGCAAAATAATCTAAATTAGACTGAAGCCTTGGCTAATTGTTCTTTCTCTATTCATCTCTGAGCCAGCAGGAAAGCAAGCAGCAGGGTTTCCATTCACAGCAGACTCTGCCAGCTCCTCTGCCTTTGTACCAAAATCCATGGGGGTGGTGAAGGTAAAAATGGGCAGCAGTGGCTGCAGCTGTACCCTTGAGAGCTCGAGGCAGGGAGAGTGAGGAGCTCTTTCCTGTATATTGAGGTTTCTTATTATTCACTGAAAAAGGTAATTAACAACTGCAAATTATTTCAGAGGCCAAAGTAAAGGTAGAGGAACCTCAAGCCCTCCCCCGAGCAGCCAGACTTTAAGGTGCAGCTGCTGTGGGTCTGAGCTGGTCCAGGAGGCTCCTGACTGCAGAGGGCTGAATTCCTGCCAGGTCCATCCCCATGAGCACGTTGTGAGTGTTCCCCAGCCCTGCCCACCCAGGGCTGGCAGTGGGGAGGGGTTTGATCTGATCTCGAGTCCCAGCAGAGTTCAGGCTGCAAGTTAAACTGAGTGCTGTCCACCTCTGGATGATTTGGGGAAACTGCCTCCTGAAAGGGACTCACTGGAGGATTGAGGTTGTTCTATGTCAGGTTTTCTGGAAAACTCCCCAAGTGCCAAGTGCTTTTGTTTTCCTTTGGTGCCAGCCCCCTGTGCTCTGAAGTGCCAGAGCTACAGGAGTGTTTGGCCAACGCTGTGAGCACAGGGTGGGATTGTTGGAGTATCTGGGCAGGGCCAGGAGTTGGACTGATGTTCCCTGTGGGTCCCTCCCAACACAGCCCATTCTGTGATTCTGTGAAATGGTTTTTGGTTGTTAAAGAGCACCAGTGCTGGGCTGTTGGTGGTGCTGTACTGAATGGAAGTGGTTCTGAGCCATGGTGAGATGTGACCCCTGTGACACTTTTATCTTCAGCTCTCAGGTACCACTTCTCCTTGTCACCCCTGCATCTTCCTGCACCCCTCCACGTCCATCTGCTCCTTCCCTCCTCAGGAATGGGAGTGCCTGGGCAGGCTTGTCCCAGTGCTGTGAGAGCCAGGACACCCCATTCGTGTGTGACACGTCTGTGCTCTGAGAAATAATGGCAGTGTGGTTTTACACATTCCCTGCCCCTGTGACCCCACCTGCTGAAATCCATCCCCAGGGATGAGTTACTGCAGTTGGAGCCTCCATTTAATTTCACTGAGCTGCTCAGGAGGTATCCAGTAGGAATAATAATGACGAAATATGTAAGTGGTGATTTCTAGATGTAGAAAGGACTGAGCAACCTCCTATTTGCTTTTGACACTGAAATGGAGTGATAGTGGGAGGTAGGAGGAAGGCTGTTGTAAATGTGATGCAAGGGCCACCAGTCATTCAACACTGTTATTTAAGTCAGAGTAGCTCCAGTTATTTATTTGCATATTCTTATCTTTTATTATTTGTTCAGCTAATCAGGTTCTGGTGTCCCAGAGTTCATTTCCATTCTTTTCCAAGTGTTAATTCACTGGCAAGTCTACTTTGGATGGGTTTTTCCCCTGGTTTCATCCACGGAGTACCCCATGACCACATTCCCAGTGGGATGGATGGAAGGTGAAGCTCTAGGTGGGTGACAGCCTCCACTGAAATGTTTTAGTTGGAGAAAGGCTTTCCCTGGCTGACTGGACAAGTTCTAAATGTTGTCTCATGTTATGAACAGTTGTCACTTAGCAGCATGCAAGGCTAATTGTAGCTGATTAGCTGATTGCACTTGATCATTCCATGTGCTGAAAGCATCATTTTTCCAGTATGTGCTTCTGTGAGGAAAGACTGAATTTACCAGTCTTTGCATTGGCACTGAACTCCAAACAACCACGAGATCAGATGGATGTCCTTGGATCTGGGTCAGGCCATTCTTTGCCATTTTGGGGGCTCCTTTGATCTGTGCTGCCCTTGGATTAGTGGGAGCAGATGGGGTTCAGTCCTGCTTTGTGTCATGGTGATGTTTGAAAACTCCAGCAAAGATCAGAGCAGTGTTTGCTGGGCAAGGGGGAGATGTGAGGAGAAGAGCTGGGCAGAAAAAAGCTGAATTTTAACAAGGCAAACAAAAAGAGGAGATTGCAAAGGAACTGAAGGGAGCAGGTTTTGACTGGGAGCTGGTACGATGGTCCCTGTTGGTGTCAGTGGGGTGATGGAGGGGAGTGAGGCTGAGCCCTGTTGAGGAGTGGAGATCATTCCAACCATTCCCAGTGGGAAGGAGAGGTCCGAAGGCAGGACATCCCACTGCCACTGCCCCATAAGAAGTTCCTGCTGATGAGCCCGAGGTCAGGCACCTCACCAAGGCAGGAGCAGCATCTTTTCCCTCCTCTGTTCTGTGTTGAAACCTCAGAGCTGCTTGTAGCTGGTTTTTACTGGTAAATAAGAGCTCAGTGTCCTTTTCCCTGGGGGCAGTTCTTTTTCATCATGGCTAGGCTTCGCGAACGAAGATTTGGGAAGGCACTATCCACATTTGCTGCAGGCACGCTGGTGGCTTGTGAGGCCAATACGTGACAGACATATCCGATTGCAAAAGGCGCAGCAGAAAGACTCCTTAGATGGTGTATTTTGCAAGACACGGTTCTTTCTGCGTTGCCTTTTTTCCTCGAGAGTGATCCTGCGTGAGTTCTCAAAGGAGACAGCTGCGTTATAGATGGTGTGTCTCCAGGCCTCCCGATTGGAGGCCAGAGTAGACCAGTTATGGTGATCAATATGGCCAAGGCTGAGATGTTGTTTCAGGGAGTCCTTGAATCTTTTCTTCGGGGCTCCTCTCATGCGGCAGCCAGTGGCAAGTTCACCATAGAGCAGGATCTTAGGGAGGCGGTGGTCCTTCATCTTGGAGATGTGCCCTGCCCATCGCAGCTGTGTTCTCAGTAACATGGTCTCAATACTAGTGACAGCTGCTTGCTCTAGTACAGATGTATTGGTCACATAATCTGACCAGTGGATGTTTAGGATTGTACGGAGGCAGCGCTGATGGAAGCGTTCTAGGAGACGCAGGTGGTGGCGGTAGATGACCCATGATTCGGAGCCGTATAGGAGAGTAAACAACACTATGGCTTTGTAAACGCTGATCTTGGTGCTTTTCTTTAAGTGTTTATTACGCCATACTCTTTTGTGGAGTTTTCCAAAAGCATTAGCTAACCTGTTGTCTATCTCTCCGTCGATCTTACCATCTGAGGAGATGAGGCTACCAAGGTAGTTAAACTGTTGGACTGATTTGAGCTCTGATTGGCCAATGGTGATGTGGGGATGATATTTGTTCCTGAATCAAACAAAAGAAATCCAAACTAGGGCTCAGTGATTCTGATTGTGCAGTGATTTCCTAATTCTTTTTCTCATACTGGGCAAAGTGATGAGAGAAACCTATTCTAGAGGAATTGTTTTTATTGACTGACACTGTGTTCTGAAAAAAAAATGTCAAGCACCTACTAAAACAATGTCTTTTATGTGTTGCCAAATAATAGAGCAGGTTTGTTCAGTAATATGTATGTAAAAGCATGAGAATTCTGTGATTATTTTTACAAAGCTTTTTAATAACTAAGAACATGTCTCAAAGCTCGTAAAAGCTGAATATTCCAAGAACTTATTCTTTTCATAAAGTGCTTAAAGAAATGCCAGTTATGCAAAGCCCGAATGCAAATTCTTACAGCCCAGTTCAACAAAGCTCTTTGATTTTCCATGTTCCAATCCCTTGCAGAGCAGGGAGTGCATTTCTCTGTATTCACTGATAGATTCAGAGCTGGATGTTGCTGAGCTGAGACATAAAACACAACCAGTGAGATGGGGGCAGTAAATGAAGCTGCCAAAACCATGGTAGAGCAGAACCAAAACAAGGTGGGTCTGTTGACCCCCAGTTGCTCTCAAATGTAGAGAAGGTTTACCAAAGGTGTTTGGGGGCTGATCTTCCCATGTACCTACAGAACCAGGTTTTGAGGAGAAGAAACAGGAAATTACTTCTAAGCAGGGAAGATAAAATCTTTTACTCAATATTAAAATAGAGATGAGACAATTTTTCTGATTTAGGGTATGGTTCTACATTTCTGAAGGTTTAGCTCAAGACACAGGTGAAACTTCCGAGTTTTGTAACATTCTGGTTACAATACTTCGTTGTATTTTAATTTCCATTGGAGTGTCTGTAACTCAGTGCCTGTTTTGGCATAAGAATTTACAGAGTTAGAGGAGTTACAGAACATTCTGAGTTGGAAGGGACCCCAAGGGTTTGTGGCACAGTCTGGGGTTCTCCTCTCCCCTCCTCCCTCCCTCCCCCTCGCTGGGTGTGAGAAGCATCTCAGTGTTTGGTTATTCCATACCCTGAAGGTCCTTGGAACTGGTCAGGGGTGTCCAGGGCCTGCTGGGTGAGAATGTTGGCAGTGCCCTCCAGCCCTGGAATCACAGAATCCCAGGGTGCTTTGGGTTGGATGGGACCTTAAAAGAAATTTGGTTTCATGTCCTTTCCATGGGCAGGGACACCTTCCACCAGCCCAGGTTGCTCCAAGGCCTGTCCAGCCTGGCCCTGGACGCTTCCAGGGATGGGGCAGCCACAGCTTCTCTGGGCAACCTGTGCCAGGGTAAACCTCACAGTAAAGAATTCCTTCCTAATATCAAATTAAAGGATCCTTTTCAGTTTGGAGCCATGTTGCTGCAGGCTGTGGGGGCTCTGGTGCAGCTGAGGGTTTGAGGGCCTCTGTGCTGGGTCCGGGACACTGGGAACACAACTAGGGACTGAAAGGACAGTGACCAAGGAGAGAAGGGACCTGTGGGACCTGAAAACATCTCCTTGCTAGAATGGGAATTGTCCTGCCCAGACTTGCCCATTTGCCCACAGGTTTTAAATTCCAGGTAATCTGATTTTGTTGGTGCAACTTTTCTTTGACAGCTCAGAAAATGTGGTTTAAATATTGTTGGAAATTAGTAAACAAGGTGTATATTTGGAAGTCTGAAAACTCAGTAAAACCTTCGAGCAAAGATAATTGTCTGACTGTATTGGAGCTTGTATTAAAGCATGTCCTGAGAGCTGGACCAGGGCAGGGAACCAAGGTGTTAATTAATCAATCTCTGCAGTGCTGTTGGCCTTCTCTGCCTCCCTCTGCACAGGAACATTCACAGTGGAAGGGTTGCCATGTCCACTCTGGCATTTAAAAAATTAATCAAGTGATGGTGCTGATTGAAAAAAGATCTTTCTTTAGAACTTACTATATTTCATTTTTTTAAAAGTTTTTTAAATGTCATATGTTCTTTATTTAAGAAGAAAGGTTAATGCAAAACAAAAAAGAGATTTTTTTTCTTCCTCAGAGAAAGAGATTTCAGTCAGCTCAGAGTCTCACTGAGCAGGTGGTGACACAAATCAAGAGGGAAGGCATTTGTTTTGTTCTTTAAAAAAATGTTTTGTAGGAATAGAAACCCCAGAACTAAAAATATGTGTGAAGTGGGTTTGGTGACCATGTGAATTGGTTTCTAGAGCAGAATGGCAGTAACTGGATTTGGGGTTCCCACATTCCCTTTGACTCCAGTGCATTGGTCACGTCCAGCTCAGCACTCCTGGGGGCAGGTGAGCACCAGGCGGAATTTGGGATTTGAACATTGGAAAAACCAGAACTTTTGATACTCTGAGGTATTTTAGAACTGTCTTTGTAGCTGTAACTTACATGGTTCATTTTTGAAAGCAGTCACAGCCAGTAAAATGGAATTAATCTGTCTTTGTAACAGTGCTGATCCTGTTCAGGTCTCTGTTCCCATGGCTGGGAGATTTCAAACCCAAAGATTTCCTGCTGTATCTGGGCACATGGATAAATGTGCCTGTGATTCCTGACGTTCCCGGAGAGGTGAATATGGACCAGGGAGCTGCACAACACGGGAAACTTGGGTTTATTTTTCAGCCTCTGCTCCCCCAGCCCAGCAGTTCTCAGCCCTCAGGGACCCACAGCCCCCAGGCTGGTGTGAACTCCCAGAACAGAGGGATCAACGTGAGTTCAGTGGCCCCGGGACACCCAGAGCAGGGCCGAGAAATCCAGGGACACCCAGAGCAGGGCCGAGAAATCCAGCCGGGCTGTGCTTGCTGCTGTTGGAATGACATTTCAGTCCAGGGCTTTTTAAATATTCTCTTATTGTAATATACTGTCACTGCCTTCGTTTTCCTTGTGCAGTGCCTTCCCAAACAATTGAATTTTGGCTCCCTGAGGACGAACTTCCATCAAAAGCAGCAATTACAGCTTTTAACTTGGTTCAGTCAGTGGCAGCAAAGTCTTTGGTTGTGCCAGGCTCTCACTCTGTGGTCAAAGATTAAACACAATCCATTTAGCATTTGTTTATTTACGAGGTGGGCTCAGAACTGACCTTTTACAACTTCAAACTGACTGCAGAAATCTTGTTTTATATAATGCACGTGGCCATAATGTAATCCCGAGGGTGTTGACAAAGCTGATTGGAAACATGGGAAATGAAATCCTCTCCCAGGTCAGCACTGCCAGCCTGTACTTCCCGGCTCCTGTTCCATTTTTCTTGGGGCTCTCGGGCTATCTCAGCTTTCCACACTGCGTGATTATTTTCCCCCTTTCCAGTGTGTTAGTTTGAATTTCATGGACACAGAGTTTACTTGGAAAATTGGGTTGGGAGGATGGGGGGCATGTGCATTTTGTTTTTTTCCCGTCTCCCTCCTGGCATTCCCTGGTTTTGTGTGTATGTCTGTGGTGTGAGTTTGAGGTCAGAAATGAAGATGTATCAGTGTTTCTTGTGTCATTCCAACTTCTTGCCCAAGCTTTGGGTCAAATCTCAGTTCTTATTTCCTTGGGATGAAAAGGGGCAGCTCGTGACACATGAAGAGTTATCTTAATTCTGTTGTCATACGTTGTATGATGCTTTACAGCTTGATCAGTACATTTTAAACCCTCTAAACCAGAGTTTTTAAGGTATTTTTCTGTTATTTCACTGTTGGATTGCAATTCTGAGCTGTGATTGATAGGAGTTGAATATTTATTACATTGGGAAGGATGGGATTCTCCACCCAGGCTGGGCTGGGTTGTTTTGGCCTTTTGTGCAAATTATTTGAGCAACATAAACACTGTTTTTTGTCAGATAGTGTTTGGTTTTCAGTCTAGAGTAGTGTCAGCACAGGCCTTAATTAAATCATGGCTTTTTGGGTAAAATCTGTATATCTGGGAACACATCACTTTCTCTGGGGCTCTAAATCCTCCTGAATTGTTGGTTCTGTGGGGCAGAGTTGTGCTCTCACATCGCCAGAGCAATCTCCAGGCACAACAAGAGTGTGATAGAAATAATAAATAAACTAATAAATCAGTTTTCCTCAGCTCTCACCTCTTAAATTGGGGTCAGAAAGAAACGCCATTGGTGGCAGAAGCAGTGAGGAAACTGCAATCCCTGATGTCCCATGAGGAGCACGACTTAAAATCACATTTGGCATTTAATTTAGGGAATACAGAGCCAGTGCAGAAGGGAGATGTGTCAGGCACACAGTTAACTCTGATAGGAGGCTCTCAAACCACGGGGCACCTCAGGGAGTGATCTGTCACCACCCTCCCAGAGGGGATCTTTAATTGGTGTGTCATGACACCAAATCCATGACAATTGTGTTATTCCTGCTGCTGTGGGCCAGGGAACCCAAATAAGGGGAACAAAAGCTCCTGGAGGAATCCCACAATGTTTTAAAAAGTTCCATCTTTCCTCCTCCCTGTTAAAATTGAGGAGCTCTTTCCACAAACCCACTTTTTGTGATTCTTTCTCTCTTGTTCAGACAGAAGTGTGGAAATACATCAGATTGTGGATGTGGGACTCCTTCAAAGCCACAGGGAAAGTCCTTGTCTACTGGAAGTAGTATTTAATGTTTACAATATTATAAACAAGCAGTAATTGTAATGTCTGTGAACATCTATACAACAGTTATGGACAACTGTGGAGCTTATGGACATCTAGGTGAATATTCATTTACGTGATATAAAGTTTACATTTATTTAAGATAAAGTTTGTTTAATCTAAAGCTCCTGTGCTGATCACTGGTAGGTGTTTCTGCCTTGTGATACACACTCAGGGTGTGCAGGCAGGGCTCCATAAGGCACCCACAGGTTTCAATTCCTGATAAATAAACATGGAAATAAATGATGGGACCAGCTAATTGGATTTGAGATGGTGGAAAGGGACATCAGATATTTTCTTGATATAGTTGTGTCATGAACAAATGTAGGAGTTCTGACTAAATTAATCAACTTGACCTCCCAGAGAACTTCAAAGGGGGGTGTGAGAGGGGCTGGGCCTCGTGTGAAATGTGCTGTAAACATTTTTTCTGGTACATTTGGTTCTCAATTTACAATGAGGAAGGTTCATTCATCTGCAGAGACATTGCTTAATGGCCTCCACGCAGCCAGAACCTTTATTAATCTCACATTTCATGGGAAGGGCAGAGCTGCTGAGTGCTGGAAGAAGTGGCATTTTAACTAAACTGGTGTTTGTGTTCTGATGGCCAGGGTTACATTTCATCCTGACTTCTCACTCATCTCCAACTCCCCTGGAATACCCAAAGGTGGCTGTTACAGAGCAGCTTCTTCAGCTTGGTTGGCCTTTAGTGCTGACAAGGTCCTTGTGTCAGTGTTTTGTGGAAGTGCTCCTTCATATTTTCCCTTCCCATGGAAGAGAATCCATGGCAGAAACAAGAGAATTAGTCTTGTTACACTTGACATGTGTGGTGAATCAGACATGTGGATGTTGTGCTATTTATTTGCTTTGAAAATTAAAATAATGCCAAACATACGTAATGCATAAAGATGTGTGAATATGGTTATGTCTCTGTACAATATTCCAAGCTTGGCCTGGGATGAGGGCAGGATTTTCCCAGTGGTAGGAAAACTTCCCCAGCTCTTGTTCTGAGCTTTACATGCCCAGGGGAAACAGTGTGAAAAGCAGAGTGTGTTGAGAAGCTGCTTTTTCTCCTCCTCTTCCCCCTTTCTGGCCCTTTTTCTGCCCCTGTTTCATTGCTGCAAGTGCACACAGGTTATTTTCCTTCCTTCAGGTCACTGCTGGGGAGGGAAAAGCCACCAGACTTAATCCATAAAGGACTAATATTACCTGCAGCATCTGCAGCCGTGCTTGGGCTGTGTCTCAGATGGCCTGGCATGAAATAGTTCCCATTAAATATTAATCAGGGGACACAGATGGATGTCAAGTGCTTAGAACTGCAGCAGGGAGAGAATCTGCAGGATCATTTCCAATATTTCTGTGATGTGATGAAGTATTGAATGTCCAGCAGTAGTCAAATATTCTGGCAAATGCTCAAAGAATTGACTGTTTTAAAGGTGCAGTTTATTTCCAGTAAAAGTCCAGAACACCTTCCATAGGAAGAATAATGAGACCATTCCAGGATCTCAGTGGGAAGGGTTTGGGAAGAGTTAGTCATGGAGTTTTAGAGACATAAACAGGTTAAAGAAATAATGTGAGTAAATTGATTGTAATTGGTAAAAAGGACTGGATGCCGTGACATCCATGTTCTGCAGGATGAAGGGAGAGCCCTGAATGAGGGCCTGATTCCCAGGATTATTGGAAAATAGGACATATTATCCTCTGCACTCACCAGCACAGCCAACAGCACATTCCTGAGGAGAAATCCAGGGGGAATTGCCAGAAGCCTGAGAGACTGTGGAGTGAATCCATTTGTACTCTAGAAAGTGCTGATAAAGATGTAAATGCAATCTCATTATTTGCCAGTCTTTAAACTGAGACAGCATCTGAAAAACTGATTGTTTGAACTGTGCTGTGGAAGGGGGGCCCTGATCACATCACCCTCCCTTACCTTCCATCCCAGTGGAATTGCTGTGGGATAACTTGTTTAGAATCTTTAACACAGCTGCAATATGGCCAGATCTAAACATCTGGAAATCCTCAGGGAAGCCTTACTGAACCTTTTCAAAATCATGAGGTTAATTTAAAAAAATAAGGATTTTTAAAATAAAATTTAAAATTATTATAAATTAATTTTGTTTGTTTGTTTATCTCTTGCTTTGGAGTGGCACAACCTGGTTTTCTCTGCAACCAGCAGGTTTCACCTTCTACTTTGAGTTAAAATAAGTGGTAAACTACTGAGGGTGTAAGAACCAGGCCAGATCTCCTCCTCTTGATATACAAAGGAGAGATGGAGGGGCCATCACTCTGAGCAACAAATGTTCAGGTTTTCAGCCCCCAGATTATTTGAAGGCACATTGCAAAGGTGCAGATCTCCAGTCTGAGGTGTCACTGCACCTCTGTGTTCCAGATCATGGTGTTTCCGTGCAGATTTTGTTCAACTCTGCCCAGCTCTCACCATGGGGGTGTTTTTTGTGCCTCTGGAGGGGCAGGGGATGGTTGTGCTGGGGAGGCCACACAAACCCCAGGAGCAGCATCACCCTCAGGGCTGTGAGTTTGGGCTTGGAGGCCCATCTTCCCTGGGCTGTTTTTTATTGGAGCAGGAATGTGATCACAAAGCTGTAAAATTCAGTGGGATATAATTCTGTAACCCAGCCCTGCCGTTACTGGGAGTGTTAATTACTCCATCCTTAACCCTCCTGTAGAGCACAAAGGAGAGTTAACTGCTTTGGCCCGGTGTCAAGCTGCACGTTGGGGTTTCAGAACTTCAAGTCTTGGATCTGAAGCAAAGGAGTTTTATGAACTGGCTTTCAGCAGTCGAGTGCTCTGTAAATCAGCAGAGTTAGAACCCAGCTCTGCTCTTCTGCCCATGGGTTTGCACAGCTGATTATCAGCATGGTTATATCCGAAGTAAATAAGTGGGGATCTATTAATGCAATAAAAGTCTGCCTGAATATCAGGTTTAATGAAACCAGGATGGGCAACACCAGGCTTTGAGCAGGGCTTTGGTGCCTCAGGTCTGAGCCATAATCTCTGCAAAGGCACATTTATATAAGCAGAAAGTGCAATATATATATATATATAGGGAGAGAGAGGCAGACAGAGAGACAGTGTGTGTGTGCTGTCATGTGGAGGGGCGGAGGAACTTTCATGAATTCTTTCTCAATTTTGATTTTGAGCCTCTGATCTCTGTGCAGGCTTGAAATATCCTTCACAGGGTATTTGAAAATTGGCCCCTTACCTGAAGAAGTTTCCTGTGCTCACATGAGGCTGATGGGAGGTGCTCACCCTTCAGATGAGATGGGGAAGGACTGTGAGGGTTGATGGCTCAGGCCATGGGGTGTGAATTTAGGTTAAGATTTGGAAGCTGCTGCCCCATTTCAGGCAGAGCCTTCAGTGACAAGGAAGGAATCAGATGTGTGTGTTTGTTCTTCCAAGGCTCCTGGTGTTTGCTGGGCAATAGGAGCCATTTCCCTGAGTTGGACTGAAAATCTTCTGTGTTTTCTGTGTTGTGAGAGTTGCAAATTGTGCAGTGATTAAACAAAATTATCCATTGATTGGCTGGGAGGTCTAGATTTCTCTCCACCAGATTTACACTCTTGTCCTGCTTGTGTGATGAGGAAGTCAGAGGAACTCAGAAGACACTGAGATTTCTGGGTGTACAAAAGCATTTTATAGTGTCATGTAACTGAGCAGCTCAACAGGCTGGATGTGAGATTCCTGAGGAATTGCCACTGAGTGTCCAACCTTCTGTCCTCCTTTGCAGAATGATGAAGTCCTCTCTCCATCCAGAAGAAGATGACTTTGTGCCAGAGCTGCAGAGGAGCATCCACCCCCGGGAGAGGCCGGACTGGGAGGAGACGCTCAGTGCGATGGTAAAACACCTCGGCTGTGCTTTATACTCATTATTGCCACTTCTGAGCGCTCTACTCTTCTATCCCACTTACCATTTACATTCCCAGAGTTTCAGCCTTTTAAATGGATTGCACAGTACTTTGAACAAGCCCCAAATGCTTCCCTTCCTCAGGGGGAAGTGTGTCAGGGAGAGGGAAGCGACACACTCAGCTCCTCTGCCCTGTTAATACGAGCCCCAGAGCAGGGCTGGGAGCCAATTAAAAGGTCCAGAATGTCACAACGATTTTCAGTCTGCATTAACCTCTTTTTCAGCAAGACTTCTGAGCATGAAGGCAGCTTCTTGTAAAAACATGCTCTTCGAAGCATGCAGCACTGTGAGAGAGTATGATTTTAGCAGAATGCTGGCTCAGTCCACAGGAATAAAAGCTCAGCCTGAGAGCAAACCTGCCGTCAGAGGGAGCAGAGCTGCAGCAGAGCGGACACAAAGGTGCTGTTCTGCTTACAGGCACTGGGCCCAGACAGCTGGATTACCTTAATATATATGTTTTCTTCTTAAATGAGCGAGTAAAGTACCTGCAGTTCCACCTCCCCAACTCCCTCCAGCATTCACTGAGTTGAGAAGGTTGGATGTTACTTCACTGGTGGCCAAACAGGGCAATCAGATCAGGTGTTTTGGGAGGTTCACTCACCTCACAGAAGCTTGACCTGCCTTCTGTCAGCACGGGAGTGTCTGGAAGTTGTGTCTTGCTTGTTATTTTCAGATTTTCTAAATTGCCTCATTGGCAAACTAAGCTAGAGAGGGAATTTCCATCTGGGACAGATCTCGGATGGGGGAAGGTGTGACTATTCCAGGACAGCAGTGGTGCCCCCGAGGGTCAGTCTTGGCTAAGATCACTTATTGGGAAGAGCCCCTAGTGACAATTTTCCCCTGTGTTAGATCTGACTTCAGCCTGGAAAAGCCATCTGCTCCCTGCTCCTGGAATGCCAACAGCAGGAGAGACACAATGGATGTGTCTGTGCTGCAGGACAGTCAGATCCACCTGATGTCTGGGGTTCATCCCAGTGGGTTATTTAAAGTTTAAAGCACTGTCAGTACCTGGCTGGGTTGTGTGGAGTGGGTTTTGGATGAGCTGTTCTTTGTGCAACATTGAGAAAAGGGGGGGATAATGAACTCCCTGAGAGCCAGGGATTCTTTGAACAGGGGCACAAAGATAAGTCCTGTGGTTTACTCTTTTAAAAACGTCATCAAACCATATATAATACAATGGTAATATTTTGCTCCAAAATTTATTTTCAAGCCATAAAAAGCAACCCAAAGCATAGACTTCACCAGTGGTTTTGTCTCTGGTGTCTCTGTGCTCGTGGCTCTGCTTGACTCCTTGGTTATCCACTGTTAATGTTCATTGAATTCCAGACTGGCTTCCGTTGGGAGGGACCTTGAAGATCATCTCGTTCCACCCCCTGCCAAGGGCAGGGACACCTTCCACTAGCCCAGGTTGCTCCAAGCCCCGTCCAACCTGGCCTTGGACACTTCCAGGGATCCAGGGGCAACCACAGCTTCTCTGGGCAACCTGGGCCAGGGCCTCCCCACCCTCACAGCCAAGAATTCCTTCCCAATATCCCATCCAACCCTGCCCTCTGGCAGAGGGAAGCCACTTCCCCTCGTCCTGTCCCTCCATCCCTTGTCCCCAGTCCCTCTCCAGCTCTCCTGGAGCCCCTTTAGGCCCTGGCAGGGGCTCTCAGGTCTCCCTGAATCCTTCTCTCCTCCAGGTGAACCCCCCCAGCTCTCCCAGCCTGTGAGTTTTGAATTTCTGCAGTTTTCACTTCCTGTTTTTTTCCCCTCGTGTGTGGATGTGTTTCCTTCCCCCACCTTGGCCAGCAGTGCTCTGTGCCTGCAGTGTGGGAGCCCTGTCTGTGCTGATCAGTGCAGCTCAGGCAGCAGCTGCTCCGACCCCCCGGAGCCAGGAGTGTGCTGGGAGTCACCCTGTGCCATCTCTGTGCTGTCTGCAACCCCCAGGGTGTCTCAGAGCCGTCAGGCTGTAATTCACTGTCCCCACCTGTGACACAAGTTACCTGGCACATCTCATTTGCTGTTGTTTTGTGTCTCGTTGATTTACAGTGAAGGGAACCTTCCTCTGTTAGAGGTTGTTGTGCTCATGGACACTGTTCAGTGTTGGTTTTACACCTCACCCTGCGCAGTGTTCCTCCCACAGTTCATTCACTATTCACTAATAGTCCTGATTCACTAATTCCTAACTATTCCACAATAGTGGAATATTCTTTTATAGCCTATCTATCCTATATCTGTTATATCCTAACTATGACACAATAGTTAGTTCCACTAACTATTGGTGAATTAGGACTATTGTGGAATAGTTAGTTCCACTAACTATTCCACAATAGTCCTAATTCACCAATTGTCCTATTAATTCACAATTTAGAACATGTTCTCTCACACAGCTCAGTGACAGTAGTAGCAAAACTGAACAGTCCACTATGGAAAAGAGATTTCGAGGGTGATAAACAGGAAAACTCCCTTCTTGCAGCACAGTGGATTGGTGTGATGAAAGACAGTGTGAAGCCACTGAACCTGTATTTATAATGCCTTGGATTTGTGCTCACAGGGGTGTTTTGACCTCAGGGTCCTGTGAATGCAGTGTAGAGATGGAGAAAATCCTCACTTGCTCATGTTTACTGTGCTGAGTGAATCACATTTGCACTTTCAACCTCTGCCCTGTGTCCAGCCAGAGGTAATATTTAGCTGTAAATATTTGCAGGACCTTATTCAACACTGTCACTGTTCTCTGTTTAACCAGCACATCTTCAGTATTCTGCCTCTTTCCTGATCATTTTAAGCCTGAGATTTTTCCCCTCCCTCCATTCCTTCACTTTGTATTTTTAGCAGCTTCTGGTTTAGCCTTGTCCCAGAGGATGCTCCTTCCATGGGTTGTGACCATCTTACAGCGCCACAATATGTGGAATTCTTGGTTAGTGGTTGTTGAAGTTGCAGATTTCAGGTTTTGGTGGTGCCTGAAGTTCCAGCCTCTGGGGAATGGAGGGTTGGAGAAGTTGTTTTCTCCTCTCCATTGCTTCCCTTGGCAGACCTGGAGCCCTGATGGGCTTTGGCACCTCACATGAATGTCACCTCTGCCAGGTGAGCAAGCACTGGGACAAGTGACACTGGGAGAGCTTGGCAGGTCCTGGCACAGGTGATGCTTCTTCCCCGTCTCCTGACCTTTGCCTTTGTACCTGCTTTTGTACTTTGGGAAAAGGCCATTTTTTACTCACAGTTACATGAACATACCCAAGTCATCCCTACTCTTCCTTCTCCTCTTATCCACAATATTTTTCAAAGTGCTTATTATTAATTGATGTGAGTGCTTTGTTTTGAGAGCTTTTTCTTAACAAGAAATAAATTGAAGGTCTTTCTAAATGCATGGAGGTTGAATGACCCCTGTACTGTAAATAAAAGTGACAGAAACTCTATTTTTAATATTTCTGTCATTGCCAGTTCATTCTGAGCACCTGAGCTTTGGTCCTTTGTTGGATGCTACTTTTACCGTGTTCTTTATGCTCATTATTTGTATTTTCACCTGCTTCTTAAAACTGCTTGTTTGGTGTTTGTGGTTTAGCAGGAACACAAGGGATTTTGTGTTTTGTTTAGGGAGAATCCCAGAATCCCAAAATGGTTTGGGTCAGAAGGGACCTTAAAGCCCATCCAGTGCCACCCCTGCCATGGGCAGGGACACCTTCCACTGTCCCAGGTTGCTCCAAGCCCTGTCCAACCTGGCCTTGGACACTTCCAGGGATGGGACATCCCTTCTTTGGTATTTCTGGTGGTTCTTGATTCCCCAGAGTGGTGGATCCAGCGCTGTAGGAGTTGATGTTCAGGCTGGAGGAGCAGCAGCTCTGGCTGGACAGAGCTCCCAGGACTGGGGGATGAGGTGGCTGCTCCTCAGGGACTGCTGTGGTTTGTATTCCCCCTCAACTCATGGCTGTATTTTTAGAGTTTAGACAGATATTAGATACGTGGCTGTCTCAGCCCCCAGTTCCCTGTGTGCTGCCGTGTCCTGCTTGGTGACCTTCCCACAGCCCAGGTTTTCCTGCTCTGCTCCACTTCAGAATGTGCAGTTGGTGATAGGGACTTTCTTTGTAGAACACTTGTGGGTTCTGGGGCTGAAAAGCCATGTGTGAGTCGAGTCAAACTGCAGGATATGGATTTTCTAACATTTCTCTGAGACAATAATGTTATTTTAAAGGAAAGGGATCTCTTTTCCTTGTCAGGCCCTGCCGAGAGCTCTGTTTCTACCTTACAAGAAATGAGGTTGTGAAAGTACCTTTCTGTGATATTTCTCTCAGGAGCCTACAAACAGCTGTCCTCAACCTGCATTAATTAGCAGCAATTGGTATTTGTACTCAGTATTCCCTTTAGCATGTGGCAGTGACCTCCTGAGTCACTCCCGTCACCTCTTCACCAGGTCAGTAAGTTGAGGTGTTCAAAAGCAGTGAGCCAACAGCTCTGCCCCAGCAGCTGCTGTGCTCAGGGACACCTCTGTCCCCACTGCCTTTGTCTTCCACTTGTCTACATTTTATGGAGAAGTGGATTGAAACAGTGAGACAAGTACAAAAATCTTGATTTATGCCCCCCCCATTGAAATTATACTGTCACAGAAAGGTGCCCCTGCAGCTGGGTTAACCTGGCACTGCAGATGGCACTCACTCCAAGACAGAAATAGAGTTTCTTTCCTGTATATATCTAAATCTATATATGTATCTGCTCTACTGAGGCCCCACCTGCAGTGGTCTGTCCAGCTTGGGGGTCCCAGCATAAGAAGGACCTGGAGCTGCTGGAGCGAGTCCGGAGGAGGCCCCGGAGATGCTCCAGGGCTGGAGTTCCTCTGCTCTGGAGCCAGGCTGGGAGAGCTGGGGGGGTTCACCCGGAGAACAGAAGGCTCCAGAGAGACCTGAGAGCCCCTGCCAGGGCCTAAAGGGGCTCCAGGAGAGCTGGAGAGGGACTTGGGACAAGGGATGGAGGGACAGGACACAGGGAATGGCTTCCCACTGCCAGAGGGCAGGGTTGGATGGGATATTGGGAAGGAATTCTTGGCTGTGAGGGTGGGGAGGCCCTGGCCCAGGTTGCCCAGAGAAGCTGTGGTTGCCCCTGGATCCCTGGAAATGTCCAAGGCCAGGTTGGACAGGGCTTGGAGCAGCCTGGGACAGTGGAAGGTGTCCCTGCCCATGGTGGGGGGTGGGACTGGATGGGCTTTAAGGTCCTTTCAACCCAAACCACTCTGGGATTCAGTGATTCTCTGTGTGCTTCTGAGAAAGTCCCTTTTTCCTGCAGTGTCTGCCACTTCTTTCAGCTTTGGAAACTTTCAAAATCTGAGTCCCTGAAACCATGGCAGGGTTATTTCCCACCCTGGTGCCCCCCTGGATGGTATTTTATGGGGTCTGGAAGTTCCATTGTCCATAAAAGGGTTATCATATGAAGGCTGTAGTATCCTCAGGTGTTACCAGTTTATAACCAGGTTGCCTAGGAAAGGTGAACCTCCAAATTACAGACAGAAAATCCTCCTGAATCCTTGAATTTGACAAATGCCTAAGCGTTCAAGGAGGCAGTTTGTACACAGCATCCTTTGGGGCTTATGCTGGTGGAATTTTCTTAGGAAAAACAAAAGCCTATAAATATTTTAGAAAGGCAGAAGGGTTAAAGCCTGTCCTCTGAAGTCCCTGGAATAATCTGAGTTCTTATATCAGGTCAGAAGGGTTTTGAGCTCTGCAGTATTTTCAGCATTTGGTAGGGTAAGGTAGCACATCTGGTGGAGGTAATAAAGGCTTTTAATGAGACCTCAATAAATCACTCTGTTAAATCTGGGACGTGAGTGAGGAGAAAACTATTTTTAAATGCAATTTATGAAAATGTGCAGAGATTAGTGCCTTGTAAGAGTTTAAAGGAAGATTTTGTGTCCCCAGTGCAGGGTTTGTTTCTCGTTCTTTGTGCAGCACTCAGCCAGTGCTGCCCCAGGTCCTGATGCAAAAAGTAGAGTATGTGGGGTTTCTTTTATAATTACTGTTGGTTGATTGGTTGGGTCTTAGTTTACAGAACAACAGGCATGTTTCTCATGCAGACTGATACAAATACTTCCAGGAGCTGTGGCAAAATCTGAACAAAAAGGGAGCGTGGTGAACCCACTTGCTTGGCCCTGTCAGCTGTAGCGGTTTAATGAAATGATCTAATTTCTGATTTCAGCAGGTGAGAGATGTAGTTCTAATACCCTTAAATATGTTAAAATTTGATTTTTTTATTCCCGTGGCTTTACAGCTCTTCGTGCTTTGTACGTGTGGGAACCACAGCTGGAATTTTACAGCTGCCTTTGTGCTTGGGAGCTCTTAAGCCACTGTGGCGGTTTTGTCAGACTGATCCTAAATGCAGGTGGGTTCCACACCGCAGACTCCTTTGGGAAAAAGATGCTTTTGAGCTCTGAATGCCCACCTGGCAAGTTCTTTTTAAGAGTCCCAAGTTTTAAGCTCTCAAGTACAAGGGAAAGTTTTAGGAAATAGGAAGCTGGAATTCTGGTTTTTGAAGGACTTGGACAATTCAGTAGGAATGGACTTCAGAATCGTGCTGTGGAAAACGTTCCCTGACAGTTTGGAGGTGGGTTTTGTGCTGATGAAAGTTCTCAGGGTTTTCACTTGCCTGGATCAGTGGGTCAGGGTTGTGTTAATGTTGCAGAACCTGCAGTGTGTTTTCTCTGTCCAGCACTTGGCAGCATTTTAATGTGGTTTTTTTCAGCTTTGGCTGTGTGGCAGGAAGGTACCAGAGATAAGGATGGGACAGAAATGGGATTTCAGGTGGTGTGTTGAAGTGACACAAACGTTATGGGACAGCGCAGGGCACCAGGCATGGGGCTGCAATAATATTTTGGTCAGAGCAGTTGTGTCTGGCACTGCACCAGTAACCTATATTTCCTTTGCAAGGCACAGAACTTGTTTTCCTGCTCTTGTTGCATGAGTCCAGTATTTTTTCCCCTTGTTAAGCTTTTGGCAAAGGTTTATGTTGCTGTGTGTGGCTCTGTCTCTCCCTCTTGGTTAGAGAGCCCTTTTTATTCCCCAGCCTCACTCCCAGCACAGAGCTTGTCCCTGAGAATCTTTGGAAACTGGGACAATCACTTAATTGGCACGTTGGCTTCCATTTGGGTTTGCCAATTAAATAAGTTCAATTAAAGCAGAATGGATACCGTATTTTTGGCAGGAAGTGTTAATTCATAGCAATCATTTCATTTCCATGGGCAGTGCTATGGCAGCAGTAGTTTCTGGGTACGTTTACTGGCCTCGAAGTGGGTGAACTCTTGCAGTGTTGAGACAGGAGGCAAACATTATATTTGCTAAATATTTGTTTGAAAGTCTGTTTACATGCAACATTTAGGAAAGAGGAGATGATTCAGAATTTGCTAAGGCTGGAGCAGTAAGGTTTGTTCCTCCCTAGCATCACCAGTTTTAATGCACCCTCCAGATTATTGACTTTACTGAGCCCTGGATCAGGATTCCACTGCCACGACCCTCCTCCTCTCTCCTCCTACCCCATTCCAAAGCTGATCTCTTTCTATGTGTGTTTTGTTGTCATAATACAAGAAATGTTACATTTGTTCGAAATGTACTTATTTGGGAGATAAAACTTGTAATTTCTTTGTCAATCACTTTTCTCTGGTCCCAGCTGCTTAAAAATAAGGTGGAACATCCAGGAAAGGAATGTGGTTTATAAGTGGTTGTTTTTATTTGGGTTGTTTGTTTTAAAATCAGTGTTCATGGCTTCTTAGTTACCCTAATGCAGGAAAAAGATGGACCAGGTTTTGAAAGGTTATCACTAGTTTGCTCATCTGTCCCCTTCCATTCCTCACCCCCAAGTTAACCCCAAGAGACAAACAAAACATGTCAGACTTTGTCTTGCTGAAGGTTGTAGGCATTAATTTTTTTGCCATGATTCAGCCTTCTTAATTACAAGGTGATGAATTATTCCCTGAAGATATTGGTAATCTTTAGCCTGACTTTTTTATTTAAATCATTCCTTACAGTTCTGCTTTGCTGCCCCAGAATTGCTCACTGCTGTGCCGGGTGGGTCTGTGTGATGGTCTCTGGTGTTTGATCAAATCTCCTAATTGCCAGGGCACAGATGAATCACAGAATCCCAAAATAGTTTGGGTTGGAAGGGACCTTAAAGCTCATCCAGTCCCACCCCTTGCCATGGGCAGGGACACCTTCCACTAGCCCAGGTTGCTCCAAGCCCCGTCCAACCTGGCCTTGGACACCTCCAGGGCTGGGGCAGCCACAGCTTCTCTGGGCAACCTGTGCCAGGGCCTCCCCACCCTCACCAATTCCAACAGCAAATCCCAGTGTTCTTGCACTGATATTCTCAGCACTTCATCTTTGCTTTAGGGTTGGTCCATGCAGATTTGTGGGATGCTGGGGGCTTTTCCCATGGAGTGGGGCTGTAACTGGTTTCTCTCCCTGGAAGGTGTGTGTCCATGTGGGTAATTGGCCTCAGCCAGCTCAGGATCCATAGGATTATGTCTGCAACCTGCTGATGTGGGGTTGGGGGACCTTCTGAGGAGACGCCAGAGTTGCTGTGCTCAGTTAGAGCTGAAAATCCCGGTTTGCTGTAACATCAGCACCTTCACCCCCTCTGTCCCCCATGGGGGGCTCCTCTGCACTCGGGGCACTCCAGGCTTCCCTGGGGCAGAAATCTGCTGCCAGGGTCTGCCCAATCCTTCCTCCCCACTGCCCACGTTCAGAGACCTCAGGACAGGTGGGGGAGGTTCTGGGATGAGGAGTTGGGAAGGGAATCACTGAACTAATCTCATTTAGGGCTACCCTAAACTGTCCCAAAGGAAGCTCAGCTTCCCTCCTTTTTGTGAGTCTGGATTGTTTCAGGGACTTGTGCTGTACCCACAGCTGCAGCTGCAATGAGAGGAGGCAGGGGACAGTACCCTGGGGCTGAAGGACTGGGGTGGGAGTTTAAAACAGTGGCTTTACCTCTGCAAGCCAGGCTATCACCAAACTGTGCCCTCAGGCCAACAGTGCTCCTGAAGAGCCTCTGGTTCAGAGGGTGTAAAAGAAGTTTTAGTGTCTTCTGTATGTTCTTGATTTGCTCTGTGACTTGTATTGCAAACAAATATTCTGTGCCTGAAAACACCTGAAGCTGCTCTTTGGTGTGGATGCAGAAATGAAGGTTGTAACTGTTGCCTCTTGCTGTGTGGCACAACATTTGCCCTGTGTTGGTTTGTGCCTCCCTGGCTACCTGGGGCTGGTCTGGGCTGTTCCAGGTGCATCCCTGTGTAGGAGAGGCTTCTTAATTTGAGGGGGTTTTCCCCTGTGCATGTGTTTTTGTGTTTATATCTCAGTCTCTGTGTTTTTCCATAAATATTGACCTTTAGGGAAAAAAATTATCTCTAATTTTTAGCTACTAATTTTATAAATGTAAGAAAACATCCTTGGAGAATGGAGGTCCTCACCCTCAGTTTCTACAGAATTCACATTCCTGAGGATGTGGAGAATAGGTCATCATGGAATCCCAGGATGGTTTGGGTTGGAAAGGACCTTAAACCCATCCAGTGCCACCCCTGCCATGGGCAGGGACACCTCCCACTAGCCCACAGTGCTCCGAGCCCCGTCCAACCTGGCCTTGGACACTGCCAGGGATCCAGGGGCAGCCACAGCTTCTCTGGGCAACCTGGGCCAGGGCCTCCCCACCCTCACAGCCAAGAATTCCTTCCCAATATCCCATCTCTCCCTGCCCTCTGGCAGTGGGAAGCCATTCCCTGTGTCCTGTCCCTCCATCCCTTGTCCCAAGTCCCTCTCCAGCTCTCCTGGAGCCCCTTTAGGCCCTGGCAGGGGCTCTCAGGTCTCCCTGGAGCCTTCTGTTCTCCAGGTGAACCCCCCCCAGCTCTCCCAGCCTGGCTCCAGAGCAGAGGGACTCCAGCCCTGGAGCATCTCTGTGGTCATTATTCCTCAGTGTCCTGCTCTGACCCACCTGAATGACACCAGGTCATTTCTGGGGAGTGCTGTCCCCTCAGATGTGCCAGCTGTGGGAAGGTGGCTGTGGGGAATCCTGCCCAGCCAGGTGTGAGATCCCAGGCCAGGCTTTCCCCAGAACCCTTGGACAGAGTTACTGAAGTGACTCTTTCGTTGTGTTGCTCAGAAGTTTCTGGCACGTTCCTCCTGTGACTGTGTTGTTTAAGGGTTTGTCAGTGAGTTTGTCAGATCCCAGATTTGTGCTCATGCCATTGGAAACAGCTCTTTTCTAGAAACCAAACCTGAGCCCACAGAAATATAAATTCCTGTTAGTTGTCCTGACTCAGACTCTGGGGTTAAATGCCAGGCTGCTGGTTTTTCCACATTCCCCATCTTTCTTCTGCTGCACTGGGAGAACTCTGGAGTTTGCTAAGAGGATTTATCCCTATAACATAACCCCACATTGTTATTTGCATAATCACTGCTGTGGCCAGGGACTTACAGGAGTGGGATTTGCTCCTTTGAGGCTGAATCCATCCCTGTCAGTTTTTGTGTGATGAGAAATTGCTTTCTACCATAACAACCCAAAGCTCCACTTGTCCTTTTATACCCAAGCTTTTTTGGTATCCCTCCTCCCTCTGGGCAGCAGCAGACTGTAGAATGAAACAGGGGCTGGGATTTTGGGGGGCTTTTTTTTTTTACTAACAAGAAACTGGAATCAAAGTATTGTGCTCATTGGCTGTTGTATTTTCTAGGGCTTTTCTCTCCAATTTATTTTGTAGGCTGTGCAGAAGAAGAGCTTTAACCCTGGCTGCCTTTCCCACGCATATTGTATGCGGGATTTTTGTTCTTAAATAAAGTACATTCCTGAGCCAGTGTGCCTTTGTGTGAGGCTTGTACTGTACCCTGCAGCTCCTGGGCTCAGAGCTTTGGGAATGGTAATCAGGCTTCACTGTAGGAATGGCAGATCCCAACTTAAAGCTGTCAGGAGTTACCCTGCTTGTGCTGACCCCAGAACCAACCATTCAGCTGGGCTTGGTGCATCTCTAAAACTATTGATTCTGTGAAAATCCAAATGGGGGACTGTTTTGCTGGAAATAATTTGGGGCCATTGGATTTATGTGCAGAGAATCAGTGAAAGGCCATGTGTCTCTTACAGCCTCATGTGGGAAATCTTGTCCTGACGTAAAATGAACCTGCTGTGCAGAGGTGAATCTTGGTCACAGGGACAGTGACAGTGCCAAAGTGAGTCCTCAGAGCTGCCAAGCTGCTTATTCTGTGTCTGGGATTCCACTTCAGTTGTTTTATGTGGGAGCTGGAGGTGGTTTTGTCCACATGTCCATGAGCTGGAGAACTTTATTTGAAAACACAGTAGATGAATAGTTAAGAATTTATTCATTCCAGACTGATCCTTTAAACTATGGTAAATGGATGCCCTGGACCAACTCCTTTAAGTCTCAGGAATGAGAGGTTGCCTTAATTTGCCAGCTCATGGCAATGATTAAAAGTGGGGTATTTTGTTTTTCTTATTTCCCCTCTCTTTTGGAGGAGAGAAGCTGGAGTAGAAGATGCACATCCTGTGTGGTCCTTTGATAGGGAAGAATTCCCTGTTAACCATCAATAAGTACTGCCTAGAACAATTCAGCATTGACAGAGAGCATGGAAAATGCAATTAAAACTTCTAAACTCAACAAATGGTGCACATGCCAGTGTGTTCTTTGTTGAGTGCAGGTTTCTGAGCCGTGGGTTCAGACTGGGCATTGCCAGTGCTCAGATTTCCTTCCTGGGAGCACTTGTCGTGTTTGCAGTGGCTTTCCTCTGTCCCATTTCTCAGCTGCCGTGAGGTTTTAGAGGCACCTCTGGCTGTTTCCCCACATTGCACAGTCCTCAAACTGAGAGCTGCATTAAGAAGTCAGTCCTGGCTGTGATTCCTGGAGCCCTGGAGCTCTGCCCTGGAGCTCTGCTCTGGAGCCGCCCCTGCGCCAGAGTGGATGGGACTTGTGTCCT
This sequence comes from Chiroxiphia lanceolata, assembly GCF_009829145.1. Classification (NCBI taxonomy): domain Eukaryota; kingdom Metazoa; phylum Chordata; class Aves; order Passeriformes; family Pipridae; genus Chiroxiphia; species Chiroxiphia lanceolata. The sequence goes on along the minus strand of NC_045659.1, from coordinate 6,618,512 downwards.
CACATCAGGGATGGAGAGAGACACTGGCACCAAGCGGGGGCTTCAGTTTGAAAAACATGTACAATTTGAAAGGTTTCTCATCCTGAAAAACGTGTTTGAGCCTTTCTGTTGGATCTCAGAGCTGTTCCTTATCTGGGTGGTTATGGAATGTGCCCGTGCTGCGCTCTGGTGATGAGAACATGAACAGCACTGAACATCACATGGTTCCAGAAGGATTTGGGTTGGAAGGGACCTTAAAGCTCATCTAATTCCACCCTTCCACTAGACCAGGTTGCTCCAACCTGCTCTTGAACTCTTCCAGGGATGGGGCAGCCACAGTTTCTCTGGGCAATTAAGAAATGCAGAATTGGAGGGGGATATTTAATTTGATTTTTTGTGTCTTTGGTAAAGCTGCTGTGGTATAATGAGCACATATTTTTGTTTAAATGACATTCTCAGACCTGGGTACCTAAACCAGGTGCAATTCTTCATTTTAAATGTGTCCAAATATCTCTGAAAAGTGCAGCTGCAATGTGTTAATGTCACACAGACATGGTGCTTGAAAATACTTAGGCAATTCATTGGCTTCCATTAAATGAATCCATGGAAAGTGGTAACATGAAGAACTTGGAAATACTTGCATTTCTATCATGCTGCCCCTGTACATCTATTCCCATCCATTTCTGCTGTTCAGGATACTGACCCAGGTGGAGCCTTGCTGTGCTTGGCACATCTTAATCCTTTTAGGGATGAATGCTGCAGAACTGGGACCTTTCCTCTGGAGTTATTTGGAGCAGCCTAGACATGGTGACTTTTGGTTTAGTAAAGCATTTTTCCTTTCCTTCCTTGACTTATTTATTGTGAAGGACCAGGATAGTTGTAGCAACATCTAAAGAGCAGAGAGCGCTTTCTCTGCCTGGAGTGTTTTGGAGGCTGGGGAGCACGAACCTGAGATGGACCAAAGTTCTTCCTTCATTGTGCTCCAGGTGAACTCCTGAAGAGTTATGGGTGGTTTAGTTTTTCCCTCTCTTTTTATTTTTTCCCTCCAGGAAAATGAAGGGGAAATGAAGATGATGTAAAGGAAAGACTGTCATGGAAACGGAGCAGCATTTGGAAGCAGCTCTCTGTTTTTAGAAACAAGGCCATGTGCTGAAAGAACCCAGAGCAATCTGGTCCCTCCAAACTGGTGTTGGTGAGAGACTGACAGTAGGAAGAGTTAGTACCTGTCTAATAGCTACTCTCGGATTAAATTCCCACCTGCAGAAATCCCACCTGGATTCAGTGTCCTGGGTCCATCCTGACCTGCTGAGTCTTGTATCCTACCCGTGGTACCTCCTCAGGGCTCTTTCTGCAGTGTTGTGGAAAGACAGTTATGGGATTACTGGTGGGATTCCATGTATTCCATGGCATTACATGTAGGATTCCAGGTTTCTTGTGCATCCCAGTGTAAGCTCTTGGCAGCAGGAGGAGGCTGTGGACTCTGCATTGCTTCGATATTCTCCCCTGTCGAGGATCCCAAGGTGGAAACTCCATCCCCTCGTGTTCACTGGGCTGTTGTCTTTGGTGTTCCACGTATTTTCAGGTTGTGTTATGTCTCAGGATGTGAGGGAGACGGGTTGACATGTTTTCTGATAAATGCAAGAAGACTTTTTAGGAGAAAATCCTTTCATATTATGCAGCGGAATTGGTGGATATAAATTATTTATGACTCGGGTTTTGTGTGCTGCAGAGCACAAAGCTGAAGTTTCCCAAATCGTGGTTATAAATAAAAGGACCAGAAATTTCAAGTGCTTAAAGCTGAATATGCTGATCTGGAAGAGCTCCTGGATTCTACTCCTGGGTTCCCTGGGAGTTTGGCAGTGACACTTGAACATCCCCAGGAAAGGGAACAGAGCTGGGGAAGGGGCTGGAGCAGCAGGAGCAGCTGAGGGAGCTGGGGGGGCTCAGCCTGGAGAAAAGGAGGCTCAGGGGGGACCTTCTGGCTCTGCAACTCCCTGACAGGAGGGAGGAGCTGGGGGGGGTCGGGCTCTGCTCCCAGGGAACAGGGACAGGACGAGAGGGAACAGCCTCAAGTTGCAACAGGGGAGGTTTAGTTTGGATATTGGGAACATCTCCTCACTGAAAGGGTGGGTAAGCATTGGAACAGCCTGCCCAGGGCAGCGGTGGAGTCACCATCTCTGGAAGTGTTGAAAAAATATCTGGATATGGCACTTGAGGCCATGGTTTAGTGGTGACCAAGGTGGTGGTGCTGGTTGATGGTTGGACTTGATCCTGAAGATGTTTCCCAAGCTGAACAGTTCCGTGATTCTGGGGTCCATCAGAGACAGAGAGCTGCTCTCCCAGAATGGCTTTAGAGCAGAGGATTTAGTGGGATCCACCTGCCCCACAGGCCCTGCAGGGATCTGTGACAAAACACTGAAGTTCTCCAATACTGTCCTGCAAGGAGAGTCATTGGGGGGCTTTTGGTGGGAGAATTTCTTAGTTTGGGGGGGGGTTGGTAAAGTGGTGTCACTCAAAACCCTTCCCAGGAGAGGGGAGAGGCCTGAGGGTGCTGATAAATGAATTCCCTGCATTCTGGAGCCAGTCCTGGTTTGTTTACCAGGTTCCAGGTTGGTGCAGCAGTGACACTGAGCTGGGACAATGGGACTGAACAATTTGCATAAACAGATTTGCTCTGCAATTATCAGGTTTCCTCAGCACAGCCAGACATGGAGAGCAGGCAAGGGAGAAGCCACTGATGATGCCAGGTAGCTTATTTTCAGATGCAAATAATCCAGCTGTTTCAAAATGATTTTTAAAATGAAATTACTGTGGCACAAAGCACAAAAGATAACAAATCTCATTTGGAGGGTTTTGTTTTTGTTTGTAAGGGAGAGTGACTTAGGGTGACGTTGCATGCCAAGTTTGGGATCAAAATAGGTGCAAACTCGGGGTAAATAAAGTGTATTTTATGTAGCTATGTATCTTTGAATGGAAAGGAGCTGTGGTTATTTAGGAGTAATGGGGTTGCTAAAATTGCAGTAAGTTTCTATTTTGGTATCTGTCTCCTCAACCAGGTTTTTTTCTACTGTTGTGGTACCTCCTTGTAAAGATTTCAGCTTGCACAGGATCAGTTCTGGCCTTTCCCCTCAGCTGTGAGCCTTGGAGAGCCTTGTTCTGCAGCAGAGTCCAGAGAGCTCTGGTCTAAGTGGGAAAGTTAATTAGTGTATTAATTACTGCATCTCATTGTCCAGTTAAATGGACAATAAGACTGCTGGAAAGGGGACAGGCAGAGATCTCCTTCCAGCACGCTTTGGACAGAGCTCAGCTGGGAAGAAGAGGATAATACAAGTTTTTCCAAGAGAGCTGCTGGCATTTGGGGCTCTGGGGGTGTGAGCTGTGCCCACGCTGTTTGAGTCACATCCAGGGTAGTCTGTGCCTACTGCTGCACACTGGCTCAAAGCCCACGTTTTCTGTCAGATTGTTTATCTATTTTTATATCCCACCAGCTCCTACTGCTGATGGAGGAGAAAAACTATTTTTCTTCCTACACAAATTCTGTTCCTTTAGAAAAATTAAGCAAGCACATCCAGCTTTGCCTTAAAGCAGCTTATGGGAATGGCACATTTATTCCTGTAATTAGTTATTTTCTGATGTAAAAGACCTGTAAGGTTTATTAAATTGGTGATCCTCTTAATGCTAAAATTCACAATGAGACTCTCAAGTGTCCTATTACATCCTGAAGTAATTGTGTGCTCAGTAGGAGTCAGGCAGCCCAGGACAGGTTTATTTAAGGGAATAAATATTGTCTCTGTTTTCGTTTGGTGAGGGTCATCTTGGAGTCCCGGTGTCAAGGGAGAAATGGTTGCTCCTGCAGCCTGGTTGATTTTGTGCAGAGGAGGCCACCAGGATGATTTAAAAGGTTGGAGCAGCCCTGCTGTGCGGAAAGGCTGAGAAAATTGGGATTGTTCAGCCTGGAGAAGAGAAGGCCCTGGGGTGACCTCATTGTGGCCTCCCAGTGCCTGAAGGAGCGACAGGAAAGGTGGAGAGAGACCACTGACAGGGGTCTGGAGTGCCAGGGCAAGGGGGAATGGCTTCCAACTGCCAGATGGCAGGGTTAGATGGGATATTGGGAAGGAATTCCTGGCTGTGAGGGTGGGGAGGCCCTGGCCCAGGTTGCCCGGAGTAGCTGTGGCTGCCCCTGGATCCCTGGCAGTGTCCAAGGCCAGGTTGGACAGGGCTTGGAGCAGCCTGGGCTAGTGGGAGGTGTCCCTGTCCATTACAGGGGGTGGCACTGGATGGGCTTCCCACCCAAACCCTCCTGGGATTCCATGGTCCTACTCCAGTTGTGTAGAGCAGGTGAACTGGACCCAAAGTCCCCATGTGTGTCTGGGGACTGTGACAGGACCCTCAGGAGATGAGGGGCTGTAGCTGTGCCTGAGCCTGCCTGGAGCTTGGGGGTCAGTCCCTCCCTCTGCTGCTGTTGGGTGGGATTTACAGGCAGGGGATGGTTCTGACTGACCCATTGCAGCTCTTGGTGAGGAGGGGAAGCACAGGGACACTGGACCCATGGCAAGGGAAAATCGGAGCTTCCCCTGCTGTTCATCCCATGAGAGGGCTGCCAGCTGGGATTGGGATGGGCCAGCTGGAAAGTTCTGAGGGTGAGGACCAATTGTTCCACATTTCCCACTGCATCATCCAGCTTTATTGTTACATGTGACAGCCTTGGGGCTGATCATCACTGCTCAGAGACCTTTGGGTGAAGCAGTGTGGATCTGCCATCAGAGCAGTCATCCCTTTACTCCTGCCAGTAGAATGGATGGGATGGAATACCTTTTTTTTCCAGGCCTGTAAGAGGAGGAATGCTGACATTTCTTTCTTCCTCTTCATGAGCACTCACTCTTTGGTATGTGATTCCTGGTTTGTAGTGCATTGTGTAAAGCAGAAAAAAGCTCATTCAACTGGTCTCACCCACATCACTGATGATCCATCTCTCCCAATGTCAGGGACCATGTTTTTCTCCTCCTGCTCTGCGAAGTCTGTGCTGGTCTTGCTGTTTGGTCACTGCTCTCTCCATCAAAGCCTCTCTTGAACCCCTTCATTCCTCTGGAGCTCAGGGCTGGCATAGCAGGAGGAGCCCCTGCAGTGTTTCAGAGTCCCTGGGATGGAGAATCCAAGCCCAGCTGAGCTCATGGCTCAGGAAAGAGCAGCTGGAGGAAGGAGAGGATGGGAAAGTGTGACAGAACAGAAAGGAGGGACTTTGGAGTTCTGGCCTCACTGAAGTAATTCAGTTCCAGTGATTAAGGAGTTATAATATCATCATGCACTTAAACCAATAGCTTCAAACCTCTATTTTAAAAGGTCACCTCCCACACGAAAGCAGCTCTGGCATTAACTTGGTTTTCCACTGTGTGAGCTATCCAGCTGCTTCAGTGCCTCTGCACAGATGCCTGGAAAACCAGGTCCTTAATGAGGAGTCGGAGTGTGGAGTTTGGGAATGTCTGTTTGACTCCCACCTCTGAAAATCTGCCCTTTAAGAACCAGAAGCAGTAATGAATTAAACACTGGATTTCACAGTTATTGCTAAGAATTAGCAAGTCTCTGCAGCATGGGAGAGAGATCTTCGCAGTCAGGATCATCCCATCCGAGATCCCAATCCTGAGGGTCAGTTTTCCGTGTTAAAAAGGCAGAAGCACAACTTTTAGCACATGTGGGGTTTGTCCTTCAGAGCAGACGGGCTCCTGCTCAGCAGGGAGATGTCCAGAGCTTGCAGCCACACTTTAACCCCCTTTTTCCCTGTTTCCTGCAGGCCAGAGGAGCTGACATCCCTGAGATCCCGGGAGAGCTGCCGCTGCGCTCCTGCGGCAGCACCGCCAGCATGAAGGTGAAGAATGTCAAAAAGTAAGAGCACGTTTCTCTGATTTTCCTGTTCCAGGTTCACTATCCTGGGGTTCAGCTGTTGTGCTGCAATACAGGGAATTCAGCAGCGATTTTTCACAGTATCTTCAGCAGAGCAACCAAAATCCATGTGAAACAAAATTCTGACTGACGTAATCCAAAAGTGGGGATGGGAGAGGCTCTACTCTTCTCTCACCTGTTTCTGGCCACAGAAGCAAAGCTTGGTAGAGTTGTGAACCTCACTCTTACAGTGTTGTTAATTTTTCTGTGATTTCTTCCTGAAACTGGAAAAAAAACATAGAGAAGAAATTTGAAGAGAAGCCCAGGCAATGTGTAAATGACATCATTTTCTCTGTCTCCCTATGCTCTGGAAAGCTAAACCAGGACAAGTGGGTGGCCTAGATATATTTTTCGTTTGATATTTTTCCTCTTTTCCTTTCTTTTTGCATTCTTTGTATCTTCATTTGAATGGATTTTACCCAATTTTTCCTTTTAAGGGATATTTTTTTTCTCTGATCCCCCGGGTTGTTTTTTTTCCTGTGGGTTTATGCAATATTTCTCTCTCTTATTGTTTCCCAGAGACTGTAACCCAAGTTACTCCTCAGCTAAGGTTTTAAACCTGCAATGGGGATCAAAAATAATCAATATTACTTTGCTAAAAGTGCTGACTTGAGGCCCAGAACTCCCCAATATTGATCGATCTGTGCCTTCAGCTCCCCTCTCCCCGTGCTCTGCTGTGAGGGAAGTGGCTCTTTGTTCTGGTGATGAGCAGCCAGATGCTCATCTCCCTTCCCACTTGTATTCCCGTGGGAAGAGAGAGCAAGATAATGACAATCTCATTGGCTCCCCCCCAAAATATCTATTGGAGTCTAGAATAGCTTCAGCAGAAGCAGGAGCATGTGCAGAGCCACAGGAGCTCCCTGGCAGCCTCCAGGGTAGCTGGAGACACTTGGGAATAATGATGCCTGACTTTTGGATTTGAAAGAGGCAAAGGATAAATAGAGTTTGTTCTGCACCCTCAGATACATCCCCCCGGGACTGATGGGCTGTGATGCCTTTCACAGGTAATTCTGCTTTCCTTGTGTCTCGTGTAAGGCTGTGGATGTGCATTTGTGGAGCTGCAACTGCTTGTCCCTGCTCCGTGTCCCCAGGCTGCTGGTGTTGCTGGAATGCCACAGGGTTCTGTAGGGATGCAGTGGGCTCTGGTGGTGCTGGAATGTCACACAGTTCCCCAGGGATGCAATGGAAAAGCCACTTGGCACTGCACTTCTCCTCTCTCCCTCGGTTCCTTTCCCCACTGTTCTGGTGCATCACATCAACCCACCCCTCTGTTCCCTTGGCTGCAGGATGAGGAGGTTGTTATTTATCCTTCTGTTCCCTTGGCTTTGGGATGAGGAAGCTGTTGTGTTATCCCAGTGATTGTGTTTTATGGCAGTGCTCTGCATCCCTCTCATGGTGTGCTCTTGGTGTGCTCCAGGTTATCCTTCACCAAGGGGCACTTCCCGAAGATGGCTGAGTGTGCACATTTCCACTACGAAAACGTGGATTTTGGCAACATACAGGTGAGTCCCACATTTCCTTTATACCCAAAACATCCTTGTGCTTGGCTGCCAACTGACCTGGTGTGGAGGAATAGAGGGGCCTGCCCTGAGTTTGGTGCCGAATGTTTAGTAAGAAGTCAAAGCAGTAGAGTCTTTCTTTGGAATTGCTTCCATGTGCTGGGCCAGAATCTGCTCTCGGCCACGTGGAGCTCTCCTTTGAGCTTGGAGATGGTTTTATTCCCACTGGATTTGACTGATGTCACTGTTTTAAGGCTTCATTAGACATTCCTTATTGAGTCATCTGCAATCACTGCATGTGCATTTTCAGTTTGTGTGTGTGTGTGTGTGTCATTAAACTGTTGCGTGAATGGATTGATGTAAATACAAATAAATCACATTTCTCTGCTCCCAGAGCTCTGCATTGTGCATTGCAGCAGCTGTGTCATCAAAATCCAAGGCAGTGGTGCAATTCTGGAAGTGTGCAGCTCTGCTCCTGCGTGATCCACCCCTCAGGAACACAGGCAGGAGCATTTTCCAGGAGCAGCACCAGGGAGGGCTCAGATCCAGCAGCCACTGCTGTTCTCACAAACAGGGCACATTTTGTTCTGCACTTAGAGAAGCAGAAATGCCTCCAGCATCTGCCAGCCTTGTAGGCAAAGAGAGGTTACAACCTTTTCATTCGTAAAACATTTCCTGTAATCCAGAGTGAATTATTTACAGCTTTTCTTGCTGTAGTACTTGACAGCTTTGCAGGCACAATTTGCAGCTGGTTTTTTTAACTCTGTAAAATTCCCACTGAGGAGGAGCTTGGTCCTGCTCAGGGCTGGGATGTGCTGCTCCTCAACCTCGTGGCCCTGAGCAGGTCAGGTCTGGGTGGGCCCTGCAGACACTGGGCAGAGCAGTCCCACCAAAAGCTGGACACAGAGGACACAGCTCTGACAGGTCTGTGGGACAGGGGCTGCTGGGCAAACAGGAGCAGTCCCTGCAAACTCTGTTTATTTTCATTTTCTGTGTGTAGGAACAATGTGATCTACCTATGTCCCTGGTTTTTGTCTCCTGGTAATTTGCTGATTTGACACCACTAATTGTTCAGTCATTTGAGGGAGCAGGAATGAACACCCGGGGTGTTTTGCACCCTGTGCTCCTCTGAGTTCTCCTTTCCATCACTCAGGGATGTTCAGCACAGTGTGTGAGCTGGAGAGGGAGCACAACCTGTCCATGGTGCTGGCATTTTTGACAAACAATTTAATTCTTTCGTGGGTTTAAGCATTTCCTGGGATGTTTTCAGGATGGCAGGGAATACCTGTTGGGTTGATATGCTGAGATTTTTGTGCTTGTGAGAGGGAGAAGCAAAATCAGATAATACTTCCTTTCCCTACTTTCCTGCAGGATGTTCTGGTGGCAAGTTCTCCCAAACAGGAGGAGTCTGACCCTTGCTTTTGTGGTGTCACTGCTGCTCCTGCAGCTCCCCTGCTGATCCTCCTGCTCAGTGATCCTCTGGCACAGCCAGACCAGCAACTGTAACCAGAGGAGATCTGCCTGAAAAACAGCAACAGGGGAAGGATATAGCCCAGGAAGGAAAAATGGCATTGATTATTGAGCTGGATTATTGGTTATCTCAGCTCCTGAGCTGTCTCCTCTCTGTGTCTGTGCTGTAGTTCCAGGAGGACAGTGTTGATGGCAGCATGGGAAGCACTGTCATAAAACTGAGACTGTGTGTGTTGAGAGGTCAGTTCTCTGTTCCCACCACATCATCCTCTGCAAAACCCTACATTTTTAACTATTTGTGCTCCTAAAGCAAAATTTCTGCTTAAATAGGTGACTCAGGCCCTCTGTGCCTCTCACTCCTTCCTTTTCCTGAGCAAGATTCCTGGTAGACCCCCTCACTGCAATGACTTTTTTAAATGGTTAAAAATCTCTCAAGAACAAGAGCTTTGCTCCTGAAGTCCAGAAGAGTAAGGCATTGCAGATTTTCCTTGGAAGACCAGTATTAATGGTGAAAGAAATGAAAGCTGTTCATACAACAGCAGTATTAGTTTACAGATTTAAAAATAGCTTCACACAGGGCTCATACATTTTAATCAGGTTGGAGGCTCCTTTGTGCTCCCGAGGTGGAGCAGAGAATGGCAGTGGGCTGGAGTGATGGGAAGTGACAGCTTGGCACCTAATAGCAAATTACTGAGCTGCATCTGAGGGCTGGTGGGTGGAAACTCCTTTCAAAATCTATTCACTGTTAAAAATTTGCATGGGAGAAGTACAGTATTATGTGGCTGTGTCAGGAATTGTGTAATGCTGTCTATTAACAGCCTGGCCAAATTTCAGGTTGTTTTGTAACGTTTATGTCACGTATAATATGGTGCAAGAGGTATTAATATCCTGGCATTTCACCTCATGGGATGTTTTAAAATAACTTGCTGAGATGGAGAAGAAGGGATTTGTTCTCTTCTTATCCCAGCACTGTACTAATGGAACAAAGTGCATTTTGGGGTGCTTTTGCTCTTCAGGAATGTTCTGCCAGGCTACTTTAGCAGCAAGGTTTTCCCCTTCTCTGTGGTTGTCAGCAAGGCATGTGTTGCACGGGCAGGAAGTTGCTGGTTCACCAGCTGATGTCAGAGCTGGAGTTACAGGTTGGGCTCCATAGGTTGCATCAGTGCCCAAACCTCACTGGTGTGTTGCTGAAATACCTTATGTTTATTACAGCAATTATTTTGTAAGGCTGCATGATTGATTTTTAATTTGTAATGTAAACCCGAGTTGTGTGTGATGTGGGATAAATGTTTAGAGCTGAGGCTCAGCCTTGCCGTGTTCTGTGTGGCCCAAGGGGATGCCATGAGACCATGGTTCTCCTCAATTTAACTAAAACACAAAGCATCTCCTCTTTAAATCTTTGGATCTGGTTGTCACTCACTGAATACATCGCTGGTAAGTCCACATGAAAATCTCCATACAAACAGAAGGTCATTTCCAAGTGGTTAAACTGCATTTGTGCAGAAGACTCTCTGTCATTAAACCTATAAAATGATAAAAGTACACACTCTGGAATACAGAGAGCTGATGGTCACCATCAGCACTTTCCATGTAGGTAGTGCAAACTGTTTCTTATCTCTTGGTCTTCTCTCAGATTTGTGAAAAAATAACTGAAAATAACTCATCAGGTATGGGACCTATTGAGGCAGCTTCAAATTCACCAAGTTTAAAAAATGTGAGATAAGGCCCCATAGCCTTTTTGTTTGCATTAAGAACCAACTCTAGACTGAGACAGAGTTAAATTTCCCTTATAATTTAAAGAGACATTAATATAACTGTATGCTAAAAAAAAGTCTCAGTCTGGTTACCCAGACTGCGTGTGGTTACCCAGCCTGGCTTGGGTTGGTTCTGCTGGGCTCCTTCTCTCTTTATCTCTGCTGCCTCTCCGTGATTCTTGGCCAGTGCCTGTCTATGATGCCTCTCCAGAGCATCCAAAGTCAGTTTATTAAAGTACAAACTAGTCCTGGTTGCACTCACGTTGGTGTTCAGGGCACCTGAGTGTGCAGGTGACACTGAAGGGTGGAGGTCACAGAATCCCAGAACATGCTGATTTGGGAGGGACCCACAAGGATCATCCAGTCCAACCTCAGCCCTGCACAGGCCCAGCCCCAGGAGTCACCCCCTGTGCCCCAGAGGATCAGCCAAACCCTCCTGGAGCTCTGGCAGCCTGGGGGCTGTGCCCACTGCCCTGGGGAGCCTGGTCAGTGCCCAACCAGCCTCTGGGGGAAGAACCTTTTGCTGAGATCCAACCTGAGCCTGCCCTGACTCTGTTGGGAGTCCTCAATCTCTTCCAGGAGGGCTCCCCATGCACTGAACTTCCGGAGTGCCTGAATCGTCCCAGTGGAACTCCAGATGAGCTCCCAGGCTGTACCTAAGGCAGCTTATGAAATGTAAGCAGAATTTCAGTGTCTGCTGGTTGAAGAACTTCCTGAGGGGTGTGAGCTGTTCCCCAGGGAGCTGCTGACCCACACAGGTCCTGCACCAGCCAGGGCAGCTCCTGCCGAGGCTGCTGCGGCTGAGGGGCAATGCAGGAGGGAGCTCAGCCCAGGGGCTGGGGTGGTGTGTCCCAGGGCTGGGGAGCTGTTCAGCTGAACCCCTTCCCATGTCACTGAGTGTCTCAGGACAGCTGTGTCACAATGTCTGACATGGTGAGCTTTAGGGCTTGTTAATGCACGGGAATCGAATTATTTCAGCAACCCCCCATGTCATTATTAACTTGGACAAAGTAGAATGATTCACCCTCCTTAACATGGTGCAAATTGGTGGTCACAGCACCAACCCTGCCAGGGCTCAAGGAGTGTTTGGACAACACTCAGGCACAGGGTGGGATTTTAGGCTGTCCTGTGCAGGGCCAAGAGTTGGACTCAATGCTCCTGGTGAGTCCCTTCCAACTCAGGACATTCCATGGTTCCCTGAAATGTGGTTTTACTTTATTAGTGCTCTGTGCCATTAATATAAATAGGAGAAACAGCGCTCAGGTATTCCATAAATATCTTTACTTCCTGCCAGAAATAAAGACTCGGTTCTTCACTTGAAAGAATTAGGAAGTTCTGTTTAGTTGGGGAGGTTTTGTTGATGGAATACAGAGAGCTGATCAGCTCTGTGCTTCCCAGATAATATCCTTTGCTCCCTGAAAAGCCCATTGCTTAAGGAAATGGTGTAATGCACATTTATTTCACTCCAATATCTTGCATTTGACACAGATTTGTCACTTCAAACAGCACAGTCTCTGTCTCTCTGTGTTTGCTGCTTTCTAAAAATAACCCCCTGTTGGGGCAGGGCTGGCTCTGGGCTGGAAGATCCTCTCCTTATCTCCCAGCTGTGGCCCAGTGGCAGGAGGGGGTTATCAGTGCTGAAGGAAGTATTTGAAGCACAATCACTTCCTCCTGTGGAGGCATCAGCTGCCAGGAATTCCTGTCAGGACCAGGAGCATTGTGTGCTGTGGGAATGCCTTTGGCACAGCCTCCCAGCCAACCTTCAGCCCCTGGAATTGGATTTTCCTGTCGTGCCTCAACAGTCAGAAACAACCCAAAGAACAGCTGAGCCCTTCTGTGCCTGTTGTCAGCAAAGCCTGTTCAGAAGATGTTTTTCGGGGTCATCCTTTGGTTTGCCTTTTTCCTTTTCTATATTAATGTTCCAGGGCAGGGGGGACTGTGCTTGGGGAAGTGTCTCTGTTCATTAGACAGGAGGTTTTTTTGCCTGGGATGGATTGCAAAGGAAACAAAAATGGTGAAGTCTGAGCAGATACCCTTGAGTGGAGTTCAGTGGGGTGGTTTATGAAGTTTGTGCCACAGCTAAAAGCAGTTCTTTAGATCAGCTGGAAGAAACAGGGATGGGGAACGCTCCCTGCCTGAGGTTGGACAGCTTGGCTCAAATGTTCTCCCAGCAAGGGTTTGGTCCCAAGCCTGCAGTGCAGGAGGGCTCCTTCATCCTGCTGTGGGCACGATGCTGTCAGTGCCTTGGCACTGCTGAGCAGCCACAGACTGTGATGTCTCCATTTATTCCACTCATTTGCAAAGTGTTTAAAAAGGAAAAAATATTGACTTTTAAAGGCAAAACATGAAACAGCAGTTCCCTACCCAAATCCCTCTAAAGCATGGAAGTGCTTAGTAAAAATCATGAAAATTGGCCTGAATTTTGGTGTTTCGGTGGTGCTGTAAAAGGCAATTTTGCTGAGGTTTATTTGTCTTTATGAATTGCATGTGAAGAGAGGCTCCTTTCAGTCCTTCATTTTGGCTGCTGTTCATCTCCTCCCACAATGACCAGGCCGTGTTCTGAGATGTTCCCCTTTAAACCAAGACCTTCCCCTCCCATTCCCCATCTTTTCCATGTGGTTTCTTCCCTCTTGACTTCCGAAGTGGTGATGGGGATGTTGCAAGGGCTGCTTTGAGGACGTGGGTGTATAAAAACAACTGTTCAGAAGTGTAGGTGGGAACTGCTTCTATGAACTTAATAATTCCAGCCACAGCTCCCTGAAAACTGCCACAGCCTCCTGCCAAGACCAACAAATGTGAAAAATGTGGAGTCTCTAGGCTGGGCTTTTTGGTGCCAAAAATGTCAGAAAAATATTTGAGTCAGTTCACCTCAGTTTTTGGATGCTGCTGTTTCCTGATCCTGCTTCCAGCTCACCAATAACTCCTCAGAAAAATGCTTCCCTGGAACAAGATCACACCTGTGAAATTCCAGCTTGCTTGAGTTTTTTCCCAGTGAAATGGAAAGAAATCCCTGGGTTTTTAGTGGAAGGATAACTTTGAGTGTGGAGGTGTGACCCTGATCCATAGAGGAGTATCCAGCTCCATGTGTTCCCATGTGGAGTTACTGCTAAGTCATTTTAAAGTGAATTATACACTTTGCTCCCTGTGACTGACAATTCTGAAATCAATACTTTGTCTTTTTTTATGAAGTAAAGGTAATTTGGGTGGCATCGCTCTGCTGCCTGGTTATGGAGTGGCCTCCCACAGTTTCTGTCAGGATTTATCTTGATTTATTTATTTGGATTAGCCTTGCCTTGTTCCATCAGCGTTCTTTATTTTAAGCTGATATAATGTTTATATTTTAAGCTGAGCTGGATATATGGAAGGGTGGGCTGGAACCCAGAAATAAAGAAGCAAATGAGATTTTACCTGTTGATTCAGTACAATTATTTCTTCAACAGTTCGAAAACACTGAACTCCTTCAGGAATCCACCTTATTTTCCCTTCCCCTGCCTTTAATACTGAAAATACAGCAAGCTGTGGAGTTTCAGTCTTCGGTGCTGTTTGATGGCAAGAGTAAATCTTAAAGTGGTGTAATAAGCCCAGCTTTAACTTTGGCATTGACCTCCTGCTGTTTGCCACCCTCATAAATCATCTTTACCAATGTGGCACAGAAAAGTATTAAAATTGATTTAATTAGTAGCTGGAACAGTGTTGTTTCGGAAAATTTTTCTTCCTTGAGGTTTAATGACCTGAAAAAACCAGAAAGATGTATTATAGGTATAATTAAAATATATTAAAAGTCTGGAGAGAATCCAGAAAAGTAATCCCTGTTTCGCTGGTGTTTCAGAGTTCGAAGGAAGATTAAATCCCTTCTGGTTCTGTGTGTAGTCAGCCATGCTGTTGGCAGGAATGGTGTTGGAATTCAGGATGATGTTGGACTCTGTGCCAGGGTGATTTGATGGCTGGCACGTTGTGTGATCCCGGGGCTGTAGGGGCAGGGCTGTGCTTGTGCTGCCCGGGGGGTTTGTCAGGCCAGGGATGAACGAGCTGTTAAACCAAACTTCCTTGGGAGCATTTCTGTTTGTGTTTGCTGGAGCTGCTCCCAGAAGGGGCAGTTTGTTTGTGCTCCTGGGCCAGACTCTGGGGCTTTGAGGGCAGAGCTGGAGCTCAGGAGGGGCAGCTCCAGCTGGGGGCTGGTGAATGTTCGTTCCCAAGCTCAGCTCAGCTCAGGGCTGTCCCTGTCCTGCCACTGGGAATGTGCTCCTTCATTCCCTGAGACAGCAGCACGGCTGGGATAACTCACAGGGCAGGGAGAGATGGGGTACTGGGAAGGAATTCTTGGCTGTGAGGGTGGGGAGGCCCTGGCACAGGTTGCCCAGAGAAGCTGTGGCTGCCCCTGGATCCCTGGAAGTGTCCAAGGTCAGGTTGGACGGGGCTTGGAGCAACCTGGGCTAGTGGGAGGTGTCCCTGCCCATGGCAGGGGGTAGGACTGGATGGGCTTTAATGTCCCTTCCAACCATGCTGGGATTCTGTGATTTCATGTTTCTAGGATATATCCTGATCCTGCAAAATCTGTTTTCCTGCCTGTCCTAGCTCTGCCATCCCTTGCTGCTTCAACTGTGCTGCTCTGAGCACTCCAGACATCTCCATCTGTGCTCCAGATGTGCTGGGAACCCTGCACACTCCATTGCCTCGGGATGGTTCCATGAGCTGGTGTCCAGGTAGTTTCCAATCTTGGAAAATCAGCACTGTTGTCCCCAGTAATACCAGGGATGGAGTGTGTTGGCTCAACATTGTTCTCTCGTTATAAAATCAGAGAAGAGTTGTGTTGGACTGCTCAGGAAAGGCCTGGCCCTGCCCTGTGCTGTGAGCAGCTGTCCTGCAGGGAAGGGAGCACAGGGAAGAGCCCTGAGGTGTCTGGATACTCCATGGGAAAGTGTTTGCTCTGATGGGTTCTTGATGCAGTTTGTGCAGCTGCCCAGGGATCACAGAGGGGGTTTTAGATCTGCTGAGCTGAGCCCTCACCTTGGCTGTTTGTTATCCCTGCAGCAGAGGGGTCTGTGCAGGTCTCCTGTGAACGAGAAACCTTCCCAAGGGTCTGAATTCAGGCAGACTTTTCGTTTTCAAAGGACAAACACACACAGAGGCACATCCTCCCCATCCCCAGGTCCTGGTGTGTGTCTAGAAGGCACTGGAAGATATTTGTTATTTTATCCCTTGCTCTGGTGTGTGAGCAGAAGGTGGAGCTCCTGCTTCCATGTGCTGCAGGCAGCACACTGACCCTCAGCTCTCCTGGGCACCCAGGGCAAAGAGCTCTTGGATCTCCACTGAGGATTCCAAACACAGCAGTTGCTGCCTCTGCCTCCTCATTCCTGGCCATTCTGGCAGCAGAACCTGCACATTCCAGTTGCTGTTTTCCTGGTAAAGCAGCAGCCAGTGGAGATGGACTGGTTCCATTATGTGCCACTGGATGTGTGGTTGAGGGTTTTAAAGTCAAATACTTACATGAAGAAGCCTGTGATGCTCTCACTGCCTTTTTCAGACCCCCTCTCCTGAAGTGTAACTTCTATCTCTTAACCTTGAATCAAAGCAAACTTTGATTCTATTCTAGTCTTTCCATCCCTCTACCAGATGAGTAAGAGAAACATCAAAAAAACATCATTTACTTGATCTGGGACGTATTTTTAAGGTGCAGGATGTCCCTTACCGTCATTGTGAATGTCTTCCTTTCAGACATTTCGTTTCCCAGAAGGAGCTTTCATGAGAAGCTTGTTTAGGTCTGTACAGAGATGTTTAAAGCCCCTCCAAACGTTTTTTTTGGAGGCTCAGGGGTTGGTTTGGGAGTTGCAGTCAGAGCTGACACCTCTTAGTGCAGAGGGGGCTTTTGGCACCATCACACTCAGAATTATCAGTAATAATTCAGAGGGAAGATGGTGCTCAATAGACACCGACAAATCCAGTATTTTATCAGTTGGAAATAAAAATACCTAGTGCCAAATACTTTATGTATGTCCAGAATCCACGAACCTGCCCTAGAATTTGTTCTGTTCTATTGAAAGACTGATGAAACTTATAAATATGGTTATAAACCAAATTGAGTGGGAAAATGCATTTTTTGGGTAGGTGGCATTGCCTGGTTTTGCCAGTTTATCTTCAGCTACCCACAGAAATTCTTCTGATCTGCCTTGCACTGCAGCTGTGGAATTCACTGCTCTGTTTGATGCTCGAGTGTGAACCTTATTTATTGCAAGAACGACATGTCAAAACACTCAGGCTTTAAAAGCCCTGAGTTTGGACCAAGTTCCCATTTACCAGCTTGAAATAGTTCAAAAATCCAAACAACTTCTGTTATTTTTACAGTGTGAACCCAGGAATTCACTTTAAATTATTTAATCATGCTTTATCTGCTCAGTGCTGCAATAATTACAGGTGTAGCAAGGCTGGAATGGGCAGGGAACCCACTGGGAGCTGGAGCCTTGGGGCAGGAAGGATTTGCAGGGAAGGGAGGGAATGTCATATTAGGACAAAGGTGCTGCTTTGCTGAGCTGAGGGAAATTCAGGGTTATTGAGGCTTTAATGAAAGGTGTGAGACTGGAGGGGCATTAGGGTCCCCTGGCTCAGGGTTTGGTTTGGGCTCTGCTTTGCCATTTGCTTGGAAATGAAATCAAAGCTGGCTGGAGTTTGGGAGCTCAGTCTGGAGCCCTGTGAATTATGGATGTGTTTTAGCAGGAACATGGAGCTCTGAGGGGCACCCTGAGCACACCCTGGGCCAGCTGGGCTGGGCTTTACTTCCCCTGTTCCCTTCCTTCCTTTAGACTCCTCTCAGCCTCCCTGTGTCCCTCAAGTTTTGACTGAGTTCAACTGAGTGGAGTTAAAGTCAGCAGAGGATCTTTGCAGAGCTGTTGGTGTTGTGCTGGATCTCCTTCACCTTTTCAGGCCTCTCTGATATCACAAAGACACTGAACTTGTGCCGTTCATCGACTCTCTCAGAGACAATCTGGAAAAGAATGTTCCAAATTTCTCTTTTATGCTTTTAACATAACCCATGAGAGAGGGAATACTGGGATTTTTAACAACAGAATATGCTTTTCTAATTCTTAATTGTGCATCATATGGCTGAATGGTTTATTTTCCTGTTATAAAACCAATGAAGATGTGGCTGATGTGTTTTCTGTCAGGATTATGTGTGCATGTGCCTTTCAAGTTGTGACGATCAGACTAAGGATGAAAGAGCCGCTGTAAATCAAACTATATCTGCAAGAGTAGCAATAATAATAAGTTTAACTGATACAGAATGAATAAAGAATGTTGATTACAGCGTGTTTGACACAGACCCTGTGCTGTGTGGTTCAGAGGCTTGTGTGTGTGCTCTGGTGCTCCACAGGCAGGAGTTTATTCCCATTTAAATGTGCTGAAGGTGGTCTGAGCTATGGAAAATATAAGAAACATCTTATATTGTTTGTGTGCTCATTGAGACAAGTTATTGCATCAGTGCTTGCTCTAGAGGAATGTTTATTTTACACAGAAATGTTGGTAATTCATTATTCCTTTGGAAACTACCGAGTCATTAGTACCAAACTTATTTTTAATACCAATATTAGAAAGCAAAATAAGAATTTCAGTGTCTCATTTGCCCCCAGTATGGAGCTGTTTGGGAGCCTGTTCTGGAAGTGTTCTGGTGTTTTATAGAATCCCAGAATAGCCCAAGTTGGAAAGGACCCACAAGGACCAAGGTCCAGCTCCTGGCCCTGCTCTCCCAGTTTGTCTTTGACCCCAGTTTGTCACTGTGACCACTGGTCACCTGCCCAGTGACTCAAGGGCTTGGCCATTAATTGGGGTTCCTGAGCATCCCTCACGTGCCCAGGGAGGAACTGAGTCACTGCTGGGGCAGCCCAGGGGACTCCAGGGGGGCTGGGCCAGGTTGGAGTTCAACACTGGCAGTAACTGGAGTTGGGAGACCCATTTCCCTGGAAATCTGCACCAGTTTGGACAAGGGGGGGCTGCAGGTAGATGCCTCTCCGAGGAGAACAAGGATGTGAGAGGAACAAGTGTTTTGGGAGCTCCCAAACGTTGCACAGGGCAGGGTTATGGCAGGATTACACCAAACCCTTTTTTAGTTTGGAAGGTGCAGTGAAATGTTTAAAACTAAAGGTCCAGCTCTGCAATTCCCATGAGAAGCTCTCAGGTAGTTCCCAGGGTGTGAACTCGTTTCCAGTGTGACCTGAGTTTTTCATAACCCACCTTCCCTGAACTGTTACCTGGGAAATTCAAAGGCTAAAATATTCTTTTCTTTAACAATCTTTTTCTTTAATAATCTTTACTGTTTTATCTTCTGCCTCTGGCATTTTGGCAGAATTTTCTAAATTAAAAATGAAAACGGAATGTCAGGTGTGCCTGTGACCCTTTGTGCAGGTAACTCTTTAATTCTCGAAGTCCATCCTCTGGAGGTTTTTAACTCTTGAAGTCCATCCTGTGGACACAATCAATTAAGATTCTGACACATGGCTCAAAAAAACTAGCACGTGGTTTACAAACTACTCCACGAAAGTAAAAATCATCCTATTTATGAAGCTTTTACAAGGTAATTTCTTTAATACACTGAATTTAAGGCATTTTGCTTTGCTGTTCCTGCTGCCCTTCACTGGGTCACCACACAGAAGCTGCATTTTTGTATCTGTGAAGGCATTTTTCTTTCTTCCCAGGGATTTTGGGACTACACATGATATAGTTCTTTTGGAGGGGAAATAAATAACCTGTGGCAGGCAAGTAACAAGGGAATTCCTGTGTGTGCTTGTGTCCTGGAAAATGCAGTGTCATGTTTTCCACGTGGCCTTTCTGTGTGTGAGTTTGCTGTACATTTACATGTAATCACTGGAGAAACCCCAGTGTTAGTGAAGTGTCTGCAGTATCAGAGGGGGAGGTTGGATGGCCCGTGCTGCTGCTGCAGGACACTCTCTGTTGTTGTCCTGGCACTCCTCTCCTTACTCCAGAGGATTGTGTGTTGTACCCCCCCTGACATGCTCTAAGCCTATTTAGTGAACTAAGAGCTTCAATTCTAGTCAAAATTAAGCGGGAATTCACCTTTAGCATCTTAAAACTGACCAGAAAAGCTCTAAAATCCCGACCTCCCTTTGTGTTTTGGCTGTTAGAAGTTACAATGAATATTGAATACGGGATGCTGTTCAGTGCCATGGGATGAGTTTGATGTCCCTGCACTGACCTGGAGTCTTTAGTGTTGGAAAGACCTCCAAGATCATCAGGACCAACCTCAGACATTAGACAGCACTTTCTAAGATAATGTCTTTAAGAAATAATATCACTGAATTACAGAACAAGATTAGAATTTGTGGGGATTAAAAATTTCAAAATAAGTGTCATTTTTCCTTAGGGACTTTGCTGTGCAAGCCCTTGAGTGCACAAGTACCTTCAAGGCTTTCTCAACCAGGGTGAGGAAACTTGTTTGTTTAAAGAAACTTGAGTTTCTCCCACAATTGCTTAAGACTTAAGATTTCAACATGATCATTTCAGTCTTTTTTTCCCCATCTCATTTCTTTTCAGAGCTGAAAATTGGTGGCAGTGGTGTCAACTGTTCCACTCCCAGTGGCTGAGTTGGAGCAGCTTCGTGTTTGCTGGGAGGTGCCTTTCATCAGAATTGGAGAGGCTGGAACTTTTTATATCAACCACTGGGCAATTTCTGAGTCTCGTGGAGCCTCAGATGAAACATCTCATTTTCAGTCTCTTCTTAGAGATTTTCCTCCTTAATTTGGTTGAGATAAAACTAAACCCACTCATTTTAAGGCTCGTAGTGGTGCCTGTATGAATCTCTACCAATGTTTTGGCACCTCTGTTTGGGTGGGAAGAGTGTTAATGATAAATTAACTAATGATAAAGACATTAATCCTGTTCCCACTGTCAGAGTCCTGGAAGTTTCCCAGGATGTGGCATAAATGGGCATTTTCTCTGCCCTTTGTCCCCTCCTTCTCTCCCCCCATCCCCAGTTTGGTGGACACATAGTAATGGGGGATGAGCAAATAACCACCTGCTTGGATTCTGGGGAACTACTTTCATGGGTCATTTCTTTCAATTTTTTTTCTTCAGATTTCCTCCTGTAAATGCCATTGGATGTTTTAATTATAAGTGCACTCAGACCTTCCCACACAAGGTCTAATTGTGCCATCTAGGATGGATTACAGGTTCAGGGCAGCCCGGTGTGGTGGAAGGTGCCCATGGCAGGGGGTGCAGTGAGATGAACTTTAAGGTCCCTTCCTACCCAGACCATTCTGGGATTCTGGGATTGCAGGATAAATGTAAAATCTCATGTTAAAACATCATGTTTGTGTGTGTGAGGGAGGTTATGGGGCCTTGTCTGAACTGATTTATACTAGTTCTGCAGCTCATATAAATGTTGCTCTGCAATCTGGGCAATATTTACTGTGCAGAGCAGGTGAACACCTGCAGTGGGGAATCACATTTTGTCAATATGTAGAAAATATTTAGGCCTTAGACCCACCACAACTGTTCAATTACTTGCCAGCTGTATTTTGAATTCTGTTTCCTGGTATGAGTTGGGTACTGCCCAAAGCCTGTAGGTACTTTGGGACACTCCCTTCTCCAAAGGAAAAGCAGAGGACAAGCAGAGCACAGCTTGTCCAGCACACTTGGGGCTGAACCATGACACGGTCTGGAGCTGTGAGAGTCCACAGAAACCTGTGGATGGGTGTGTTTGTGCCCATGGAGAGTGGGGGAGATGCAATAAATCCAAGCTTTGGGAGTACCTTGGAGATTCCTGCTAAAGCCTGTTAGTCTGGCTGAAGTTTTTATGCAACATCTGGTTAAGGAGGGAAGTTTTAACTCCAAGGAAAACTTTTCTTTTTAGAAAATCAGTTTGACCAAGTACCTTTTCTGCTCATTTCCCAGCCCCCCTTTCCCAGAAGGAAGAGTGCTTCCATCTAGTCCATTCCATGTTTAGCACTTGCTCAAGTTTTTGTATAAAAATGCAAGTGGTGATAGAAAACACGTCAGGTTTGCCTCTGAACCAGCTGTGGGACGTGGACTTGCAGGTTCTTTGGTTAATAAAAGGTTCTTGGAGGGGGGCAGATTTGAGGTGTGAAGTTTAAGATATAATTTCTCATGATGGGCACACTGTGTGCCCAAAATCCTGCTGGCGCCTTCCCCCAGCCCGAGCCTGGCAGAGTGGGAAGCTGCAAATGCTGGGCTTTGCTGGCAGGCCCTGGGAGCCCTGCAGCCCGTGCTGGGGCTGTGTTTTGGGAAAATGCATCCAGTGGGCAGGTTAGTCCCAGCCTGACCCTTGTTTTCTGTGGGGGTGCAGGCCCAGCCCAGGGCTGGTGTCACAGCCTGGCTCACACAGGTGAGTGGGGGCTGATCTTCCCCACCTGGGGGGTCATGGGAGGAAATGGAATAAGTTTCCCCTCAGCTTTTATCACTTCCTCCTGCCAGCTCAGGGGACATTATTTGCCTTCGTTTGCTGCTCCTCTTGTCAGCAGGAGAGGTTGGTATTTAGCCAGATGATAAATAATGCTTGTCCTGGGGAAGTTCTCGGGGTGCTCATGGTAACAGTGACTTCCCCACTCAGTGCCTCCCATCCTGGGCCTGGGCCTGGGCCTGGGCCTGGGCCTGGGCCTGGGCCTGCGAGTTCTTGCTCAGAGAAGTGTCATCTTTTGCTTCCAGTCTGTTTCTGAAGCTTTAAAGAAGTGTGGCTGCTGGTCACTGCCTGGGACAGGGTCATTTGGTTTTATTGGACAAGCCTTTTGGAGACCCTGCAGACCTTGCAGGGGAAGGATAAACCTGTGCACGTTGAGCCAGCAAAATTTCTTCTCCTACAGAGCCTGTTTCATAGTTTGAAAGGTACATTTTGTTGTTGTTGGCCAGAGAAGTTGTGGCTGCCCCATCCCTGGAAGTGTTCAAGGCCAGGTTGGACAGGGCTTGGAGCATCCTGGGCTAGTGGAAGGTGTGGAATGAGATGAGATTTAAGGTCCCTTCCATCCCAAACCATTCTGGGATTCCTTATTGCACTGAGCTCATTCTCTGAGACTAAAAGGGGGCTGTGCATCCACAGCAGTAGCTCAAAGAATATAGACCCTTCTCTACCTAATTATAGAGTTAATATGTGGAACATGGAATAATGGCAAGTTTTCCAGTGCTCCTGAAAGGTAACAGGGACCGATTTGAAATCAGACTTCAGGAACTCACCAGGATAAGCTGAAATACTCTCCTGAGCCTCTGGAATCAGGTCTGTGGAAAGGAGGGTGTTAGGAGGAGACTGTGTCCCATCTCTGCAGTTTCAGGAATGCTGATATTGCCCCTCTGACCTCCCCTCCTCTCTGAGTCCTGTTTGTGAGAGGGCTCAGAGTGGGGCTGAGTGCCAGCAGAGCTCTTATGGAAAACCAGGAGCTGCAATTCCTCTTGGGAATTCAGATTTATTCATGTCCCAGCAGAACTCTTACATAAAAACCAGGAGCTGCAGTTCCTAATGGGAATTCAGATTTATTCATATCCTGCCCCTCCAAATGTGCTCCTGCCTTCCAGGCTCCTCAGGGTGTGTTTGCTTCTCCCTCATGTGCTTTAGGAAGTTTTGTTTCCTGCCTTTGCAGGTTCCTTGGAAATGCTGCTCTGTACATGCAAAATGAAATCTTACTCAGCACAGCACAGTTCAAAGAACACAAATACCTCTCTTTGGATGACAGGAGGTGAGAAATCACAGCAGAAATGTATCTGAGTGGAAAAGGTGCTTAGAAAATGTGACAGAGAGACAGGATCAATGACTCCCTTAAGCCAATTAAGCTCTCCTTGCCACAGCACTCTTCCCCCCATCAAAATTAATGTTCTGGAGGTTCTGTGTTGTTTTTTCTTCTCCCTTGGCACTCCTGCTGATAGCTGAGGTTTAGAAGGCATTTTTCCAGGGACTTTGATTCTTATCATCGTGGAAAAAATGTTAATATTGATTTAGTGGGGGAGAAAACAGAAGAAGTGAGTAAGAGACTAATAGCCTGGAATGACAGGGCTGTATCAGTTTTCAGTGCTCTCACAGGAATAATGTGCTTGTTTCCACCAAATGGAAAAGTAGACTATGACTAAAACTGTCACTGACCTCCCCCAGAATTTAATGGATTTTGGAGCTCAGAGAAGAAAAGATAGTTGTAACTAACTCTGCGATCTTAATGCACTTTCCTTGAAAATCAGCAGTTTTATGAAATGCTATATGCAGGAAGATAAAAATTGTATATATCTTATAGAGCTGTATAAAAATTTATATTCACTGCCTTAGTCTTATTTTTGTGTATGGATGGATGCACTTCTCAATAAGCAGAAACAATAACGTGTTATAGCTTTGAGGTGGTTTATATCCTTATATATCCTTCTATCCTTACATGGTATATATCCTTTATATCAGTTACCAGCATATAAACTGAGCCTGTTAAAAAGGCTGGAGAAAAACGGTAAAAATCTCATTCCCGGCCCATTCTCATGGCTTTTCTGAGTAAGTAGTTCCTGAATGAGGTAAATAAATATAAATAATGGTCCCTTCATACATTGGAGGGTCTGTGCATGTTGATTTGCAACAGCCAAAGAAAGGATCCTGCTCGGTCCAGCGGGAGACAGTGAAAGAAAGGACACTTTGTTTTGTGGCAAAGCCACTTTTCCTTTAAATAAATTCATAAATCAAGCAGCTCCTTTAATTTATTGCCTCTTTGTTTTAGCCCAAAGCCACCAAGTGCTGGTTCCTCTTCCAGAGCTGTCTCCATTGTCCTGGCCCTGGAAATGTTCACATAGTTGGGCTGAGCTTTACTGCCATGAAGGAGCGGGGCTGCACGAGCGGGAGGAGGATTTTGCTGCTGTTTCAGGCTCCAGGATCCTGCTCTGATCCCTGGGATAATTTGCAGTGCAGTGCCATCTAGCGTGCAAAGGCCTCTCAGGATTCCTGTGCTCGGGAAGTTCATGGCAGCAGTTCCTCCCTGCATCTCATTCCAGCTCCAAACAGCTGCATTTTTCCCAGGGAAACTGTGGCTGCCCCTGGATCCCTGGAAGTGTCCAAGACCAGGTTGGATGGGGCTTGGAGCAACCTGGGCTAGGGGAAGTGTCCCTGCCCTTGGCAGGGAGTGGGACTGGAGGAGCTTTAAGGTCCCTTCCAACTCCAACCACTCTGAGATTCGATGATTCCCTGATTTGGTGGAGATGGTTGTAATTAAATCTTAGCATTGTGAACTTCCAGTTTCCAAAATTCTCATCTTGACCATTGCTTGGGGTTTTTAGGAGTGAGGAAACACTGCTAATGTGCCCAGCCCAAGAGGGAGATTTCTGTGGTCGTGGGCTGATATTGTATCATTTATACTTGTGCCATAAATTAGTTTTTGGTGTTCAGAGCATGGCCAGAGGTGTTGGTGTCCCGTTTGTTGTGCTTTCCTGGCTGATAAAATACAGCTGTGAATTCACTAAGTCAAATCACTCCTGGAGGAGTTTGAACCTGACTGGGCTCTTCTCTGCACCTGTGGTTCAATAGTTTGGGTGCAGGACAAACATTCCTTCATCTCTCACCTTGTCTTCATTTGGACTTTGACCTCCTAAATTCTGCACATGGGATAATACAGTTTTCCTGCCAGTAGGACAGAAGAAGCCCTCCCTGTCCTGTTCTGAGAAGGGTAATGTGAATGAGGTGGTTGCAGACTCAGTTCCTTTTCCAGCCCTGTTTTTGGTGGTATTGTGTGATATCCAAGAACTGAATTTTGGATGCTGCCAGGAGAGGGGCTGGGTCTCCCCAGACCTCAGCACAGTGAGGCTGCCAGGGAGGATTTATTTCTGAATAATCTCATTTTGCTTTCAATTAATTGTGAAACCAGGCTTTAATAGGGTGTGAAATGGAAACAGAGAGAGGTAACACCAGCTGCTTTTATTTACATGTGTTAATCAACACAGACCCAAACAACAACAACAACAGAAACTGGAGCCATTCAGGGAGTTTGAAATGCTCTGTATTTCACTGAGAACTTTGAAAAATGTGTCCTTTGTGGAGAGGAGGAAGGTCAGTGGCATATTTCAGTTTTTTTAAATTACCAGCCATGGCAGAATCCTCTCAGAGCCCTGAAGTTCCTGCATTTCATCCTGGCCAGCTGTGGCTGTGGGAACCCCTCATTAGCTGAATGAGCTTTGCTTTGAGCAGTAACGTGGAAGATATTCCCTTTTCCCTTTGGGAACACAGCCTGTGGGGTGAGGACTGGCCCACCAGGGTGTGCCTGGAGTGTCCCAGTGCCCCTTGCCATGTCTGGTGTTACCCTCCCAGTGACTGAGGGTGGTTTCTTTTGGAGAAGGCTGGGTTTGCTCTCTGGGCCTGCAGTGGGAGGAGTTACAATTTTTTTGGAATTTCTGTTGGAAGCAGTTTGGTTTGCAGCCAGAATGATTTTTATTTAACTGTTTGTTCAGCTCAGAGGGGTGAGAGGGGAACAACTGCCTGGTGCTGTTGTACTGTAGGGGGTCAGGCAGGGGTTTGTCCCAGGCAGGACACACGGTGTCACTTTTGGCTGATTCTTGTCCAACAGAGTGATTTGATTTGGGTTCCTGGGGAGCTTGTAGATTTTGAATGTGTCACTTGGGGAATGGGTTTGTTGGAATGAGGAAGATGATTTCTCTAGAAAGAGTTGAGGCAAATTAAATGAAAATTTTGCATTATTCCTCCAGAGAACTTCCCAGCGAAGAGATGATCCCGGGTTGTGAGGCACACTGACTGCACTCCCAAATTCCCAGTGGTGGCCGTGGCTCATCCCTGATTCCAGTAACACCCCCGGTACCAAGGAGGTGAACAGAGCCCATCCTGAGACCTGGCTATGCCTCGGTGCTCCAGGCAGGGGGTGAAGAGCTGCTCTGAGTGCCCTGGAGATTAATATGGATTAACCTAGGGTGCAGCTGAGTTCCCTTCAGCACCAGTGCCCTCAGCACAGACAGTTTGGGATGTGCTGCTGGGCTTTGTAAACCCAAAAATTATTGCAGAGTTTGAAATTCAGTTCCTGATCTGCTTGTGCCGGTGAGAGCTGGGTGTTGTTTGTAAGGATGAGAGCAATGATTTCATTTAATAAACTCAATTTAGAGAATAGTCTGTGTTAGGGCTGGTTAAAATGTGATTTGTCAGTTGAGGGAAGGGGAGCTTTTCTGGTTTATATTTATTTATTTATATAATTTCCCTCTAAGAAGGAAATCAGCTCTCTGGTAGGAATTCTGTGAGCATGTAGCACAGCCAGTTTAAAAGAGGGACCAAAATTTGTGATCAGGCTTGTCTTGCACTAGTAAGACCCTTTTCAGCTCCATGCATTTATAAGTCATACAGGCTAATTCTTCAGTCAAAGATTGGACTTGATGATCTTGGAGGTCTTTTCTAACTTTAATGATTCTGTGATATTAGTTATCAAAATACAGGCTGATTTCTGGCAGGGACCATCATTCAGACATCCCTCTCCTGCCTCTCACAGCTCATTTCAAGTGCTCTTTGCCTCAGCAAATATGTTTCCATGCTCAGAAGAGATTTTCCTCATTGTCACTGTCCATAATCCCTTTGTCCATGACAGGCCAGGCTGCAGAGAATGCAGTGGCACCAGCTCTGTGTCAGGAATTGCTTTTCAGTTGTATCAGAGAAGAGCAGGTGCAAGAGGAAATTGGGATTTAGATGGGCTGAGGGACTCTGAGGAGAGAACAGGACAGGAAAGGCTCCTTCTTCCTGATCACTGCCCTGTTTGCACAAAATCAGGCTGCTCTTGGGGGTGTTTTAGACTATATAATTTATAGGCACTGATTTCCTTCTTTCCCTAAATGTTTTTTTGTGCTGCAGCATCCCATGGTCTCTTTTCCTTGGGGGGGTATGAGAAGCAATCTCATGAATTTTCCCAGCTTGTTCTACCTGAACATATGGCACCTTCTGATAAGTTTCCCAGTGTAACACTTGACGAGTCCACTTTCATGGACAGGAAATTTCCAGGGGTCGGGAGAAATAGGGCAGTGAGTGGGAAAGAAGCAGAGTTTCTTTCTAACAATGCTAATTTTCAATTCTTGAACCAGCTTGCATTGAGCATTACGAATTCTCCAGGGTATTTTCAGAGCTGAAAGAACAAAGAGAAACTTTGAAGAGGGGGAAATCACTATCAGCTGATGGAGAAGGCTGGAAAAGTGTATGTTCCTATACTGAAAATGCATTTTCCTATACTAAAGTTATATGTTCCTGTGCTGAAAGTGTATGCTTCTATACTGTGCTATACTACACTGGACTTTATTGTACCTGTGCGAGGGAGGAAGGCTGATTAATTGTCCTTACAGTCATGTGGAGATGTTTATTGGGCATCAGGGATTTTTTGTTACACTAACACATAAGATATGGACAAGGGACATGTAAATAGATTAAAGTGTGTTGTCAGTTTAGGCAAGAAAAGGAGAAAATTGGGAGAATTGTCCATAGGCAGGAACGTGGGTATCAGGGCTGGAACAGGCAGAGTTCTCTGTCCCCTCTGTCCCTTAGAATGCACTTGGTAAAGAAATAACTCTGAAGAGTGTGCAAGAGACTTTGGAAATCTGTTCTCTGCAGAGTTAGACTTAAAATGTGAACCTGTGGGGAATTGCTGCTGTGTGATGCTGGTGGAACAGAGTGCTCTGATAACCCCACTGGTGCTGGTGGGATCATTCTCTGTCATCTCTGGGCTGCCCAGCCCATGTCTGGGACTGACAGTACACCCCAGGTATAGTGGCTGCTTCAAACAGGGCATCATCTACAGTAAAATAATAAATTAAATGCAAGACAGAATTCTGACATATTCAGGGTAAAAGCCCTTCTTGGCTCTTGGAAGGTGAAGGTACTGGCAGGGACCTGCAGCTTCTGAGAACGGGCTGAACTCGTGATCTGTGTTTTACAACTTCCCTGGCTGGGACTGCAAAATTACACCTGGATCTGGCCAGGGAGCTCTTTAGCCAAATTTTACAATAAAAGCATGAATTTGTGCTAAGAAAGTTTCAGATTTTAAGATTTCCATGTTAACCTTGGAGTTTAGACAGGTGGATGTGAGAAGAGGGAGCTGATTGCAATCCCTCCTTCAGTGGTGGAATAAACCCCAGGCAGGGGTGGGCTGGCTGTGGTAGAACCACTTCCATGGCCTGTGATTCCCAAAATACCTCCTTCTGGTAGGAAAGGAAGGAAGGAAGGACCAGACCTGGCTGTTCTGGACTGGCAGAAGTGTTGTGGAATTGCAGCAGCAGCAGCAGCAGCACACGCTGTGCTGTTTATCAGAGTCATTCGAATGAGATCGTTCTTTGAGGGGTTAAATTACCACACACACATAAAATTGAACCCAGATTTTTGGGTCTTGGGACAGGGGTGATCTCCTAGTTCGTGGTTATTGGGGCTCAGGTGCTGAATGATAAAATGCAGCCAGTGAAGGATGACCCGCCTGTTGGATTTTGCAGATGAGGATCATTCGTTCCGTGGTCACACACGGAGCCGTCGGACACGTGGACGTGTTCAGGGCTGTTCCCTGACCAGGAGAGGTTCTGACAGCAAAGTTTTCACCCTTAAATCCTTGTTTGCTTTAGGGAGTAAGCAGTGAGCAGGAGCTGTTGTCCCTCAGCCCCAGGGCACACATCCTACCCTGCTCTGCAGCTCGCACAGCACCGGCACCGGGCAGGAATTTCCTGGCGCTGCAGCTCCGAGCGGTCGGAGCGCGGTGGGAAGGACGGGCAGTGAGGAATCGGCTGTGCCTCACCCCGAGCCATCGGCTGTGCCTCACCCCGAGCCATCGGCTGTGCCTCACCCCGAGCCATCGGCTGTGCCTCACCCCGAGCCATCGGCTGTGCCTCACCCCGAGCTGCCTTTCAGCATGTGATGGCAGTTGCTGGCATTTTTTTTCCTCTCCTCTCGGGCTGGAGCCGCAGCCCCGGGAGCGCAATCCCTGCCTGCATTCCCTGCCTCTCTGTTTCTCTTGGCTCTCCTGGAACGGCCCGGCTCGTCCTGCGGGACATTCCCGAGCAGAGGAGCGGACCCGGCGATTCCTCGGCGCCGCAAACCGAGCATGAAATGGGCAGTGCGGGAGCCGCGCTCGGGGCCGGGCGGGCACAGCCCCGGCGAGATTCCCTGGAATGCTGAGCTGCAGGAGCGGCTCCGGGGCGGCAGCACAGCGAGGGTGATGTGATTCCCAGCCCGGAGTTCCTGCCTTTCGGAGCCGATGCCTGCTCGGTCCTTTCAATCAGCTGTTGGGGAGCTCCGGAGGGACCTGCAGGGGTTAGGCCTGGGCTGGGGATCCATCCATGGGAAGGACGGAACTTTGAAGCAGGGGTAAGTCGTGCCCAGCCCCTCTGTGTTGGCCGTGAGATCCCTCGGGTCTGCTGGCTCCGTGGAATCCCGGGGATCCCACAAAGCCAGCTGGCAGGGCCCCTGCAGGGGGGCAATAAAGAGGATTCAGTCCCAGTTGAACAGCACCACAGCAGAGGGAGTTTACAGGGGGTGCTGGTATTTTTGTGCAGACTGTCTCACATGACAAAGCTCAAGACAGTCCAAACTGTGGGTCTCCTTCCAGGGATTAACCTGTGTCCTTTGGGAAGAGTTTTTTGCACTGAGGAAGTCAGTCTGAAATCATATTAATGAAGCGGAGGGACTTAGCTGGGAGTGGGGCTGGGGAACATCCCAGCAGTGCTTTCTGCAATGGCCATCGAGACACACATTTTTAAACCTTTAGTGCATCTTCTACTAGTTAGAGGAATGAGGGGACAGTAAATGAGTGAGTATATTGGATGTTCTGGTGCGAGCTGTGTTCCAAACTGTTGCTAATAATGCCTAGAACACATCCTTTGTGTGAGGGTAGGGTTAGCAAAGGTTTCCTTTTAAAATGAGATTTTATCATTTATTTCCTTTGCTTTGATCTTTCATGCATCTTTAAAAATAATCTTTTGAATGCGAAGAAGTATCAGTTGATAAAGTGAATTTGTATCGACTCTGACCTTTTACCTGGGTAATTTTGTAGACCTTTATTACGTGTTTCTTTTTGATAAAGATTTGAATGTTTGTGTAGCAGACTTGAATAAATCTTCCATCAGGTGCAGGGACACACAATACTCATGTTAGATGTCAGTCTGACAGGAACCAGAAAAAAATCTGTGGTTGACAGAATGGTTTTAGGAGGTTACATGCATTTCTTCATTCATAGCCTGTAAATTATTAACCAGACAAAATCAGCATCTGGGCTTTCTAGGAACAGCTCTGCCCATGTGCCCACCTCAGAAATCCTGCCACAGGAGCTTAGTGCCACTCCAGGCTCTCAAAAGCAGCACAGATCTGTC
This sequence comes from Chiroxiphia lanceolata, assembly GCF_009829145.1. Taxonomy (NCBI): domain Eukaryota; kingdom Metazoa; phylum Chordata; class Aves; order Passeriformes; family Pipridae; genus Chiroxiphia; species Chiroxiphia lanceolata. Next base: position 6,587,575 of record NC_045659.1, on the reverse strand, counting down.
ACAGCATCTGCAACACCGTGGAAAAACGTGATGAGAATTGCCCTGGCTCCTTTTGGCAGTGTCAGTCACTGTGTGTCAGGATGTGTCCCAGTGCTCCCTGTGTGCTGGCTCAGCTCCTTGGCTTTTGTGGAGGAGACTTGGACTTAAACCACTTCCTATTTCCTGCCTGTCTTTGCTCCTTGCTTTTCCTAAGGCCCACTGAGCCTTTTATCCCTCGTTCCCAGATTTGCATATGTGAAGAGAGGGAATCTCTTCCCAGACTTTGTTTTCCTGCATTATTTGGTTGGGCTGAGTGACACCTTTCCTTTGAGGGTTTGGTTGGTGTTGCTGGTGATGCAGCACCTGAGATACTCAAAAATCTGAGCTTATTATTTGCCATGAGTTAAAGAAACTGTCAAGTTTTTGTGTTTTATTTCTGTGTGTGTGGCTGAACAGCCCCAGCAGAGAAGCCAGGACTGTTTGGACTGGCAGCTTTCAAATTCCTGCACAGTTTGGTGGCAGAGCTTCTCATGCACAAAATTCAGCCACTCTGAGAATTAAATTAATGATTTGGAAGCTATTTATTGGACTTGTGGATCTTTTCTTATGCTGATTCCTTACAACACACTTCTGTGAATAACTAAGGTCTTCCTTCCTTCTTTCTTCCCTCCCTCCCTCCCTCCTTCTCTTCCTCCTCTTTCCCATTTTAAAAGCTGGGAATTCCTAGGGAACAACTCAGTCTGCTCTGGAGATGTGGGGGTCAAACTCCTCCTCCTGTGCAGCTTAATGAGTCAAATCTCAGAAGTTTGAAACAAAACAAGAAGTTCAAAATCCTCTCCCTGATCCCAAAATGCTCTAAAAGATGTTTTCTGTAAAGTCACTCAAATATGTTTTCAAAGTTTTTTACATCAAACCCCTTTGCTTGGGGCCTGGTTTGTGGTACCTGGAGGTGTCTGTGCCAGGAGTTCCAGTGTTATTTGGAATTATCTGCTGTCAGCAGTGTGGCATTAATGGGAACCTGTGCCTTTAGTCATTTAATCCAGCTTTGCAATTGCTTTTAGGAAGGAAGTGTTTTATTTATGCAATATTGTTTTATGGAAATTGAATTTGAGAGGGGTAAGTTGTGCACCCCAAGGTTATTTTCATTTCCTTTTGCTGCAGCACAGTTCTTTCCTTTCCCTGGGAGCCTGGGGTCAGTGCAGCAGAGCCCCACGAGGCTGTGGGGATCCCTGCTGGAGGTGAGGGTATCCAGGCTGTTCCTGCTCTGGGAACACGCTGTGGAGCAGGACATCACACATCCCCCTGTGCTGTCAGCTTGGAATGTGCTGTTTGTCCAAACAACAGCACAACCATTTCATCACAACATGCCACAGTGGAGGCTCTGTGTGTGCTGGACCAGATGCAGCAGTTCTCCCAGGTTGGGCTGCCCCTTCCCTCCCTTTGGAAGAGCTGTGCTTTGGATTCCCAGCAGAGGTGTGCTGGCAAAACCTCCTCTGTGTTCTATCCCTCAGGGTGTCTCTTGGTGGTCAGGAGTAATAGAGGGGAGTCAGCAGCAGATTCCGCTCCTTTATCTGCTGGTTCTGACTCCCTGGAGCACATCCATGGAGCAGAGTATGGAGTTCATTGCTGATCCCTGGGGCTGCTGGGGAATGGGGCTGGGAATGGCCTCCTGACCTTAGTTTGCAGAAGGACCATGATTGCCTGAACCAGTCCATGCTCTGGCAGTGACTCCTCAGCTGTGGTCGCAGTTCCTGAATGCAGGGACTTTCCATTGTCCCCATGTGTAAGTTATTACCAGTCTGGTGGAAGAACAGCCTCCCCTGTCCTGGTTTGGGAGCCTCTGCTCAGGGTTGTGGTTCATGTTGTCCTCTGAAAGCCCAAAGCCTGGGAATAGTGTCCCCCTGAGAGAAGGAGAAGGAAGTGAGGTTGTCATGGAAGCAGAAAGTGTGCAGGGAAGATGTGAAGCAAATCTGGGAGTGGCTCTGCATTTCTCCCATGTCTTCCCAAGTTTCATTCCAAGTGAGAGAGGTTCTGTGTCACATGGAGGAACCAGAAAATCCAGTTTTCACCCAACTAAGGTGAAAAAAGCAGTTTTCAGCCCAGTGGCTTCAATGTGAGCAACTCAGCAGTGTTTGTTTTCTGGCCATAATTTCTGTAGCCTGGAATATACAGAGCGAGGGGGTTTCTCAATGGTCAGTTCATACAGAGCTTTAAAGACAAAACACAAAGCCATGACATTCCAACTAAACCCCCCCAGGTGGCAAATGGAGCCCATGGAGCCATTCAGGATGTTGTGCCCTCTTTGCCAGTCACCAGTGCCCAAGGTACTGCTCTGCATGGAGCCACACACAGGGGTGTTCCTTGGTTTGGTTTTAATAACATCAGATATTTTAACTCCATGAAAACATTGAGTTTTCAGATGCTCAGAAGTTGTTTTTGCCTAATGGAGTCCCCAGTGGCTGCATCTAAGAAGTTTTTATGAATATTTCATTGCTTCTGAAGATTGACCTTCTTACACATTTAGAGGAAATAAAAGGGTGAGACCACATGAGAAAACGGGGAAAGTATCTCTGATACAACTCTCTGAGATTTTATGTCCCAACAAGCTTAAGCATCAAATAGACTTGGCTTAAGAATTAAAACAAACAGACTCCAGCAGCTATACATGAGCTGCCTGCGTTGGCAGCTCAGCCTGGGATCGGGGGTTGAGGGGGGGATATTCCCAAGCTGTGCATTTCTGACTGCAGTGAGTGAAATTATGTCAAGGTTACTCCTGATGCATCTTCAGAGAGGCACCAACTGTGTGCTGGTCTGGGAGCAGCAGCCTGGCATGGGCAGGACCCACCTCTCCAGAAAGGGAGATTGGGAAGGGTAGAATTCCCAAGGAATTGCCTTCCCTCTCCTCTTGCTGTGTGGCACTGGGCAGGTGTTCTGCCCGATTTCACATTTATTTTGTATTTCTGGCTTAGATGTTATTATTAATATTCCTTCACATGCCTTATCCTTTGTATAAGGATAAGGGGGGGCCTGTCCTGCCCAGTCCCTGGGACAGTGCAAAGCAGCAGCTCGGAGGTGCTGTGTTTGCAGGGGAATCTTCCCTGCAGTGTAGTTGCACAAGCAGCCCCTTTCCAGCCCCTGTGAGAGATCCCTCCTCAATTCCTCCTCACACAGGGGGCTTCTGCACATGGACAAATCCCTGAGGGGCAGCTGCTGAAACCTGGGGGGGGGATTGACCACCACCAAAACAACCTTCACTGCACACTGATGTGATGGCAGGAACACCATCAGATGCTGAGAACTTCACCCAGTGCCAAAAGCTGGTGTTGAATTGCAAAGTTGGCTCCTGCCATGGATTTTTTGTCTCTGCTGGGTTTTGGTGTTATTCCTCTGCTGTGCCTGAGCAAGGGCAGTTCCCTGCTCTGAAGGCAGAGCCAAAGCCTGTGGGCAGCAGTGGGAACAGCCTCAGTAACCTTTGTCCAGCACCACATCCTGGAGCAATTAAGTCTCACGAGATGCCCTTCTTTGCTGCCACCCCAAAGCAGTGCCATTTGCCCTCCCTCTGGGAAGAGCTCAGGTGCTGTGGATGTAAAGAGCTGCAGCAGCCTGTGCCACCACAGGAGCTCTGTTTTTCGCTGTCCCGGTCAGGATGGGAGCCCAGCACTCCCCCCTGTCTCCACCCTTCTCCAGCTGTGGCTGCCCCGTCCCTGGAAGTGTCCAAGGCCAGGTTGGACAGGGCTTGGAGCAACCTGGGCTAGTGGGAGGTGTCCCTGCCCATGGCAGAGGTGGAACAGATGATCTCTGAGGTCCCTTCCACCCCAAACCATTCTGGGACTGTGTGTTTTCAAAGTTGTCCTCTGCAGGAGTTTAGATTTGTGAGGGACCTCCAGGAGTGTCCCAGCTATTCTCACCTCTCCCAGAGGTACCAGGATACTTGGGCATGAGCTCACTGGAAGCTTAGAGTGCAAACAAAAGAACAAAACAGCCCAAAGAAGAGCTGTTCTGGTGCATATAAGGCACATGTGGAACTAATCCTGCATCCAGGAGGATTAAAGCACCCTGAGGGTCCTGCAGGGACCTGCCCTTTTCTCTGGCTGTGCATATTTATAAACCGTGGGAGGATTTATTAGTCTTGAAGGTAAAGCTCAGTTGAAGGGACGCTGAACAATCATCCTGCCACAGGAAAAAACTGTCTCGTGTGATTTGCCAGCTTAAAATAGTTCTGAAAGTAACTACAAGCAGAATCCACATCCCACAACCTTTTACATTTACTTAGTGCTGGTACTTGCATAAAATTCAGCTGCTGAGTTCACCTGTGATTTGATGGGAACTTGTATCTGCTGGGAAAGGAATTTACTGTGTCCAGCTGCAGAAGGACGTGGAGCTGCTGGAGTGAGTCTGGAGCAGGCCATGGAGATGCTCCCAGGGCTGGAGCCCCTCTGCTCTGGAGCCAGGCTGGGAGAGCTGGGGGGGTTCACCTGGAGGAGAGAAGGATCCAGGGAGACCTGAGAGCCCCTTGCAGGGCCTAAAGGGGCTCCAGGAGAGCTGAAGGGGGACTGGGGACAAGGGATGGAGGGACAGGACACAGGGAATGGCTTCCCAGTGCCAGAGGACAGGGATAGATGGGATATTGGGAAGGAATTGTTCCCTGGAAGGGTGGGGAGGCCCTGGCCCAGGTTGTCCAGAGAAGCTGTGGCTGCCCCTGGATCCCTGGAAATGTCCAAGGCCGGGTTGGACGGGGCTTGGAGCAACCTGGGCTGGTGAAAGGTGTCCCTGCCTGTGGCAGGGGGTGAATCTGGATGGGTTTAAGGTCTTTTCCAACCCAAACCATTGGGATTCCATGATTCAGGTTCACCTCTATCCTCACACATTCCAGTGATGTTTCCTGTTGTACTCTGCTCAATCCATGGGGAGGAAGCAGGATCTCTTCATGGAGACACTTTGCCTTTTTACTGCAGAGGTGCCTTTGAGTTTAATTCCAGCATCCAAACCCTGCTACACGATGTCACAGACACTTTACAAAGAGGGACATGAAAATCATGGAATCACAGAATAGTTGGGGCTGGAAGGGTCCTTAAAGACCAAAATCCAGCTGTCCTGGGAGAACTGTGCTTGGATCTCTGCTCACCCTGGTGCTGAGTGTGACAGGCCCATGGACTATCCAGAGATAGTGTCCAGCCTGGAGTAGTGATCCATGTGGCATTACAGGAGATGCATCTTCTTTTTTTCTCTTCTCAAGTTGTGTTTGATTTTATATGTCTTTTTTGCTGCTCTTGAGTACTGCTTTGGAGTTGTCAAAGGGGTGATGTCAAATATCAGGGAAGAAATGGAGCTTCAGATAGAAAAATATTATTTAAACAAGTCTTTCTTATCTTTACTTTGATCATTACTTCAGGATATTTATGGTTGGTAAAGAAGCCACTCTGTTAGAAATGTTCTTTTCCTGCTCTGAAGCCACAGTTGGGGATGAGGAGAAAGCAGGAGATGGGAAGTGCGGGGGAGGATAATTAGTACATTTAGCAAGATAAAGCTGGAGCGAGGCAAACCAGGCCAGATAAATACATTTGTGCTATCACAGTAATTAGGTGGGAAATATTCCCTGTTTGAGGAGATTTGCCAACCTAAAATTTCAAATATAATAAAATTCTCAAATATATCTAAAGGTAGATCTTGAAGGTGCCCCATTACAAAAGCAGCTTCTGTAAGTCATGGAGTGGGTAATGAAGGTGGTGTTTGAATGAGCAGGTTAATTCAGGGGGTAGTGCAAGTTCTCTCTGTGAGGGCCTGGAGCTGAGAGAGGTAAGAAAAGCAGCATCTCAGAGTTTGATCAGTGTTAAGGCTTTTAATTTCTTCAGGATTTGTCCCAAGGATATTTGGGCCTTAGAATTTTTTTTTTTTTTTAATAAAACCCAGCAATGTTTCACAGGGAAATGAGCCTCACATTTCTTTCTCCTGGCCACCAGACACACTTTTCACCCAAGGCTCACGTTCCAGAGCCATGCATGAAGGTGCATTGGGCCTGTGGCTTTGCCCTCTTCTGACTTGCTACATTGTACAAACATCATAAATTAAGGGAGAAGAAACATCCAGGAGACATTAAAGTGTGGTGGCTTAGGAAGAAATTTTAAAAAGTCGTTCCTAATACTGTCAGAAAAGTTCTCAGATGGAACATGGTTGGAGACTTCAGGAGCTGTTGCTGTGGCCGAGCATGAGCAGCAGCAATTGCAGTTCCCTGTGCCTTTGCCAGGGATTGAACCTTAAATTCCAGCTCAGAAAAACGTGCAAAGATCCCCAGGTTTCCTTGGAACAATGACACAACCTCTGCCAGGAAAAGCATCAGCCTTTCCACTGCCCAAAAACTCCTGGCAGAGGCTTGGTCGGCATTCCTGCCATCCCTTCCCGGGGTTCCTGCAGATGGGGCTGTGTTTGGGATGGAACGTGGGGGAATCTGTGCTTGTCCAGGAGGCTGATCCATCACCCTGTGCCCCATCACATCCTCCTGAGCTGGGGGGCTCAAATATCCCAGGACCTCCTCAGCCTGCCTGGGCCTCTGTGCCACGTGCTGCCCCTCGGTTGTGTGGGAACAGTGGAGGGGAGGGTTTGTAAATGAGACTTACCTTGCTTGTACTTTATAGCAAACTTAAAATAGATGTCACATTTGTAATATAAATCTAACTGTATATCATACGACTTATATTATAAATACATTTTATTATATTAATTATATAAATATATTTATATTTATCCCACAAATAATATGATTATATGTGCATATTTTGATATATTTATACTATTATATGATTATATTTACAATATATTTATAATAATATAATTGTAACTAACAATAATAAATATTAATAATTAATATTATGGAGCAATAATAATAATATTTGGTGTGCAAATACAGCATAAGCTGTAGATGTTTTGGCTCTCTACTGGCTCCAATCAATGCATCATTTTCCCAGGAATTTAGATAAGAACTGGGGAGATGCTGTGTGGGATATTGAAATATCGAGAATACTGAAATCAGCTGCAGGAGGTTGTAGGAGTTTTTCCACAGGTGTGTAGTGGGTTGACCTGGCCAGATGCCAGGTATCCACTAAAGCCGCTCTCTCACCCTCCTTCTGCAATTGGGCAGAGGAGAGAGAAAAAAAACCAGCTAAGAACTCCTGAGTAGAGGTAAGAGCTGGGAGAGGTCACTTACTGATCACCTTCACGGGCAAAACAGACTCAAAGTGAGGATAGTACTTATATTTACTACTAACAGGATAAAAGCCAAAGAGTGAGAAATAAAACAGTCTTGAAAACAGCTTCCCCCCACCCCTCCTTCCTTCCATGTTCTCCCTCCTCCCCCCCAGCAGTGCAGGGGGACAGGAATGGGGGTCACGGTCAGTTGTTGTTTCTTCTGCTGCTCCGGGAGAGGAGTTGGAGTCCTTCCCCTGCTCCCGTGGGCAGACAGTCCTCGATGGACCTCTCAGTGTGAGTCCATCCCTCGGGCAGCAGCTCTTCCCACCCTGCTGTCCCGTGGGTCACTCCTCCGTGGGGTCACTCCTTCAGGAATGAGCTGTACTGACATGGGTCCCCCACAGGGGCCACGAATCCTGCCCGGGAAAACCCTGCTCCGGGGCCTGGGCTTCCCTCTCCACGGGCTGCAGATCCCTGCCAGGACCCTGCTCCATCCTGGGCCTCCCATGGGGTCACAGCCTCCTTCCTGCATCCCCCTGCTCCAGTGTGGGCTCCTCCAGGGGCTGCAGGGGCACAGCTCCCCCCCCGCCCCTGCTCTGCCCCACGGGTTGCAGGAACCTGGAGCACCTCCTGCCCTTCCTTCTGCACTGCCCTTGGGGTCTGCAGTGCTGTTCCCATGTTCTCATTCTGCTCTTCCCTGGCTGGAATTCTTTCTGTGCAACACTCTTCTGTTCCTAAATGTGTTATCCGAGAGGTGTTACTGTCGCTCTTGACTGGCTTGGCCTTGGCCAGAGGCAGGAATTCCATCCTGGAGCCGGCTGGCATTGGCTCCACGGGACAGGGGAAGCTTCTGGCAGCTTCTAACAGAAGCCACCCCTGTAGCCCCCCCGCTACCAAAACCCAGCCACAGAAACCCCACTCTGTTTGCTCTCTGGACTGTTTCTCCCTGGCTGGGTCCCAGCCCCACACCTCTGATGGGAGATGGGGTCTCACTGGATTAGTTTAATTAAAGTTTACTTAAAGTTTACATCATTACCTGCACAGGTAATGCAGCAGGGTTTGGAGTTGGGATTAATGATCTCTTCCTTCTATTTGGAAACAGGGAGATTTGGAGGGAGAAGGAATCAAGATTATTTTCCCATTTTACAGTTCTCATTCTCTAATTAATTATCATCTCATTATTGATGCCTCCCACTCTAACCTTAACTCTAATTCTGTTGGTGAGGGGGATTTGTTTGGATTTTTTCTTTTATTTTATGTTTGTTCTCTTCTTTTTTAATCTTTTTAATTGTATCTGAATGGCAGCTCTCCACCATGGCTCTGTGTTACTCACATGTGATGTGTGAGAGTGAGATCAGTGTGTTCAGGGCTTTCTGAGCAGAAGTTGAAATAAATAAGTTCATAAATGAATCAAATCTATGCTTCCCAGGCTTCTCACAAACGATCCTTTCATCAGGAGAGCTGGGTGGTGGAGTCACCATCACTCAGCAAACAAGGGAAACAAGGAAATGAAAGCCAAAACTATCTAAATGAGCTTATTTTGACATCTGGGGTCAGGGGCACAGATGTGCCCCACTGACCTTGCAAAGCCAAGTCTTACCTGGTGAGGGTTTGGCACTTCTTTATGATGCACTGATTGGAACCAGTAGAAAGGCAAAAAGTCTGCAGCTGTGCTGTGTTTGCACACCAGGGACTGGCTCCTGAAAGAGGCGTTAGTGACATTATTGGTGCATAATTTAGTGGCCAACAATCCTAGTCCTGGCAGCAGATTCATGTAGTACTTCTCTTGAAATGACTCTCGCAGTTTTTAAGAGGAGCACACAAGACTCTGGCTGTGGTTGGAAGCAAAGAAATTATTTCAGGGATGTCAAAAGCTGTCTTTTAATTGTTTTTCTGCCTGTGGTCACACTGACAAGTGAAACAGGGCCCCAGCAGCTGCCTCTGGGATCTGTGGGGAGGGACGTGGCAGGTCCTGGTGCTCCCAGGCAGGTTCACAGTCAGACTGAAATCCTGGAACTCCAGACAAACAAATGAGCCTCTCAAAGTCCTGCTGCTCTGCTCCAGGCTGGATGTGAGGATTATTCTTGGAGGGGGAGAAGGAGCTTCCAAAGCCACTGTGGAGAGCAGAGATGAGAGCCTTGGTTTGGATCTGGAAGAGAAATGCTCCCTCACACTTGTGCCCTGTAAAACCACTGAGCTTTGATGAGATTCTGAATGTGCCACGTCATAACTCACCCTCTGCTTTGTGGCTGTTCTGCTCTGCAGGAGGAATAACCAATAAATTACCCTCTGCAGGAGACTCCTGTAATCACTCCCCTTATCTCCCAGCTTACCAGAGCTGAGCCTCTTTGTCTCAGACGTGAACTAGAGGCATTTTTAAGCTTGTCCTCCCTGTAGGATCAGTAAAGTCTTGGCCAGCAAGCACAGCTCTTCTGAGTAAAATTGTATTTGAACAAGGGATGGGACTTAATTTGGTCTTTCACAATGCTAAGGGGAAACTTGGTACTGTGAGATCCTTCATGCTCCTTCAGCCCAGCCTCCTGTTCTTGGAAGTTTTTGCTGTTGTGTCTGTTAGAGTTTCTCATCATTTCATAGATCTTTGTCTGAGGAGCTACAGCTCTTATTTGTCACCTGCACAAGCAACGTGGGGTGAATTTGGTGGTGGAGAAAAACCTGACTGTGTTGAATTCATGCTCAGCTCTTGGTGGATGTGTGCACAGAGGCACAGTGGAGACTCCCAAACTTGTCTGTAGCTGTGAAAAGACAAATTTGAACAATACCTTGACATTGTTGCCCAGAGAAGCTGTGGCTGCCCCATCCCTGGAAGTGTCCAAGGCCAGGTTGGACAGGGCTTGGAGCAACCTGGGCTAGTGGAAGGGGTCCCTGCCCATGGCAGGGGGTGGCACTGGATGAGCTTAATTCCCTTCCAACCCAAACCATCCTGGGATTCTATGATTCTATAATGTTTACAGCACTCTGCATTATCCATCCACCTGGTGAAGTGTGGGGTGTCCATAGGACCATCTTTAAGGCTTTCTTTGTGTGTCATAAAGTGACACTGAAAAGTTTAGGAAACCTTAAACCTCATTGCTAAAATCAATCCCTTGGTGCTGGCCAAGCACAGATATTCCATGATAAATGAAATCAGTGGAATCTAATGCATCATAACTGTTTGTCAGGTTCAGGAGGTTTGACAACATTTTCGGTGTGAAAAGGAACATTTCAGATGATCTATCGTGAAGTGTCATGTCTGATGCTCTGATCAGGGACCGTTAAGTGCTGGTTACAGATTATTCCAGCTGTCTCAGTGATCCCCACTGGGATGGGTACAGGCGTATCCCCGAGACCTGCTCTCTGCCCTGTCCTTTAAGAACACAAAATCCAAGTCCCACTTTGGAGCCAAGCACATTCTGCCTGTGAATCATGTTTGGAGTCCACTGAGGTCAGGAGAAGCCTGTACTTTGTGCTTGGGTTTTAAATCAAGCCTGGGGGCAGCTGTGCTTTCCTGGATGTTCTGTTTACAAGGCATGCAGCAGCAGGAAAGGCTTTTCACATCAGGGCATCCATGATTTTGGAGAGAGCATTCATGTGTGTCCACTGACAGAGCAAAACTAAGCCACATGGGGAACAGGGAACATGAGTGAATATTTCATTTTGCTGCGAGGGCAGTTGTGTCACAGGATAAACCCAAGGGGTTTTCCTTGTAAGCAGCTCTCTCTGTCTCTCAGTCAGCACAAAGCTGCTGTGGGAGGGGAACTGTGTTCATTGGCTTTTACAGCTTCACTCTGAAACAAGACAGTTGCACGTGGTACAGGGGGTTTAAATGTCATTTTTCAGCACAGTGAGTTTGTCTGAGCAGGGACATGGGAGCACTGCAGTGGGGACAGACTGTGGGTGTAAAATCAGTGGCTGTGCCCCCACAGGTCAGTGCTCAGGCAGGTGTGGGCTTTAAATGGAGCTGCTGTAACTCCGTGTCCCACACACATGGACCTCCCCGATGATTCACCTGCTATTTCGGGAGAGTTTGTGCACAGGCTTGGCTTGACTCAGGTCCAGTCTCGTGTAAATCAGCCTGTGTAGGAGGGGTGATGCAACTCAACCTGTGTCTTCACTTGCCCCGTGCCCTTCCCTGTTATACAGAACCAGGCCTTGAATGTCTTTAGGGAGCTGCTGCATTTGCACATCGGTGGTTTTGCCACCTGGCTGCTGGTTTTTGGGGTGAATGGAGCCTGGCAAAGCACAGCAGAGCCTGTGGGGATGTGTGTAAGCACTGATACACCCAATGGAGGCAAGGCCTGCAATTCCCTTGAGGAGGTGTTTGTACCCTCTGTAAGCATAGGGGAGAGTCAAGGAGGGAAAGTTTTCTCCCTGGGTAGGAAACCCACATTTAATTCATTGAATCCCAGGATGGTTTAGGGTGGAAGGGACCTTAAAGCCCACCCAGTCCCACCTCCTGCCATGGCAGGGACACCTTCCACTAGCCCAGGTTGCTCCAAGCCCCATCCAACCTGGCCTTGGACATTTCCAGGGATCCAGGGGCAGCCACAGCTTCTCTGGGCAACCTGGGCCAGGGCCTCCCCACCCTCACAGCCAAGAATTCCTTCCCAATATCCCATCTCTCCCTGCCCTCTGGCAGTGGGAAGCCATTCTCCCTTGTCCTGTCCCTCCATCCCTTGTCCCCAGTCCCTCTCCAGCTCTCCTGGAGCCCCTTTAGGCCCTGGCAGGGGCTCTCAGGTCTCCCTGGAGCCTTCTCTCCTGGAGGCTGAACAATCCCAACTCTCTATCCTAACCCTAACCCTTTCCTCATAGAGAGGTGCTCCAGCCCTCTGATCACCTTTGTGGCCCTAATTAAGCAGAGCTCCATGTTACCTGGCAAGCATGGAAAATCCTCCCCGCATGGATTATCTTCTTCCTTTCCTGGCTGCTTTGTTATTTTTAATTTGACTGTGGTTTCAAGACTCAGTAGCACTTCAAATGGTGACATTTGACAGCAAAGAATGATGGTTAAGTTGGGTGGAAGGTGCAATACAGAACAATGGTTGTGTTTAATCACATTAATGGCAGGAATCTCCACCCCCTTACACACAGAGGAAAGTCACTCTTACAGATCTTCCCATTGCCTCTTCCTGGAATGCAGTTTTTAAGTGGAATTAAGATGCTCAGCAGCACTTGGAGAGATTTATCTCTGGACTGTGTTTCACACCAGCCTGGGAGGGGGAGGGGAGCGTGGAAATCATTCAAGCTCTTGCTGGAAGCTTTGCAGGAGGGAGAGGGGATGGGTGTGCAAGGAGGGACTGCCTGGGAGACAAAAAATGAGTGTGGAGGGAAAAAGAGGCCAGGAGGAGCTGCAGCAGTGGCTGAGGAAACAGTGGCTGGGGATTCTGGGGGGAGGATTTCTGAGGGAGTAAAGATAGACCTCGATGGAGGTGACACTGAGTGGTTTCATCTGCCAGAGCTTCCCCAGAGCTTTGACACTTCCGTGTCCTTCCCTGCTTGGCAGCCTCAGCCCAAGGCTCTGGGGTGTCCCTGGTGAGGCGCCATTGCTTCAGCTGCTCTGCACTGCTGGGCTGCAGGGGGACGGGCACATTTGATTTAGGATATAAATTATTTGATGGAAAAGCTGCATTTGCTTCCCAAAAAGCGAGTGCCACAAAAAGTTTTACTTGCACCACCAGCACGAGGGAGTGGTCAGCATTTGCACATAGTTTCTGAATATATTTAGTGGTGTAAAAATATAATAAATTGCACAAATCTAAAAGCTTTATTTGGCCCAGAAATCTGTGTATGGCCATCAGAAGATTAGTATTCAGGGAGTTGGGCTGGTGAAGGAAGAGGCTGAATGAGTGTGCTCTGGGAACTCCTCCCAGAGAGCAGGGAGGGACTGGCAGGATGAAAAATGAGTTCGATTCAGGGTGTTGTGGTGGTTTATATGGGAGAGCACTTGCCTCCTGTGTCCCTTTCAGGAGGTTCGTGGTCTCTCATCACCCATTTCTCCTTTTCCCTTGCTTACACTCATTAAATATGGCAACTTGGGATTCTCCTCAGTCTTTTTTTCATTTCTGCTTTTATTTGTTTCAGGGTGGTTTTTTTTGCTCTCAGCTAATTAGGATTTTTTACAGACTTTAAGTTTTATGTACACATTTCCTTTATTTATTTGCTTTGCAAACATTTCCTTTATTTGCTTTGCAAACAGTCTTAATTTGCTTATGATCGTCTATAATTTCTATTTTCAGAGAAGATCATTAACCGTGAGCCATTTTTCAGTGTGGGATATCAAGACTAGTGGAGTAACAGGACCAGAGTGCTCAAGGCTCAGTAGATGTGCAGGAATGAGACAGTTAAATCTCCTCTCACTGCTCCCAAACAGGCACATCCTGATGTTGCAGTTAATGACTCTGTATGTGATGAATGGGGCTATAAAATTCTCTGTTGGGGTGAATTGCTTGACAACACTGAAATTAGGAGATATGTTTTATTATCTAATGTCTGCCTGAACGTATAAAATAAAAAATGAATAAAACTGGGGTGAAGGGGAAGCACTTTTATCTGATACATGAATATTTATAGAGGTATTTTCAGTGAACAGTTAATTTTGCAGACTCTTAAGCTGGAGCTTTAATCCCTGGCTTGAGCAGTTTGCCTCCCTGTAATTGTTTTATTTTTGAACCATATTTTTATTTTTAACCTGTCAGGTGAGTGCCACAACCCAATGGCACTGGAGGGTCTGTGTGAGCTGGGAATGCTCAATGTTTCCCCTCTGGAGCTCCAGCCCTTCCTGATTCCCTGCTGCTCAGCATGTCGTGGCTGCTGTGCCTGCTGTGTTATCCCAAGCCTGGCCTGTCCCTGCTCACTGACCTGCTCCTTCTCTCCCTCTCTCCCTGACTCAGCTCTCGCTCCCGGAGGAACAGAACGAAGTGACGAGGAATGGCTGTGACTCCAAGGAGCTGGTCTACCTGGTGCAGATCTGCTGTCAGGTAAATGCCTTGTTTTCTCCCCCCACCTTGTTTACAGCCTATGTTTCATTCCATTTGCCAGCACGGCCTTGGAATATCAGGATGTGACACTTCTGTGCTGTGGGGGGTTTCCAGGTCTTCCCTTGCTCCAAGATGGTGCCTGTGGTAGTGCCACCAGCTCGTTGTAGGAAAAGCAAAGCACTGAGGGGAGAAAAAGAAGTGTGTGAAGGAAATAGTCCTTCCTGGGATGAGCCCAGGGACAGGAGTGTGTGTGTAAGGGCAGTCTGAGAGTGGCCATGGACACCCAGACACTCCAGTGACCCTGGATGGAGAATCCCAGCAGTGCTTTCTTCACACAGGACATGGGGATTCTTGATCTGCTCCCAGTGATGTCTCCAGACACCTGGTGTGGAATTGTGCTGTGGTGTCAGGATGCTTTGGGCAGATAAATCTGCTGCTCCATCCCATGGATTTCCCCACCTCCTGAGTGTGTGTGAGTTTGTAAAGTGCTCCATAACAGGTGATTGTGTTTTAATGTGCTCAGTGAATCACTGTTGGTGGGAGATGCAGTGGCAGGTTCAGTGCAGAGTTAATGCCTGTGTTGGTCCTTTTCCTGGTTTTAGGATAGCAGCTCTGTCCATGATTCACCTCCTGAGCATCCCTCCTGTCACTGGATATGGAACATTACCAGGATCACTGGGGTGTCTGTCACCTTTTCAGAGCTCCTTCAGTGGTTCTGCTGCCTCAGGTGCTCAGAGGAGTTGTGTGGAACAGGCACACCTGTGGTACCTACATTTGAACTGTGTGGGGTTGGGAATCTGCTGGATTGTCCCAGCATTGGGACACACAGACGGGGGGATTTGCAGTGGAAAGGCTCTGCTGCCCTGGCTCTGTGTGAACAGAGTGGCTGTTGCGAGAACTGAGGAGAATCCTGCATCCTGGGGAGTAGAGGATCCTGCATCCTGGGGAGCATAACATCCCAAGGAGCAGAGGATCCTGCATCCCAAGGAGCAGAGGACCCTGCTGTGCTGTGCAGATGCAGCCTGGCCCCAGCTGAGCCCCAGCAGTGTCAGTGGCACACACACACACACACAGACACACACACAGACACACACATGTGTGTACATGTACAGAAATGTGCCCTGGGGAGAGGAGGAGAGGCTGGAAGGGACATCACTCGGAATTGCTGGTTTGGGAGTGTCTCCAGCCCTGTTGTGACTGACCTGTGGGCACTTAGGCACAAACCCAGCCCTTCTCACACAGCATCCAGGCTGACAGGCAGCACAGCAGCCTCAGGGGTGGGCACAGGGCTGTGCCCCAGCCAGGAGCTGGGCAGGGAAAGGGGTTTTGCAGAGACTGGAGGAAATTGGAATGTCAGTATGTTTTGGGCCCTCCCATTTGGGATCACTCTTGGATGCTTAGCAGGATGTCTGTGAGCGTGCAGTGCAGAGATTTCAGTGTGTGGGGACAGTGGGTGAGTTCTTGGGGAAGGCAAACCCTCCTTTGCAGCCCCTGTGCCCCAGGCCCAGCTCTTGAGAAGTTCCCTTCCTTCCCTTCTCCAGTGTTTGGCTGAACTGGAATGGAAACACTGAGAATTGGCCTTGTCACTTTAAAGGGTGGACACAGAACCAGCACCTTTGTCTTCCTTCTTTTCTGTTTTCCTCCTTTTCCTTGTCTTTTTCCTTTTTTCTTTTATTTTTACTTTCTTTCTTTTTCCCTTTTCCTCTTTCCCTTTCTTTCTTTCCTTTCCCTCTTCCCCTTTTTGTCTTCCCCTTTTTCTCTTCCTCTTTTCTTCTTCCCCTTTTCCTTTCCCTTTCCTCTTTTTCTCCTATTCTTTTGCCATTTTTTCCTTCCCTTTTTCCTCTTTCCCTTCCCTCTTTCCATTTGTCCTCTTTCGCTTTTTTCTTTCCCATTTTACCTTTCCTTTTCTCATGTTCTTATTTTTAATTTTTCCCTTTCCCTTTTTCCTCTGTCCCCTTTTCTCTTTCCCCTTTTTCCCTTTTCTTCCTTTTTTTCCTCTTTCCCCCTATTGTCCTTATTAGTTTTTCCCTTATTTTTCCTGTATTTTCTCTTTTCTTTTTTTTTTTTTTTTCCTTTTTCTTTTCTTTTAAAGTACTCCCCCTGAACCAGTCCTCCCTGCTCTGAGCGTGGGATTTTCCCTCTCCCATGTCAGTCCCGTCCCTGTTTCTCAGATCCATAAAGAGCTGAGAAACTTGTGGCATCTGGATCCAATGACTGGGAAGGTATGGAAGGAACTGCACAGCTGAGCATCATTCCTGCCCTGGAGACACTTTCCCCCGACATCTTGGGGCCTCTCCCAGTGTCCAGGGAAAGATTCCATTCCGTCAGGCTTTGGAGCCCTGTAGTGTCTGCCTGGATTTGGCTCCACATGAGACCTCAGTGGAGGTGTGAAATAGCTCATGGAACGATGGGGCAGTGGGGAGGGATTTTGGCAGGACACAGCTGGGTCGGGCCAAAAGCACTTGAGGAAGGGGAAAAGAGCCTGAAAACCAAATTTGACTTTACTCACCCTGGATGTGCTTCCAGAGTTGGTGTCCAGCCACTGCAGCATGTCCTGGGTTGCTTACATGGACACAGGCAGTTCTGGTATTGAGGTCAAATCCACATAAATGTAGAAGCTTTCGGATATCTGTGATTTGGTGCAAATACAGAGGGGGTGTTTGCCACCCTGGCAGCTGGAGGTTCCACAGCTGAGAGGAACAAGCTAAAGCCACAGTTCTGGGGTTGAAGGCACTGCCCCACTGGGCTCTGCCCGGTGTGGGCTGGGCAGATCCCCCCTGTGTGTGTGTGGGTCACACAGAGACGTGTCCTCTGGCACTTCACCTGCAGCTCTGCACCCAAAGCCTTCAAACAGCAGATGTTCCAACCAGCCCAGCCTGGGCTGTGCTTGGCAGGGCACAGCCCTTCCCCTGAGCAGTCCTACCTCACTCCTCCCCAGCTGCAAGGACAGCTTTAGTGCCATGAAGAGAATTAGTGTTTGAGGCCTATTCTGCAAAACCTTCCCAGATAAGGTTTGAAAAACATTCTTTAGGAGGTGTATTTGTGACACTTTCTGCTGCAAGTCAGCTCGTGAAATCCAAGCTTTGTGTGAGCTCCAGAGGGGGTTTAAGTCTCTGTTCAGCTTTTCTTCTACTTATAAACCTCAAAAAATTAATCCACTTTATCAGCTCTTAAGAAGAAGTGGGAATATATGAAGAGATGTTCCAAGTGTTTCAGAAAAGGGGAGAGGCAGGATCCTTCTTTTGATTCTTTTGGACAAATTTAAACATGAAAACAGAGGTAGGGAATACATCTTATTGGAAAGAGCTGATGATGGAGGGGTTTGTTTGGTTTGGTTTTTTTAGACCAGTGTAGGTGGATTTGCCTTTTTTTCCAAGTAAAATTGCACTGATTAATTTCTAGAAAAGAAATTCTGTGAAAAGATTGCTGCTATTAAAATAAAGGATAAAATCTTGGAAGGATGGTGTGAGGACTGTCCCTGTGAACACTCTGAACCCTGGAAACAGTAATTAGAACCCTTTACTATCCCTGTGGGCCCTGAAAGAGCACATGGGATGTCTGAGAACTGTAGGAATTCCTGCTGTACCCGTGGCTGGGAAGGTCTATGCACAGTGTTTGCCATCCTTGGGAAGTTCCATGGAGATAAGCAAAGAACTTACATGGTCTGTGCCACATTTCAAAGGGGTTATTTTGTGTGTGGAGAATAAATCAGCACAAGTCAGAGCCTGCAAAAAGGCTGGAATGGGCTAATCCAGCCCAGCTTGGTTGTAAGAGAGGCTGAAAATGGGCCTTTTGGATGTTTTTGGGTTGGTTTGTGATATTACAGCAACTACCTGTGTATGTGTTTAAATATTGCAACAGAAGAAGTCTAAGCTCTTTTGTTCTGACAAATGGAAGAAAAATAGAAAGCATAAAGTGAGATCTGTCGTGTTTCAACACCTCACATCGTTTTTGGTGACATTTGGAATGGCAGGGGGAGAAGCAGGGCCTGGTTGTGAGGATGTTCACGGTCTGAGACAGACCTTAACCTGCAGCCATCTCCTGTGGTTTTTATTTCCTATTTCCATGCTCACAGGGACATTGCTGAGACAGAACTGACAGGCCCTGGCAGCCAGAGATGTCAGACTGTGCAAGATGGGTAACAAAATCCTGGTGCTAGACCTGCTGATGGACCTTAAACTCAGCCTGACTCTGAGCTCAGAGCCCAGCCCACCTTCCCTGCCCCTGCTTTCCATGGAATACTGCCAGTGTCCTGCAAAGGAAGCCTGTTTCAGCTCCAGGTGGATTTCTAAGGCTGTTCCCAAAGCAGGAACTTGTGGGCCAAGCAAGGATTCTCCTCTTTGTGCTCCCATTCCCATCCTCTCTGGCAGGGAGCTGAGCCAGGCCTGGCTGTGGCACAGGATGCCCAGTGCTCTGCCCTGTTCCTGGTTTTTGTCCCTGGGCTGTGCTGGCTTTGCTGGATGGAATCAGGGCTCTGATGCACCAGACAAAGGCATTTCCCAACTCTCTGCCTGGCAGGAGATTCCCACTGGATTTCTCCTGTTGGGAGAGCAGCTCCAAAGGCATCCCTGTCCAGCATTCCCTGGCTGCAGCAGTGAGTGTTCCAAGTGGAGGGCATGCCGGAAAAACGGGCTCCCAGGAGGAAGAGCAGCCAGGAATTCCCATCTCTGGTGCTTTGGAGGAGAGCAGGGTGGAGGGGATGGTCACAGAGGCCAATCAACTACTCAGAGGAGTGACATCCCAAGTGTGGTTTGCTGGGTCTGGCTGCCTGTGATAGTCCAGGCTGAAACCACAAACTGCTTGCAGCAGGATTTTTGAGTCAAACACTCAAAATATGTTGCTTTTTTTTTCTTAAAGGCTTGCTCTTTAATTTATTAATAGTTTCTGATTGAAGCTCAAACACCTGGAGAGCAGTAAGTGCTACAAACATTCCTCCTATGAAAAGCTCTTCAATCAGTGATTCTGAGGGACAGATTCTAACACACATATATTCCTGTGTGTGTTTAATATAAATATAAAAATATATATAGAGAAAAGCTGGTCACATCTTTGTTAATGGGATATGTCTGTGTGGAGCGTCCAGGCTGGATCCTACGCAGTGCAAAATCTGTTTTCAGAATGTGTGTTGACCTCCTTCTCCATTTTGATAGAGGATTTTCTGCCTTTATTAAAGATTATGCTGAACAAAAGCAGTTACTGTGTCCTTTTATTGAACGGTAAATTCAGGTAAAGGTTCACATGGTGCAGCCACCATCCACCCCCTTCTGCAAGCCCACATTGGGTGGGGTTGGAGCAGCCTGGTCTGGTGGAAGGTGTCCCCTGCCCATGGCATGGGAGGGAATGAGATGAGCTTTAAGGTCCCTTCCAACCCAAACCATCCTGGGATTCTGGGATTCTTCCCCCTGAGGTCTCTTGTCCCTGTAGCTGCTGGATGAGTCCTGGGAGTGCTCAGCAGGGCTCGGGAGAGTTGCTCTGCTTTAAAATGCATTCAAATGCTGGTCACCATCATGGCCTCTCCCCCAAGATTGTTCTCTGTTCTTCTTTCTGACACTTGGCACCACTTGCCTGCAGGTGAGAGACATGGAACTCCCACCCTCAATTACCATGAATTCAGTGCCTCATGTGCTTGGGGGTGTTTGGGAAGAGAATCATGGAAAGTTTGGGTTGGAAGGACATTAAAGCTCCTCCAGTCCACCCCCTGCCGTGGGCAGGGACACCTTCCACTAGCCCAGGCTGGGCTAGTCCAACCTGGCCTTGGACACTTCCAGGGATCCAGGGGCAGGCCACAGCTTCTCTGGGCCACAAATATTGGGTATTTCTTTATAAGTCCCCAAAACCTTTTAAAAGCTGCCATGACCTTTCTGGTTTGAATATTCCTGCCCTGTCCTTCCAGATGTTCACACATGTTGAAACCTCTTTTCCCAGCTTAGGAGGGCTGGCTTATGTTAGGCAAGAGAAAGCAGCAGAATTCCTTGTTTCCACGGTACTGATCCGTCACTCCATGTTCTGCTCCAGTGGTGGATCTGAGGTCACACACCCTGTGCCTTCTGCTCTCAGGGGTGGTAAATAAAACTGAAGTGACAATAGGAATGTGAATTAATAAGGAATGCATGGGGCTGGCAGCCTGCAGAGAGTTCAGGAGGGGCCAAATCCAAGGTGTGGTGTCTTTGAAACACCTGGCTCTGCTCCAGGCTTTTGGAAAGTCAACTGGCATCTGTAGGGAGGAGAGTTGGTGTTGATTGTATCTGAACTGCTTAATGAACATGTAACTGTAGCTGGTGTGATGTTAGTAAAGGGTAAATTCATTCAGTAACTGGGTAATAATAATTAAGGAGAAGGATGTGATTGACTGGGTTTGGAGTTTTCCCACAGAGTTGGATCACACAGGACTCATACCCAGCAAGATCAGCACTGGGCTGTGCTGTGTCCTTCTGTTCCAAAAGCAAGTTCACTGTGCCCTCTGCTCAGCCTGGGCTTTGCTCTGTGATCCCTAATTTACGAACAGAATCCCAGAATCCCTGAGGTTGGAAAAGCCCTCCCAGCCCATGGATCCACCCTGTGCCCCATCCCCACCTTTCCCTCAGCCCAGAGCACTGAGTGCCATGGCCAGGCCTTCCTGGGACACCTCCAGGGCTGGGGACTCCAGACCTCCCTGGGCAGCCCCTGCCAATGTTTAACAACCCTTACCAGGGAGAAAATCCTCCTCATGTCCAACCTGAGCCTCCCCTGGCACAGCTGGAGGCCGTTCCCTCTTGTCCTGTTCAGACACATCACCATGGGGCAGTTTGAAGTAAAGAGGATTTTTGTCCCATTGTAGTTCTGAGGTAGAGAGGATTTTTGTCCCCTTGCCTTTGCTGCCCTTTATTCCCAAGTGCACAGTCAGGCAGGATGTATGCACAGGGATCCAGGAGATGGGAAGGCTCCCAGGAGTCGAGCCATTCTCCTGCTTTGTCCCTTTGCAGTGGATTTGTGCTCTCTGGGGCTGTGGAATAGGAATGCAGACATTAGCTCTTGTTTCCTGTGTTGCACAGGAGGGTGTCAGGAATCCAGGAACAGCATCTGTGTGTGGGGCTCTGGGATTTCATTGCCCAGCTTTTGGGACTGGTTCTTCAGCCCCAGCCATGGAGCAGATTCACTGCTCCTCTGTGTAAATCTGTCTGGTATTGAGAGGAAAAATTACTGTAGTACTTAAACTTTGGCCTTTAATTTCTCCATTCATGGCTCTCTTTGTTTTGGTTTGGGTTTTTTCTCTTTAATTATTTAAATATGCATTGTGAAGGACAGAGGGGCAGCTCTTTATCTTCTTGACTCTGGATGCATGAGATGCAAACCCAGAGTTTTAGCCTTGTGTGGATTTTGAATTGAATAATTTATTTATAGAGTGACATTGCAGAAATAAGTACTCCCATGAAACTGTTGGTGCTAAAGCCCATTCCTGCAGCAGGTGCAAGTGTAGGTGCATTTCAAGCTGTCAGAGGGTGTTTTTTGCTGTGGAAATAGGGTATCTGAAAATAAGCACCACAAGATAAGACCCTCCCAGTTCATCAGACTCCTGTTGGACTGAGCTGAAGGGGAATGGTGAGTGATAAATAGCACCTTCCTCTGCTCTTCAGATGGTTTTCCCTGATGGAAACCTGCAGCTGAAGGGAAAGGCTGGGGCAGCCCTGCTCTGGGGAGGGATGAGGAGCAAGAGGGAGAGTGATTTCTCAGAATAAAGTGCAGTATCACATGGCTGTGCTGCCCTGGAAGGTTTTTAAGCAGCAGAAGCTCTCACAATTCCGTGGGAGTTTGTTCATGTTGTGTCCTTTGGGCACTTTGCCTTCAGGAGGAAAACGAGCCTGGAATTAGAGCTCACTCTGCTTGTCCCCAGAGTGTGTCCTGTGAGCTCTGGAGCAAAAGTGACAGTCACTGCTGCAATCCAAGGGGACAGGACAGTGCTTGTGGTTTCCTTCTGTGAGTAATGAGTCCTGGCAGGGCTGCTCATCATCTCCTGGTGCTTTGCAGACAAGGCTGGGCCTGGCCACAAATTGAAGGGGACAGTTGGGGTGTGCTACAGAGACACTGGATGCTGCCCCAGCACTGAGCAAGTGTAAATCTGCAGCTAAAATTGACTTGTTTGACAAGTCTTCCAAGAGCTGGGCTTGGTGCAAGTCCAGAATAAGAGCAGGACTGTGGTGAATGGGCTGTTTTTCTCAGCTGCCTTGATGTTTATTCCCTGTGGAGAAGTTTAACAGTCATGGATCTTTAACAGCAGATTTCCAGGACTGTCAGCTGGGGAAGTTGAGTCTGTTGGGACACATCATCTGAAGGAGTTTCATCCTGTCCCATCCTGTGCAGGCTGCAAAGCTGCTTTGATCAACAAGTGCTGTTGGATGTCAGGGGGCTGAGGAGGCACCAGGGCCAAGGTGTGCAGTTGTGATGCTCAGCCCCACTGCAGGTGAAGTTCATGGACCTTTGGAAGAGCATCTGCACTTCCCAACAACACACCCATTGGATATGAAATGTAAGGCAGAAGGTTAGTAAGAATATTTGTAAAAAGGGCCTCTCACAGCACAGACAGTCACCCATTTGGGTGGGCGAGATCTCCAGGACCTTCATCCAACTATTCCCCAGCTCTGCCAAGGCCTCCACTGATCCATGTCCCTGAGCCCCACACCAACACGGCTTTTGAACTCTTTTAGGGATGGTGACTCCAGCAGTACCTGAGCTGGACAGCCCTCTCCATAAAAAATTTTCCCTGATATCCAACCTAAACCTGGCACAGCTTGAGGCTGTTTCCTCTTGTCCTAAAGATGCTTTAGTGGTAAATCAAAAGTGCATCATTTCGTTGTTTGTTGCAAATATTTAATAGTTAAATAGGTTAAAATGGTTAAATAGGAAGGTTCTGAAAGAAATCAGGGATAAAAAGAAAGTTTACAGACTGTGGAAAAAAGGGCTGGCTACTTATGAAGAATTTACGAAGAGAGCTAGGTCATGCAGGAAAAAAATTAGGGAAAGAAAGTGGAATTTGAAGTTAATTTGGCTAATTCAGTTAGGGACAACAAAAAGTCCTTTTATAAATAGATTAATAGCAAAAGGAGGGGCAAGGAAAACCTCAATTCTCTGTTGGACTTGGAGGGAAATATAGTCAACAAAGATGAGGAGAAGGCTGAGGTACTTAACACCTACTTTACCTCAGTTTTTAGCAGTAAGACAGGTGGCCCTCAGGACAACTGGCCTCTAGAGCAGATAGACAGAGATAGAGAGCTGAATAGCCCTCCTATATTCCAGGAGGATGTAGTTAGTGACTTATTGAGCCAGCTGGATCCTATCAAGTCTATGGGACCAGACGGAATCCATCCCAGGGTGATGAGGGAGCTGGCAGAAGAGCTTGCCAAACCGCTCTCCGTCATCTTCCAACAGTCCTGGCTCTCTGGGAAGGTCCCAGATGATTGGAGGTTGGCGAATGTCACCCCAATCCACAAAAAAGGCTGCAAGCAGGACCCTGGCAACTACAGGCCTGTCAGCCTGACCTCGGTGCCTGGCAGGGTTATGGAGCAGATCATCCTGAGTGCAATCACACAGCACCTTCAGGATGAACAAGGGATTAGACCCAGCCAGCATGGGTTTAGGAGGGGCAGGTCCTGTCTGACCAACGTGATCTCTTTTTACGATCAGGTGACCCGCCTGGTGGATGAGGGGAAGGCTGTGGATGTGGTCTATCTAGACTTCAGCAAGGCCTTTGACACTGTCTCCCATAATATACTCCTGGAAAAGCTGGTAGCCCATGGCTTGGACAAGTGTATCCTCTCCTGGATTAGGAGCTGGCTGGAGGGTCGGGCCCAGAGAGTGCTGGTGAATGGAGCTGCATCCAGCTGGCGGCCAGTCACCAGTGGTGTTCCCCAGGGGTCTATGTTGGGTCCAGTCCTGTTTAACATCTTTATTGATGATTTAGATGAGGGGATTGAGTCCATCATCAGCAAATTTGCTGATGACACCAAATTGGGAGGGAGTGTCGACCTGCTGGAAGGCAGGAGGGCTCTGCAGAGGGATCTGGATAGACTTGAGAGATGGGCTGATTCCAATGGGATGAAGTTCAATAAAGCCAAGTGCCGGGTCCTGCACTTTGGCCACAACAACCCCATGCAGCGCTACAGGCTGGGGACAGAGTGGCTGGAAAGCAGCCAGGCAGAAAGGGACCTGGGGGTACTAATTGACAGGAAGCTCAACATGAGCCAACAGTGTGCCCTGGTGGCCAAGAAGGCCAATGGGATCTTGTCCTGTATCAAAAATAGCGTGGCCAGCAGGACCAGGGAAGTGATCCTTCCCCTGTACTCTGCGTTGGTGAGGCCACACCTTGAGTATTGTGTTCAGTTCTGGGCCCCTCAGTTCAGGAAGGATATTGAGGTGCTGGAGCGGGTCCAGAGAAGAGCAACAAGGCTGGTGAAGGGACTGGAGCATAAGTCCTATGGGGAGAGGCTGAGGGAGCTGGGGTTGTTTAGCCTGGAGAAGAGGAGGCTCAGAGGTGACCTCATCACCGTCTATAACTACCTGAAGGGAAGTTCTAGCCAGGTGGGGGTTGGTCTCTTCTCTCAGGCACTCAGCAATAGGACAAGGGGGCACGGGCTTAAGCTCCACCAGGGGAAATTTAAGTTGGATATCAGGAGAAAATTCTTTACAGAGAGAGTAATCAGGCATTGGAATGGGCTGCCCAGAGAGGTGGTGGATTCACCATCCCTGGAGATTTTTAAACGCAGATTGGACGTGGCACTGAGTGCCATGATCTAGTAAATGGACTGGATTTGGACCAAGGGTTGGACTCGATGATCTCGGAGGTCTTTTCCAACCCAATCGATTCTATGATTCTATGATTCTATGATTTGCTGTCACTGAGCAAAGTGTCAAAATACCAATTCCAACTGTTGTAATTCCAACAGTTTTCCAAAGTTATGTCCTGCAAGTTACACTGAGGGCACCTTGATCATTAAACTGATATTCTAAAGAGAATTTGTAATTGAATTGTTCGGGTATGAAATCACTGAGGTGATGAGTGCCACTGTTTTCCTCAGTAACTAGAGGTGCTTTGCCCAGCTGGGTTATGAACGGGCTGCTAAACTAAAAATAAGTTGTGTTTTAGAGGAATCAGTGGCAGAATTCTCAGGGGAGCATGAACTGAACTTGCTTCTTAATCCTTGGGGCTCTCCCAGAGTTCCAGAGCAGGTTTGGGCCCCAGTTTGTTAAAAACCATGGAGCAGATGTCTCTTGTCACTCTGAGTTGTATAACCTGTCACACACTGACCTAGTTCAGCCAGCACCAAGGGCCCAACTCCTGGAACAAGATTTACACCTGGAGCATGAAACAACTCAGAATCAGCTCAGTGTGAACTCCCTGCTGGGAATTTGTGAGCTCAGGAACGGAGGCCGGGAGCCTTGAGCTTCCCAAGCTGTGGGTGTGCAACCAGCAGAATTATAAACTGATGTTTTTCAGGATTGTAGAGCAGGTTTGCCACCAAGGATGAAGGGGGTTGGAAGGAAGCAGGGTCAGATACAAGGGAGCTGCAGAGAGACTGTTCACAAGGGCCTAGAGGGACAGGATGGGGGAATGGCTTCTACTGCCAGAGGGCAGGGTTAGGTGGGAGGTTGGGAAGAAATCCTTCCCTGGGAGGGTGGGGAGGCCCTGGCACAGGTTGCCCAGAGAAGCCGTGGCTGTCCCTGGATCCCTGGAAGTGTCCAAGGCCAGGTTGGAGCAACGTGGGACAGTGGAAGGTGTCCCTGCCCATGGCAAGGGGTGGACTGGGATGGGCTTTAATGTCCCTTCCAACCCAAACCATCCTGGGATTTTCTTTTGCTGTTTTTAATCACCTCAGGCAAGTAATTTTCAAAGAGTTTTTGTTTGGTTTTGTTTGTTTGTCTTATTTTAAAGCCCAGCAGTGCTTACTTTGATGAAACCCAGTCTCGTCTCTAAGTGCAAAGTAGTTTATAGCACATCTGGGAGTTGTATTTAATCCCTACAACGTCCATATAACCATTTGTAACTATATGTACATTCATACATTCCCTCCTTGGCTTGCCACCTGCTGCAGGATGGTGGAATTTTAGTTCCCATCCCTGAGCAGTTGGTGTGTGGCTTTGAAGGGTTTCTTTTGTGGCTCTGAGCTCCTGTTGGGTCATTCCTTTAATTTTCTGGAGTGCAGCAAAGCTCCCCACGCTGTGCCCTCCCCTTCACCCCGTGTCTCTGTGTGACCTGCTGCTCCCAGGGTGTAATTTTACTGGAGAGATGATTGATATGGAATTGTTTAAATTAGAATGTGTCAGGAGGGCAGGGGTTTCACTCACGTTTCATCCTGGAAATCCTGGTTCCAGTTAAGGAGGGAATGTCAGGCTGCCAGTCAGAAACAGGGAGGAAAGATGGGCTTAAGGGTTTCTTGGTGTGCTCTTGTTCCTCTGTACCTGCCCAGAACCACTTCCCAGCGAAGCCTGAGCCAAATATTTGCCCTCTGCTTGTTTGTGGCAAAGCTGCTCTGCTTTGGGAGGTCATGGCTTGTGGCAACTTCTCACCCAGAGAACCACACCCACCTGGTCAGGGAGAGCTTCTAAAATGGGTGAGAACCAGCAGGGATGACACTGCTGGAGCTCAGCCCAGGTCCTGGGCAGCCCGGGGTGGGTTTGGTGCTCTTATCTGTAATTAGAATCCAGGAAGTCTCATTTTTAGGGGAGAAAAGCTGCAGTAGTTTCCATTAAAATATCTTTTTTTCCTACTGATTGAAATTATTTGATAATAAACTGATAATTAATGCTGAGAGATTAATTTATTCTGTGGAATAAGGCTAATAAGGGTTCACCACATAAATATACTAAATTTCCCCCTCTACCTTCTGCCTCCTGCTTTGGCCGTGTATATATTCCCCTTATCCTATGCTAATTGGTCCCTCATTTCCAGGTGCAGTGCTGAAGTTTTAGTGTTTCATTCAGAAGTAAAGTAGCTTTGTGTTGCCTTAGTGCAAACTGCATTTAACTTGAAAGATTTATAATTTCCTTCAAGTTACAATAACACACCAGAAGTCATGGAGTCACTCAGCTCCAAACACTTCCTGGGTGAACTCCAAGGGCTGGATTTTATTAGCTCTGCTTTTGTGTTTTGACTACATTTCCAAACCATTTTCCAGCGTGACTTGAAATAGGAAAGGGCTGAAGGGTCAGGCTGGAATAACACAGAGCCCGAGCCCCAGCCAGCTGTGAGAGTCCCCCCATGGCAGAGTTAACCTCTCCTGGTGGGTGCTGCTGCTTTTCCAGCCATTTAATCCGAGAGGTTTTCTTACCACGGGGTCAGACTGAAGTGACTTCTACCAGAGACTTTCATCTCATTTTCTGGTCTCCATCTCCACATGGACAGCAAGGTTCAGGAGAGCATCCATGTGATCTCTCTGAGGAAATAAGCATTTGAACCAGAAAAGAAAGGTCTATCCCAGTCTTAAAATAAATAAATCTGAAGTGCTACAGAGCAAACAGACTGTGGGGCAGGAAGGTTGTGTGTGCTGGAGCTCAGTGACACTCTGCGATTGATGGACAGGAAGGGGACCTGTGTGCTCAGATGGAGACAGATCCAGCTGGAAATGTTTTTTTTTTACATAGTGAGGAGATTTATAAATCTTTATTACAAAATTTCAGCATGTAAGTTTTGTAAATTGCTGGTGCCACAAATAACTGCCAACAGCAGAACCTCTCCTATGCTGGAGGTGCCCCTGAGTGTTGTTCACTGCACAGCAGGAAGAGTTGCCTCTGACAGGTGCCAAGTGGAAACAGTTAATGCACATAAAAATATTCCTGTGTGGAACTGGCCCTGACTTATGGGAGCCTCACTTAGGAGTATGATTTTTGTACTGATAATTGAGGCGTTTAAGAGGTGAGGGAGCAACGATGGGGTTTTAACTCTGGGAATTAAAATGCAAGGGATGCTTTAAATACCTTCTTCTTTAATTTGCAGTAAGTAATGTCTGTCTGTTAGTAATTAAATTCTCACTGAGCTGCGGGAGTTGTGCTGTGTTGGGCTTGGGAAGAACAGGAACGGGGAGCGACACTGCTGCTCTTCCCGAGTCTCCCAGGGCTGAGTGGAGCTTTAGGGAATGTGTGAACTGCTCCTGGCTGGGGCTGCTCATCGTCCTCCCGAGGCCATTTGATCAGCAGAGCTAAAAATACTGCTCCTGGAGCTGGAGCTGGAGCTGTGCATCCCTGTCCCTCCCAATCTCCTCTCGCTCCGCGGGAAGCCCGGGGAGCTCGGCGGCCTCGGGGTGATGGTTTTGCTGATGGAGGGTTCAGATCTCGGCTCACTGCAAATTCAGTCATCAGCTCAGGAATCTCGGAACGTTTTTTTGAGCGTGACATTTCTTCTTGCTTTGATAATCGGAAAAATACTGGGAGCTCTGTGCAGTGGGCTGAGATCTCACCAGGCTTTCCTCACACATTCAGTCCTGCCCAGCAGAGTAAGGGAGAGCAGAGCAGCTGGAACAAGAGCAGGAATGAACCCAGATTTTCCATTTTGCGAGAAATTCCAGATTTGACATGATGCTTTTCATTGTGAACATGTCTGTGAATTGAAATTCCAAAATACCTTTGATTTTGTTCAAAAGAGACTTGGTTTTTTTGTCAGTGGTCAATTTTTCCTTTTAAAGATCATGAAACTATTTTATGGTATTATTAAAATCTTCATTTGGTATTTGATTTTTGTATTTTAATGAAATTTGTCACACACAAGTTTGTAATTGAAGGTCTGAATTTGGGAAATCACTTCACCTTGTGCTTACCTTCCCCTCTTTCTTATGTCCCACCAGAATGAGGGGTTTAAGCTTCTGTAAATCAGGACCATTAATAGTTAAAGAAATGAACAGTAATTATTGAATTGGAAAATTAGAGGCTGATCAAAAATTTATTTGAGCAACAGTTTATGGAAGTCATGAAAAACGTGCAGAAGGCATTTCTGCCATATGGATGTGAAGTGCCTGGAGCACCAGGAATGTTGAGCTTTGCTATAAACCAGAGTTGACAACACAAGACCAACTTAACGGGCATTTGTTGTTTCTGGTATTTTATTAACTCTCTAAATTAAAAAATAATCCTTTTGCCAAAATCTCATGGCACTTTAGAATTTGCAGGAAATGAGAGCAAGATGTACAATTTTTACACTAGTGCAGGGAAGCCTTTTTAGTGTTCTGGATGTGGAATGGGGCTCTTGTTGTTCCTGCTGTTCTGGCTGTGCCATTCTGCATGTCTGGCTGGGAGAACTTGGGTTTTGCTGCTTGGAATTTGTGCTGGAGGTCTGAGGGGAAGCTCTAAATGTTGTCCAGTTCCTTCCTGGATTGCTGCAGTGATTCCTTCCTGGACAGTTAATTGCACGCCTTGTAAATAAGGCTTCAAAATTTGTAACTCAGGTGCCAAATCTGCAAAAACTTCACTTAATACAACTTAATACAACCTAAAGCTTGGGTGCTTTTTGAATTTAGTTATGTCAGGCTTAAAATTATGGGATATTGGAAATATTCACCCTTAGAGTGTGGGAGGAACTTTGTGCTGGGTGGAAGTGTGAAGGTCTGTTCTGTGCTGGCACATCCTGGGCATGGTCACTGGGAATGGGAGTGAGGAATGAGCAGCTCTGCTCCAAAAAGTGGAGGGGCAGGTGCTGAGCTCTTCTGAGGGAAGGAAGGGAACAGTAGAGCTGTGTCAGGGGAGGTTTTAGGTTGGATCTCAGGAAAAGGTTCTTCCCCCAAAGGATGGTTGGACACTGCCCAGGCTCCCCAGGGCAGTGGGCACAGCCCCCAGGCTGCCAGACCTCCAGGAGGGTTTGGACAATGCTCTGAGGGACAGGGTGGGATTGTTGGGGTGTCCTGTGCAGGGCCAGGAATGGGAACCAATGATCCCTATGGGTCCTTCCAACTCAGGATATTCTGAGATTCTATGGAGAATCCTGTAATCCTTCAGCACGAGAGCCTGACACCCATGGGCGTTGGGTGACTGACCTGGGAAATGAGGATGTGTTTTGGCCTCCAGGCATCCACAGCACCCATCTCCTGGAGCCTCACTGCTCCCTCAGGGATAGCTCAGGGATAGCTCAAGGATAGCTGTGCTGTTTGCTTAGCAGCTGCCGAGCTGCAGTTTGGAGGTGCCGAGCGGTGGGTCCAGGTTACCTTCCTCCTGTGCCCCTCTCCACGAGCTGTGCAGCACAGGAGGAACATCCCAGGGAGCTGGTGGGGCCAGAGACACCCCTGCCGCCGTGGGGTAAGTGGTCCCTCTCATCCATCACCTTTCCTCGTGCCTGGGATGGGGTCATCCGGAGCCGGGGGAACGCTGTCCGTGCAGTATCCTGTCACACCACTGGCCCCAGCTGTTTCTCTCTTGCACATTTAACTCTTCCTGTCTTCATTCATGATGGAGAGACTGCAAATCTACGGGCCAGCATTGAAAATGCGGAATTAATGCCAGGTTTGGGCTCATTGACAGATGGTTGTTATTTGTGGGGTGTGTACGAGATGGGCTGGAATGCCCAGTTTTGTGCCAGGAGCGATCCAGGTCACAGGATTTCTCAGGCTGTTGTTCCTTATGTTGTTGACTAAACCTGGCTCAGCTGAAGGTCACACTGGCAGCTCAGTGAGAGAGCAAGAAACCTCTTATTGCAGAAGATGGAGGAATGGGAAAGGCTGACAGCTCTCTGGGCATAATTAGACTTTGCAGTCCCGGTTTTGTTTTTCCCTCCTTTAGACAAAAGGTGAGATGGCAGAACGTGGAAATTCCAAAGCTTTTCTGTCCTGTGTAGGTGCCTCTTTGTAGGGACTGTGAAATAGGGGTGATTCTTGGGAGCTGAGAGCAGAGTTTGTGGGCACAGTGACAGTTTGGAGTTGTCTGCAGTGAGCTGGGTGGAACGAGCTGGGTTGAAGGGTTCACATCTACAGTGCCTTGCAGGCTTTGGATGTTAGTATTAAAGTGAGGCTTAGAACTTTGCTGATAAAGAAATGAATAGCAGATTCAGACTGGGAATTCAGAGTAGGCCATCCCTTTTGTGTCCACAGTGAGGAGGGCACCTGGCACAGCCCTGCAGCCCTGGCTGGGGTCACAACCTACAGCTTGGTCCCCTCTCACCCCACACATTCCCTGCTTTCTGCTCTGCTTGCCTGGCCTCCCTGTGTCCCTTTGAATCCTTGGCCCTGCCCTTGAGTGGCTGTGTAACCTGGAGCAACTTGGTCAGTGGAAAAGTGTCCTGCCCATGGCAGGGGGTGAAAGGGATGAGCTTTAAGGTCCCTTCCAACCCAAACATTCTGGGATCTGTGATTAATGACTGTTCATAAAGTGCTTTACCTGTTAAACTGCTACATTATTACAACATTTTTTATTGAACACAACGGCTTTTAAAAGTCATCAGAGATATTAACTTCCCAAAGCAGATTATTCCATGCTGCCATGGCTCTTCCCTGTCCCCTGGAGCTGTCTGGATCTTGGCTGTATTTTAACTGGGGACATGATATGCACTCAGGAGTAAATCTGCAGCTAGTGTTGTTCATCATGGATTGGTTTTTAATTCAGCTGAAGACTTGCCTGGGGCACCTGACAGAAATTTTGCAAGCTCCCATCCTGCTTCAGATCCCTGGCTTTATATCCTTCTATCTGTGCCAGAATCTCATTTCACACTGTTTATCCAAGCCCTTTGTCCTTTACCTTCTGCAAGACACCTTGGGTAGGAAAATGCCACAAAATCCTTGTGGGAGAGGTGGACGGTTACCTGGATCCATCTCATCATGTCTGTCAGTGTTTAAGAACCATTTGGAGAATGCCCTTGAAAATGTCATTTAACCTTTGATCAGTCCTTCAGTGGTCAGGACTAGATGATCATTAGAGGTCACTTCCAACTGAAATCTCTCCTCCTTCTCCTTCTTTCTCCTTCTCCTTCTCCTTCTCCTTCTCCTTCTCCTTCTCCTTCTCCTTCCTCCTTCTCCTTCTCCTTCTCCTCTCCTTCTCCTTCTCCTTCTCCTTCTCCTTCTCCTTCTCCTTCTCCTTCTCCTTCTCCTTCTCCTTCTCCTTCTCCTTCTCCTTCTCCTTCTCTTCTCCTTCTCCTTCTCCTCCTCCTCCTTTTCCTCCCTCTCTCTCTCCCTCTCCCTTTCCCTCCCCTCTCCTATCCCTGAAACACTTCCATTAAACAAAACCAAACCAGGAATCGATGCCTGGCCACCTCCAGGCCATGGGTGAACAGTTCAAACAGGAACTCTCCTGTGTTTTGAGCATGGATGGCTGCCTGCAAATCAACATGCAAATACTACTCAGGCACCCTCCACAGCTTTCAGATGTTTTGAGAGGAAAGTGCTGCTTCTGCACAAGTTGTCCTTTCTAACCCAAAACTGGTGATGGGTTTGTAAAAGTGTGACTCTCTTGTGTCTGTGCAGGGGAGGAGCTGGATTGTGAAGAGGAGTATGAGGATGTCAAGATGTGCTGGACAAACACCTCCACCTGTGCATCTACGACCGGCGCTTCTCCCAGCTGGCAGAGCTGCCCCGCTCTCCGATGCCCTGAGGGACAGCCCCGAGGTAAATCACACCTCTGGAACATCTGCAGCACGGGCAGGGCACCTCCAGTCACCCACAGTCACTACAGGTCACCTCCAGTCACCCACAGTCCCCTATGGTCACCTCCAGCACACCTACAGTTTGCTATGGTCACCCACAGTCACCCACAGTCACCTACAGTCCCCACAGTCCACCCACAGTCACCTCCAGCCACATCTAGTCACCCACAGTCACCCACAGTCATCTCCAGTCACCCACAGTTACCTACAGTCCCTACAGCCACCTGCAGTCCCCTATAGTCACCCAACAGTCACCTACCTCCAGCCACCTGTAGTCACAGTCACCTACGACAGCTACAGTCTCCTATGGTCACCCTACAGTCACCCATAGCACCTCCAGCCACCTCCAGTCACCATAGTCACCCCACAGACACCCACAGTCACACTCCAGTGACCTACAGTCCCCTATAGTCACCCACAGTCACCTACAGTCACCACAGCCACCTACAGTCCCCTGTGGTCACCTACAGTCATCCACAGTCACCTCCAGCCACAAGCTGGAGATATTTTCAACTAATGGCATCAAGCTGCACCAGGATATTTGGGAAATATATGAGATTTTAGGGTTAAGATTATAGGGATCCTGTGATTTATCTCGGTTTATTTGGCAGAGGTTAAGGCAGAGTAAAAAAGAAACCTCCTCACCCTGGACTGTTGCTGGTGGTGCTGGCTGATGGTTGGACTTCAAGATCTTAGAGGTCTTTTCCAGCCTTGGCAATTCCATGATTCTATGTAGTAGCCAACTATGAGTGCAGAGTCCTTTAATGCAGCCTGAGTTAGATTTGAAAACTGACTCCTGGGAATAAGGTCAGTGATTTTTACCCTGATTCAGTGACCTGAGGGAAATATCCTGCAAGTTCATACGAATTGGTTAAGCTGCTAAGTCTGAATGGTTGTTCAGAGTGTCAAGAAAGCACCTGTTGGTGCCTTAGATCCCAGTTGTGTCTTTGGAAACTTTGTCGGCATTCCTAGGAAATCCTGCTGTCCCAGGCTGCAGCACTGCAGGAGCAATCCCACTTGGAGTGCTAGACTTGCATTTTCAACTGAATATTCCTAAAGCTGCTTTCTAAGAGCATTTGCATTAGTTCATTATTTAAATGGATTTTAAAAGCTGGTTTTCCTGCATGGATAAGAGGGAGTTTTCATTTCTTGACTTACTGTCTTCCCCTGGAATATGATGAGCTGGAATTCCTTCAGCTTCTCGCCTGTTGGTCATGGAAGGGTGTGTTCATGTCCAAAATAATCTTCTGGAAAGTAGCAGGTGCATCTTGGCTGCATCACTTTAGAGCACATGGAGGGGGAGGCAGTGCAGGGAAAGGGAAATGAGGGAAATTCAATCCAAGCACTCAAAGAATCATCTATCCAGGAACTAGAAATCAGGATCTGTGTTCCTTCAGTGCTGAGCAGGGATTGCTTTGGAGCCACGCACAGAGGCTGAAACCAGTACCCCCTGGAATTCCTTGGGGTGTTTGCCATTGGATACAGGGAGCTGATCCTGCAGCCCTGTTGCTCAGCAGAGAGACACATTTCTTATTGCTTTGGCTTCACACAGCCTCTGTCTGAAAAAAATTTAAAGTTTCTAGTCTCTTAAACTCAGCAGAAGCAGCCGCATCCAGGATAATGAATTCCTGGGTTTATTTTAATTGTGTTTAGGCATTCCTGTCTCTTATATCTTTATTTGTACGACTGATTTAATATGGTTTAGAGCAATGAGCCCAAAAATCTGCATTCTGTGTGTAAGCACAGGAGCTGTAAAGATGTTGAACAGCTCTGTTGCTCTGTGAAATGTAACTCTGCAGCTGTGGGGTGTCTCATCATGTATTTTTCATTTTGAACTGGCCACATTTGAGCAGATGTTTGAGGAGAACAATGTTTTAAACAGTCCTACAGACTCTGGGCTACAATAGTGCTTTATAACACTGTCACTGTGAGCCTTTGGAAAGACCTCACGAGTTTCTCTTTAATAAAAACAAGTTTACTGTTACAGAGGAGACATTGCTAAGTGTATTTTTAAACCCCTCCTCTACTGTTTGAAATATTACTCTTTGCCCAGGGGGTCAGTCTGAGTTGCCACATTCTTGAGGGTTTGCAGGAGGGTGGAAGGGGCAGCCAGGGTTTTGTTTCACTAAGTGGTTCTCAGGTGTGTTTGGTGGCCGTAACATGGGTGTGAAATCCCTGAGGAGAAAAAGGCTTTAGATTTGAGGTATCTTGACAAGGGAAATCATGAAAATCTAAATATCTTATGAAAATAACATTATTACCTTCACAGCGAGCTGCTGCTTTCCAGCTTTTTGGTGTAATCGTTACAGCTCCGCTTGTGGCTTCACATGGCAGAAATACATTTCCTTGCACAAGGAGATTTATTTCTATGGCTCTTGCCTATGGCAGTGGCTAATTTATAGTCTCTCCAAGTGTGAAGAAGTCTGTCCAAACTGTGCTGTACTAACAGAAGCACTGTGTGTGTGTTGTCCCTGGTCCCAGCTGGTCACCCAGATGCTCATGGCTTACCTGGCCCGGCTCTCAGCCATCGCAGGCAACAAGATCAACTGTGGGCCTGCCCTCACGTGGATGGAGGTACAGTACAAAGCTCAGGTTGTTCTTCCTTTCCTGACCACAAACCTACTCTCTTCCAGACCAGTAATTCTCCTAGACCTATTGGTGCCACTGAAATTCCATCCTAAAAGCTTTATTCCCCTGTTACCAGGTGTGTAAGGTGTAGGTGGCCACAGAAGGCGGAGAACGCACGGAATTAGGTCCAATATTAAGAATATAGGAGTTTTTTCCCCCCTCCTGCTTGGATTTTGTCACCCCAAACCATACTGTTGTGCTGCTAATCACAACTACTGAGGTGGCAGCTCCAGTGAGGCAGAGACTGGGGCAATGGGCTGCTGGGAACTCTCAGTGCAGGGCTCAGTCTCCCAGTGCCTCACATTCTTACCTCCTTTTTGGCAAGGCACTACTGCAAGTGTGGCACATTTCTGGAGCCATTTGAGCTGTCTCTGTTGTGCTGTTTGCCTGCCCTCTTTCTTTTTTAATGATTTCTCCTTGTGGGAGCTGCAGCCCCAGTGGGTGCTCTGTGCCCCTGTGGGTGCCAGCGCTGACAGAGCCCCCCTTGTGCCCGCAGGGACACTGTTTGCATGGGGGGAGCTGCAGCTGCAGCTTTCTGGGCTAATACCACGGGAACAATAGCCCTCATGGGAAGGGAGGAACACTGGGATCAGGGCAGGGTCCAGCTGTCCCTGCTCAGCCTGGGGACAGACGTGTGGCTTCCCATTCCTGCACACCAGGAATAGCAGCAGCTATAATTAGACTGTTGCCATTAATTTTTAAATGGTTGGGATAAGGATTAAGTGTGTTTTCCTGCAGTTTTCCCCCATTGATATCCTCCTCCTCACCCTGAGATCCTTTGGGAGGAGACAGTCTTGGAAAGCTGCTGAGCAAAGGGAGGAAGTTATAGAGAGAAGTGAAACTGGGGGATCTACAGCAACCCAGTGGACCTGGGGATCACAGCAAAGCTATTGCCTGTGGAGTACAGAACACAGAATTATTGCAGAACTGACTGAGAATCCTACAGAATTTGACACAAGCACAAAAATCTGGGAATTTTGCATTCCTGCAGCAAAGAGGGGGAGGGGCATGTTTTCTTTAAAAAGAGAAATAAAAGGGTGGGAGAAAATTGAAAGCAACACTAGTTTTTGGTTTGACAGCATTTCCTCCCTCAGAGCCTCTTCTTGAGCATTAATTCCACTTTGTAGAGAATTTTTGTAGCACTGTTTGAAGTACTTGAGGAAAAACAACCTGATTTGGTGCTAAAGGGAGGTGCAAACCCTCGCTGGGTGTTCCTGCTTGTGCACAGAGCTGCACAATGCAGTGTTTTTCTGCTCAGTGGCTGGAGCCACACGACCTTGTGCAGCCCCTGAGAGCTGTGCTGGCTGTGCTGTGCCCTCACTCCCAGCTCTCTGCTGGGGCCCCGAGCTGGGCTGTCTCTCTGCATCAGCTTGAAGCCTCTGCTGTGTCTGAGCACCAATAAAACCCCTCCTCCCTTGTCCTCAGCTGCCTCACAGTCTCTCTCTCTTGCAGATTGATAACAAGGGGAACCACCTGCTAGTCCACGAGGAATCGTCCATTAACGTTCCTGCTATTGCTGCTGCCCATGTTATTAAGAGATATATTGCTCAAGCAGCAGATGAACTGTCCTTTGAGGTAAATAAAGCACTTTTATTCCTTGTTGTCAGACAGAGATGAATGTAATCTGTTTGTGTGTGTGTGTCTGTGTTTTTGTGCCCATCATGAATATATCCAGATGCTTTCAGAATGTTTTGTGAGGTGAAGCTTAGAAGATTGAGTTAAATATTCGATCTGCAGTGAGTTAGAGACAGGCAGATGTTCAGTCATCTCTAAAATATAGCTTTACTTGGCATTAGTATCTTCTGGTTAAACAGCTCCTGCCAAGTCCCCTGGGCTGGTCCATGAGCAGGAGCAGCCCCTGCAGAGTCCCTGTGTTGTGTTGTGTCTCTTCAGGGTCACTGTCCATGTATGTGTGTGCGGACACAAGTTTAATTACTCACTGCCCAGGTTATACAACCTCTGTTCCTCTCAGCAAGTCCGTGTCTAAAATCATTTTTGAGTGTCTGCTCCCATGAAAAGTAAAGAACCAGACTGGCAAAGGATTTGGCACTTAAAGGGCAAGTGATGGTCTACAGCTGGTGTGAAAATCCCACATGAATCATTGAATCCCGGGATGGTTTGGGTTGGAAGGGACCTTAAAGATCATTTACTTCCAAGCCCCTGCCATGGGCAGGGACACCTTCCAATAGACCAGGTTGCTCCAAACCCCATCCAAGATCTGGAGGGTCAGACTGTGGAAGTTTTTGGCTCTCAGGGACTTGCCTGTTTAACCCAAACAGCAGCAGTTTACACTGGGACTGCTCTGAGCAATGGTCCTGTCACTGGAGTGTGCACAGTGCTCTGCAAACAGTGTAAAGGAAAACAGAGCCCAGAAGAGTTTTGTGAGCACATTCTCATGTGCAGCACAGGAAGGAAGAATAATAGTGATAGTCTGGTGCTGCCAGGGGTTTGTTCATGTTCCAAATGGAGGCAGTTACTAATGCAGAGCAAAGAACTGCATGGGTCAGAGAGACAGGTGGGCACGACACCCCCAGTGAGGGTCCATGGAGCACAGGAGCCATGGAGCACAGGAGCCATGGAGCACAGGAGCACAGGATCCATGGAGCACAGGAGCACAGGAGCCATGGAGCACAGGAGCCAGGCTGTTTGCCAGGGGCTCAGTGCTGATGAGGGCACTGAGCTGGCACTCCCTGCTGTAAATCCTGCTCTGTGCCAGCAGGCTGGAATGCAGCTGGAATGCAGCCCAGGTTATGAGGAATAGTGTGTGAGCAGGGAAACTGAGGCACGTGTGGCTTCCCAAGTGTGTGCAGAGAGAAACCTTGGCAGGATAGACATGGAACAGGAGCAGCTGTTTTACAGTGCTGTGTCCTGTTCCCTAACCCAAATCATCCCTTTCGTGTTTAGGATATTCTTAATTTTCAGTGGGCAGTTGCACAAGTAGCTGAGTGGGATTTTGCTGCCCAGGACTGAGGAACACACCCAGTGTCTCTGCTCGTGTGGTGACAGCAGCTTCCTCAGTGGAGACTTGCTTTGCTCTTGGTCCACCATTCCCTTGAGGAAATCACTTCCCTGTGTGTCCATTATCCCTAGCTGAAAACTGGGGATGTATTGTATTTCCTGTAAAACACACTGAGACCCATCAGTGTCAAACATCTGGTGAAAGTTGGGCATTACTGGTCCCAGTTTTTGCTCTCCCTGCCTGCAGGACTTATTTGCATTCTACCCCTTGTCATTATCTGTAATAGAGCCCCCACTCAAACCAAGCCCATTGCAGTATTGATGACACTGATTGCCTTTGGAACCATTGTGAGATTACATTTTTATGTGAGTGAGCAAAGCTGCAGAAAACCTGTTTGGTCTCCTTGGCCATTTCCATCCTGTTGCTGTGACACCACCTCTCCTCTGCTCCCTTCCCAACCCAGACCAGCACATCTGGGGCAGTTTGGGAGCTACAAAGGCAGCTCTTGACTTTTTACTGTGAGAGGAGACAGGAAGACACATGTCAGTGCCCACACACACATGGATAGGGCATGGAGTAAAAATTAGTTCAGCTACCTGAGAGTATTTTCCAAAGTGTTTGACACCATCCCTACAGTTTAATCAGAACGCTCCTGTACCCCTGGGCAGAGATCCTGCTACTCTTAAGGCCCCTTTCCTTAGGAACAGCTGGAGAATCCAGTAACTCTTCCCCCTCACAGTTTGGCTTTGCAAAGGCAGATGTGGAGTTTATAGTTTCTTGCCATGCTGGGGACTGTAGTTTTTGGGATTGTGCTCATGGCAGGCTGTGATTGATGTTGTCAATCTTGTGCAGGTGGGAGACATTGTGTCTGTCATTGATATGCCACCAAAGGAGCTGACCTCGTGGTGGAGAGGAAAACATGGATTTCAGGTAGGCACAAGCACCAGAGATGATGATAAAACTTAAATAAAGGCGGGAAATTCAGCTGTTTGTTCCTGGAGCTGCTGTGCCTGCAAGGATTGACTGTGGGGATGAGTAGGATGTCCTGTTGGTGTCAGGGCACTTCCCTTCTCCCTGGGCTTGGGCTGGAGACACCCAGGGACTCCATGGGAAGTTCGCTCCCTGCCTGCCATGGGAAGGAGGGCTGGCCATGGCCCTGTGATGGACAGCTGGCCTGATGTTTGTGGAAGCTCTGCTGTCCCCTCCAAGGCAGCTGACACTGTTGTTCACATCACCTTGTTCCTTCCAGGAGCTAAAACCAGCTCAGGCAGAACATTGAGGATTCAGAGAACTCCAGCTGACAAAACAGTGCCACTGCCTTGGACAAGCCGCCCATCCAAGCTGTGCTCTCATGTCTGCATTTGCTGGATGGTTTAAAGATTGCTGGGCTCTGTAAATCTTCCAGCAGAGAGATTTACACTGAATTTTCAAAAGGTCCTAAACATACCTGGGAATTAGGTACCAAAACTTCTGTATCCAAATGGCTCTGCCCTTCCAAAGAGTTTTATTCTCTAGCTTGGATTTTCTCATTGGGAAATGTAAAAGATAAAAAAGTCTCTGCTAACAAAGCAAAGCCCAAAGCTGCTGCAGGTTGGGGGGTGTGACTCCTACTGTGTCTCGTGTTTCAGCTCCTTTCAGGTAGAGGGATTTTCATCCAGCAGCTGCTGTCTGTGAAGGGGTGGAATTATGAGTTTGCTCTGGAGAGGGTCAGAATTGACCAGACACTTGTGTATTTTGGCATGGAAAGTCTTCTCAAGGTTCCTCAGCTTTTCCCTGGCAGACCTTTTTGTGCCAGGTCCAGCCTGTGGCCAGGCTGTCAGGGAGCAGTTGGATCTCCAAACACTACAAATCTCAGCTGGATGCAGTGGCAGTTAAATGATCACATTGCTGCCTGCCCAGCCAGAGCTTTTGTTGGCTTTGGATCAGATGGGGGAGTTCAGATAACATCTCATTTGTACAATCAGAAGAGCATGGACATGTGATACCTGCTATGAAATTAGATTTGTCTCTAGAGTTAACACACTGATATTGCTTGGACAAACTTCTGGTTTTGAACTGTGTTATGGCTTTGCTGGACTTTTGTGCTAATTTTAGAAGCCTTAAAGCTTTATTTGCTGTACTATTAAATAGAATCATAGAATGGCTTGGGTTGGAAGGGACCTTGGAGATCAGCAGTTCCAACTCCCAAATATTAATTAAGTGCTTTAGTACTGCTTGGAATGATCAGGCCATGCCACATTTAACTTCCAAGTGAATCAGTAAAGCAAAATAAAGCTACTTTGTGATCTGGGCATGAGTGTGGACACTCTACACACACTGATGGATTACCAGGGTTGATGATAATTCCATTATTCGGTGTGAGCTCCCTGCCTGCTGTCAGCCTGGCTGAAACTGGGACTAGGTCTGAAGAGTATCATTGGTGATTAAAGACATAAAAAGCAAGGCAGCTCTTCTGCAGCGTGTCACTGCCTTGTGCCTCCCAGCTCACATCCCATTGTGCTTTCCAGCACAAAAACACATTGATGAGACTGTGTCCGTGCACAGTCAGGCTCCTGACACCACAGACCTGAACAGCTGCAGAAATAGAGCACCATATTCTGGCTTAACAGAAAATTAGGGGTGTAATAATCTCGTGTCCTTAATTCCAAGCAGAAGTCTGTGCCAGTGGGATCAGGTCACCCTGACCCTCACACTCTGTGCAGATGCAGCTCTGGGTTTGTGGCTCTCGGGATGTTTCCCAAATGCAGACAGTGGAGTTGTGTTGGAAGGAGTTGCTAGTGGGGGAAAAGCCCATTGTTGTGTTCCTGCTCCTGCTGGTGCAGAGCAGCTCAGTGAGTGCTGATTAAAGCCATCCCTTCACACACAGGGAGCTCCCCTGCACAGGGGCATCTTCCCTGGGAACTGCCAGGGTTTGGCTATTCCTCTGAAATGCACTTCCCAGCTTTTCCTGGCCAGGAAGCACCATCAGCTCCACAGAGATGCAGATTCTGACCCTGTACAAAGACACAGAGGGTTTTTGACCTGTGTTTTGTTTAAGGCCCATAAGCTGTGAGTGTTCATAAAAGGTACATTTCCTGAGCTAATGGAGCTCTTTGACCATACTAACAGTGAGAAGAGAGTTCAGAGAAAGGAAATTCATATCTGGTGTTGCTACACCAGGCCTGGAGATGTAGCAGTGCAGAAGTGCCCTGGATGAAGAGTGTGGAGGGGAAGAATGTTGTTATAGTACTTGGTGTAAGTACTTTATGATAGGCAAACAGTTCTGTTCCTGTTTAGTAACACTGTAAAAGTGATAGCAATCTGTTGAGCCAGTCATTTGAATTAATCAAATAAATCACCAGAGCCTGTCTTGCCAGATAATTGTGATTCTGAAGGCAGATAAAAGGACAAAGTCCTAACACCAAATATTTGGACAATTTGTTCATGTTATTTCTCAGGTTTTTGCTCTGTGCTAGGGAAGGAGCAGTGTTTTATCAAACCCACCACAGCTTCCATCATCAATCATGTCTTGATAGGAGGAGAGCAAGAAGAGGATAAAAAAATCCCCTGTTTCACTGAACAGGGGAAAAATCACATCTTGACTTGAAAGGACTCCCCTGGTTTTGTGCATTTGGAGCAGCTGTGGGTTGTGCCTGCCCGGGCAGGAGGACAGTCAGTCCTGGGCAGGGGATGTCCTGCCCGTCTCCATCCTTTGGGATAATGAGGGGGCTGTGGGGATGGGCTGGAGGCAGGTCAGTGGAAGGCAGGTGTGACAGCCTGTGTGAGCTGCAGTGGATCCCTGTGGGGGTCAGTGTGTTCCTACCAGGCACAGCTGTCCCTCGGGAATGACTCACCATTCCTGTTGTCCATAGATTTCCATGGTACAGTGCCTTTCTCCCCTACCTGAGCTCACGACTGCAATGCAACACTTAATCCTGTGCAAAACAACCCACGAGGCTTCGTATCATCTTCTCTGGTTAAAGCAAAATGATTTTAAAGACGTTTTTTCTCAAGCCTTTTTTCTCTTCAGATGCTCTGAGTGTGAGTCACTGCTTTCTTTGTAAGATTGTTCCCTAAATTACAGCCACCTCCACATTAACAGCCTTCTAGCCTTCTTTGTTCTCCTCTGCCTTTGCTTCATGCTTTGTCTTTTCCATCAGTGACTCCGTGTCAGCTGAATCATTAGGGACAGGCCCTTGTTTGATGCACAACTGCTTGTGGATGTTCTGAGTCATTCTGGTTTTTGGGAATGGTTTCATGAGGGGCAGAGCTGCCCCACAGCAACCTGTGAGGTGACAAAACCAGTGTGTGCAACCGGAGGAGGACTGGGCTGCTTTTAATCAGGATTACAGGAGCTGGAGAGGCTGTGGGGCTGCAGGGCCCTGCTTCCACAGAATCCAGAATGCTTGGCTTGGAAGGGACCTAAAGATTGTCTAGTTCTGACGCCCTCCAACCAGCCCAAGTCCTGTCCAACCTGGCCTTGGACACTTCCAGGATGGGGCAGCCACAGCTTCTCTGGGCAACCTGTGCCAGGGCCTCACCACCCTCACAGGGAAGGGTTTCTTCCCAATATCCCATCTAACCCTTCCCTCTGGCAGTGGGAAGCCATTCCCCTTTGTCCTGCCACTCCAGGCCTTGTCCCAGGTCCCTCTAGCACCAGTTTCCCCAAGTGCAGGTTGCACACCAGGCAGGAATGGATCATTGGCAACTATCACCCCACACAGATTTTATTTGTTTGTGAAGGAAAGAGTTTGTGAAGGAAAGAATTTGGAAGAGTTTTTTGGCCAAAGTGTTCATCTCTCTTTAACAAGGGTTCAGGGTGAGAGGACCAACAGTCCCATTCCTCCTGTAACTGCTGTCCCTGAAGCGGGAGAACCTTGGCAGGGGCTGCTTTGGGAACGAGGCGGGTTTGTCCTGCTCTCTGGGAAGTCACTTGGCAAACAAAGCAGTGAAGATTCTGCTCAGGAAGGCCAAACATCTGATAAAAAGTTAAGGATAAAACCTAACCCTATTAGGTTTTGCTTGGC
The DNA here is from genome assembly GCF_009829145.1 of Chiroxiphia lanceolata. Taxonomy (NCBI): domain Eukaryota; kingdom Metazoa; phylum Chordata; class Aves; order Passeriformes; family Pipridae; genus Chiroxiphia; species Chiroxiphia lanceolata. The sequence goes on along the minus strand of NC_045659.1, from coordinate 6,544,267 downwards.
TTTCATCAGATTTAAAAGGAGGACACTGACTGAAATTTAAACCACACTTTACATTTTGTCAAAACAAAAAAAAAAAACCCACAACCAAAATGTCTCAAACAATTTTTGACTTGCCATTTATATTGGTGCTGCTTTCTCACTTACTTAAATTCCCTCCTCGTATGCTGAAAATTATTACTGTTAAATTATTGTTATACTGGAAAATTATTCCTGGCTTTTCCCCTTAAAGCCTTGTGTTACTTCCAGTTTTAGCAGCCACTGGCATGAAAGTGAAAAATAAATCTGTAGTAGCAATTGCAGAACTGCTTGCACCCCCAGCCTTCCCTCTCTGGTTAAGGTGTTCTTTTAACCTTTAGATGACCTTGTATTTATCTAAATTTATACTCCCCTGGCTATTAATTTTCGGACATTGCCAAATCCTTTAATCCTGGCTCAAGCTCTAGTAGTGCCTTGCTACATCTGTTGAGATTAACTCTTGGACTAAACTCATTTATTTATACAAAATCATGGAAAACTTTCCATGGGAGGAAAAGCATCTTTTAATTGGGTGGGAATGAGGCACAAGCTGTGGGTTGTGACCCTGGTGATGGTCTCTGGGGGATCTTGAGATAAAAGTTAGAATAAATAAGTCAGAAAATGTAATTCATTGGACAGTGAGCAGTGAGGTAACACCAGGGAGCTTGTCAACACTAACACATGTGAAAATTCTTTTTCCCTAAAAATCCATTGTCATTATTAGTGTGAACATGGCAAAAGTGCTACATTGAGAGCAGGTATAATGTTTGATTTGGGTTCTGAGCTATCTAGAAGCAGTGACATAACCATGCAGGGTCTTTCATTTCTGAATTCCTGTTCAATGTATTGGATAGTTCATCATGAAACAGGAGGAATATTATATTAACAGTCAAAAGAAATGAGTTTTGATTGCAGTGTGGGATCTGGGGTTGAATTTACATCCACACTTAGATGATTAATGGAAGGTTGGGGGCCCAGTGCTTCAGGTTTCTTTACACATCCCAGGCACAGACATTGTGGGCAATTATAAAAGTTCTCAGAGCATTGGAAATGGAAAGAAAGTTCATCCCTTCAACTGTGGAGCCTCTCAGATGATCATTTGTGTGGTGGGCTGAGACTTTCCCTGGTTGTGTATATTTTCCTAATTTAAAAATTGTCTCCTGCATCTCTTGCATGGGAAATGTCCAGCAGAGACTCTCAGGATTGAAGTTGGGGATGTTCAGCCTGGAGAAGAAAAGGTTGTGTGGAGAACTCAGAGCACCTTCCAAGTGTCTCAGTGGCTCCAGGGGAGCTGGAGAGGGAATGTTTTCCAGGAACTGTGGTGACAGGACAAGGGAGGATGGGTTCAAACTGACAGAGGGGAAATTTAGCTTAGATATACAGAAGAAATCCTTCCCTGTGAGGGTGGGGAGGCCCTGGCATAGGGAGAAGCTGTGGCTGCCCCATCCCTGGAAGTGTCCAAGGCCAAGTTGGACAGGGCTTGGAGCCACCTGGGCTAGTGGAAGGTGTCCCTGCCATGGCAGGGGGTGGGACTGGAGGAGCTTTAAGATCCCTTCTAACAAAACCATTTTATGATTCTGTGATTTAAAGCCCTGAATATTTTGTTTAAATCCCAGCACTTCTGTGTCTGTCCCACTCAGCCTGTTCCTCAACAGCTCCCAGCAGAGCAGGATCCCTGAGCTGTCTGAGGAAGGGCCCCTGAATGCCATGCTGGGGTTTATGCTGATTTTCTTGTGCTAATTGTCCTATTGCTACCTATAAACTGCCCAAAAATCAGCACTATGGCATATAATTCCAGGATGCCATCTCCTGGCAAAGCTGGCACACCCAGCTGAGGGAGTGGGTGCAGCCACGCCTTGTGTAGGGTGTGGGATGGGCTCTGAGAGTCACTTGGGCAGAAATGTGATGCCCAGGCCAGTGCCAGTCCCAGGAGCCACAGATTGAGGGCAGGGAGATCTGCTGGCCCAGTGCTGCTGTTCCAGATGCTGTTCCTGAGCTCCCAGAGTCTTCCAAGCACATTCCAAGTGTCACAGATGACAGTTTGTCCTGTACTTGGTTAAAACCCTGCCCTGCTGGATTTGGGGGTGTGGGAAGAGCAGTTATCTGCTGGTACTATTAACTGTTGCTTCTCTTAGGGAATCTGGAATAGTTCCAGTCTGGAATGTTTACCAGGACACCCCACACATGACGCTGCCACTGAATTGCTGGGAGGTTTATGGGGGAAAATCAACTTGGTGTAGGAAGGAGATGAATTTTTTTCCTCAGAGACAAAAGGGAGTTGTGTAAGATGAATAAATAGAGGAGGAACTGTGTGCCAGGCCTGGTGCTGACTGCCTTGTGCCTCCAGTGGATTTCATGGATGTGGGTACATGACTGGCAGCATCCAGGCCCATCCACTGGCTCTTTGCCATGTGTTCCTGTGGCTTTGGACCAAACTGTGGCTGCCTGCAGTGACTTGGTGCTTCCAGCTGCCCCATCACGTGCCTGACACGGGCCAGGAAATCCTGCCCCTGCCTTGGATGAGGTGTCGGGGAGGGGGGTGGTGCTGGAGTTCTGTGCCACAACACAGGAGCTGTCCTGGGGGAAGAGGTGGGGTATGACAGGGAAAAAGGTCTGGAAATATGAAACCAAGGGTAAAAGTTTCCAAAGCTCTGCTCTGGTCTGACTTTCACCTGGGATGGGAGTAAGAAGGAAAATGCTGTGAACTAGAAATGCTGAGAAGTGGAAAACTCCTCTGTGGCGACAGCTCAGCCTGGATCCTTAACCAGAGAAAGGGAGATAATGCCACTGCTCCCCAGATACAGTGAGCCACAGGTGGCCTGGGAATGTCTGCAGGCACATCCCATTCCAACACCAGGATCCTTCCCATACCCTTTCACCCTGCTCTGGTTTAGAGACATTCTGCAGCATTTTTGCCTTAGAGAGGATTCAGGGAGAAATCACAGAAGGTGGAATATGCTGAATTGGAAGGGACCATCAGGATCATTGGGTCCAACTCCTGGCCCTGCACAGGACTTCCCAGGAATCCCACCCTGGGATTTCCATATCTTTCTCCCAAAAAGCAGTTCCTGTACTCAAGGGTAGGACACAAGATGTTTGTTAAAGGACAGGGCAGGAACTCTGCAAATTCACATTTCCAGTGAGTTGGTGCCAGGACCTTGCGGTGCCCTGGGCACTCAGGTTCCTCCTGTCACAGGAGAAGCTGCACTCAAAGGCTGGCAGATTTTTTTCCCCAGGGTGGGGCCTGGCTTTTGAAGCATCTTCAGATGTTTCCTAAGGACAATTCTAGAATATTCTGTGTGTTACAGCTTGTTGAGCAGATCCACAGCTAGTTCAGAGGGTTCAGCAGCTTGCAGGGGGGTGTTGGAGCTGTTTTCCCAGTTGCCAGTAATGGATATGGATGGGTGGCACTGTTCTCCCTTCTCCTTCGCTGGGGAAAACTGAGGCACAAGAGTTGCACTGTCCATGATCCAAAGCAGATCCAAGAGCACACCAGGAGTCCTGGCTCGTAGTAGAGATTCCTTTGCTGCATCCTACTCTCCTCTAAATATTTTATTTCCACTCAGATCACTGGATTCCTACAAACATAGGACTCATTTCACTCCATGTATCTTTTATTAAACTTGTTCTCAGTTCTAGGACTGAATTGAATTCAATTGCCCTAACCCTCACTGAACTTTAGCAGGTTTTTAAATGTGCTCCATTTGAACACTTCCCTTGTTACCCACACTGAGCAGGTCAGGCAGTGAGGCAAGGACACAGCAGAGCTTTGTGTCTGCAGAATGCCTTCTCCTGACTTAGCAAATAAGAAAGCACCTTTTTTTCTGTAATGGGACCACACCATGCAAATTCATTGGTCCATATTTGATTTCAGTTTTCTAAGGGGATAAAATGTTAAAGTGCTTGTGAGTGTTGTGTTTTGGCAGTGAAAAAGATCAGGTGTCAGTGAGGTTTGAGTAGAGATAACTGAGGTGATGCTGAGAGCTGACACATCTTGTTCTCTCATTAAATTTCTGTCAGAGACCTCCAGCAAACCCAGCTAAAGCCTTTCTGTCTGAGTTCCACTCGAGATCTAAGGGGGTGTAGACACTTGGTGCAAGTTGAATATCTCTGTCCTGTGTACAAGCTCAGAAACCAAACTTATAAAATCATATTTTACAGGACTAATGATTTGGTTTGTAGAACTTTTGGCTTTTTTTGATAAATACTAAATAACTGTGGTAACTAATTTGAGAAGTTATTTCTCTCATGCTGGTCATTTGATGATGGATAATGTTATGGGGCATCAGGCCAGGGGAATTCAGGGGACATATTGAATTAGCAGTTGCTGGTTGAACAGTTCAGATCATACACCCAATGTTCTGCCCCCTTGTGTTTCCCCACAGGTTGGATTTTTCCCCAGTGAGTGTGTTGAACTCATTAACGACAAAGTTCCTCAGTCCGTGACCAACTCGGTGCCCAAACCAGGTATGGAAATCTCCTTTTTGGCTGCAGGGACCTGAAATGGAGCTGTCTTTGTGCTGTTCTGTGTCCAGTATCTCCTGTACATTATCATGTGTGCTGATCACCCTCCACACGTGCCATGTTCCCTCTGTGTTGGTCACCCACATTTCCTCTCCCACTGTTAAATGTCTTTCCCTTGTTGTGTAAACTCACATCAACACCCCTCTCCTGCCTGACTTGAGAGATTTTAAGCTTGTAAAGAACTTAAGATACTTTGAGCAGTCTGTAATTGAGATTTCAGTTCTGGTGTGCAGAGAGTGTTGCATGTCAGGTTTTTTTTGTTCAGAACATGCACAAACAGAATGTTTTTTGCTGACTGAGATGGAATAGATTAATTTGGTACTGGAAGGTTCCTTGTGTTTGAGGACTGATGGAGAAAGTTGGATATAACAGAACTTGGAATGCTGATTGCTGTGCTCTGGGTGTGTGGCTCCATCTACTTCTCCCTGCCTTCTGGACAGTTCTGTGTGAAATACAGGCAAGTTAATCCCAAGCTCTGCTGAGGAAAGGAATAATAAATAGAGAATGAGATTTTGGATCTGATTTTACTGTCAACCTTCTCATGCTTCCAGTGTGCACTGGAAGGGAGCACACTTAGTTGTACTGGCCTGAGATCTCTGCAGAAATTACTGGAGGTGAAGCTTTTGTTTAATTCTGAAATTTCTAAAACTATATATTATTATAGATAAAGATATTTCTGTATATCTTTTGTATCAAGAGAAGCAGTTTGAATTTGCAGATCTTTCTTAAAATGTTATTCAGCTGGCAAGTTGAGTTGGTGTTGAACTGGTGTTCTTTTCATTACTCTTCTCTATTTCAATGGTGTTCCTTATCTTAGAAGATTGCTGACTTGATACTTTAAGACAAATAGATGCAATTCAGAAGTGTGTCTTTTTCTAAGGGAAATAAATGTATTTTATCAGATCAAAGCTTGGGAGTTTGGGTCCAGTGGTGGAAAGTCGTGGTCCTGAGCTGTGAGTGCTCTGGGTGTGCTCAGGAGAGCTGGCAGTTCAGGGGAATGGTGTTCCCAGCCACTGGCACCTCCAGCCTATGTATTCCTGGGAATGTACAGATGCATTTGCTGCAGTCAGTGGCACAGGGATCCATGGCTGCAGCAGGTGGGCATTCCCTGGATCCAGGATCTACCCTCCAGGCAGGGCGACTTCAGGCAGGGCAACTGCCCAACCCTGGAGCAGGCAGGGACAACTTTAAATGTAAAATAACCACAGGCCAGGCCAGTGGATCCAACCATGAGCAAGGGTTTATTTTTAAACCTGGCTCAGGCAGGGGATTAGCTGGAGCTGCTGGGGAGCAGTGTCTGCTCTGCCCTGCTGGGAGATGATGGACCTGTGGACCTGCACATGAACAGATCCCCTTTGGCTCTGATGACCCCTGGGGTGGATCTCCTCCCTCAGCCTGGGAGATGTTTGGTATAAAGTTGTCACCAAGAGCCCAGGTCCTGTTCAAAGTCCTGAGCTGGGAGATGCTGCCCAGTCTGAGACTGCCCTGCTGCCCGCCCTGGGGCTCTCTGGGGGTGCAATTAAAGGCTCCTCAGGAGAGCACTAATGAGCTTCCAGATGTGAGGAATGCTGGAGTGATGGTGCAGCTCCTTCTGTGATCCTAGCCTGCCCCTACTCTGCACACAGATTCCTGGTAGGATCTTTTTGGTGCATTGTGTGTTCTTGCTTTTCCTCCTGGGAATTAACAGCTCTTGGGTGGGGGAGGAGGAGTCTGGAGACTCTTCCTTGAATGCTGCAGAAGTTGGTGGGAGCAAGAAGGAGTCAGGGAGGAGGTTCCCACGGTTAAGGCTCATTGGATGTGGTGCTGGAGACTCAAGGAATTCTCTGCCTGGAGGGAAAGTGCTTGTGAAATCCAGGAGGGTGAGAGGATGGAGGGGAGGAAGGAGCTCCAGCTCCTGGGCTGTCGTGTGCCAGCACAGCCCAGGAAGGTGACACGGGGCAGGAATGAGGTGCTGGAGCACCCTGAGTGGCTTCAGGAGCACTGCTGCCAAATGGGAAAGTGGATCTTCCCAAGGGCATCCTCCAGAGCCTCACCAGGGAACGGCATTGCCATTCCAATATCCATGGCATAATAATATCCAGTATTCATGGGATAATGCACTTCCCTCACCCATATTCCATGCATTTCATGTGTTCTAATCCATGGCTTAAACAGACAGGGGGTTTCTCATACACTTAAATATCCACATCAGTTATTTCCCCTCTTTACCTCTGTTTAAAATACCAGATTGACTTTTCCCAAGGATCAGAGACTTCCCTAAAAGTCTCACTTGGAGCTGTTGTCCTCACTTGACATTATCAGGGTTATTTCATTTTGAATTAATGGGAAGTTTTAGATCTGGCCTTGATAAGCCCTACTTATAACAAGCCAACTTTATTTTCTTTAATCCAAATATGATGTGCAGAGCATCCAGGACACTGTGTCTACAGAGTGAAGCTCTTTGCCACTAAGGAATTTCCAAGCACATGCTGGTTGACTGTCCCTGGATCTGGCTGGGCTGAGGAACCTGATGAAAAGCAGATGGAAAGCAAAGAACTTCCTGCCCTGGGTTTCTATTATTATTTCTAATTAGAGGGTTTGATGTGCACAAGTGGTGGGGACAGCATTTTAATAGAACCATGAAATATTGCAGTGGGCTCTAATGCAGTTCAGATGGGAATGGAACACAGGGAATGGGAGACGAGGGTTGGGACTGAGGGCAGACTCCGCTTTTAAACACTGTTTTCACTGCCTGTGGAAGGATATGCTTGCACCAGTGGTGGTGCAGCCAGGGCTGAGACAAGGGAGAGAAAATGGACCATGCAGGAAAACATTTTTCCATTCTGAATAGTCAAAATAATAAGAAAGAATATTCGTTTTGCCTTGAGTCAACTATGAAATGTATTTAACAATGAAGTTTGGATTCAGGAGGTGCTGGAAGGTACCTGTTGAGTGGTATTTGCCCCCAGTATTGGGCTGAGCCTGTACCCTTGTTTTGTTCATGTTCAGTCCTGTAAGAAAATGCTTTTTTTTTCCAGTTGGGATGCAAACTGCCTTCCTGATTCTTTCTATTTATGTAAAAACCCCTGTAAAGATCCAGTAAGGTTCTGTGGGCTCATCAAACCCCACATTTATTGAGCGCTTTCCTTTTTTCTGAATTCTTCCACTATTTTTACTCAGATACAATACTGTAATAACTTCTCAGCCTAAATTGTTGTATTTACAATATGTAGGACATATTGTAATATGTCCTAGCTGATACTGTCAATTTAGCTGACTTTCAGTGCCACAATAGATGGAATCAGCTCGTGTTTAGGAAGATCTTTAGAGATCCAGGATAAAGGTTGCATTTGAATTTTAGATATTTGGTGAGAAATGAATCTTTAAAATATTCATTGTGCTACTCAGAAGGAAAAATGGGAATTGCTGCTCTGTTTGTTCCTTCTAAGTAACGTTTGGGCATTGCCTGTAGGTTCTGGCTGTGTTGACTCTTCCCATTCCCTTCTGTCCATCTCTGGTTGGTCTTTTTTTGGGAACAGTGTGTTTCTGTCTGTGTGTTCACATTGTCCCCACTCATCCTCTTGGCACAGGCAGCAACTCCTCAGCTCTCTGTCCCAGTCTGTCCTCTCTCGTAATTCTGGATAGTCGTAGTTTAACAGTATTTAACCCCCATCTCACCCTCCCCTCACACATCACTTTGTTTCCTGTCTTGTCCTAACAAGCAGCGTCTTGCTGGGACCAAACTTCCCTGCACGGGCCTTGGGGGGGTCATTTGGGGGAGGTTCTGGACACAGTTTTTACTGGGGAGCAGCTGATTTCAGTGGGGGAACACAGAATAAAGCTGCACCTTGCACTGGGGCTCTCAGAGCTGAAGGGAAGAAATGGGGGAGAAGGAGGTAATATCTCACTTTTTTCACCCTCCACTCCAAAAAAATCATCATTTTTAAAGCTTCAGGGGTCCTTCTCACCAGTTCCTCAGGCTCCTTTAGGACAAAGAATGAATAACCCAGCAGCTCTGCCAACTTTATGGAGGAGTTTACAGATTCCTGTCTCATTCTCTCATTTAATTTAGGTTTAACAGGTAAAGGCACTCCTACAATGCAGGATTAAGGACACAGTAAAGGGGACCTGTCAGTATTACAAGCTGCTATAAATGACTAATTTTCTTTTTTAAAACATCAATAACAGATTTATCCGGGTCAGCACACCCAGCACAAATAATCCACTGAACTTCAGGAGGACTGAAATTTAGGTCTGGCTCAGCAACAGGCTCTGTCCTGACCTGCTGCAGACTCTGGGCAGTGCTGAATGAATTCATTTTAACTGCAAAAATGCAAATTGAGTTACATTCACTGTGTTAGAGCTGTTGGAATCAAAACAGGCTCCTCAGAGCCTGGCTGTGGATTAACAACCAGGATAAAAAAACAGGATAAAAAACATTGTGATTGGGTTTTTATTTTAATAAAAATTGGGAAGAATAAGAAGGTGCAAATAAAACTTAAATTCTGCCTGGGTTGAACAGCCATTTGACACCAATGAGAGCATCATGTCTTAATTAGTGCTTTTATAAGGAAAATATGGGAAGTTAAATGGACATAATTAGTACCAGTCTTGTTAATCTGATGTAAACAAACCAGTTGTTTGGCGTTCATGCAACTGTCTCATTAAAGCTGAATCGAGTGCAAATTTATTGAGCCAGGACAGGCATCCATGTCCAGCAGGGAAACAGGGAATGAGCTCAGGGCTGCCAGCAGGAGACACAGACTGTGCTTCCAGGGCTGCCAGAGCTCAGCACCAATCCTGCAGGAATCCTGGTCCCTGGCAGAGCTCAGCACCAATCCTGCAGGAATCCTGGTCCCTGGCAGAGCTCAGAGCTCAGCACCAATCCTGCAGGAATCCTGGTCCCTGTGCTCCTGCAGGGCTGGAGCTCAAACAGATTCCTCCTCCCTCACTGAGAGGTGTTTGACAAGGGGTGTTTCAGTGTCTCTGTTTTGTTCAATCCTACCTGGACACACCTTTCCTGGGTGGCATGGACAGGGATTTGGGAGGAGAGGCCAACAGTGGGAGTATGGAAATGCTTCCTTAGGAGGCTTCTCTGTGCCTTTGGAAGGTGCTGCAGGGATTGCCCAAAGTTGTGGAAGCCCCCAGGGTTTTCCAAGAAAAGCCCCCAGGATCGAGCCAATGGAGATTTCAGCAGGTCAAGGCTAACCTGCCCATGGAATCCCAGGGTTCACTGGGAATCATGGGTTCATGGAATTCCTGAGGTTGGAAAAGCCCTCTGAGATGATCCAGTCCAGCCATTAGTCCACTTGACCGTGGCCCCCAGTGCCACATCCACGCCTTTCCTGGACTTTCTCTCTTCCATCCAAAAATCCAAATTAGCACTTGGGGGTGAGGCAGAGCTAAATCTACCTTCTCTGCAATTCCTGATTTTCAGGAGGAACACCTTTTGCTGACAAATTATTCTCAGAAAAATTCTGAGATGTCTCAAGATAATTTCAGGTATCTCAGAGAAAAATTCTAAGGCGATTATTTCTCTTTTTGCACTGGATGAAGAGCAAGAAAAAGCAGTTGTTTGCTTGAGCACCAATAGAAGTGGAGGAAAATTCAATATATAGCAAAGCCTGGGCAGGGATGGGCCCTGTGCTGAGAGGTCAAACATGCAAAATGTTTGTTTTTTTTCAAGCTGGGACATGCTGGGTGGGAATTCCTGGATCCTAAAGAATTCCCAAAGAGTTTAGGGAATAAAACCCCAACCAACTTGAAGGATTGGGGCCATGGTTGTATTGTGTATAACCCAGCTGGTCTTTGTATGAAATGAGCCTATTTTTACTGGGGATGTGTTTTAACCAACTGTTTTTTGTTTGTTTTTTTCCCTGTGTTTAATGATCCCTTCCCAGTCTCCCCAGCCCATGGAGCCCGTCCAGCATCCTGGAGCTACTTCCCCCCTTGTACGTTTTCACTGATTCCTTTTTCCCTCTTTCATTCTTTCCCTGTTTCTCTGTGTCTCCTTTTCTTCCCCTTCTTTTTCTTCTGTACATTCAGGTCAGTAGCACTGATGCCCTGAAGGATATTAGGGAAACCCAAACAACCCTTTATTCTAAGCTTTTTAAAGGCTCTTTGGACTTAAAATAATACAGCAGGGAAACAGCAAAGCTGATTTTAACTCTTTTCTGGAGGTCAGAGAATCATTTTGAATCCATAAAATGATTGAAAAGATTAAAAAGAAGGAATTTAAGTGCCAGGCAACTAAATATGAATGTCAGTGTGAAAGAAAGAGAAGGTAAAAATGGGTGATGGAGTGGATTTAAACATGGCTTTCAGTGTTTGTTAGACTTGGCAGTTTTCAGAGGCCAAGATTCCTTTTTCTTTTTGAAGATCAGGGAATGCTGTTTGTGCTCAGCATCTCTCAGTGCCCCAAGTGAACTATTAAGTGGATTATTTATCCCGAGTCCTGCTTTATGTTGCCATGGTCCTTTTTAGATCCTGCTGGTGCTGCTCTGAACGTCCCAGCAAAGCCTGTTGTCAATAAAACCCGGGGCTGTTTCTGGAGATTCATCAGTTTTTGCAGTAAAGGCCTCGTTTCCACAAATCAGCTCCCCCTGGGATGGTGTTTGGATTTCATAAATGAGTCTTAAAACTGGGTATGCAAATCTGTACATAGATATATTGTAACATATATAATATTCATGTGCATATATATTTTTTGCCCAAGCACATACCCACCTTCAGCCTGTTGCATGGAGACTGTGCTGATACCCCTGTAATGTGGGAAACGGAGATGTGCTTCCCATTCCCAATGCTTCCTCCAGGACAAGAATGTTTTTTGGCAGCAAACTTGTTTCTGGTGTGAGGACTCAACTTCCTGAGCGTGTGCCAAGATTATCAGATGCCTCTGGCCAGAAAGGGAGAGAGATCCGGGAGGGAAAACAGCATTTGAGTGTCAGATATATCATGGACAGGAAGGCTTCTTCCACTGCACATTCACAAACCAACAAGAGCCAGGGAACAGTTAAACTGGGATGGAGTTTTTTAAGAATAAAGGTAAAACTTTATTGTTATGACTGGCCATATCCAGTGATAAATAAATAAATAAACTGCCACAAAGTTTGGGAGGAATCAGAATAGCAAATTCTTGTAAGATCCAAGAAGTTTCCCTTGGAGACACAGGTATGGGGAAAAGATTTTCCTGATTTTTTTCCCACTCCTATAGTGAAGGTTCTTGAGTCCATGAGCCCTTCAAAGATGCAATTCCTGCTAAGGATCAGTAGCAGTTAAATTCAGGTAACACAGGCAGGGTTTAGGCCTGTCTCTTTTTTTCAGGCAGAGTTTAAGCCTGTCTGTTTTTTAGGCAGGGTTTTAGCCTGTCTGTTTTTTTCAGGCAGGTTTTTTTTTCCAGGTTTTTAACATGAAAACAAGGCATGGCCACATTTCTGGTTGCTTAATGCAACCTGAGGGGTCAGTGTTCACCCCCCTCCCCTCGGAGCTGTTTGTGAGAAGGAAGATTTCAACACCAGAGCAGAGCTCTGATATTTCTGCTCAGAGGTGCAAGGCCTATTAGTGATTCTTCTTGTTTTTCCTGGGAAGTTAATTCCTTTTGACAGCCATGGCCCTTTGTGAGTCATGGAATTGCCACAGAGATTAGAAACTTGGCTGGGGCTGCTCCCAGAGCACCACTGAGAGCTCAGGAGCCACATCCTGCCATCCCTGCTCTGCACTGTGCTTGCTGTTCATAACATCCCTGTGTACCAGAGAGCGTGGTTCTGCTCCCAGGAATTCATCCAGGATTTCATACATCCATGTATTTTTGAAGTGTGGAAGCTCTGGGGTCCTGTTCAGGCTTTGCTGGTGGAGGGGGAAGTTCCTTTCTGGGCTCGTGAGGAAGTTTTTAGACACTGAAGTTCTTTTTTGGCCCTTGGCTTCCCCAGATAAATGAGCTGAGCTCTGGATAGGGAGGCAAGGGCTGAAACAGGGTTTGTGAGTGGGACAAAGTGCCCCTGACAACAAACTCAAGGTCCTTGGTCTCCCAAGCACCCCAAAGGCCATTCCTGGGCAAGCTGTGCTTTTAAAATCACTGATTCTTCCACCAGCATTTGCCACCCTAAACTGGCATCCTTTTTATATAATTTTTTAACTCTTTTTACAGTGAAAACTCTCTTGAGAGTGTTCACCCAATCCCAGAATCCCAGACTTCTCTGAGCTGGGAGGGATCTTAAAGATCATCTTGTTCCACCCCCTGCCATGGGACTGGAATTGGGAATTAGCCTGGATACGCTGTGGTCACACCTGAGCCAGCTCCAAGCCCAGCTCTTCAGGCATCCTTCCTCCTCAGCAGCTCCAGTTTCTGGGGATTTGGGGGCTCACTGACCTCATTTCAGCTCAGATTTGGGGGCTCACTGACCTCATTTCAGCTCAGATTTGGGGGCTCACTGACCTCATTTCAGCTCAGATTTGGGGCTCACTGACCTCATTTCAGCTCAGATTTGGGGGCTCACTGACCTCATTTCAGCTCAGATTTGGGGCTCACTGACCTCATTTCAGCTCAGATTTGGGGGCTCACCCAGCTCATTTCAGCTCACCTCCTCTTTCTTTGCTGCCCATCCTGTGAGCTCAGTGTGTCACTTCACTCCCACTCCTTTTTGCACACAGACATTGTCAGGTAGGGATAGTTCAGGCCTGGAACAAGCCAGAGAAGCAACAGCTCTTCGTGCCCATCACTCAACTCTGCATTTCTCCAGTTGCTGTCTTTCCATGTTGAATTGTTGGTCTCCTGCAGGAGATATTTAATTTAACTGTGTCCTTGCTCTTGCCTTGTGTCTATCCCTCTGCCCCTTGCCCTACCGTGCCCCATGTGCAGATCTGGAGGTGGATGGTGTAAAACCAGGCTCTGCACATGTTACCCAGGCTCTGAACCAGCCCCACCTGAGCTCAGGTAGAGCCTCTTGTGCACCATCTCTGTCCTAACCAAGTCTAACCCCGTGTGTTGTAGCAGTAACCCCTCACTAACTCCCTAGCTTTGCTGACAGAAGGTAGATGTAGTTGAAATAGTGTGTTCTGAATTTTTTTATATTAAAATCTGTTGGGCAGAAACCTGTTTCTGAGCATCCACCTTCTCACAGGCAGATTTCCTGCTGGTGATTTCGTGCAGATTCATTGAGCCCAAATCTTGGGGGTGATGCTTAACACCTTTGTGTACCAGTAGCCACGTGGATATTAATCTGTGTATCAGAATTTAGCTTCTTTTACCCCTCCAGCTGCTGAATTTCTAAATATAAAGTGTTCTTCTTTCCCCAGGCTTTCAATTTGGGCCTCAGAGAGATCTATCCAAAGAGGGTTCCAAACCCTCTGTGATCACGTTGTGGAAGAAAGGACTTGCTTGAATAAGAGAGGAGAGATGTGGTTAAATGCTGCAGCTTTCTGGCAGTGTAAATGTGCCCAGATGCAGAGAGAGCACAAAACAACTGTGTTGTGTTGGCATTGCCATGACAACGCTCTGCAGCTCTTCCAAAGTAGCATTAGGTAAAATTAAAGTGTTCCAGTGGAACTGAGGAGCTGAGATATGTCCCTGGGACATAAACAAATTCCTCCTCACTTACTGAGAGGTGTTTGACAACAGGCATTTCAATGTATTTGTTTTGTTAAATCATACCTGGACTTTGGTTTCTCTTGAGTGCTTGGAAAAAAATAAGTGGAATTTTAGGAGAGGCATATCCTGCTATCCAACAACTGGTATAACATTTCAGTTTATTAAAGAGGCCAGTGCTTGTGCAGTCCAGTGATTTAAGTGCTTGCTAAGTGCCAGGCATCTCTTCTAATTGTATTTCAACTGACTGCAACTCTTCTTGTGGTTTATGTGTAAAGCTCTGCCTCTGCTGAAATCCTTGTCTGGCTTCCCATTGTACCTCCTAAAGTCACCAAAGGCGGATTTATTTTTAAACTAGGCTTTAGGGCTTTATTTCACTCCCATAATAAGTGCTGGATGCTTGCTTTATAAAAAAAAGACTATTATTTTGCTGGTAGTTTGTGCCTCGGATACATCAGGAATGTGCAACTTCACCTTCCATAGTTGCATTGTTTGCTCTCAGTGCAGTGAGTTCTGATACTATTGACTGGGAATTGCTCCAGTAATTACCTGGTTTTAGGAGAAGGGGATTACTTCACAACTCTGAGATTGGTTAGTCTTTTTAGGTCTTTGAAGTTCAAATCAGAACTGCAGCAGCATTTTCCTTAGTTTTTCATTTCCTTGGAGTCTTCTCTTGCCTCCCTTGTTTCAAGTGATTCTTCCTCCTTTCATTGCTTCCCGTTTTTTGGCAGAAATAGAAAGGGATGAGAGCTGTGGGCTGAGCTGTGAAAGTGCTGCTATATCCAGGATTCATCTGGTGCTCCATGGAATGTGCACCATGAAATCTGTGATCCTACCGGAAGAGTAGGAGTTGAGGAGAACAGCTCCCTGCTCCTGTGTGCTGGGAAGAGATGGCCAGGAATGTGCATGACAGGCTCTGTGTGTCCTGGGCAAGGAGGGCTGGGGATGGGGGAGCATCCCAACAGCAGCATCTGTCCTGCCTGGCACTGAGGAGTCACTCTCAGCTTTCTCCATTCCCCCTCTGCAGGAGAGCACGTCCTGAATATGTGCCTGAAAATCCACTTGAGGATTCCTGAGGTTGCTCCATAGTTTAGCATTTGAAGAGAATTGCAGGTGCATTATGGATGCAGGTACCAAGGAGTTACAGTTTTGGGAGTTCTTCACCAAACTGGGACAAGCAGTGATTTACCTGGAGCAGGTTTTAGAGTTAAAAAGTCTTAAGTATTTTTTCTGCACTCTATCAATGAGAATGTGTTTTTATATGGAACTTGCTTTTGAATTTAGTTCTGCAGTGGCAAATCTGAAATGCTTTTCCTGTCTACCTCAATAAAATGTATAAACCTTGGGTAACACCTAAGTGAGAGAAGAGCAAGAATTTGAAGTATTTCACCAAGTTTCTAAGGACATGAGGTATTAGAAGTCAATGTATTTTTCCTTAATCCTTTAATCCTTTAACAGTGCAGATGTTTTCTGACAATGGCAGTAAGCCCCAAAGTCCACTTTGGTGCTTTCTAGGCACCCCTGGTTGTGTTTCTTGCCCACAGACTGGAGTTTGGGTGATGTTTGTAGCTGGTGCAGGATCTGCAGCTGAGCTAGCCCCTGTTCCTGTGACATTTCTGGGTGCTCTGGAACTGCCTGGGTGCTTCTCAGCCACTTGGGAGCGAGTTGGCTGACATTTTCTTCCAGAGGCCTGGCTTTGGGAGCCTGGAGGAGAAGAGCAGGATCTGGGGGTTGGTGCTGTGTCTGGAGGGTCCAGGGGAAGCCGTGGCAGAGGCAGGAGGGCAGGAGACCCATCCTTTGGGGGAAGAGCAGGAGAGAAGCTGGACTGAACCAAAAAGGCATCTGCAGAGACCTGGGAAGAAGATGAAGATATAGTTTGGTTCTGCTGTTTCATTTATATATTCTTTTTTAGCTGAAGTCAGAATTTTCTAACCTGTCCAGGCCCTGCTTGAGCCCTCCCAGCCCGCAGGGAGTGGAGCCTGTGTGGTTCCAGGAACAAGAGCCATGTGCTTTCCAGGGCTCAGCTGAGCACAGGGGTGTTGTCTGGTGTAACCTCGAGGTGCAAGCTGAGGCAGGTGGTGGCTCTGGTGACCTTTCGGCTCCTCTCTGCAATCCCAGGAAGGCCCAGGTGAGGTGTCAGGGAAGGAGCCTCAGTCTCCAGCTCCCACCAAGTTTGCATTCAGGTTTTCCCTGGCATATCTGGGTCTGCTGGAAGGTTGAAAAAGGTCACACTCAGAGCTGGCACAGTGTATCTCCCAAAAAAACCCCAACCAGGCCACCCTAAAGCTCTTGATGGGGTGTAGGCTCATGACAGAGGAGTCCTTCGGCAGCTCTGGGGATCCCAGGGGAAGCAGCAGAGGAGCAGCAGCCAGTTGAGGAGCATCCCCTGCTCCATCCCAGCATATCCCACATCCCCACTGGGAGGCACTACTGATGTAATTACAGCCCTGGAAATCCGCCTCCTGAAAGCACAGGAAGTGCCTGGAACAGGGAGAGGGAAGAGACACATGAATTGCTGTGTTCCCTGGAGTGCAGTTCCTCCTTGTGTGTGGTCACTGAGGCTTTTGGAAGAAGCTGGACCCATAAACAGCAGCTTCAGGCATCTCACACTTTGTCAGGTAATTTTGTGGTGAGTCTTGGCCATGTTTCCTGGGGAAATTTAACTGGAAAAGAAAAGGAACAAGGGATCCATGAACAGTCTGCAGGCATCAGTTCAGAAATAATTGCGTAGGCCCGTGTTTTGTGCAGGTAAAAAAGCTGTATTAATATTTGTTATGGAAGCATTCCTGGTATTTGGGGCTTGGAGGGGTTGAATCCACCAAAATAGGATGAGTACTGTGAAGTAAAGGGGTGAAACTTGGCCAAGTGCAGAGGTGTTGAAGGCACTATGTGCTATTAATAAGGCCAACTTCCTT
This sequence comes from Chiroxiphia lanceolata, assembly GCF_009829145.1. NCBI lineage: Eukaryota > Metazoa > Chordata > Aves > Passeriformes > Pipridae > Chiroxiphia > Chiroxiphia lanceolata. Next base: position 6,527,251 of record NC_045659.1, on the reverse strand, counting down.
TTCGCATGTTCTGTGCTGCTTTCTCACTCTCCACGTATTCAGGTTGAGGGGTTTGTTATTTTTAAACTACGTTTCTTCCTTTCTCACAAGCTCTGTCAAAACGGGACTTAACTCTAATAATACTTGGCTTGAGCAAAACTCTGCAGTTGTGCTGAAAGCTTTGGAATCATGGGAAGAGGGAGTTTGTTCTGCTCTAGTTTTCCTCTCCTTTTCTCCTGAATAATTCTCTATATTAGTTGTGGCTTACAAATACCTTGAGGCAGCTTTAACCTTGGGTGGTGGCACATGGCTCTGATCTCTGCTTGCATTGGCACATGGATTTATCGAGGGTTGTGCCATGAATAGCCCAAATCTCCCTTTAAAACCTGGGCCTGGGAAGTTCACAAAGGCTGAGCAGCTACAGCATCACTTCTCTGTGCACAAAGAAGGAGTGCTGGAGCTCTGATTCCATCCCATAGGGATCAGTGATGTTGCTACATCTGCAAGAAAGTGTCTATGCGAAACCAGGAATTAAGATTGGAAGTGAGTGGGGCTGGAGAATATACACTGGCAAATCCATAATGTTTGTTTGGCTTCCTTGGAAGGTCATGGTTTGGGCAGGGATGTGGTGTGTGTTTGGGAGGATCCTTAAATGAACATGTAGAAATGCATGTTGTCCACTGCTTGGACAAGATCTGTGGTGTGTTTCCATCAGAAATCCTCAATGAGCAGCCAAGGCTCCCTCTACCCCTCTCGGTGCTCCCCCCTCTCTGCCCCTCTCCCTGGCAGTGAATTCATCACCTGCAGATCAGACCTGTGGCCTTTAGGACTTGCTTTGCAGCTCAGGAATCAGCCCATGCCTGGGATGTTGCTGCTGTGAACTTCCCTCTGCCAGGTTTGGTAGCAGATCTTGTGCCACAGGAGTGCTCCTTCATCCCGGAGCTGTGGTGGGAAGCACCAAATTTCATCAGTTGGTTCTCATGGAAACCTTTGCTGAGGGAAAGGCAAGTACAGGTCCTCTCTTACCTGCTTGCCTCTGTATCACATCGTTCCTAACTGTGTTTTTACCCTTGGAAATGGAATAGTTGGAATCTTTTTCTTGCAAGCCATGACAGACCGTGGCTACACCTACCAAAGCTCGGTGACCACAGTTAATTCACCATGTGGGGCCACGCCAGGGACTTATCCAGAGAAGCTGTGGCTGCCCCTGGATCCCTGGAAGTGTCCAAGGCCAGGTTGGACGGGGCTTGGAGCAACGTGGGCTAGTGGAAGGTGTCCCCGCCCATGGCAGGGGATGGCACTGGATGGGCTCTAAGGTCCTTCCAACCCAAACCATTCTGGGATTTGATGATTCTACACTCTGTGACATGAGATACCTGGATGTCAGACCTGGCTGCCGCCAGCTCTGGGAATCAAATCCCACATTTTAAGGTATTCCATGGCAGTCTGTTGCACGATGTGCTGCTCTGTTGGGGGTTTTTAATCCCCCAGTCTGCTTTCATCTGTAATCTTAGTTTCTCTCCAACACCTTTCTTTTTAAGAGGTTTTGTTTATTTGGGGGGGTTTGTGTGTTTTAGGAGCACTTGATTGCAGGATAAATGTAGCTGAGTCAGAAGCAGCATTGGAACATAGTGGCTGCCTGATGCCTAAAGACGGAGGATGGCTTGAAGCTTCCTGGAGTGGTTATATTTGCAAAAACCAGAAAGTGGAAGAAGGTACAGGCTGTACTAATAACATTCTTTGGGTTACTTTGCCTTCCCAATGCTTCTGTCTGAAATAACTTTTGGAGGACAGGGTAAAGTTCAGCATTGCATCTGTGACAGGCACACGGACCTTTTTTGTCTGTGATTTCAAATGCTTGGGCTTATTAGCTGAATTTAAAAGATAAGACTTTCATTATCTACCTCTCTGCTCTGTGGCAGGCTGAAGAACATCTCAGTAGTGGAGGATGTATCTCTTGGACTTGTTTAATAAAAAAAAAAATTAGTGGCTTAAAATTGTCTGGCAAAAGAAATTAGGAAAAGAAAATGGTCACATATGATTATTGTTTCAGTCAAATATTCTGAAGCAGCAGGAGGACACCCCAGTTCTGTTCAGGCAAGAGACCCCCTGTGCAGGTGCAGAACGTCCAGGTGCAGAAGAGCCACATCCCTGGTTGCTCAGGTTTCATTCCTAAAAGAAAGGTGTTTTCTAACACGGATTAAGGATTTTCCTTTACAGGAAAAAAGTGCAGGTGGGGGAAAGGTGTGTCATTGTACACCAGGTAGTGAAATACCTCCTCAGAGCAGTAATTTCAAATGTAAAACCCAAGTCTGCAGCTGAGGGAGCTCTGTGTTACTGGGAGTGCAGCTCTTAATTTAGAGCAAAAATAGGATTGGGCACCCCCTGGCCTTAGTTTGAAACTGGGCACCAGGAAAGTGTGGGAATGGAACAGTTTGTCACAACAGGGTTCATCAGCCTTGGAGGATTCTTCCTAACCAAGCCTGGCCTGCATTAAAAAGAAAAAAAATAATTATATAGGGCCTATGTAACACGTGCTGGCAGTTCTGGGTGGCTCATTGGTGGTGCTGCTCTGAAGTCCTGGATGCTGTTTGGAATCGTGTGTGCATTTTCCATGTAAATTTGGAACAGCCTGGCTTCTGGTGTATTCATTTCCCCAGTTTTAGGGGATTTACCAGCTTTTATCAACAGGCTCAATAGGAAGAACGTTCCTGGAATGGTGAGTTGGTACCAGGGAGAAGGTTTTGTGTTTGGAACTGTGCATAGAGGATTGGATTTAGGAGTCATGCTTGGCTGCTGAGCTAAAACACGCTGTGACACTGTGATCATTGTCCAAGCAAAACAAGTGCAGCAATAAACACCAACATTAAGGAGCTGGAGAAGGGGTGTTATCGGGACATGTGAGTCAGCAAACAGTCCTGAAAACAGCACGTTGGCTTGAGGAGAAAGCTGAGCACCAACAGAAAGGAGTTCTGCCCTGGTCATCGAGATGGCTGCATATAGAGAAGCAAATTTCTCCTTAATCCCTGTGACCCTGAGGTTGTGCACCTTTATCTATTGATCCCAGTTTTAAAGTGTGTGACAGCAATTCCTGGGGTTGATGAGCTGGTTCCAGCCTGGTGTGAACTGGGGGCTCAAGGTCAGAGTGGTTAAAGCACAGGGCAGAATTTAGTCCTCAAGTGATAAATGAAGATAAGGCCACAGCTTCAGTGGCATTAGAAAAAGGCTGGAAGGCTTGGCTGAGGCATACCTGACCTCCTTGACTCTCATCCCTGCTCCTGATGTAGGGATGGCAGTGCTGGGGGTGAGGTCAGGCCGTGGTGTCTCTGCCCTGGCACAGCTGGGTTGGACATGGGCTGGAACTGGGTCACTCTAAAACGAGCCCTGTCCTTCTGCTTGGCTTTCAAACAGCACAACTCCGGGGGAATTTTTAATGGAGTTTGTTTGCAGTGATGTGATCAATGCAGCCCCTGACTGTGCTGGTTCACAGCCCCTGGGAGTGGGAATCACTCTGACTGGATTAACAGAGGGACCCCCTGGCTGCTGTCCTAAGGCTGTGGGGGCAGGTGGGCTCAGGGCCCAGCCTGTGCCTGCTCTGCAAGCTGGGACATGCTTCTGTGGGGACACTCAGGCATGTCCTGAGTCTGCCCCTCCCTCCTGGCCATGCTGACACACGCCTTTAGTGCACATGTGGGGATTTGCGGTGTGAGTGAGGGGGGGCACAGATATACCCCTGATCTCTGCAGCCCTTGTGGTGTTGGGCTCTGGCCCTCACCACGGGGTCCTCGGTAGTTTCTGGGGTGTGAAGGAGGAAGGAAAGGAGAAAGGCAAGGATAAAGGGGAGTCCAGCTCTGCTGGCCAGTGTGTTTCCCTAGGGCTGGAAGGTGCTGAGAGTCCATCCTGCCAGTGGAGGTGAAGGAGCAGGGTTAGAGCCATGGGTAGGATGGAGGGGAAGGAGGTGACGTCATGTGCTCCTCATAACATCACATCGTCCCTGTGACATCACAGCTCCCCTGTGACAACACATCCTTCATGTGACATCACAGTTCCCCTATGACATCACATCCATCATATGACATCAGATCTCTTCTGTGATATCATATCATCCCTCTGACATCACGCCCTCCCCATGACATCACATCATCCCTGTGACATCACAGCTCCCCTATGACATCGCCTCCTTCCTGTGACATCACATTTCCCCCATGATGTCACATCCATCATATGACATCACATCTCTCCTGTGATATGATATCATCCCCGTGACGTCACGTCCTAACCTCTGACATCACACCCTCCCTGTGACATCACAGCTCCCCTGTGATGTCACATCCTCCCCGTGACATCACAGCTCCCCGTGACATCACATCCTTCCTGTGACATCACATCATCCCCTGTGACATCACATTCCCCATGACATCACAGCTTCCCTGTGACATCACATTCTTCCTGTGACATCACATCTCCCCTATGATGTCACAACCATCACATGACATCACACCTCCTTTGTGATATCATAAAATCCCCGTGACATCACAGCTGCCCTGTGACATCACACCTTTCCTGTGACATCACATCCTTCCCGTGACATCACAGCTCCCCTGTGACATCACATTTCCTGTATGATATTCCATCCATCGTATGACATCACACCTCTCCTGTGATATCATATCAGCCCTGTGACATTACATCCTCCCCATGATATCACATCTCCTCTGTGACATCACATCATTCCTGTGACATCACATCTCCCTATGACATCACATCCTCCCAGTGACATCACAACTCCCCTATGACATCACATCCTCCCTATGACATCACATCCTCCCTTTGACATCACATCTCCCCTATGACATCACAGCTCCCCTGTGACATCACACCCTCCTCTGTGACATCACATCCTTCCCGTGACATCACATCTCCCCTATGACATCACATCCATCATATGACATCACACCTCTCCTGTGATATCATGGGTGGGATGCAGGTGAAGGAGCAGGATTATGGCCATGGGTAGGATGGATGGAGGTGAAGGAGCAGGGTTAGAGCCATGGGTAGGATGGATGGAGGTGAAGGAGCAGGGTTAGAGCCATGGGTAGGATGGAGGTGAAGGAGCAGGATTAGAGCCATGGGTAGGATGGATGGAGGTGAAGGAGCAGGATTAGAGCCATGGGTAGGATGGATGGAGATGAAGGAGCAGGGTTAGAGCCATGGGTGGGATGGAGGTGAAGGAGCAGGGTTAGAGCCATGGGTTAGATGGGGCAGAGCCAGGGTCAGACCTGCACAGCACCACAGCAGGGTCAGGCTGAGGGGGACAACAGTGGGTCACCTGGTCCCACCTCATCCCAGAGCACATGGCACAGGGTTGTGTCTGGAGGGTTCTGGAATATCTCCACTCAGGGACACTCCACAGCCTCGCTGGGCAGCCTGCTCAGTGCTTGTCACTGCACAGGGAAGGAAGTTCTTCCTGATAGTCAAGTGGAACTTCCAGGCATCAGTTTCTGCCCGGGGCCTCGTGTCCGAGTGGTTGGCAGCATGGAGCAGAGCCTTCTTGTCACCCCTCCTTTACATTTTTATACCTATTTTTATTTATATTATATATATATATATATTATATATTTACCTGTATATATATGTATAAATATATAAATGTACATTTATTAAGTACATATGCATCATATTTAAATATATATTTTCTATCCTTATTGTGTATATACACATAAATATATAAAATATATATTTACATATTATGTATATACAAATATATAAATATGTATTTTCTGTGTTTGTGTATATGCACATAAATACATAAAATATATCTTTATCTATTATGTATGTACACATCATATATAAATATATATTTTCTGTGCTTATATGCATATATACACATAAATATATAAAATATATATTTCTATGTTATGTATATCCATATATTGTATATGTATATATTTTTAGATATATTTAGACATTCTTATATTTATTTTAGACCTTCCTTAATTTATATTTTTTTTTTACTTATTATTTTTATTTTATCATTATTATTTATTTTATGATTTTATTTTTTTTTTTTAGACCTTCCTTCGTTTATATTTCTGTGTTTAGACCCTCGCCCAGCCGAGCCGGGTGCTGCTGCCCATCCATCCGTCCCTCCCTCCCTGCCCATCCTCCGCCCTCTGCGCGGCCGGGGGGAACCGGCAGGAGGGAGCGGGGGGGCAGCGGCTGCGGGAGCCGAGAGAGGAGGGAGGGAAGGAGGGAGGGAGGGAAGGAGGAGGAAGGAGGCACCTGCGGGAGGAGGAGCGGGGCCGGGGAGGGGCTTGGCAGGAGCCGCAGAGCTGCGAGCGCATCCCCCGAGCCGAGCGGAGCCCGCGGGGACCGGACCCGCTCCCGGAGCCGGGCGGGGACCCGAGCGGGGCAGGTAAGGCACTCCAGGCCCCCCGAGGAGGATTTTTAGGTGCCTGCGCCCACTTGTTGCTTAGTAACTCGCCAGGTATTTAATGTGGGAATTAGTGGCTCGGGCTGGGGTGAGGGGGGTCCTCTCTGGCCGTGCAGCAGGGAAGACGCTCGGCACACGCTTTAGAGGAGGGATTAGGGGAAAATTCCTTACTGTGAGCGTGGAAAGTCACTGGGAAGCTGTGGATACCCTGTCCCTGGTTCAAGGCCAGGTTGGACAGGGCTTGGAGCCACCTGGTCTGGTGGAAGGTGTCCCTGCCCATGGAACAAGAGGGTCTTCGAGGTCCCTTTCCAAACTGTTCTGGAATTCTGTGAGACTTCAGACCCTCTGGTTGGTGCCAGGCTGTGCAGGGGTGCCCTGCTCAGGACTGATCCCATGGAGGGGGGATGCAGGGGTGATGCCATCAGGGTGCTCAGATGACTCCTGCTGTGGAGGGGCAGCCTGGGATCGTGTTTGTAGCCAGAGAAAACATCCCTGATGTCACTGATTCCCAACGACTCTCTCATTTGACACCCTGGCTGCGGGTTGTGACCTGTGTTCTTGCTGAGAGAGAAGATCCTGGGGGATCCGTGCCCTTGGGCAGGTTCCCTGGCTCAGTGGTTGACTTCTCTTGCCAACCAGAGACCGATTAAATTAACATACTTCCTCCTCTCCCTCTCCTTGCTGATTGTTTTACTTCTGTTTCCCTTTAACCTCTGACTCGAGGTCTCTATTGCACCTTGCTGTGCACCAGGTCCGTAGTTGTAAACTGTTTTATTGGATTTACTCCAGGGTCATGGGTGTGTAGGGAACCAGAGCTGTTAAAGGGAGCCTCTTCTGTGTCCGGGAGGATTTGTGTGAGGATTCCCACCCAAATCCCAGGGGAGAAGGAGTTCTAGCGTGCAGCCCCCTGCAGTCAAGGGACCTGCATGGTCCTGGGGCTGCAGGGCTGAAGATCACTGCTTCCCTCTGGGATTTATACCTCCCTCCCAAAGAGGCAGCTGACAGATGGGAATGTCTAGAATTTAAATTTCAATAGATTTTTGCATATCACTTTATCTTTTTGTCTTGCCTCCCTCCCACACTGGACACAGAATGCATTCCTAAGCATTAATATTATTGATGCTGTTGTGCAGGAGAAAGGGGCTTCGTATTTAAAACTGCCAGCCCTTTGTTTGCTGGAGCCCTGGGGCAGGGGATGCACACTCTGGAAAAGAAAATTCCCAGGGAGAGCTGTTACTGTGATCACAGGAGACACTTTGCAAGTAGCCATGGCTCGTCTGTTCATATTTGTTCAGAAAACCTCCTAAAAGCCATAGTCCATTTTAAGAACTAAATGCCCTGCAGGATCTGATTATTTGTGACAGAGAAGACAGGAGGCCTCCCCTTCCCTTCCCTTTCCACTCTTCCCTGACCTCCTTTGTTCTGGGCACCACACAGGCGTGATAAAAGAGGCTCATTTGAAATCAAAGCTCTGCACTGGAAGAGAAAGGAAAAGAATATAAAGCAGGCAAAACAATACTTTATCTGCATTCCTAAGTCTTAAAAAGCAGACTTAATTCACCTCAAATCCCCAAACTATTCGGCCCAATTTTCACTTTCAGTGAAGTTTTTTACACTTCTTTAGCTGTGTGAGGAGGAAAAAGGCCATTTTCATCCTCTTTTAGCTGTTGTTTCCTGCCAGTGCTGTGTAAAGTGACTGTAATGTGAATGAAACTCCTGGCTGTGGTGTGTTGCCCATCCAGGTGAGTGGCAGTTTTGCTTCCAAAGGCAGAATAATCTCAGGGGTTAAGAGCTAAAGTATGAACAGGTTCGTGTTGTAAACAGGAAAAGAACCAATCTGGGAAGGGCAGGTCAGCGTGGTTTGGAAGTCACTGCTCTGGGCTGTGAACAGTTGCCCTTGGGCTGGTGGAAAGGGAGAGAGGCAGCTTTGGGAAGGGATTGGGAGAGCGGAAAGGGCTGGGATGTTCCTTGTCCTGCTGGGAGCATCACATACCTCAGGAGAGTCTGCACCAGGACTGAGGCAACAGCCCAGGAAAGGGAGGTTGTGTGCTTTGACTGCTCCTTCTGCTTCCAACATGGATTGCTCCTGCCCCTTCCCAATGGAATCAAATGTTGCTTCCTTCCCAGTGTCTTCCAAGGCCTTGCATAAGAGCAGACACCCTGTTCGGGATCTGCCAAACTCCTCGTTGTTTCAGCTGGTGTTGTTTGTTGATTCCTGTTTGTTGATTCCTGTTTCAGCTGGTGTTGTTTGTTGATTCCTGTTTGTTGATTCCTGTCGGATCCATTCCCATCCCTCTCCTCCTCCCCCTGCCCAGGCTGGAGCTGGGGGAGCGCCGCCGCCGCTCCGCTTCTCCTGCTTCCTGATCCCACCCCAGGCTCAGCTTTGAGTGGTGGAGGGTCTTGGGAAGGCTTTGGGCTCTGTGTGTGTCCAGAGCACTCGCTGTGACTCAGGGTCAGCCTGAGGCACTTCCAGGGGTTTGGGAGATCTCCAGTTAGCAGCAGGAGTGGGAATGGTGTGGGTGCTGCAGCTCCCCCTCGGCCCTTGGGAAGCCCTTTCCTCAGGGAAGGAGCTCATGGAGCACACGGTGGGAGGGCAAAGGCAGTTTGCTTTCAGATCAATGTGACTTTGGGGACAGGCAGTTCTTGACTTCTCTGAGGCCATGATTGCTGGAGATGGGATGATAATATTTTGGTTTAGATTGTATTAGAGGGAGGTTGAGGTGAGCCACTGAGGAATTCCAGCTGTAGGGAGAGCCAACAGCTGCAGTCATCACCAACAGGGAATGTGGAACATTGTCATCACTGATGAACTGGAGAAACTTCTGACAGAGATGAACCTGCTGTGGTGTCACGTAATGGCTTAGGTGGCATCTTGGCTCTCGAGTGTTCTGTCTCCCTGATTTTCAAGTATCTGGAGGATTATCCAGTGCAGTGACCTGGTTGTTGATGTTGATTCTTACCTGGTTGTCTTTAATGCTACTGCTTGAGGTTCCAGAAATTTACTAACCAGATGGGCCACATCAAAACAGCCTCTGGGGTTGTTCTGAAATAGGGTTTCTTCTCAAATTATGTAGATTGTGTAAGTATCGGAGGTACATCCAAGTTACAGCATCACATTCTCTTTTGTGTTAATTTAGTGTTGCACAAAGGCACATTTTGATGTCAGGTCTCACATTTCTGGGTGTGGTGTGAGGTCAAACAGTCCTGGTATCTCAAAGTGAACGTGGGTGGAAGGCTGACACCATCTCCCTGATGGGTAGATCTCATGTTTAGTTCTGCCTGTGATAGCACCTGAGTCAGAACATCATTTTTTTAAGAGGATCTTTAATCTCCAAGGTAGGCAAGATAAACAAAAGGACTGCATTAAACTCTGTTGGAACACAGGGATTTAGCAAAATGAGGTAAGAATGAAAGAGAAAAAAGATATTTCAAGTGTCTCTTGATATTTTTCTCCCAGCTTGTTTCCTTTGCTCCCCTTGTCTCCCAGTCCCACTGCTGGCCCTGTGACCTCTTTGGGTCACCTGAGCTGCTGACCCTTGTGTGTTGGCTGCCCTCATCTCTGTTGGGTTGTTTCCAGTCCCCCTGGTTTTCCAGTTTTGGCCTCTGATAACTGTTTCCTTTGCACTGCAGCCCCATCCATTTTTATTCCCAGTGGCACCCTGAGGCTCAGGAGTTCCCTGACCCAGCTTGTCCCTGCTGCACCATCACTGACACTCTGTTAGTCAGCACTGCTTGATTTTCCCAAATACAATTCAAACTTGTTAATAGAATTAATAGACTGACCTTGTCAGCCCTTGTGCCTTTGGAACCTCCCTCCTGTCTCAGCCCTCAGCTACATAAATAACTGATCTATACCTCCTAACCACGTAGCACTTCCCTTGGAGTAGGTGTGCTGGCCTTCAGGGATGAATTCAGAGATGTCCTGGGCTCTGTTTGTTCAGGAGGTCAGGTTGTATTATCTTAGTGCTCCCTTATGGCCTTAGAGTCTGTGAAAAGATTAGTCATGTCTTTAAACTGGAAAGTAAAACAGATGTTTTGATATCAAACATAGGTGATATGCTTTTGCATCTGGCTCAACTGGTGGTTATCGTTCTTATCCCGTTTTAAACACTCAAGAAATTTGGCATAAGAAGATGGAAACAGGTTTTGCTGTTGTAAATAGTTCCTGGTTCTTAAATGTATTTTCTCATTGCCATGAAGAAACTTCTCCAGGCAGTTCAAGCTGTGGATCATCCTCATGCATGTCACTGCAGATGGGTGATTTTGGCTAAATGAGAGCTGTCAATGTGCTTCTGAATTTGCAGTCTCCTGTCTCCGGAGGAGGAGTGATTAGACCCAAGTGCAGCAGAAGCTGAAGGTGTTGTATAATCTGGGCATGCAGGAGCAAGGAGGGAGTTTCCAGGCTGGTGGATCTCTGGTGCCAGATGTTCCTACACTGACCAAAAGGAGCCAAAGCTCCAATCTGAGCCAAGGGCTGATGTTGGAAAGGACAAGGAGGAGCTGGAGTTGTGCTGAGATGGCTGCAGACGCTGCCCCAAGGGTGGCTGCAGGAGCCTGGGCAGATGCAACACAAAATGCAGCTTCCTTAGCACCAGGCTTTGCAAAGAAACACAACCAGCACTTACCAATGACCTTCTTTGCTCTCCATGTGCATGGATGGGCCTCTCGTGGTAGCTGGAAGAGTGTCCTTGTTCTTGGCTGCTTCTCATCATCACGGTTCATTTGAATGGTTTTTATCAAGTGAAGCTGAAATTAGTCATGTTTAACATCTTCCATGACTTCTAACACAGAGCCCAGCCTAAACTGATGGCAGCCTGGCACAGACTAAATACTGCAGCATCAGAAAACACACCAGCATTTTGATTTCATTTTTCTCTTCTTTACAGCAAATCAGTCAGTTCACATTCATGAAGGTTATTGGAGATGGAGGGATATTTTTGAACTCTCATACCTATGGAATTCTAAAATATGTCTTGGAAATCATTGTGCCCAGTGTAGAGATTAGTGAGATTATTGATGTGTTGGTTGGTCCTTCCTCAAACCCAGCATCCTGCTCAAGGACTCCAGGCTGATGCTTGGTGGTGCGTGGTTCCACATTCTGGTTGGGGTTTTTAGGGCTGTATAAATTAGCTTCCAAAATAGAATGTGCTGTGGCAGGAGGAAAGGAGGAAAATGTCTTGTTGCTAAGGAACATGACAGAGAACTGGGAGATGTGACTCAGTTCTTGGCTTGGTATCATTTCTCCTCGGTGAGATGTGGGTCTGCAGAACGTGTTTTTCCAAGTGAGGGGATGCATATTAAATATATTTACTGATGTTTTGGGGAGGGTCAGGATAACTGATGCTGTGTGGGGACCCAGCTGAACTCGCTCTGCTCACGCCATTAAATGTGCCCTTGAGTGTGTGCAGAATCTGTGGCAAAACCAAGCCCAGCTTCTCGTCTCCTGATTCTGCTCTTTCTCCAAAGGAGTCTGTTGCTGCTCTTTCTCTCCCTCTCTCCCTGCAGCAGTTTAATTTTAGAGGAGAATGGCTCTGGAGGGGCTCAGAGCCTGGAAACATTTTGGCATGACTTGCTGTAAATCTCTCTTCAGAGAGGATGGATTTCACTTTTGGTCTGTGATCCCTTTCTTTACAACATTCCCACACCTTTTTCCATCTTTGATTCTGGGGCTGGTTGATGCCGTTTGTTTGTGTGTCTGGAGCTCTGTAGCCACACGTGGTGCTGCCTCTGAGCTCAGCAGGGGCCAGCTGGGTGCTGTGACCTGTGAAATCACTGGGAACCACAGGAACAACAGCCTGCCATGTGCTGGGAATGTGGGTCAGCAAACAGCCTCCAAGATTGTTCTCATAGAGTCAAAGTTTACCAGCCCTGCATCAGAAAATGTGATGCTGTGACCCTGGGAAGGGGATTTTGTCGAGGCAGGAGTGCAAACCCAAAATATCAGTGCTGGCAGGTGCTCTTGGTTTGTGGAGCAGGGGTTTGTTTTCCCTTAAAAAAGGCTGAAAAGGCTGGAGGGGACAGGCAGAGGGTTTGGGAAGCAGGCAGAGGGCTTGCCAGGATGTCCTGGAGGAAGCTGCCATCATCCTGGGTGGGGCTTAGAGCAACCTGGTCTAGTGGAAGGTGTCCCTGCCCATGGCGTTAAGATGAGTTTTAAGGTCCCTTCCAACCCAAACCATTCTGGGATTCTGTGATCCTGTTCAAAATCTGGATGTCCCCTGGTCTTTGGGAAGAGCAGGGTGAGTCAGGTGGGAGATGCTGTCCCATCCTGCAGGATTGACTGGATTGTGTTTCGTTCTTGGAGCCTTTGCCTCTTGGGGTTTTTCTTGCTGAAAATGGAAAGAAAACACCTCTACAAAACAAATTTGGGGGCACAGTAAGGCTGAGTTTATTGAAAGGTTTCTCCTTGTTTGGTCTCCATGATCAAAAACCAAGCAGTTGGCAGCCACTGCTCTTTTCCATCCTACCTTTCCTTCTGTTGCCAACACTTTGGGCAATGGTAATTAAATATTGTAATTGTAATTCAATATTACGTTCTAGAAGTCGTCTCTGGAAGGGTTTTATGGCCAGACATGGTAGTGCTGCAGTTTGGGCTGAGGCACGATGGGTTGTTGGGCTGTGCTCTGCTCTTAGGGCTGTAAATCCCAAGGAACTGCTCCCCTGAGGAATCCACAGGGGCACAGGAGGCACCAGGAGCTCGGGGAGCAGGTCTGTTCCTGGCCTGTCTCCTCCACCCCCTCACCTGGGCTGCTCCAGCTCTGCCCTAAGAGCATCAGGGGCCACAGATTATTCCTAATCCGGGTCACGGCAGTGGCTCAGCTCCCAGAGCAGCCTCAGGGACAGATGTGGGGACACACAGCAGTGCCACCCTGGGCTCTGAGCTTGCAGGGAGGCACTGCAGTCCTCAGCAGGAGGATCCCTGTGGGTTCCTGAATAACTCAGGAGGGCATGTTGTGCTGAACCAGAGCATGGAACTGCCTGAGGAGCTGGTGGCTGACAGGTCTGTGCCATAAACAGAGCAAATGCTGCAGGGCCTGAGGGTGAGGGAGCCCTGCTTTTAATGAGGTAATTGTTATTTAATAGTTTTTATCCATGTCAGGAGAATTTTGGGCCTCGCTTACACTGCCAAAGCTGGTGGTGAAGCATCAACAGCACGGCTGGGTCGATAAATGTCCCTCAGGGAGGCACCGCGGCACCTTCCCAAACCACAACAAACTACCTGGCACGAGTTTCCCTTCTCCTTCCCTGCCTTCCCGCCATGGGAAGGCTTTGGCCAGCACAGTTATGTCAGCTGAGGGGGGAGATATTTTTCTTGCTCCTAATTGACACATTTGTGCCAGCAAAGCTCCAGCAAAATCCCCAGCCTCAGGTGGAGTTTTCCATTTGGGTTTTGGTTGGGGTTTTTTAGCAGCCAGGTTATACTAGATGGAGAATTTGTCTTTGCTTGTTCAGGCCAGGATATTGAGACAGACCTACCTTTCTGAGGAAAAGCAGCCCCTGCTCCTTCTAGGCAAGTCTCCATTTCTTGGTAAACAATGTGTTTTATAGTGGTTAAATCTGAGGTGGAAAGTAATAGGAATAAATGGGATATTGGTATAGTTTGGCTTGGCTGTCAGTTGGTAACTCAGCAGCATCTCTGGGGAGAGCAACCATTAAAAATTATCTCTTGGTAGTGCTGGTTTCTGAGTTTCTGTCACACTTGTCAGCCTGAACACCTCGTGTGGAGACCCAAGTTGGGAGTGGAGTAGATGGATCACATCCCTGCTTTACTACTGGGACAATAAAGGTAGGAAAGGGCTGATTGTTTTATCCACATCTGCTTAGTTTGTAACACTGGTAGATTTGTTCCTGGTCCAAAGCTGGTGCCTTGATTCCCTAATTTCCCTGCAGTCACCAGTTCTGGGTGCAGGACAAGTGTTTGTGGTGCAGCAGGAGAGCACTGCTGGCACTTGTGGGGCAGCAAACGTTGGGGACCAATGTTTTGGAGCAGAAAACATGGATTCTGCAGGAGTCCTGGTAGCCCTTGGCGTTGGTGCTTATCTAGAAGCTGGGACTGCTCTTCTAAAGCAGCTTCATCTGTTCATCAGCTCCATCTAAACAAAAATGAATTAATGAATTCATGAATTACTCTCTCAGGATCCATCATGGTTGGAGGGGCAGTGATGCCAGGGGGCTGGAAAGCAGCATGGAGAGAGAGGATCTCACCTTTCCCTGCAGGAGGGCAGCTGCCAGAGCTCATGAGCAGAGTTGATCCTTCTCACACACCTACCTACTCTTTGTTCTTTTAATCACCTGTCAGCACAGACAGGACTGCTCGGATTTTCTTGCTGTTCTCTTGTTCTTCCCCACCCAGGAGCAGCCTCACGGCTCTCAGTGAATCATTCCTGTGTGGGTCTAACATTCTGAGCCTGGGGTAGGCTGAGAGTCTCCTCCAGAGCAGGCAGTGACTTGGGGGTGAGGGAATGTGTGACCAAGGAGCCATTCAGACCTTCCAAGGGGCTGTGGAGAAGGGAATTTCTGGGGACCAAACCTGCCCTGACAGTCTTGGGCTGCTGCACCACTTCACTAGGGGAGGGAGTTTGTAGGAGTGTGATTAATAGTGCAGAAAACAAGACAATTATTTTAACCTGCATTGAGTGGCTTAAAGGCAGAGCAGATTTGTGTTTTAAAAACTCAGGTCACTTTTCTGGTCAGTGAAGTCAAGCATCAGTTCCAAGTCAAGTCGTACATCTCTGGATCATGCAAGTGCATCCATTGCACCTTTTCCTGGTTTTAGGGCCTGAGGTGACACCCAAAAGTTGCTTGGTGATCTGGTCACCAGCATTAATAGTAGACTTTCTGCAGGACTGGAATTAGATGCATTTTTCTCCATTTAAAATCCATTCTCTGATGGGCTCATTTTTCATTAAGTCAAGCAAGGCACTTCATGAAGAAATGTATGTGGAGTGTGTCAAGTGATTCAAATGAACATGCAGATGTTAATATTTGCTTTATTGGTGTCAGTAAATGCTTTATTTGTCTGTTTGCCTGTTGTAAAAGCGTCTATCTCAGGTCTCTCACCTCCAGCAGTGTTGTCCAGCAGCCTGAGGGTGCTAACTTTTGGAATTCCACACAAGTCAGGATGAGACTGTCTCCATTTATCCTTGAGCTGGGCTGATAGGAGATGATAAATGAGCCCTCACTTTCCTGTGATGATGGATACAACCAAATCCCATCCTAACTTTGTTTGGCATGTCAGCACAATCTGTTCCTTTATTGTGTGTAATTAAAAAAACCCCATCAAACTGCAAACACTCCTTTAATTAAAGCCTCCACAGCCACAGTTTGTCATGCTCAGTGCTCTGTGTTTGTTAAATGATCTGGGTTTGATTGCTGAGGATGCACAGTGGGGTTGGGTAGAGATTTTAGGGTTTCAGGTGTTGGGATGGTGCTGAGGATCAGGGTGGCGTCACATTGCTAAAGGGGACTTTGTGCAGAGGGAGAAGTTTGCTCTACTCACATACGTGAGTGGAATCATGTTTATTATATATATAAATATATATAAATTGAGAGACTTTATCGATACCTGGTAAAATAGAAGGGAAAATACTCAGCTGTGTAAAGGGTTTAAACCATCATGAAGTGGTATAACTATGTTCTTGGGACAAGGTTTTTCCTGTTGCCTGGTTGAAGAACCCCCTGTGTGAGGTGTTTCTCCAGCCATCTCTGTTTCTCTGTTGTACTGAGTCCCAGTTCCAGAGCTGCTCCCTGGATTTCTCCCTGTGAGCAGCGGTTACCCTGAAGGGATGGGCCTTTGTCCCCAGGGGTCGTCCCTGCTTTGACACAGCATTACTCTGCTGATTTTTGATGACAGTGTTTGTGGGTTTAGTGCAGATGGGATATGTGGCTGGTTGTCTTTCCTCCCTGGGATGGGAGGGAGGAGCAGGGCAGAGCCATTGCTGGTGCTGCAGGAGCCTTCACAACTTCCTGGGCTGTAAAGGCTCCCTCACAAAGCTCAGCCTTTTATGCCCAGCGATTTGTTCTCTTCAATAGAGCTCTTCTGTTGAAGTTAAACTGCTTTTAAATCATGTACACAATGGCACTTTTGTCTGCGAGGCCTCTCGCTTTCACCCAGGGCCTCAGGAAGAGGGGTTGACATTCCAGGGCATTGTTCTGCTCCCATTCGACCTGGGCCCAGCCTCTGCTCCCAAGGTTGGCTGTCACCCACTTCTGCCCTGCCTGACTCTCCTTGTCCTTCCACTGGGAATTAAGCTCTCCGGAGCGGGGCTGGATGGTTTTGGCAGAGGGACCTGTCTTCCCAGCAGGAGGTTTGGAGGGAGGGTCCTGGGCCACATCCTCCTCTCTTAGTAGGTTCTTGTGTTTGTTCTGGAAGGGGATAAACTTCATCTCTTCCATCAGCTACTTTAGTCATCTGTTAAATAAAACAAAGGCAGTAATGGGCTGCCCAGAGAGGTGGTGGGGTCCCATCCCTGGAGGTGCCCAGGGAATGACTGGACATTGCACTCAGTGCTCTGGGCTGAGGGACAAGGTGGTGTTTGGGCAAAGGTTGGACTCAGTGATCTTGGAGGTCTTTTCCAATCTTAGTGACTCTGTGGTTCTGTGTTTTTATTTTGTGATGGCTTGAGCAGATCGAGGGGGTTAAACAGCCTGGGATGGCCCAGCTGCGGGAGGTTCAGTGAAAGCAGAGGTGTGCTGGCAGGGCAGGTACAGCAATGAGAGAGCTACAAACACCCTCAGAGACTGTTAGTCATCCATTTGTTCCAGAGATGCCTTTCACTATTAGAATGAGAGCCGGTAACAAAGCATTTATTCCTGAGTGTAGATTACAGACTGTGTTTGCATTGGAGATGACCAGCTTTTCTAGTTTAGCCTTGTTCCTTTTCCAGAGATGAGAATTCCAGCTCCCAGGTGCTGCCCACTGTCCGAAACAGCTCCCATCTGAAGCTGCTCTGCAGATAAACGTGTCTTTGTGTTAAATTCCTCCCTTACAGCTCCTGTTAATTCTGCACTAGCCAAGGATTACAACAAAAGCCAGGTCTCTGTTTAGTATTGAACCTCAGAAAAGCTGTTCCTGTAAATAATTGTTATCAGTGTTACTACAGTTCTTACGTGCTCTGTAGAACAAGTTCTGCCCAAGGCAGCCAGATCTGAACTGAAGTGGTTGTTTTGTTTTGTTGTGCAGTGTCCAAAAAGCACGGGAAGCTCATCACCTTCCTCCGGACATTCATGAAGTCGCGCCCAACGAAACAGAAACTGAAACAGAGGGGGATCCTCAAGGAAAGGGTGTTTGGCTGTGACCTGGGAGAGCACCTGCTCAACTCTGGCCACGATGGTAAGAAACACTCTGCTCCGGAGCTCTTCCTCCTGTGGGAATCTCATCTCAGGGTGGTTGGAACCACAGAGGGCTGAGAGTGGATAACAAAAGTCGAGGGGGAAAGGGAAGCTGAGGGGAATGAGGAGAAATGTTGTGGTTTGACGTGGGAAGCATCGTGGTTCAGTGTGGGAGCACTGCAGATGCCTGGAACTGCTGAAGATGAGTTTTCAATCTCTTGAAGTCTTCAAATAATTCTTTTTCCAGGAAGATAAGTTTTATTTATACATCGGTGTCAGTGATTAATTAACAGGTGTGTTAAATCTCTGTATTTCTCTAACTTGGTACCTTTCTATGATTCCAGCACAGTTCACAGTGTAAATCCTTCTTCTGCCTTTTCCCTTGATTTCACAGAATTTACAGGAATTAACTGGATATTATTTTTCATCCCAGCTTACTTTTCTCTCTGTTGTGGTGAGATTTCTGGATCCCTTCTCAGTCACTTTCCCTTCCCAATCACCCCTTTAGGGAGACAGAGGAGAAGAGCTCTCCATTCCAAGAAAACTCTTCCTGGGATGAGCTTGGGTTTCACGTGCTTTTTCCTCCCCTCCCCCTGGGCTGTGCCCAGTCCAGGCTGTGCAGGGGAGGTACCTGGAGGTGCCAAGGAGCAAACAGAGCACTTGGATGCTGTCACAGAGACTTGGACGCTGTCACAGGTCACCAGCCAAGCTCGTTCCATTGACAGCCACGCTGAGGGGTGTTTAGCAAAGCAGGATGGAGCAGCCATGGGCTTACCCGGGAGTTAAAGGCATCAGGAAATCAGGGATGGAAGTAGCATCACTGTCTGGCTGCGTCAGCTTGGTCTGTTTGGTGGTTCTGCTCCTTGCAGAGGGTTTGCAGCAGTTCTTGTGCCCGAGTTGTTCATCCGATGTCTCCCAGCTTTTGTGTGCAGGCTGAGGGAGAAGTGATGGGACATTTGGGGCAGGAAGGGAGATTCTGTTGTTACTTCAGACTCCTGGTTCATCCAATGCCTTTTGGAAAAGGGCTGGCAAAGGGCAGGGAGCTATTTCATGCACTTTTTCCATGCAATTCGGTTGGTAGCAGCAATGTGCATTCCCTCCCATGACACAAAGTGTTTTACTACCAGTTAGTGAATAATATGAGCTTGTTCTTATGGAATCAGGGCTGTGGGAAGGCTCTTTTCCTTGTTAATTGGAACCAGTAGGGATCTTTACTGCTGGGGCTTGGAAAGCATCAGAGAGCCAGAACCTGGCTGGTTTGGAGACAGGAACAGACAGTAACTCCTGTAAGAGCTGCAGCAGGAGTTGGGAATTCACACCATGGTAACTATGGAGCTGGGTTTGTGTTCATGCTGTGGGAGCAGCCTTGCAGGGCAGGAGCCATGCCAGCAGTGAGCTCATTAGTGGGAGAGGGAACATTCCCTTTATCCCCAGCCCTCTCCGTTTTCATAGGTACAAGTCAGCCATAGCTGAAGCTTTGCCCTGCCCTCTCTTCCCCTGCCTTTAAGGGCTACGTGTTTTATTTAGCATTAGAAGACACATCCTGAGCTGAACTGCACTGTTCTAACCCAGTGTTTGACAGTCTCTGGGAGCTCTGTCCTTGTCCTGGTCACTGCCCACCATCACACAGGATGGGGTGACTCTGCCTGAGCTGTGCTAATGAGGGCCCTGCAGCTCAGAAGTCACCACTTGCTTTCCCTCTTGATTTAATAACTCTTTCCTAACTCCCTGGAGTGCAGCAGATCCAATTTGAGTGTTGCTAACAGGGGCATGGCTCCGTTTCCCACAGCAGGATTGTTGTTTTCTGGGTGATTCAGCTCCTGACCTGTATTCCAAGTGACGTAATCCCGGGATGGGTTTTGTGGAGACGTTTCTGGGGTCCTGTGAACTGAGCTCTGTGCATGCACAGCATTTTAAGATCCCCTCCTTCTGTAGCATTAATGTGGCTCAGTCCTGGAGCCAGAGGCAGTGCTGACCTGCTGAAAGGTGTTGGGGAGACCCTGAGGTGAATTAGAGCATAACCAGCACAAGGAATTTTCTGGGAGCACAGAGAACACTGTGGCTGAAGTCTCTGTGTGGTACCTGCTGGCGATGCTTTGGGATCACAATCTAAGTTCAGAAGAACAAAAAGAACCCAATATATTCATTGATTTGTTTAAGTGAATTCTAGTTTTGGTAGGTCAGTGTCCAATACCCAGAAATATTTAGCAGGACCGAAGGAGCAAATGACACCATGCAAATGACACTGGAATGAGTGACGTGCTGACATTGAACCAAACTGGAGTTATGTTAAGAATTTTATTATCAGCTTTAGGAAGCTGACAAAGCCTAAATTCTCAAAAATGTGCTGTAAAACATGAGTTTTGCAGTCATGAATATTTGAAACTTTGCTTGTCTTTCAGGTGGGAATTGGTGAGTGAGAAGCGGAACCAGAGAATAAAAGGGATGAGGACAAAAGCTGCAATAGGTGTAACATTTTTTTAATAAAGCTTCTGCTGAGGCAGCTGGCTCAGAGTGCTTAGGCAGGAGAGGAGTGTGTTTGCTCTGTGCCCAGAGGGGGACTGACAAACACGGAGATGTTTTACCTCCTGCAGTACCTTGTCTTTCTGTGGGCTCAGCAAGTCCCTGCTCGTTCTGCAGCCGTCCAGCCTCGCTGGGAGGGAGAATAAATTGCCATGAGCTGCACAGGAGGAAAGTGATGCAGAACTGTGACCTGGTTTGATGGTACAGAGCAGGATCCCATCCTGTAAAGATCCACCTTCAGCACACGCCAAGCTCTGACCTAACAAAGCCTTTGTTGTGGTTTACCTGAGGTTTTGGAATGTGGTTTCCCTGAGTTTTTGAGGTGAAGCCAGTGCTGTCCCTGCTGGCAGGTGCCTCTCAGGCTGGTGGGACAGAGCATGCAGCTGATATTTGGGAGAGGAAGGTCTGTGCCCAGAGATTGTCCTCGGGGAGGGTGTCTGGGTGAGGTGGGATGGATGGAGCAGGGGCTGGTGGTGCTGCTGCCTTGGTTGCTGTTGGTGAGGAGGTGGTTGGTCATTTCCCTCATTGTGCTGGGTGGATCTGAGCAGTGACACTGAGCAGGAATAGAGAGGGAGGCGAAGATTTGAACAAGTGTTTGCAAGAGCAGTGTGAGGGACGAGGCACCTTCAAATCCTCCTGTGTGCTTGGTGATTCATGGTGGGGATTGAGGTGATCTCTGGGCACAGTGTCCTGGGGTTTGGTGTGTTTGTTGTTTAATTCCATTTTGTGTTGTGCTGACACTGAGCTCTCCAAACAGTGCTGGAGCCCCTCTGGGGTAGGAGTGCCACCTTCTGTGGTGCCCAGCAGTCCTTTCCCCCAGGCCCTGGGAGAGCAGTGAGGGGAAGGAAGCATCACTGTCCAGTCTTTCAGGTGAGGTTCTGAGTCATGGGCAGATCACAAGATTATTTTCCAAAATCATTTGTGTTCCAAGCTGCTTGGGAAAGTGGGAGTTAGGAGCCTCTGTGCTCCAGGTGTGTTGCTCCCAGTGAAAGTCTCAGCAGTCAGTGCCTTGGTTCCTGTCCTGTCACATGTCAGCACTGAATGATGGGCTGGGCCCTGCAGAAGTAGAACCGGTTTTGATAAGGAGGGATTTTGAGCTCCTCTATTGGGTCTAAATCTGGCACAGCCTGTGGTGATGCTCCCTTCAAGTATGTTGGTTTGCACAATATTTCTCCAGTCGGCTCTGTCTGCATCCCATCCCAGTCCTTACTCATCCCTTGGCTCCTGCTGGGGTTGGATCCTTCCCCTGCCAGGGCAGTGTCAGTTGGAAGCAGCCTAGGCTCAGCAGGGAGGATCTGTTTCTTCATCACCCTCAGAGATGCTCCCAGTTGGTTTGGAGCTGTTCACACCTGCCATGGTTTGGTTTTCCAGAGTCACGGGATAACCTGAGTTGGAAGGGACTCACAAAGCTCATCAGTCCAACCCCTGGCCCTGCACAGACACCCCAACAACCCCACCCTGTCCCTGAGCATTGTGCAAACCCTTCTGGAGCTCTGGCAGCCTTGGAGCTGTGCCCACTGCCCTGGGGAGCCTGGTCAGTGCCAACCACCCTCTGGGGGAAGAACCTTTCCCTGAGATCCAACCTGACCCTGCCCTGACTCAGCTCCAGCCGTTCCCTCGCATTCTGTCACAGTTCTCTGGAGCTGTGAGATTCAGCAAATTCACCCTAATCCCTGACTCCTGAAGAGACCTTGGTCTTGTTCCCTTTGTAGGTAGATATTCTTTTTTCCCCCAAATTCTCTCGAAGGAAACCAAACAGGCCTTAAATTTAGCTCGAGCCCAGTGAGAAGGTTGTGCTCGCAGAGGGTGTTTGCTGAGCGTGGGAGCTGCTGAAGTGCTGCATTGCAGCATCCGCTCCATGGCCTGGTTCGTGCCTCGGAATGTTTCCACCCGGAGCTCCCCAAGAGCCCAGGATGTGTGACACGGGTGGGAGAGCAGGGATGTGAGGAGGGATGTCCCGCTGGGCTGCAGAGGGGCAGTGCCTGGGGAGCTGGGCACGTTCCTGGTGCTGGTGGAGGTCCCAGGGTTACGGAGCTGCTGTTCCGGGGCCGTTCCGCTCCCTCGGGATGGGTCGGCAGCACCAGGGGAAAAGCCACGATCCCCTTGTGGGAAGGAGGGAATCCTGAGCTGCAGCACAGGAGGGGTTACTGTACTTCTTATTCAAATGCTCTGGGAATGATGTGCTGGGATTGCTTAGACTGCAGTGGATGGGGGATAGAATCCTGCCTGTTCTCCCCACCAGATATTCCTGTCGCCTGGCACTTGTTGGGAATGACCCTTTCGCTCCCAGTGTTTAGACCAGAGCACAGGCTTAGCCCTGGTGCACCCCAGTATGGTGATGTCAAGTGTTCACCTCAAGGGATAATCCATCTCCACAGCCCAGCTGCATCCACAGAGGATTTTGTGGGCTAAAAGCAAAGGGCATTTTTTGTACTTCTTTATGTGTTGGTCACATTGATACATCCCCAGCTTCTGTCAGGGGAAAAGATAAATTGAGAAATGGAACCTTTAATTGACAGGTTTCCCCTGGTGAAGGATCTGTGCCTCATTTTTGTAATTACAAAATACCAATAATTTTTGTAATTACAAAATACCTGGTCACCAGGAAGAGGGATTGGCTTGTTGCTGAAGACATAAATGCCTGCAAAAGACAAAGTTTACTAACACCTGATCTTCCTTTCTGTCCTTCCTGTTCCCCATGTTTATTTGTAATTAATTTGGGCAGGTTGGGTAAGATTAAAGAAAAACTAAAATGGAAGCTGAGACCTTTCAGAACTGTGTGTAAGGTCATGTTATGGCAGACTGGGAACCTCCATCCCGTTATTTCCTGGGCATTAGGGATGGGTTTATTCTCCTGTGCTGGTTGTGATGCTCTTCAGACAAGCTCTGTAACAGCACCTCGGGGTTTCCGGTGCCATCAGGGCTTGTCTGGGGTCCTCTGGTGTTCTCCGTCCTTGGGCGCCCCGGCTACATCTGGATGATGGAGTTGCCTGTGATGATAATTTATGGCAGATTTGGGTGTAGGGAGAACATTGTCACCAGAACAGAGAAACACAAGGAATGAGATCTTGGCATCCTCCTGGCAGGGATCTATAAAGATCTGATTCCCCTTAGCTCAGGAATAATCTGGTAATCTGAATGTCATCCCTCTGGTTCCTGGTGTTAATGTGAAGAGCCCCTTTTACCAGCCAGTAATTTTCATTATAATAAAGGTCTGCCCGGCTGGCTTTGGATCTTTGCCATCTGTGAAGGAAGCTTTGATTTGGAATTCAGGACAGCTGAGTCTTACATATTTAGTAATTTCAGTTTTTCTTGATGTTTTATTTTAACTCTGAGAGGGTAAATGTAACCAGTTTCTTTGCCCTGTTAATGCTGGAGAATGAACTAGAACATGACAAACAAGCAAAGCAAACTTTGCTGAAAAGTAGAAAGTTATAAATATTTACAAAATTGTAGCTTTTTCTCCTTTCTTCCTTTAAATACTGTCAGTAACTGTAAACACAAGGTGGCCCCTGAAATCCATTTATATTGACAGGACTAGGGGGAATGGCTTCAAACTGAAAGAGAGTGAGTTTAAATGGGACATTGGGAAAAAAATCCTTCCCTGTGAGGGTGGGGAGGCCCTGGCACAGGTTGCCCAGAGAAGCTGTGGCTGCCCCATCCCTGGAAGTGTCCAAGGCCAGGTTGGACTGGGCTTGAAGCAACCTGGGCTGGTGGAAGGTGTCCCTGCCATGGCAGGGGGTGGAATGAGATGAGCTTTAATGTCCCTTCCAATCCAAACCATTCTGGGATTCCATGTTCTGAAGGCCCAGGTGAAATCCCTGCTCATGATGTCCTTGCCAGGGAACTGCTTTGCTCCAAGGTTGTCGCTTCAGAAGGACTTCTCAGCATTTGCAGGGCTTCCATGGGGAATAGATCCTCAGTTTGTACCTGCCCATGGCAGCACAGCAGCCTGGCCTGGAGTTCCCAGCTGGGTTTGGAATTGTTGGCACTGGAGTGCTGGCAGAGCCTGACCATGGCTTTGTTTGAGCAATAATTCTTGCTCCTGGGCAAAGGGTTATTGAAGTGCTGCCTGAGCAAGGCAGGTCGTGTGTGTGACCTGCACCATTCCCTCAGAGGGCTGGAATTGGCCACAGCCTTTCCAGGGGCTGGGGGGGATGTTGGCTGTGCACAAGGCTGAGGGTGTGTGTTGGATGTGTTCACTCTGTGAACGAACCCTGGGGGAAGTTTTGTACTTCCAGGAGGTATTTTCAGAGGATCCAAACTGACAGGTTTGAATGGGAACTGAAAAGTTTCAAACCTTCAAGTAGGTTCAGCTCTGGCATCCTGCTATCCTGTTTTTCCTTCTGTCTCTATTTTTAAGCATTTCTATGCCTAGAGGAGTTCATGATTAGGACATAAATCAGAGTTTTGAAGGGTTTGTTTGCAATTCTCTTTTCTACTGAGACATTTCTTGTGTGACTTTGGCAAGTCCTTTAAAGCAGAATTCGTCTCCTTTACTCTTAGGCATCGAGCTGTTATCCAGGGATGTCTGGAGGGTGATCACCTTCTCTGCCATAAAAAACTGGATCCTAACTTCTCCACTGGCACAGCAGGAAAAATAATGCATCATTTCTCATCCAGGAATTTTTGTAATGCTCTCCTGGATAACTGGGTTTTGTATATCTTCATATATATATCTTCATATGAGGCTGCAGCTCATAAATCAGGGCTGTATCCCATGTTTCCTGACGAGCCCATCTAATGCAGGTATTGAGGAAACTGGAAATCTCCCTGTTCTGCCTCCCTTAGTAGTGTATATGTGTATATATATAAGTTTATGTTATGCAGTGAAGACATACTGGCCTGTCTCAGCATTTCCACTTGCACCTGAGCCCATGGCTCTGTGCACACATGGTGTAAATGAGGGGGAAATGGTTTTAAAGTTGCCCTCTGGGGCAGTAATTCAATGGAGCTGTTGTGGCTTGACAAGCTCTTTGAGCTCACAGGTATAAACCATCCCCTTCCCTCCATCCTGCTGTCCTGGCTGTCCCTTTTTTTTAGGAGAGTTTATTGAAACCAGGCAGCCTTAGATGTGCCAAAACCAATTTTCTTCTGATATTTCATGGTTTATGGTAATTTTTTATCCCAAATCCATCTCCAAAGGACTCGAGCAGTGGCCAGAGCTGCACTCAGAGCTCTGGCAGGTGAGCTGGGAGCTCAAACCCGGCTCTCCCACACTTTTGTGGCCTTGGGGAACTTGTTTGTTATCTCCCATTCCATCTCCAGGCTTGTAAAATCAAACTGACAGCCCATATCTGCCCTCAAGGTGCCACAGGGCAAATTCCTAATACCCATGAGGTACTTGGGAGATCAGGAGTGTGATATAAATACCAGTAGTATTCATTCCAGTGTTAGCACAGGTGGGCATGTGAGATCCAGTTGGGAATGTCTGTAGGAATTAAGTGAACTCACCTGTGTGTTTTCTCTATATTTGTTGTGTTCTCTGGTTGGGTTTGCATCCCAAATTTGAACATTTCAGGTGTTCTGGAAACCAGACAGTGCCAAATTCACCGGAATTCCCTGTGAATTGGGGCAGATGGAGTGGTTTAGGTGCCTAAATGTGCCTTTGGATGTGGTGGTGTTGGCTCTGCACATCCAGCCTCATGTGACAGCAAAGGTGGATCCAGCAGCCTGGAAAAAAGGGCAGGAGTTGACCCAAAGTGGAGACGAGCAGAGAACGTTCCCCTTCCTGCAGATGCTGCACAAACTGAACACAAGTTGAGACGTTCAAAGGCCAAGAGCTTTGAGCTATTTTGGGCAAATTTCCAGCCATAACAGGCACTATTATTGCTTCACCATCTGCCCTCTGAATTGCTGGAGCTGGAGGTTGTTGGGGACAGGGTCAGCATTACAAAGGGGGACATGGGGGCCCTGTGGAGATCCCTTGTTTGGGGGACATCCCTGCAGAAAGGGGCTGAGCAGGGAACACAAGCCTTTGCTGTTTGAAAAGAGAGAGTTTCTCTTTCCCCTTCTCTCTCCCCCTGCCTGCAGCTGTGAGGAGAGAATTCTTTGTGCCTGAGTGACCCAGAGGACAGCAGGGAGTTGAAAATTAATTTGCATTTCGAAACATTACAGCTGTGGGGGGAACAAGCACGAGGGAAAATGTCACAGTCAGTACAGGAATTGCTTGTGCTCTTATCTTGCTGCTCTTAGCAAGGGGAGAACTTTTTACCCTCTCAGTTGCAGTGAGTGTTATTGATCTAAATAAAAAACTCCAGCGCTCAGGCCAAACCTGAATGTATTGTAGTATTTTATTGGATAGTAGGGAAAATTTCTTCACTGAAGGGGCTGTCAAGCACTGGAACTGCTCAGGCTGCCCAGGGCAGTGGTGGAGTCCCCATCCCTGGAGGGATTTAAAAGCCCTGTGGATGGGGGACATGGGTCAGTGGTGGCTTTGGAGATGCTGGGGAATGGTTGGACTCAATGATCTCAGAGGGCTTCTCCAGCCTTAATGATCCTGAAACAGTAAAAACCAACCCCAGAGAGCTGGCTGGACACAGCCTGGGCCATGGATGTGCTGTACAACACGTCCAGTCTTTGGTGGAAGTGCAGTGAGCTGCCCTTGCAGCCCTGAGATCCCAAACTGGAATGTCCCTGCTGCCCCAGGACCTGCCAGCCGTGCTTATCGACCTCCCCTGCCTGATGCAACCCAGGTTTTATGTTCCTCAGGCTTGAACTTTGCACTTTGCTTTCACCCAGCCCTGGCTGAGCTGCCATAAAAGAAAACTCCAGGCTGGCAAAGCAGAGTCCAGTGCTGATTCCAGCTGTGCCTGGATCTGCTCACGGATCCAGCTCATGGGTTACAGTTCCCTCTTCCAGGATTGCCCTTTCCCGAGTGCATAAGTCCAGAAAAAAAATCAATGTGTGTGACCAGGAAATGGGGCAGCTCATGACAGAGGGCCTGGATTTTCCACAAGTGGGAATAATAATGTGGATCAGTTCTTGGAAGTGAGGGAGAATCGAAGAATCATGGACTCCCAGACTGGTTTTTGTTGGAAGGGACCTTAAAGATCATCTCATCCCACCCCCTGCCATGGTCAGGGACACCTTCCAAGCCCCATCCAACCTGGCCCTGAACACCATGAGCATCTTGAAGGAAGGTGGATCCTTGGTTGGTTTTGTATTTCTGTCTTATTCCTGGTGATCCAAACATCAGGACAGGGATTTAGGAGTGGGACAAAAGTCCTGAGAAGAGAATCTTTTAAAGCTCCATGTTTTTCTGAATATGCAGGGCTGGTGCCTGTGAAGTGCCACATGCAGGTGCAGTTGTGTGGTTGGGAACAATAAAAATAAAATCCTTAATCTCTGTCCCGCTGCTGGTTTTACACCTGCGTGTAACCTCCACTCTGAGGGGAGGGAAAAGCTTCAGATATGAGTAGTTTGAAATGAGGTTCCTGGAACAAGTTACAGGCTGAAATATTACAGGTTTCTTACTGGGTTTTTTTTAAGGAAATACTTGGGCAGTTTTTTGCAAAGTGGACTTGATGATCTTAGAGGACTTTTCTGACCTTAACGCTTCTAATATTGAGTTAAAATAGGAAGACTTTTGGGGTAAAAGCATCTGTATTTCTTTGGGTGAGGATATTCCCTGTTAGGTTTTTACGTAATCCTGCATTAATGGCAAGGGAGTTGGGATTTATGTGCCTAATTTCAGATGTCTGGAAGTTGTCAGTGTCTCAGCTGGGCACCAAGTTTCAAGGAAGGGGCACGTCCAGGCTGCAGTGGCACCACTTGTGTTGGGCTGGGTGTTCTTGGGGTGCTTCATCCCCTGACTGTCCTGTCCTTACCTGTCCTTCCTGGCTGATCCAAGGACATCCTGGGCAACCAAGCGTGAGCTGCCTCCACCTGCATTTTATCTGATGGCTGATGGTTTCAGTTTCTATTCTTGTGGCTCAAAACAACCTTCTGTTGCTCAGTTCTGGATTTTCCATAAGCTTCCCAACCTCCTGGCACTCAGTCACAGTTATCCCCTCTGCTCAGGTGGTGCAGAGCAGTGGTTTTCCATGTTCCTGGAGGTTTGGATCGCTGTGTGGGTTTGCTATGTGTGGAATTCAGCTGAGGAGCAGCATTTCGGGTGCTATGGGCCATTACCCAGCCCAGAGGTGGGGTTGGGAAAAGCACAGTGCCCCTGGAGAGCTTGGTGGGAGGCCTCTGCCCCAGGCTAAACAAATAGTTCTGATTCACGTGCTAAGAAAATAAAACAAAGCACCAGCAAGCCTCCCAAAACCCAGGGAGGGAACATTACAAAAGATTCATGAGGAAAAAAATAAGCCCAAGATGATAGGAAAGGAAATGGGCCTGATTTGGGAATGAATCAAAATGTTCTTCAGAGTGAAGCCCATAAAAGTGCTTCCTCTTAATGGCAGAGAATTAACCAGTTAACAAGCCCTCAGAGATGCAATAAAGCTTTCAAAGCAGCTGAGAGATGCTCAGGAATGAGTTGAATGAATTCCTTCAGCTGCTGTGGTGATGAGATGTGCTGGGTCCCCTTCGGTGAGCCTTTCGCACTTTGCTTCCTGAAACTGCCTGATACTGGAGACAGCAAAGGGAGGGAAGGAGGGAAAGATGATTGATTTTGGGATGGGACACATGTGCAGTGCTCCACTGAAGAGGTGGATGTTCAAAGGCAGCACTGGCAGTGGATTTTAGCCACCTACACTCAGTGACTTCACTGCAGGGAGGTTTTCAGGAGCCAGTGGCTGAAGACCCCGCGGCTCAGCAAAGGAATAAAACCACCCCGAGGATCAGAGGTTTTTGTTGCCTGCCTGGGAAGGTGGCACTGCAGAGACTGTGAGCTGGGCTGGGTAACCACGGGCACCAGTGCTGGGCTCAGGGGTTCCCTGAGCACATGGGGCTGGAGGAAGAACTGAGTGTTACCCTGTTCCCTCCTCATCCCTTTCCCAAAGTGACCTGGTGGTTGTCAGGACCCAGGTGCTGAGCTGGGGGGGCCTTGTGGCTGTTAATGCAGCCCACGTGTGTCATCAGTCTGGGTGCTGTAATTACAGGAAACCACAGTAATTCACTAACATTAATAGAACTGCAGTGTTGCTGTTACTACATCCTAGAAGAGGAAATCTCCCTCGGTTCCCTGCTGTGATCCCTGTCTGGCTCCAATCTGGGACGTGGTCTGGGATCTAGGAGCCAAACTCAGCTCCTGAATGCTGAGGAGTTCCCCTGCAGCAGGGCAGGGATTTATGGAACAGATGGAGACAGGGACTCAACCAAACCAATCCCAGCTGCTGTAGGGGATGGTCTTGGCACACCTGACATTCACAAAATTAAGTCTTAGCTTGTGCTGTCATCCTGCCTCCATATGTGTGTATATCCATCTATAACAATGTGTATTTAGCTAAAGGGCTTGGGATTCAAAGGGCAGAGGGATGTCAAACACACATCCAATTGTCAGGTGTCAGCTTTGTTTAAAAATCTGAAAAACCAAGTCACCACCCCAGCAAAGGGCCCTCCGGTGCAATTACAGCCCTCCTTGGATCTCAGTCCCTTTTCCCACTGTGCAGAATTCCTCCAGAATATCCATGATATATTTAGTGTAAAGAATACATCATCCTGGTAACCAGATCAGGAGATGCTGGGAACAAGCCTGCTGGGATTTTTTCTGGATATACTAGTTATTTTAACTGTGCCCAGGCTCCTCCCTGACAGAAGAGTACTTTAGGGAGGGTACTGGTGCTCCAGCCCTCCTCTTCCCTCCTGTCCTACCCCACATCATCACCCCAGGCTGCTGCTGGGCTGAACTGCTCCATAAGTGCTGTTGTCCTGTGCTATGTGTTGGCACAGCTGGATAAACTCCAGGAGGGGGAGTTGGGCACACAAAGAGCTCACTCCCGTGGCCAGGCCTTCCTTCAGGAAGCACAGGCAGGTATTCCAGCTGTGCCCATGGTGGGCAGGTACACAGGAGAGCTGGTCATGTGTGTGAGTGTTGCCCTTCCCTGCTGGGAACTTGGGCAGGCAGAGAATGTGCTATTCATTTATTTGCTGCTTTTGTTTTTTTAATTTGCTTCTTGGTTTATTTACTTCTTGATTTATTTGCCTATTTATTTATTTCTTTATTTATTTCAATGTGTTCTACTAATTTCAGGGAGACCCCTACTGAGGTTCCAGTATGGACCACTGTGGTCTTTGGGATTTGCAGCGTTAGCAGATCTTGTCACAACAGTTGAAAACTTGGGGAAATTCCTTTGCCCAGTCCTGTGGGACTCCTGCATCCAGGCAGTTGGAAGTGCCAGCAGCTGTGGTCCTACTCAGGGCCCAGCAGTGCCAAGGTTCTGTCTTCTGACATTTCCTTGCACTTACAGGGACATCAGAACGTGGTTTTCCTTCCCAAAACAAGCAGCCCTTGGTTTCCAAAGCTCTTTGCTTAAAGTACAAGGGCTCTGCTTGTCCCAGAGTGTGCACCTGGCTTTGGAAAATAGTGGGAGATGCTGTAAATGCCTGGGAATGTAACCCTAGAGCCTAACTCGTTAGTTCTGGCTGTCTCTTGGTGTCTTGGAATATCCCAGGTCCAGGGCCTAATCTGCTCCAGCTGAGCCTGTGTGACTGACAGGATTTACAGGGTTCAGTCCCTCCTGTGCTCGAGGGCAGGCGTGCCCTTATCCTGGGATACACCTGCTGATTTCCAGGGAACCCCCTCAGAGGAGTCTGTTCTCCAGCTGTGAGGGTTTCTGCTGGCAGGGCAGCAGGGAAGGGGCTGGGGGAGCTGCAGCCCCCCATGCAGCAGCAGCGGGCAGAGCTGATGGCAGATGGCATTTGCTGCCTGATCTGAGGGGATTTGCCACATGACCTATTCAGAATGTGTGTCACAGGGAGAATTGATCAGACCTGGCATCTCATGTACGAGTAAATCTACATCAGCAGAGGAGCTGTGGCTGAAAGGTGGCTGGCACAGGGATGCCCAGGGATCCCAGCTCCCTCCGTGAGGATTTGCTGATGCTCACAAGAGCTCTATCCTGATTTTCTCTCTGTGTTCAGGACAGTTTTATCTCTCTTTTATAAATCCAGTGATTTTTGCTCCTCCTTAAGCTCCCAGGGATGGACACACAGCTCCAGCAGTGGCTGTGCATGAGGCTGGGAAGCCAGCTGGAAGGAATCAGTTGGTGAAGCGGCTGGAATATTAACTTGGCACCTAATTATGTCCTCTGGGCTGATTTTTCCATTCTGTCATGCTCTGCTCTGTCTGCACTTTCTGTGAGTGTAGGATATTGTGGAGCTCTCTGCGGCCACGCTCCAGCACACACTGGGAAGGAAATTATCAGTTGTAAAGACTCTCCTGGCTGTGGTGCCAGAAGTAGCATCTCCCTGATGTTTATGTTTGCTGAAACCAAGCAGCTGAGGTTAATCCTGTATAGATTTAAAAGACAGTATTTATTCAATTTTATAGCTCTTCTTGGATGGTATTTAACACCATGGGAATAGTGATGGGACCTGTGCTGTCTCTGCTCAAGCAGAATTGACTTTTTTCAATCTGATTTGTGTCCTGGCGTTGCTTTATTAAAATAAACACCTCTGACCAGTTTCCACACCAGCTCCTGAAGTAAAATTTCTTACAGGCTTTCTCCTCTAAGGAAGAAGTAAATCCATGGCCCAGCTGGGGATGGTTTATGACACCTGGCAAGACCACAGCCCGAACAGGACTTTAATAACCTGCTCAGTTAACCAACAGCTCCTGTCCTTCAGTCCCCCAGGTACTCAAGAGCTGCACGGAGTTCATCGAGAAGCACGGCATCGTGGATGGGATCTACCGCCTGTCCGGGATCGCCTCCAACATCCAGAAACTCCGGTAAGGGCTGGGGACACCTGAGTGCTGGGCAGGGCCCAGGCTGTGCTTCCAGGAGTACATTCCCTTTGCAGGAAGCTTCCCTTCAGGATGAAATATCAGGATCATGTGCTGTCGTGTTTCATTCCTGTTCCTTCTTGCTCCTGGAGCCCTCTGCTCGCTCCCTGTGCTGCCTTGGGCTCCTGGTTGATTAGCAGTTATTTGGGAATGTGCGAGGAAATGTGCCTGATCCTTGGGGGTGGCATTGCTGTGCTGTGCAGGGAGAGGCCAGGTGTGTGTCCTGCAGGTTAGGAGCTGTTCCCATCTCAGTAAACTCTCTTTATCTCTTTGTGAGGCAGTTTTTCCTCCTGCCGTTTGGTGTGGAATGTTCTGTTGTGGAGGGACTGAGGGTGCCAAGTGGGTTGTGACTAATTCCAGCACTGATCCTGACAAAGGCAGCACAGGAGGATTTTCTATATGCAGAATATCCTTTTTGAACCAGCTCTTCCCCAGCTCAGTGGGCAGGTTGGAGCTGGGACAGTGACTGTACAAACCCCTGGATGGATGGGTTTATTCTGGTTCAGATTAATCCTGTTTCTCATTGCAGCAAGTCTCATTTAAAGAATGCTCCTGAGGGGTTTCTATGCAGGATCCAAAGGCTCCCATTGGAGCTGTGGCCCACAGCAGTCCTGGCTGAATAAAACATTTGCCATTGCTTCAGACACATTCTCCCTTTAATTCCCCATTTTGACTTGTGCTGGACCATCCTAATCTCTACCTTAGTCCATTTTTCCCCTTTTTGTTGCCAATACCATTTTCTCCTTCACTGTGTATCAAAGGTGGGATTTAAACCATTTAAAAATGGTTTTCTAAGACTTCAATGGCTTCATTCCCTGGTACAGTGCAGAGACTGAAGTGACAGCCTGTTTTCCAGTTTTCTGAGATGTTCCAAAGGCAAAAGGAAGGGACTACATGGCATTTATTGACACCACCCCTATTCATCTAAGTCTCTGCAGATTTCCAGTGTTTGATTAAGGCAGGACTCATTGTGTTGCTTTAGTTCCCAGCTGTATAAACAGGGCATTGGGCTCATTTCAGAGCTAGAGCTGCAGCGTCCTTATAAATGAATCACTGTGCTAAGGTTTCACACAGAAGAGTTGGATCTCCTGGATTTAAAAGGCTTTTTGGTTGGAGACAAAGTTAGAGAATTGGTTCCACATGGGTTCCACGTGGATTCTCGTGGGACAGGGCTTGGCTCTTCAGCAGGGCAGGAGCTGCCTCTGTGGGGCAGGGGGGCAAACAGAACCAGGGTTGATTTGGGGTGTTCATCCCTGTGTCCTGGCTCTTTTTGGGAAAGGTGGAGTTTCTGCTAGTTTTCCTGCTAACAAAGTCTTCCCTTAGGGTCAGAAGAAATAACGTGTAGTCCTTGAAACAGCCAGTACAGAGAGGGGAAAGGCTGGATGTAGAGGGGCTTCTCTTCACTCCATACTCACATCTGACATGGTGTGGGATTTATTCCTAGAAAAATATCCTGGAGTAGGACAGGATATGGGCAGAGGATTTGAGCCACACATTTGAGTGTGCTTGTAGGGGTGTCCCTGCCCTCCCTTCTGAGCTTTTTAATGTGGAGCCAAGTGCAGGGCAGAAGTTTCTGTCCCAGGTATGAGGAAGGGGTGAGTCAGTGCCTGTGGTGTGGTGTGTGCTGGACACCAGGGGCTGTGGCTGCAGGGGGGAAGGCAGTGTCAGTGGGCAAGGCAGGGACCTTCCTTCCCTTCTGTGCTGCCTTGGGGATGAGGAGCAGGGGGGGACTGTTCACCCTCTCCTTCCCCTCAGCCTGGCAGAGTGAGGGCTTCCCACACACAGTGTCCATGTCTAGGGATGGAAGGAGCTCGTCCTGATGCTGAGGGATCAGTTCCCAGCACTCCTGGTGCCCTGGGCACGGGAACAGGCAGGTTCTGCTCCGTGGGCAGGGCAGGCTCAGTGCTGGAGCTGTGCTGAGGGGCTCTGTCACCGTCGGGGTCACAAACTGCCTGCTTTGGGTGGAGGAGAGGCCAGGGGTGTTTGCTGTGGGTGCAGTGCAGGCAGGATCAGCCCTTCTGATCCTGAAGACCCTCGCAGGGACCCCGAGGTCCAGCAGGACCAGCCGAGCTCCCCCAGCTCCCAGGCCTGACTCACCACACTCATCCCTGCAGATCTGGCCTAATTGGAAACAGCACTTTCCATGCACATATTCCAGCCCTTGGCCTTCTGAGCTCAGCTTTTATTTCGTAAATGGTTGTGATTTTGTTTTTTTTCCCTCTCTCTGAAAACCAAGGGAGTGCTCAAGGATGTTCTTCATGTGGTTCCTGGCTCTCCTCACCCCGTGGCAGAGGCAGGCTCAGCTCACCAGTTTGTCCCCCAGGAATTCTGCACACACTGGTTTCCATGTGCTGCCGGTGGCACTGCTGCTGGCATGGCTTGATCATTGCAATTCCCAGGCCTTTGAAATGCAGAGGGACAGCTTTCATCGGACCTGTGGGCAATGCCAGGCA
Organism: Chiroxiphia lanceolata; assembly: GCF_009829145.1. Lineage (NCBI taxonomy): Eukaryota > Metazoa > Chordata > Aves > Passeriformes > Pipridae > Chiroxiphia > Chiroxiphia lanceolata. The sequence goes on along the minus strand of NC_045659.1, from coordinate 6,492,645 downwards.
CAGCCCTTGGGAGTTTGACAGATTGTCCTTGTGGTCTTGGAAGGCTTTCTCTGAAGTCTTTGTGAAAAGCCCTGATGCAGCAAAAGGGGTTGCAGCCAATTGGTTGTAAAACTCACTGAAAATGCCTTGTTAGAAAAAAAATAAAGTCTGATTTTTGGAAAAATCCCCTGTAGCAACCCCAAAGCCGTGGGTCACGTGGCTTTGGTGACTAAGGATTTATTTTTTCCTGTAAATCAGGAAACCCTTGCTTTGCTTGACTGTAATGTGCTGGGTTTGATTTCATTGCTCCTTCTCAAACCCCTTGGCCCATTTCTTGTTTCCAGCCACGAGTTTGACTCAGAGCAGATTCCCGACCTGACCAAGGACATTTACATCCAGGACATCCACTGTGTGGGCTCCCTGTGCAAGCTGTACTTCCGAGAGCTCCCCAACCCCCTGCTCACCTACCAGCTCTACGAGAAGTTCTCAGTAAGTATGAGACAAATGGGAGCCACTTCCCACCCCATTGGGACTTCAGAGGAACACTGAAAGGACCCACAGCAAGGTGAACCTGCTTCCACACACCCTCCTCTGTTTACTTTTGCTTAATCTGAAGTTTTTAGAGCAGTCTGAAGAGCACATCTCCAAAATCACGAGCCTGACAGCACCTGGTCTGTGCTGCCCACACACCAGATTCCCCTCCTGCCATTCCAGAAGGAAGTGCCCAGAGTTTGAGGTGCCTTTCCTGTTCCCCCTTAGGTCACTCACAAGTGCCTTTGTCCCCTGTGCCTCAGTGTATTGATTCCCTTTCCCCAGCAGAACGTTACTGGGGGACCCCAGCCATGAATTCCTGATGCTTTGCTGTTCCCAGTGATTTCTTGAGATCAGAAGCAAACAGTGCTTGTAGCTGCACACCCTCTGCAAGGAATTACTCTGTACAGTGAAGCTCTAAAGTGTCCCAGACCGTGATTTCCTTGGCCTTCCTCACATGATCCATGTGCTGCTCTGTCTCCAGGACAGACCCCTCACCCAAGGGAGGGAAGAGCAGCAAAATCCACCTCACTGCTGAAGGACTGTTCACTGGCCATGTGGTGCCAGGGGCAGGTTTTCAGCTTTCCTTGCAGCTCAGTCCCTCCCTGCCTCGTTCCAGGATGCTGTGTCTGCTGCTACGGATGAGGAGAGGCTGGTGAAGATCCATGATGTGATCCAGCAGCTGCCCCCTCCCCACTACAGGTGAGGGCCATTCCTTTGCTGGAATTTTGGGACAGAAATAACAGGATTCCAGTTTCTCTCTCAAGATGTGTTTCTGCATATTGAAACTGCTGTATAAAGTTGATTTTGTATTTTAATCAGCTCCTTATCAAACAGTACATTCTGTACATGGTCTTACTTGACTTCCTTGGAAAGTCTGTACAGGAGAGAAATGCAACCTTGGTCTGTCAGATGTGGCTGATAAAAAAAATAGTTTTATTGCTGGGAGGGCACAAAACCAGCTCTAGGAATGATACTTTAAAAAAGTGAAATATTTCAAAAAAATAAACATATTTTGTCTCCAGTTTCCCTCTCCCAGTAATAATAGTAACTAGCAAATAGTAACAGTTGTCTGTTAGAATAACTAATGTAAATTATTATATTAGTGTTATATGTTAGAATAACATAATAGGGTGTTTAAAAATCACCAATTACAGTACTATATTCAAACTAATTAGTATTAATAGCAATTTGTGCTATATGGTAATGAGTCTTAACTAAGAATAACAACATTTTAACAGTCTTTAGTATTAAAATTTGTGGCAGGGTATGGTAAAAAGGCATCAGACAAATTGCTGTGGTGATTGGTTTTAATAACTGCATATAATACTGTCTGTTAATGAGACTTTAATGTTAGCAACTATTGGTAACTAATACTGCATTATAATTACAATTGATTATTGGAATATATGTTAATTTGCAGGACTAGTTAGAATTCTGTACCCTCAGTGCTATAGGTGGCCAGTTGTAACACATAAAAATAGGTATTGAGAACTATTTAAAATAATAAATAATTATAAATTTATATAATAATTGGTGCTAATAAATATTTACATTTCAATTCTTGTGATGTATGGTGATTAGCTGGACAAGTGCAATGCTGCACCTGAGTGCTATAAATAACTAATTATAATGGTTAACTAGATTTAACTAATTGTTATAAGCTGCAATTGTGTGCTACTTGCTCATTAAATAACATGGGCTAGTTAGTAGAACAGCTGGTACTTTTAGTAACTAATTACAATATTTTATTTGTGTTAATTAAGGGGGCAGGGCCTTCTCAAAAATAAACTAATCTCCTTTGGTTCAGTTTCTCTGGGGCATTCCACCTTTTCCCTAAAATGACTTTTCCTTTATGGGCTGGTTAAAGTGGGTGCTGATCCATGTCTCAGTCCTGGAGAGGAAGCCCAGCCAAGCCCTGGCAGTGGGATGCTGGAGGTGCACAGGGCTCTTCCCTCCTTTCCTCAGTTTGCTTCAGAAAAGGAAAAAACACGTTCTTATTGTGCTGCTCAGTGAGGAGAAGTTGCAGGCAGGAGATGTCAGCTTTGTTCTCAGCCAGACCCATCTGTCTTCACTTCCAGTCCTTGTCCATTTGTGGAATGTTGAGCCCCTCTGCTCCATCTCCCCTCCCAAAACCAGAGATACAGACACAGCCAGGGCTGTTGCCAAGCCCCGGCACTGAGGAGGATGGATCAGCATTTTCATTGCCACCTCCTGCTCCCTCCTCCCCAGGGGGTACAACAGTGTTTCATTAATATATAAAAAGGCATTTTCTGTGAAAACAAGCCTCTGGAGTTTAACCTTGTGTCTGCCTCATGAACCTCTAACAAACCTGCAGCTACTTTATCAGTAGAACTCAGGGACAGTTTGCTGGTTTTCAGTGTCCTGGGGTGTCTAAATCACTACTCCCCCTCTTCCCAGGACTGGCATTCCACATCCTTCCCACTGAGCAGCTCCTCAGGGCTGTCACACGCCTGCAAAGAGGATATTTTGGGGACTGTCATTGCCTTCAGCCTGGACAGATGAGGGGGGACTCCCCTCAGCCCACCCCGGGTCACTGTTTGCTACAGACACTCCCCATGGGCTCAGGGGAGGGAGTTCAGCGTTTCTTTCTGGGAGCTGTCAAACCAAAAGGAAATAATGAGCTGGGTTTGCTCTGGGATCACAGCCTGGCTTTGCTCAGTGGTGCTGAACATTTGCCTCTCTCCCATTTTCCAGGACACTGGAGTTCCTAATGAGGCACTTGGCTCGTCTGGCTGATTACTGCTCCATCACAAACATGCACACCAAGAACCTGGCCATTGTCTGGGCTCCCAACCTCCTCAGGTACCTTGGGCTTTTCCCATTTCACTACAGAGAAGGCTTTATGTTTATAAAAACCAGACAGATAGCTCTTCTCTGGAAAATCCTGACTTCCAGCAGCTGGAAAGAGCTCTTCCTTTCTTCATCCAGTGTGCTTCTTCTCCTGTAAAATATGGGAAAATACTCTAAGCAGGATTTAAGACCCAACTGGCACGTTCCTGAGCTGGTGATGTAAAACAGCCCCTGCTGTTGTCAGCGGGACCACCCCAAAAACATCCTGGTATATTCTGTCTCACGCGACCCAGTCCCACTGACTGCAGCTCAGTCAGTAGTGGCAAGGAGGAATTCCCTCAGCCCTCTTCTCCAGAGGATAATTTCCCCTCTCCTGGTTGGATGAGACGAGCGTGTCCTTGATTATCCTAGGAAATTTCTTCACTGGCATCACTGATTTCCCACTGCAGAAGTCTCTAGAGTCTAATTTAACAGCTTGTGGCTGCAAGAATTCAAACTTACAGAAATAATCTTGGATAAATCTGTCCCCTAAAATTTGTTTTGAATGTGCATAATAGGGTAGTTTAAAATTAATGGTGTTATTTAAAAATTTTGCTTTAAAAGAAAAAAATAATGTCACTCTGCTCTCTATTCTGTTGATTTCTGAGCTGCTTTTGTTACCAACCTGGGAAATCTGAGTGTGCAGTTCACATAAAATCTCAGTTTGGGTTGGGAGGGACCTTAAAGCTCATCCAGTCCCACCCCCTGCCATGGGCAGGGACACCTTCCACTAGCCCAGGTTGCTCCAAGCCCCGTCCAATGTGGCATTGAACACTTCCAGTTCATGCAGGTGAGCTGTTCTCCCCTTTCTGGCAATTCACCCCCAGGCAGTCAAGTGATCTCAGGTCTGAGATTGCTTTGGTGAATCTTGGGGCACTTTCTGATCAGATCAGTTGGAGACGTTTCCCTGCTCGAGGGAAAACCCCATTAGAGGCCGCAGTGAGGTTTGTGCAATGGCATTGAACTGTGCCAGCCATGGTACCTGGCAGTTAACAAAAAGCTCCCCATTTGGGCTATTCAGTTTATTTGCCTCGAGCCAGACCTGCCTCACACCCTTTTCCCTTCTAGTCCAGCTTTCCTTTTGCCATTTAGTAAGACTTGAAGCTAAACTGAGACTCTGCCTTTAAATCCCTGCAGTCATTGTGATCTTTTGTGTAGCACTGTGCTGGGATTTAATCCATACCTGCCCCTGAAGCCTTGTCTGCCTGAGCACGGGCACAGCCCCTTGTCCAGGAGCAGCATCACCCCCTGGCTGTCCCTGGTTCATGTCTCTCCTTTCCCAGGTCCAAGCAGATCGAGTCAGCCTGTTTCAGTGGCACCGCTGCCTTCATGGAGGTGCGGATCCAGTCGGTGGTGGTGGAGTTCATCCTGAACCACGTGGATGTTCTGTTCAGCTCCAAGCTCAGCTCGGTCATCCGGGACGGGGCAGGTGCGTGTCCCCCTCCCTCCTTGCCCTGGAGCACACAAGGCACTCAGTGGATATCTGATCCTCCCCTGCACATTTCAAATATGGGTTTTTCCTGACCTAGAGGACACATCTCCACATTTCCCGGGTTGTGATGTGAGAACCCAACAAATATGGCCTAGTTTTAGAAATTGCTGTCAGTCCCTTTCTTAGAAGCCCAGGATGCCTCACAGGAGTGCACAGAGTAATGTTTGGCTGCTGCTTTTGTGTCCTACCACTGAGAAATCGCAAGGGATCAAAAAACTGTTGCCTGAAAAAATCGGTCAGGAGCCAAAAAATTACTCACCAGGCAACTATCGTAGAGGTAAGAGAATAGAGCAGTTTTAATAGAAGGCCTTCAACCACCACGGGGGTACAGAGACATGTCCAGGGGGTTCCACAATTTAAGGTATTATCCCATCCAATCCCAGAGTTATCCGCCCCCCAGATCCTCCCCCTGGCATACCCCTCTGGAAATTGAGGTGGGGAGCTTGGGAACCCCTTCTTCCTCGTCTTTCTCTTTGTCCCTTTATCTGCCCCCCCTCCCCCCCCCCCGCTCCCTCTGCTTTTTAAAGCCACCACCATCGATGCTCCTGCATACTTATCCATTTGAGCTCTACATTTATCCAGGGACCTCCGAACACCAGTAGAAATTAAGGAATTAAAGCAAGCTCTCTGTATTCAGTGATGTTGATGCTAAGAAACTGTCTTGCTCTTACTAGGGGCTATTTTGCCATCTGCTGTGCTGGTTATTCCTTGCAGAAGCTCAGCCTGTGTGGGTTCATGAGCAGGGCTGACCAGCCATGAACTGCAACACGTTTGTGCCCAACCTGGGGCACCTGAGGCATATTCAGCCCTGGAACCTACAGTTCCCTTGAGTAACTTAAGACCATATCACTGTTCCATGGAAAAGGAGCAGAGTTACACCAGGAAGGAGGTTTCCTCTGTGTATTAGATCAACAAACAGGGCCACCACAAGCTGTTGCTGCTCCTAAGCAGCATTGAGGGTGCACCATCTGCCTTGACAACCTGCCCTGCCCATGAGACGCACAGCCCACACAGTCACCACCCTCTGGGCAGTGCAGAGAGCTGCTTTTCTACTGTATTTGCTGCTCCCCTCTTTTAAACAAGCCATGTTTCTACTTAGGACAGCAGAGTTGTCCAGCTTTTGTTCCTCCTGGAAGGGGATTCTAGGTCAACAGGAGCCAGAGGTTAGTTTGGCTGAGCAGTGACAGCCCCCAGCAGGCTCTGCCAGGGGAAGATAAGCGTGCTCAGAATCCCAGCCAGATGATTATCCAGGCTTAGAATGGACCATGTAAATTCAGCTAATTGTTTAATGACTTGGTCACTCACATTCAGTGGGCTGGGACACAAAACTGGCAGGGACAAGGGTTTGGTTATTTGGCATATTTAGCAGGAATACTGCACTCCAGCACGGCTTCAGGAGCCTCTGGGATCAAGCACAGCTCCTGCACCCACCTGTGAGGGGTGAAAGTGGTGCTGCCAAGCCTGTCTTAACCCACAGTTCACCCAGGCCAGCATTTACAGCTCACACACGCCCCAGGAGCCGTGGGAGTGGAACCAACCAGGATGTTCTGCGATGGCACATTCCCCCCATGCCCCTGAACTCCTCTGGGAGCAACCCTGTAAACACTTGCACAATAAACAATGGCAAGCAAAGGACAGCTGCTGTGATCTCCTCTATGCTGAAGCTAACAGCAGCAGGAGGCAACAGCAACTACTTGCACAGAACTTTATATGTTCATCTCCCAAACCAGCCCAAGCTGTAAAAGGCCAAGGGCAGGACAGAGCAGATTGTTTGCTCTGTGCATCTGCACAGTGGCTTGCAGAGCTTTGGTCACACATGGCATTTCCTGTTATACAAGAGGTGGAACCAGGGAATGACCCAGCCAAGCTTTGTACAAAGGAAAACCATCATTTTCTGTGCAGGCTTTTCTATACAGATGAAGCTGAAGTAAAGTATGTCACAAAGGTTTCTGATCTACCTGCTTCCCTCTGCCTTTATTTTTTAATACACCAAGCTACTCAGTGAGAGATTCTTTTTGTCACAGACATATCTCTGACCACATTTTGTCCACGTCTTTCAGTGGTTGGGATAACAAAGGTTTAGAAAAACACAGCACCTCCCTAGGCACACAGACTGAGCTTTGATCTCTGCACTGCTGTTTTCTGACTCTCCCTCTTGCCTGTGGTTTTTCCCTTGCAGGGCACAGCTCTTTGTCCCGGCCCAAGTCTCTGCTGGTGTCCTCTCCCTCCACGAAGCTGCTCACGCTGGAGGAGGCACAGGCTCGGACACAGGCCCAGATCAACTCTCCCATCATGGCAGACAGCAAGTACATAGAAGTGGGAGAGGGCCCAGCAGCTTTGCAGGGCAAATTCCACACAGTCATAGACTTCCCATCCGAAAGGTAGGACAAGTTTCTTCCCAGCACCTGTCATAACTGGTTTGTTTTGACTACAGCAAAAACTTGCTGATACTGACTGGTCACATGTGAAATATTGTAGCTGTTTTTCCACCTGCTTTGGACTCTGTGAGGATTCAGCTTTTAATAACAACGGGCTCGTGGGTTTAATTCATTTGTGCACCACTCCCTTCTTTCTAGCAGGGTTATCATTAAATGTATAAATCCATGTTGTGTTGGTGCACAGAGATGACTGTACCAGTCACACAGAAGGAGGTGTAAACAGAGTGACCACATGGAGACATAGGGGTGTTTCACGACTAAGTGCCTGTAACATCTCCAGGTTGCAGTGGAGCAGTTGCACAGGCTTGATGACACTAGAAGTGGCAGTGGGAGGAGGTGAAGGTGATTTTACAGCACGAGTGAGGTACCTTTATGGGTACCCTTTTTGGGTGCCTTTATGGCCGCATAGCTCCCCAGAGAGCTGGAAATCCATCCCTCAGCTGCTGTGCTGCACAGGCAGGAGCCTTTGCTCTCCTGCACTGCACCTGCATCCCAGAGTTGGGTGGAATTCACCCAGCAAGACTGCAGGGCTGAGCTGTAGGAATGAAAACACCCTCAGCTGTTGAGAAGAGGGAGTTTCTAAGCAGAAACCAGAGTGCTGATAACAAGCAACCAGTAGCAGGATTTAGATGCAGCTTCCCTCTCCAACTGTGTGCTCTGTTTGCTCCCCCAGAAAAAGGCCTCCCAGCAAGATGAAGAAGTCTCCAGTGGGCAGCTGGAGATCCTTCTTCAACCTGGGCAAATCCTCCTCTGTGTCCAAGCGCAAACTGCAGCGCAACCCCAGCGAGCCCTCGGAGATGAAAGCCATAGCCCTGGCAGGTGAGCTGCAGTCCCCTCCCAAAATCCGGGTTTGAGCAGCACACATTCAGCGTGCTTTTATCTCCTTCTAGCGTCCAAGCCAGGCATGACACTCCAGGGAGCTGCTCTTTCCCGAATGGATCTCGGGCAGCTCCAGAGCCTGACAGAGCTCACACCTCTGTGGCTTTGGAATGACAATATGTGGGTGCTGCTGCAATAACTCTCAGAATAATTCCTTCTGACACTCTGATTATAAAATGAGAGTACAGCTCTGACTCCCTTTGCTGCTCTCAGAAGATTAGATTAGGGAAAGACACCTTCCTACAAACACTCTCTCTACTAGTGTAATGAGAACACATCCAAGAACCCTTTGTAGCCACAGCCAGGATATGTGGGCTGAATCCTCAGCCTTTTCTATGTATAATTTTCTGCCTTTCTCCAAATTTAAAAATAGCAGCAGTGTGTTTTTGAGGTAAAACACACCACAAATCCCAAAACGTGGGCCAGTGAGAACTTTTATCCCATCTTCTCTCAGGTCCCGTTTTCAAATTATAACCCTCACACACCATAAATGCCCTTTGGAACGGTCTCCTTGGAGACTGAAGCTGTGCTTGTTCAGTGCCCATAAAACAAGTTGTGAAAATGTTATTTTCTTCCCCATTTTTGAGGGGGTTTCCTTGCTGGCAGGAGCCAGCCAATTACCGCAGGTACATCCCGAGTCTGTAGGAGGATGATGTGGAGAGATGTTTCCTGACCTGTCACCTACAGCAGGTACAATTTGAGTGGGTCGCCTTTCCCACGACTCTAAAATGAGCATCAGAAACCCATCCCCAAAACAAAACTACTCTCAGGACAGTGTTGCTGGAAACCTGTGTGTGTTTTTCCTGCCATCATTACACAGCCAGATATAAAGCACTGTCACAACTCAGCCTTTCCCTGTGTGGATTCCTTCCCTCAGGTGGACGAGGAGACAGCGGGACCCTGCGCTCAGCTAAAAGTGAGGAGTCTCTCACCTCTCTGCACGCCGTGGATGGTAAGGCACAATCCCACCTGCACTTCTAATAAACGTGGATTAAAGAAGGCAGGCTGACATTCCTGGGCACAGATATGCCACAGGGCAGCTTTTCCACCCCTTCAGGGAAAGGTGGACTTGCTAATTAACAAAGCTGCCCAGCACAGATGGGTGTCACAGAAATGCTCTTCATGCCTTTTCTTCCTTCTAAGGTAAAAAAAACAAACCTCTTGCTTTGGTGTAGCTGGCACTGCCTATGTTCCTGCCTTGCCACCTCCCCTTTCTATTCCAAGGCTGACAAGGCATCATCATGAAGGAAAATGCTCTCTGAGAAAGCCTTAGGCCTACAGCACATTTAAACTGGTTTTGCTTGTACACACAGCTTAGTTTCAACTAAATCAGACCTGGAACTGCCGTAAAAGAGTTTAAACAAATGTGATAAACAGTTACTGCTGACAATGTCACTTCTATGTACAGGGCTCACCAGCTGAGCTTTAACACCCCCACTAGGCCCTGGCCTCCTGGACAGCAGGATTTTGTCCCTAACCCACAGGTATCTCCTCGTTCCCAGGTGAATCCAAACTGTTCCGGCCCCGAAGGCCCAGGTCCAGCAGCGATGCCCTCTCTGCTTCCTTCAATGGGGAGCTCCTGGGGAACATGAACCGCTGCAACTCCTATGACAACCTTCCCCACGATGACAGCGACGGGGACGAGGGGCTCATCCACGTCCCTGCCCTCATCTCCCCTCGCTCCTCCGAGGACGTCGACCTGAGCCCCCCGGACATCGGAGTCGCCAGCCTGGACTTTGACCCCATGTCCTTCCAGTGCAGCCCCCCCCAGGCAGAGTCCGAGTGCCTGGACAGCAGCACCTCTCTGCTGGAGTCGGTTGACATCAATAGGGACAAGCCAAGCCTGCTAAAGAAGGATTTAGAGTCGGGCAGCCAGTCCCAGACCCCAGGCAGTGCCACGAGCTCTGAGCCAGTCTCCCCTTTCCAGGAGAAGATGAGTCCCTTCTTTACACTGGACCTGAGCCCCACAGAGGAGCAGCCCTGCAAACCCCTCACCTTCTCACCCAAGACAGGCCGAAAGCCCATCAAATCTCCACCACTGACTGCAGAGCCCACCTGCTTTGCTCTGCCCAGCCGTGGGCCAGAAGCCATCGGAGCAGTGCCCATCACATCCAGGAACTCCTCTGCTTCCAGCTGGAGCAAAGGCATTGGCATCACTGAGATCACAAACAGGTCCCCAACCCAGATGTCCTTGCCCCTGAAAAGCAGTGAAACAGGAGCAGGGGAAGGAGCCCACCAAGAGCTGCAGCATTCCCAGCTAGTGGCTGCTGGCAAGCCAGAGCTGCCAGAAGAAGGGGAGAGACCCATGCCAAGCAGTCAGACTAAGACTGTACCCACTGGACACACACAGCCAGGTACAGTGCATTTTCCTCCATTCTTTCTTTAAGTTCCCAAGGGGACCTGCTCTCAGGACCGCCCTCCTCTGCGTGCCTTTTAGGAGAGGGGATTTGCCCGTCAGTTCTGATCACGAGTGTCTTGCAGGGCTGTGCAGATCAATAGGGTCTTCACCTCTGCCTTCTCCCTACATCACACAAATCTCGGATAATTTTCCATAATGCTTTATATGCCACTTTTTTTTCCCCATCCTGTCATGCGTGAAAATCTCTAGCATGTCCTTCTCAATCATTTCAGCCAATTGACCATCTAAGGCTTTTCTTTTTTAAATTAAAAATCTGCCAACACTGGAAGAAGGGACCTTTTCGCCTAAAACCTTACGATCAAAATTGTTTAAGGGTATCTCAGTCTCTGCTACCTCCTCCCTACCTCTCTAGAAATGCAAGAGGAGCCTTTAGACAATCTCTTGTGTTCTTTTCCTCTTTGTGATGAACTGCTGTGCTGTTGAGCAGCGTTTGCGTGTGAGACACAAGTGTTTCACCCCAGAAGGAACTGCCACTGTGAAAGCGTGGAGAGCATCTATTTTTTTATGATAGTCTTTAAGGTTAAGGTCACTCTCCTTATTGGGTAACATAAAATCACTCTCTCTCTCAATTTTCCCCCATTAGGAGCAGTTGCCCTCGACTCCCCCCAGGATCCTGTTCCCGTCAGTTCTGTGTCTCTTATCCCTCCTCCTCCTCCGAAAAACGCAGCGCGCATGCTGGCCCTAGCGTTAGCCGAGTCCGCACAGCAAGCATCCGCCCAGTCCCTCAAAAGGCCAGGAGATGCTCATGCTGAAAGCACAAATTATGGAGAGGCTGAAGCTGGCACAGCTCTAGAAAAGCTCCATCTCTCTGCTGGTGCTCCAGACAAGCTCCACCTGTACACCGGTCTGCCCGAGAACCGACTCCACTTCCAGACCGGTGCTCCCGTAGAGCAGGAATTCCAAGGTAGCGGCACAGCCGGGGAGCAGAACCACCCACCCGGTGCACCTGGAGGCCAGGACCCCCCGCCTCTCCACACGGGCATGCCTGGGGACATGCCTGGGAGCAGAGATGCAGAGCAGGAGCAGGCCAGCTTCCATCCTGGCAAGGCGGGGGACAGTGAACACTTCCCCGCGCATGCGGGGGACTGGGAGCACACGGCCCACCACGCCCCAGAGCGGGAACCGCCCGCCCCAGAGCCAGCTGTGGACAGACCCCAGCTCCGGGCATGCCTATCTGGGGACAAGCTCCACACTCCCATCTGCACGGCCGAGGACAAACTGCCGTCTCCTCCCGTGGTCCCTGCCAGGGACAAAGGCGCCCCGGTGCCGTATTTAACCACCATCCCCAGCGCAGCCGCCGAGCCCTCGCAGGGGGATGGCACCGTCCCAGCCGTGCCACGCACAGCCACGGCCACCCAGCCCACCCCGGCACAGAGGCAGGACCACCAGGCAGCCACGGGACAAGTGCCAGCAGCCTCCAGCAAAGCTCCGAGCAACTCTGCTCAGGTACGTCCTGGTCCGGGCACAGCTGGGCTGTAACTGCGGGGGGGAAGCTCTGGGAAAGTCGGGCCCCCAACAAGGGGGGGTTCACAGGTCACTGGAAGGGATGTGGGTACAACGCAGACACAGCCTTGGAGGAGATCCTGTGCTGCTTTCCTAAGTGGGCATCCCAGTATACCCACTCTCCTTGGTTTGAAGGAGAAAAAGTATCTGCAGTGGTGACTGATGTGCTCAGAAACAGAGATTTTTGCATCCTCTGACAATATTCTTTTCCAACATCCTGTGTAGGATCTTGTCCAACTAGTGATAGCACAAGAGGACATAGTCTTAGACCTTCCCTCATGCAGCTTAGATTGGACATTAGGAAGAAGTTCTTCATGGAAAGAGTGACTAGAAGGTGGAAGGGGCTGCCCAGGGAGGTGGTGGAGTCCCTATCCCTGGAAGTGTTCAAGGAACACCTGGACGTGGCACTCAGTGCTCTGGGCTGGGGGACAAGGTGGGAGTCGGTCAAAGATTGAACTTGATGATCTCTGAGGTCCTTTCCAACCTCAGTCATTCTGTTTAACAGAACAGGTCAGATTCCTTGTGCAGGGGTTCCTTGTGCAATGTTCCCTCAGAAATCCAAACCACCTCAGCCCATGAAGCGTGTCCAGCTTCAACCTGGCCTAAGCTCTGTAGGCACATTTAGGGCAGGAATTTCTGCTCTGTTACACGGTGTCATCTGCTCACCAGAGCCTGAGGAGGCCAAACCCAGGTACATTTTCATTAAGATGATACATTTAAAAGCAGAGCATGTAACAAAACACTGGGGGCAGTGGGTAAAGAGGCAGCCACCTCCTCCCCTTCCTGTGCTTTGGCATTTGTAGAACACACCAGTTGTGATGGATCCAAACTGCCAGTGGCACTACACTGCCCTTGCTGAGAGAGGGAACCTGCACATCTCTCCTTCCACAGCCAGTGGGAACCAGGCACAGAAGCACTGAAATTGGGCTGACCCATACGAGTGTCTGTGATATTTTAACTGCTGAACAGGAGGGGGAAAAGCTGCCTGTCCCTGACTTCTGCTGCTTTCCTCCCTGCAGGTGTGGAGCACCACTGCCCCTGAGAAACCCCCGGAGCCTGGCTTTGTCTCAGAGAGCAATTCCACCGCCCGCGGCTCCTCCTTGGTGCCCGGGGGCCCCCAGAGCCATGTGGAGAAGCCCCGGGAGCCCACGAGGGCCCCCCCACTGCACCTGCGCTCCGAGTCCGTCCCGTCCCACCCCTCCTACGGCTTCGCGCCCCCGGTGCCGCCCGTGAGGACGCTGGAGAGCAAGATCGCGGCGGCCATGCACTCCAACAGCGCCGACCCCCTCAGCAACACCAACTACCACACCTTCCTGGCCTCCTCCATGCTGGCCTCCTCCGTGGAGGAGGCGCTGCTGCCACCCCCGCCGCCGCCCCCCGCCCAAGCACACCGTGTACGTACCCCACCCCAAGCCCGAGAGCATCCCCGAGCCCTCGGGGCCGGACCCCTACCTGCACCCCAAGCCGGCCTCCATGCACCAGTACAGGCCCGAGAGCGTCCCCCCCCACGTGTACCACGGCAAGCCCGAGCCCCACCAGGCCTACCCGCCCCGTTCGGACACCCCCGGCTCAGCGGGCACCCGCTACAACACCTACGGCACCCAGGGCAAGGCCGGCCCGGCCCTGCACTCCAAGCCCCGCAGCCGGACGGAGTTCGTGTCCTCGGTGAGTCCCACGGGGCTGCGGAGCGCCAGCTACGCCGAGGACGCTCCCCCCTACCCCACCATCCGCAGGGTGCAGTCCCTGCACGTGCCCACCCCCGCCGCCGCCGCCATCCGCTCCGTGCCCATCTCCCGCACCGAGGTGCCCCCGGACGACGAGCCCCTGTACTGCCCACGGCCCCTCTACCAGTACAAGCCATACCAGCCCCACTCCGACTACCACGTCACGCAGCTCCAGCCTTACTTCGAGAACGGGCGGGTCCACTACCGCTACAGCCCCTACTCCAGCTCCTCTTCCTACTACACCACGGCCGACGGCGGCTTCTATGACCTGGATCCCTACAGCACCGTGCGGGTGCGGCCCTTCCACCCCCTGCCCGGCCGCGACTTCTCCTCGTACGCAGCGCGGCTGCAGAGCAAGGGGCTGTACCGCTACCCCAGCCTGGCCTCCTACCCCCGGGGGGGGGCTCATCAACCACCTGGCGGGGAAGGAGCACAGCTTCGTCAGCAGGGACGTGCCCCCCGCCCCAGACATCAAGCACATGTACATGTCGTGGGACCTGGAGGACATGGAGAAGTACCGCATGCAGTCCATCCGCAGGGAGAGCCGCTCACGCCAGAAGGTCAAGGGGCCCCTCATGTCCCAGTACGACAACGTGGCCCCGCTGCTGCAGGACGAGCTGGGGGGGCTGGACGCCATCCACCTGCGCAGCAAATCCGATCCTGGGAAAACTGGCCTCCTCACGGTGGCGGAGGGCAAGGAGGGGAGGTACCCGGGCAAGGCGGCCACCCCTGAGGGGGACGAGCGGTACTACCTGCAGCACCCAGAGCCCGAGCTGGACAGAGCCCACTACCACGGGGGCTACGGGAACGGGCAGCCCGAGAAGCCGTCCCTGCCCCAGAAGCAGAGCAGCATCCGGAACAGGAAGATGCACGAGCAGGGCGGCAGCACCAGCGAGCACAGGACGCACTTGCAGCAGGAAGCGAGCCATAGGCAGCCTGCCGAGCCCAAAAACGGGCCTCCCTACCCCGACTACAGGCCCAAAGGGGGCCCAGAGCCCTCCGAGCCCGTGGGCTACCAGCACTCGGGCAGCAAGTACATCCCGGCCGGCCAGGACACCCTGAGGCTGAACCACAAGGAGGGGAGGCTGGCAGAGGACAGGCCAGACGTGGAGAGGTCCCGAGCCAGACCTCCTGCCCCCGTGGAGAAGCACTCCAGAGACTGCTACAAGGAGGAGGAACACGCCACCCCTCCCGTGGCCCCGCCGCCCAAACCCGAGCGGAGCCACAGCCTGCGGATGCAGCACCCCGAGCCCATGGAGAGGGACTCTGCCCTGCTGTACCCCTACCAGACCCTGGGCAAGCGCCAAAGCACTATGACTGTGGTGTCCCAGTACGACAACCTGGAGGATTACCATACCATGCCTCAGCACCAAAGAGGGGGCTATGCTGGAGCGGGGGGGTTCGTACCCCCTGGGTTCACCCACGTGCACAGCAGGACTTACGCCACGGCGCTGGGGCAGGGCGCCTTCCTGCCCTCCGAGCTGTGCCTGCAGAGGCCCGAGACAGAGGTCCACGTCGAGTGAGCTGGTGGGGGGGAGGAGGGATAGAGTCTAAGCAGCCTCTGCTGGACAGTGGACTGTTTTATTTTTTCAGTGATGGAAAAAACAAACCAAACCCCGATCCTGCCCCGATGAGAAAGCAAAGCCCCTTCAGCCCCCACCCCCTACTCACTGTTTTTATGTAGTAGAGCTCTAGCTTTTTCATGTAGTTTTGAGACAACTGGAAGGACAGGGCAGGCTGTTGGCACACAGGTGTTGCCAGAGAGGCCGGGCAGAGCTGAGAGAGGTGCTGTTGGCAGGGGGGGAAGGAGTTTGTCCTTCCCCAGGTGTGACGTGAGCAGTGGCCGCCGCTCCCTCCCCGCACAATGGACTGTGCGTGCAGCTCTTCTCCAGGCTGAGTGCCCTTCCCACTGCTGGCTCCCAGGAAAGGGGCTCCGTGACACTGTTCTGCCCCCTCTGAGTTACACAGCAAGAGTAGGCCAATGGCTGGGCAGGGGGAAAGACTGCCCAAGGGTTTTCTCCTTGGTTGATGCTGAGGTCCTGCCTCTCCCTCGTGTGCAGTGGACCCACTGCAGTTGCTTTGAAGTGGGTGGGAGCCTGTTTTGACTTCAAGGCTGTGGAATAGGCTCTGAAGCAAGTTCAGAACACAGCACACTTGTTGCATTGCTTGCTTAAGGAGCTGCTTCTGCCTGCAAGAAATCCAATTACTTTGCATTTCTGTGTTGGAAGCAGAAGCCAGCGACGGGAGCCAAGTAGGGCAGGTTTGCATTTCTCACACCAAAAGAAAGGAAACACGAAACTACACAAAACCCTACACAGGCAGCTGGGAACAGTACACCCATCCCATGCCAATTCCTCCTTGCTGCTGGACTCTCTGTGTCCAGATGAGCTCATTCCATCTCATGGCTGGCCAGGCCCAGTAAAAATAAATACAGAAATCTCCATGGCATTATGTCCAGCCTGTAAATCAGAGCCCACCTTCCCAGCTGTGGGAGTGACGAGTTATCTGCATGAGCAGCTGCCCTAGGCCAGATCCTGCAGCTCTTCCAGCAGGGAATGCTCCTGCTGATCTTCCCCTGAAGGTCTGTGGGCTCTGTGACCTCTCAGTTCCATGTTGGCAAAGGGATCCCTGTGGAATTGTGGCACACACAGAGCAGTGATGTGCTGTCTGTGCTGTGTGTTGCCTCCCATCCCCCAGTGCAGCTCCTCCCAGTGCTCAGTGAGAAGGGACAGAAGGCCAGTGCACTGCAGAACACACTAATAACAGTGTCCAAGCTGTTTAAAAGCTTTCACACTGTAAAAGCAGTTAGGCAGCACCTCATGCTTCCTCTCAGACTTCCCAGGACTCCCAGGACTTTCCCCCCCCCCATAAATTAAGCACATCCATCCCATTTAGGCAGGGCTTACAAGCAATACTTGAGATTTAGGAGTTTTTAAATGTTCACTGATAAATTCCAAGGCCATTCCTGTTCTGTGTGGTTGAAGAACTTCTCTACCTGTTTTGAATCTAATGTTTTATTAAAAGCCTGGAGGTCCTGCAGTTAGCACACAGCTGCTAAAGGGAGCTTAGGTGGTGTTTTTGAACAAAAAAGTTTCATGGCTATTTTGAGACTTTTAAATCCTAAGGAAAACCTGCTTCTAGTAGCTGACTAGTCTGTAACTGTTTGCTTCTTTTAACCTTGGAGCCTTGTCTGGGGCTGTTTCAGTAACTACCTTCAGGTTCTGTTTTATTGTGCAATGCTGATGTTTTAAGCATTTTGTTTAGAAGAGTTCTCACATGTTATAAAACGAAATTTGGCAGTAATGAAAAAAAAAGAAAGAAAAAAAGAAAGGGAAAAAAAGGAGGAAAAAAAGCAGCACTGTGATCCAGGGTACCACAATCTCCTTGTGAGGAATTCCCAGGTAGAGGGGTTGGGGTTTTTGGTGAGGGAATGCTTTTTGCAATGTTTTCTTTCAAGGAAAACTAACAGAAGTACACAGAAGGGACCATTAGGTGAGCCATGGCCTGGGTCAGCCTGACTCCATTGCTGGGAACTCCCTGGGAAAGGCTGCCCTGCCTGGGTTCCTTGGGATGAGCCGGATGAGTCCGTGCTCTCAGCAGGGTGTGTGGTAGCTCAGTCTCTCCTCAGCTGCCAGTGACCTGTGAGGTCTCCAGCTGAAGTGTTTGGTTCAGGCTCTTTGGGATTCAGGGAATGAGAGCTGTAGGTTGAACCTCTCTCTCCATGAAAGCCTTAACTCCCCCTCCTGCCCCTCAGCACTCTCCTGATGCCCTGATTTTGGCCTTAAGTTCACCAGGACTATCCTGTAACTCTGGGGGCCTGATGCCAGCTCCCACTAAGGGTAAATGCCTCTGGATTCTCCTGCTTGAAGCCACTGTCTCCCTTAGAGACCAAGTGCCGTCCTCGGACAGCTGCTGTCCCCAGCCCTGTGCTCCCCCAGCCCTGTGCTGTCCCTAGCCCTGTTCTGTCCCCAGCCCTGTGCTCCCCTGCCCTGTGCTGTCCCAGCCCTATTCTGTCCCCAGCCCTGTTCTGTCCCCAGCCCTGTGCTCCCCTGCCCTGTGCTGTCCCAGCCCTATTCTGTCCCCAGCCCTGTGCTGTCCCCAGCCCTGTGCTCCCCCAGCCCTGTGCTGTCCCAGCCCTGTGCTGTCCCAGCCCTGTGCTGTCCCAGTCCTGTTCTGTCCCCAGCCCTGTGCTGTCCCCAGCCCTGTGCTCCCCTGCCCTGTGCTGTCCCAGCCCTGCCGGGGCTCTCCCACATTGTGGGAAGTGCCAGGGGCGAAGCACCCACTTGTCCCATGGGAAACAAAGCTTTCAGCACCTTTCCAAAAGGGCTTCTGGAAGTGCACACCTGACGTGGATGGCTGCTGCAAACAGCCTTCTTGGGAACGAGAAGGTCTCCAGGAAAAAAAGCCAGCAGAGAAGTGAGCACCCAGCTGTCCTCCCCTCCCTCCGGGCTGTGCTTTGAAGGCTGGAAGCTCTCTGAGAACCCCAATGTGTGTCCACCAGTGCTGAGCCAATCCAGCTAATTCAACAGAATTAAAAAAGGTGAAGGCACCAGCTTTTCCCAGATAACACAGACCAGCACCTTCCTTTTCATGTTGCTGCTGCCCATGGCTTCAACATCCCACACGACCCCGCAGCCCCCAAAGCCATAGAGGGAACTCTGCAGTTCTGCTCCTGCACTGGGCTTGGCCTGGTGGTCCTTAAGAGATCTGAGTTTTACATCCGCATGATTGGTTCATGATAAAACATCAGCTGTATCTTTCCAAAGATCAGAGGGGAGATTCAAAAGGGTGTGTTGTGCATCAGAGCGAGGAGGGGGTGAGCTGGGGGCAGGTGACATTTCAGTGTCCCAGATGAGGATGGGAGAGAGCAAGGGGACAGCAATGCAAATAACCCTGGAATCCAAGAGCAGGTCTGCTCCGGCTCAGTGATTCCTGGCCTGAGCACACCTCCAGTGAGGCGATGGCAGCTCTGACCCTCAGTGATTCCTGACACTTGGCATAGACTGCATCTGGAATTGCCCCTTCCCGAGTGTCCAGCCCAGGTCCTCCCCAGTGCACACAGGAGTTTGGGGCCAACAGAGCCCCCAACTCTGGATTTTCCTCCTCAAACCTCTGCTTTGGAGTGGGCTGTGTAATCCCTAGGGGGCCTTCCTTGGGAAGGGGGAGTGCAGATGCTGGGTGAGTAATGAGGGCCCAGCCCCTGTGAAGTCTTAAGTAAAGCATTAATTTCTGATTTTTAAGATGTCTTATCAGGTGAAACCTTTATGCATCTATGAGAACAGCCCCACAACCTCGTGCCTATGTCTTTGCAGTGATCCTCCTTTTCCACTCGTCATGGAAGGAGGGTCAGTAAGGATTGCACAGTGGTAGTAAGTTGCTACACAAAACCAAAACCAACTTGAAAACATCCTGTTCCTCTTTCACCCCAGAAAGGGACAGAACCTCAAGTGTGCTCTGCCACTGCCCAGGGCATGGACTGAAGTGATGTTACATGTCAGGAGACCTGGATGAGAAGTCGTTTCCCTTCCTTTCGCTCTTGGCAGCTTGGGCATGCACCTCTTCCCAGAGCTTTTCCCAGATTCCCGTGTGAAAGGCATGGTCTGGTGTGAGCAATGTCCAGTTCCTGGTGTGCAGAGTCCTGCCTCATCCAGTTGGGGGGAGGGAGGGGGGGAGAAAAGGGTTGTTTTACCGTTTCATTTTCCTGCTGTAGAAGACTTGATTTTTCTTTCCCTGAGCCGCATGAGAGAAACATCCCAGAAAGTCTTGGGTTACCTTTGGAGTTCCCTTCACTTTAATTTATATAGTGTCTTTTTTTGTGAACTGGTGTAAAATGTATATGCTGACAAGCTCATGTATTTTTATGTAAATATTTTTTGTGGTTTTCCCCACTTGCCCTTCTCTGTAAATATTTAGAATTCTCATATTCTTCTCACCTTGTATGATGCAGATGTGGTTTTGTTTCTGTTTTTTATTTGTACTGTAATGCAACAATCCAGACTGAGGTGTCTTGTGGTATTAAACAAAAGCAACAGTCCCACTGAGCTCACACTCAGATCTCAGATGTGCAACTTGACAGCATTAATCAAGCCAGGTTAAAAACTACTCCGGTGTGTTTGTTGTGTATTTTTGCCTCTGCCTCATTAATTAAGTGTATTCAAAAAAAAAACAAAACAGGCGAAGCCAGTTTGGAGCCCTTCTTTGGAAGGCTGCTGGCAGGCAGCTTGGGATGAAGGAGGTGACTTTGAATCCATGTGCCAAGGCTGGGGCTTATCTGTGCAGTTAAACCATGGCTGCTTCCTAACAACAAATAAACCAGCCTGGGCTGTTTGAGCCTCCCTTTCCTCTCGCCCAGCACGACAGCACAAGGAGAAGCAGCTTGGCCCTGGCACAGGAGGCACAAGGCAGATGAAGTGAGGACAAACAGATGGCACAGCCACCTTGGCCCTCGGGGCTGGCAGGAGGGGTTCTGGGCTCCACAGTAACAGTGGTCAGAGTTAATTAATAGCAAAAAAGGTGATTAAAGGAAGGGAATTTCAAAGGTTTTTAGCATTGTGAGGAGGACTTCTGATAGTGTTTTCATCCAGTAAATGTTATGTTCTTTAGAACTGCTGCCAGGAGTAAAAACAGCCTAATGCTGCTGTCCTGGGAGGGCAGGTGACCCTGCTGTGCATGTGGAGCCCGTGGGACACAGAGTGACATGGGGTGACACGGGGTGACATGCAGCCTCTGCCCCGGGGGCCTTTGTGAGCACAGAGGGGCTGCTGAAATATTTGCTTCCAAATCTTAACTTTACATCCAGATCTGCTTATTGATGCACACCCACCTGAACACTGATGCCCTTGTAAGGTCTCACCTGAAGCTAAGCAACCCAATCCCTCTGACCCCAGGAATTCCTGCTGTTCCCGAGCAGCACAGCCAGGAACAGGGGACCTTGCAAAGGCTGCCAGCTCCCTGTGTTCTACCCCCACAGGAACCTCCCCATGCTCACTGCCCACCCTGCTCGTGGGGCGTCACCTGAGCTGTCCTTGGAAGGCAGAACACGCCTGGGGTGACTTGGCAAACAGAACTTGTGACCCTTAAGTCCAGTAAACAAATTCACAACTCCAGTGTTTGTGGCAGCTCCACACGTTTTCTGCTCAGTGCACTGTCGACAAGGACAATTGGCAATGGTTAAATCTATCCCAAGGGTTAAACCTGTCCCAAGGGTTCAGTCTGTCCCAAAAGGCTCAGGTTTAGTGGGTATGGGAACAGCAGAAGGCTGAACCTGTTGCCTCATGGATCACCCTCAGAACTGACATCCCACCTCCCCAGCTCCAAAAATGCCCCAAAAGCAGCATCGTGCCTCCCCAGCAAAACAGGAATTCCTTTAATTCCCCTGAGATCCCAGCGGGCGCGGGAGTTCTGGGAGGGGGGTTTCAGGGCAGCACCCAGAGCAGCTCTCAGTCGCACCCACTGCTCCAAACACGGCTCAAGAGAAGAAATAACGGTGAAAACACTCCATCCCTCTCAGCCTGGCCCGAGTAGCTGAGATTTACACACAGAGCAGACGAGGGAGAAGGAAGATTTAAACTGCAAAAGTGTCCAAGGGCTGGAAAAGCCTGGGCACGAAATGCCTTTCGCTGCCGGGGAGGCTCCAGCAGGCAGCGCTGTTAAACCGCTCCTGCCGCTCACCGCGGCCTTCCAGGCGAGTTAAAAACGATGAGGTTCCGTTCTAGTAGCTTCTGCTCAGGTTTCCAACTCCTGACATCTAGGGGTGGGTTCCTTTTTAATTTTTCATGCTCAAACAGGTCTGTGGAGCGCTCAGTGCCTGCAGCATCCCGAGGAGCTCCGCGTGTCTCCCCGGAGCAGCCCCAGCCCGCAGTGCCATGCTCTGCCCGGCAGAGCAGCCTCACTCACCCCGAATCCTGAGCTGAAATCCAAACTTAAAGCGACCTGCAGACCTCGGCAGGTCACTGCTGCTTTCCAAAGCAGACATCAGCTGTTCCAGGGCCCCATCTCTAGGGGAACACTGCAATATGTTCACTGCTACACTAAAAAAGTCATCCAGAAACAGCAGCTGATGCTGGAAAGGCCGGGAAGATGCCGAGCTGCCCAGCATCCCTTGGTGGGAGCTCCAGCTGGCAAGGATGCCCTGCTACCAGGGGTTGAGAGAGACTGAGGGGAGACCTCACTGCAGTCACAACTGCCTGGGCAGGGGCAGAGGAGGGGCAGGGACTGAGCTCTGCTCTGGGGGGACCAGGGACAGCACCCAGGGAACGGCTGGAGCTGTGTCAGGGCAGGCTCAGGTTGGATCTCAGCAAAGGGTTCTTCCCCCAGAGGCTGGTTGGGCACTGCCCAGGCTCCCCAGGGCAGTGGGCACAGCCCCAAGGCTGCCAGAGCTCCAGGAGCGTTTGGCTGATCCTCTGGGGCACAGGGTGGGACTCTTGGGGATGGGCCTGTGCAGGGCTGAGGGTTGGACTGGATAGTCCTTGTGGGTCCCTTCCAACTCAGCACATTCTGTGGTTCTGTGATCTGCTCCAGGGCAGCAGGACAGTGCTGTCTGTGCTTGGATCCCTCCAGACCACGAGCTGCTGGTGCCCCTCTCCCAGCAGGGCTTGACAGAAGTTTGGCTGCATCACAAGAACGGGGGAGGGATGCAGGAGGTCACACAAATCCCTGGATTAGCATTCCTGGTGCAAGAACTGCCTGCCAGCACCTCCAACAGGCTGTCACCGAGGGCAAAGCATCCTGCGCAAGGCCTGGGGCACAGCCCAGGAGAGCCAGACATCAAATTCTTCTCTCTTCTAAGGGAGAATTTGTGATCTGGTGCCAACAGCAACAACCAAACTGAATGGGAAAAGCAATCCTCTGTGCTCTTCTCATCCTCCCTGGGACAACAGGAGCAAGATCCCTGCTCCAATGCTTTTCCCTCGGGAAGAGCAGAGAGGGCAGGTCCTGCCCCTTTGCTTTGCCTGTGCAAAAGCTTTGAGCCAGCTCTGCAGCAGGAACTGTCAAAACACTCCCCTGCCCTCCTGCCATCACTTCATCTCCCTTTCCTGAAGGGTTTTTTTATCCCCTGCCAGTTGGGTGCTCAGACACAGCGGGACAAAGCCCTGTGGTCAAGTCAGGGATGTTGGGAAGGGGTGGGGTGTCCTGACAAGGCCTGCCAGGGATCCCCCAATTCCTGCTTAAATCTGGGGCTTCAGCAGGGCTGCTGAGTGCACACAGTGTCACTGCAGTGCTCAGACAGGCAGCTGGAACTGCTCTGTCCTCTGCTGTGACCAAACTACTTCCCCACCGACCATCCAAAGTCATGGATTCAACAGGTTACAGAGCATCAAGTGAGGGTGGAACCTGCAGAAAGCATCCCCTGAACAGGGAATGGGCTGTCCTGCAGCAGGGGGAAGGCTTGGTGCAGCTCACAGGGGAATTAAAGTTGCCTCCACTCTGTCATGTGCATCCTGATCCTCCGAGTTCAGAGCCCCCAGTCCCTCCTTGTCTCAGCCCAAGGAAAATCAGTCTCCAGACAGACACCCTTGAGTCCAGACTGGATGTCTGCATTTTATGGTTCAAACTGGCAGTAAGGACAGGCTCTTACAGGATCTGCCTGGAAAGGTCTCCCTGCCCCACACAGCCTCCTCCAGGCTCTTCTCAGAGCTGGTGTCCAGCCTGTCCTGTCCTTGCATGTCCCCCTGCAGTGCTCACAGTGTCAGCTCTGCCCCAGCTCTGCAGCCTCAGCTCCTGCTTCTAGGGAGTCACTGTGTCCCCTACAAGGGGACCATGGCTCTCCCCACCTTCTCACCAGAGGAGCCAGTCAAGCACCAGAGTCACACAAGAGATTCCTGCTTTGCCATTTAACACCCAGACACTCAAACAGCACCAGACCCCAGTTCTCTGCATTCTGCAGGTCCCAGACCAGGGGAGACCCCAACCCACATTCCCAAGGAGGGGAAAACACCTTCCTGAACTGCCAGGGACCCCACATTCAAACACTCCCCACATTCAAACATAGCAGCAGACCCAAGACAGTCCCTGCTGTGCCACCCTGTACCTCCCCTGTGCCCTTCACTGCTCTGGTTCATGGGGCACGAGGGGAGGAGGAGGATGGATCTGCCCTGAAACATGCTGTTATAATGAGACTGAATTTACTCATTACAGACAGATACAGTCACTGGGGCTCCCACCTTTCTGAACAAATAAAGTTGCCCTTCTGAAAGTCAAAGGCAGCAGGGAAGAAGGAGATCCTTGCACAGAAGAGCAGCTGACCCTGGTGCCAGTTGTGTATTTGGAATGATTGTGGGTGTGGCAGGTGAGAAAGGGGAAACATCACACAAAGGGGAAGGTTTTTCAAGTAAAAATGTTTTCATCCATTTTTTAAAGATCCAAGATGCTGGAGAAGAATATTTGACTCCAGCAAGTGCTGGAGCTTGATAAATTATTCAGACTGTGTGAATGTTTGAAGCCTGGAGACCTGGAAACCTTCACTAAGAACAAGTCTCCTGGCACGTTCCCAGGGAGGAAGTGTGGGTGATCCCTGTCATCCAGCTCCAGTGGATTCCAGGGCTCCCAGCTATGCTCTGGCCCTCAGCAGTGAACAGCAGACCCCTTCCCTCCCTACCCTTGGGCTACACAGCAAATCCCAATGGGATGCACTCGGGATACACCCAGGGAGAGAGTTTTCCTGACCCACAAGTGTCAAACTTAACCAATGCAAACACAGAGAACTGCAGCAAACAAAGACTGAAGGGTAGTAAGAAGGGTAAAACAGCAAGTCCACATTAGACTTGCAGGTAAAACCCAAGTCTCCCCTGCTCCAAATCAACCCTCCCCCCCCAGGGCAGCTGATCTCATCAGCAGCAATATTGCAGAGAACCTCATTCTGCTGCACTTCAAGTTATAAATTCAAACATAAGAATAAAAAAAAGAAGTGCCAGACAGGGCCAGGTTTTCAGACAGGCAGGCAGGGAGCCAGAAATACAAAGACAGCCCAGGCCCTGGTGCTGAGCACGGGCAGACATCTGCCTTGCCCCTCCCTCCTCCCAATCCCTGCCTTGCACAACTTTCATTTCATTTATTCTCATCTTTCCTTTGTCTTCAGATTTCCTCTGGTTGCCTTTTGGGGGGAGTCTGCATCACCTTGCTTACAAGATTTTTATTTTAAACCTTTAGTTTCATTTCTCTGAATCCAGTTCCAGTTCTCCTGATCCAGCCCCAAAGGATGGGAACTGGAGCAGGACCTGTTCCATCTTCAGTAGCAAAAGACAGGGCTGGTGGGGAGGGAAGGTTGCAAAGGAAAACCAGGTGAGTGGATCCCCCCACAGACACAAATGCCACACTGTGCTGGACAGTAACTCCACTTTCCTCTCTTTCATATGGAGAAAGTGGAATTTCACTGATAACAACACATAAGGCAACAACTTCCCAACAGCATCCAGTGCAAAATGCTCCAGAGAAGTCACCAATTTCTGCCACAGTGCAAGAGAGGCTGCTTTAAACTTCCTCATCTCTCCCCTCTGGGAAAGACTCCCTTGAAAAAGAAACCAGTGTTGAAGGGCCATCACTTCTCAAAGTGGAAATTTTCCTCAATCAACAAAATAAGTGCAAAAACAAAACAAAACCACTGTAACAATCCCCCCAATCCATAAACTTGTCCCTTCCACCTGAGGGATGATTTTAAGCTGCAGGATGAGGGCAGTGCTCAGCATCCCCTCTCACAGTGGGTCCTTCTCCTTCTCCCTCCTGTCTGATCCCAGCTCTGGGCACCAGCTCAGTCCCACGCCTTGGAGCATCAGGCAGGAAAACCCACCCAGCCATTTGTTCAGAGGCACTTTCTGGGAGCCTGGCAGGAGACACTGCCCTGCAGAGCCACCGAGCACGTGGAATTCCTGCCCAGGGCTGCAGGAGCTGGGTTTTGAACCTGCTCATGGCAGAGCCTGGAATCTGCAGGGAACCATGGAATGGTTTGGGTGGGAAGGGACCTTTCAAGCTCATCTAGTCCAACTTAACTGAGTGTTTTTCACATTCGGTTTTGAGTGACCATCAGCAAAACAGGGAAAAGCCCCTTCCCAAGAGCCAGAGGGGTTATTACTGTTGGTGGAGCACATACAACACCAACTGATGGCATAAAAGCCCACGAGGCTCTAAGTTAACCAGATTTTTTTTCCAGAACAGGTTTTGAATAAGTAATAGAGGGACAGACATAACACTACAGAAGAAAAAATATGAAATAGGGGCTGAGCAAGGGAACATAATCCATCCTCCAGCCCAAGAGAGGGGGTTGGGAGCTCTGGCAAAGGATAATGGAGCTGCACAGACAAAGACCATCATAATGCACAGACACAAAGGTGCAAATTGAGACTCACCAGCCATCTCCTTGCTGGCAATTCCCTGCTTTTAACTACATCCCTTTGTAACCTTTTCTGTGGGTTTGTATTATAGATGCAACCTCTGCTCTCTGCCTCTGCACACACATTATCAGCATTTCTCCACGAGCGTGGCTCTGCTCCCACCTCAGCTCCAGCAGCCTGAGTGTCCTTGTTCCCACTTCCTTTCATCTCAGCTGCTGGAGGAGGAATAATGGAGCAGTGTGAGGGAAAGAAGGGAGCAGACGTGCCTGTTTTTGGACTTCCAGACCAGAGAGAGAGGAGCTTAAAACCCAAACTGGCCAAATTAGAGGGAAGCTCTGCTGATTTGTGTCTCCCCACGAAAACACCAGTGGGAAGAGCCTCTGGCAAAGACCAATTGAAAGCCCTCATTATAAAAGGGAAAGAAGAAAATAAGGAATTAGGTTTACATTTTTTTTCCCCTCCAGACATTGTGATTTTCTGGGTGTAACACAGAAAAACTCATATCCAGAGCATCCTCTGGCACTCATGTACTGCCAGTGCCTGGTGCTGGGGCATCCCCGAGCTGGGCAGTCCCTTGGAGATGATCCACAACCACCTCTGGGAGCCTCAGGAGGAGCTTCTCCCCTGCAGGGGATGGAATGAGATGAGCTTTCAGGTCCCTTCCAACCCAAACCAGTCTGGGATTCCACATTCTATACAGATGGATTTCAACACAGTTTCTATTCCCAGGCCTTGGACAGCAGGTTTCATCCCCATTTTACTGCAGAAAACACAGAGGGCAGAGTTCAGTGAATTTAGGGGGCAAATGGAAGGTGGGACATGACAATGGGACTCCACAGCTCCCACCTAGGACATCCCAGTGTCCCCATCAGTGTCCCTGCCCTGATTTCATATTCCTGGCTTCAAACTAACCTCAGAATTTATCCTGGATGATGGGGAACAGGTCAAACCTGCAGACCCTTCACAAGTTCCTCAGCACTCAAACCCAGCTGAGCACCAGGTGACACCAAACCTAAGGCAGTGTCTTCAGAGGGAATTAAGCAGCTAATCAATTTGGAGCTGGAAATACAAATCAGATTTATTCCCTGTTTGTTTAGCAGGCCCAGGAGGAGAATGGAACAGCAATGACCTGTGATGTGTCAGACACGTGCCCAGCTTCTCCCATTTTTGAGCTTTGCTTTTGTGCACTCCCAGGACACACTAAAGCATCTTGAGCTCAGGCTCACACTGCAATTGTATCACCACTTGAGGAACAGAAATGTCAAAGCAATTAAGTCTGAAGAGGTTCTTTTTCTCTCTATCCATTCAAATTGTGGGGAATATTTCCCAATTTAAGCTTTTCTGAAAAATAATTAAAAAAGTCAATATAAAGACTTGATTTTTTCCTCAGGAACAGGGGAAGAGGAAAAGGAAAAGCTGAAAGCGAGGGATTGGAGATGGTTCAGTAGAGCCTCAGGCAGAACTGCCAAATTTTTCACTCCAAATCAAGTGTTGCCCTTTTGATAATAAACAGCCTTGTTTCTTCTGGCATTTTCCAATGGAATGACAGAAAAAAATATTTTGAAAAAATTCAAACCACTGAATTTGAGTTCTGAGCCACTTCAGGTGATCCCTTTACCTGCTTGCCCTAGGTCTGACCCCCTGGAAGGCCCAGGTAACAAACCCTCCTCAGGACGAGGCCTGTGCAGGAGCCTGTTTGTTCAGCAGCAGCTCCAGGGACAGCTGGGAATTGCCTCCTGTGGGCACAGAACATTTTCCATTCAAACAGCCACCCGAGCGCTCTCTCTGAACCACAGTGAGGCAAAATGAACTCTCAGGAGGTGCCTGGAAACCACCCCCAGGGCACAGCTCAGGGGTGGCCTCAGAGAGGGGGAGAAACCAAATTGCTGAGCATCACAGCTCTGAACAGGAGTCCCTGGGCCCAGGGCCACCAGCCAGCCTGGTTTCCCTGCTGGAACTCCCCCTGGAGTGCCAGCTCCTGGGTGTTCTACCTGCTGGACAAAGTTGCTGCTGTCCTGCTGCTTCCACTGCCCAGCACAGAGCCAGTGCTGAATGTTTTCTGCCAAGGAAAACCCACTGTGGGTATTTCCAAGACAACTCTGTGTCCTCGTGAAAAGAACTGGGAGACAGACTGTGCAAGGGAACAACTGATAGCATTTTTCTGTAGGTTTTGAAGTTTCCTTTGGTCCAATTGCTCTGGTCACTCAAATCCTATCCAGTCCTTCTGCCATCACCTCTCTGAGGCTCTTCTTGTCCTGATGAGCCCAACTGTCTCATTGCAAGTTGTGAACAGCCTTCTGATACTGGGTTATGGGGAAAGAAATGTCCCCCCTGCATTACAGTGACCAATCCATTACTGACACCTCAAGGAAAAAGGGCAAGAAAAGGCCATTTCTCCCAAGGCCTCCCTAAGTAGCAATAACTCTCCCATCTGATGCTCCCCTGTCTCTGAGACCACAGGATGGGTGACTGTGCCTTGCTTCTGGGACAAGGCAGATGAAGGGAAGCCCATTCCCACCCCCTTTCCTACCAGGAGCCAGCTGAGAGCACAGGAGTGACCCAGCTGGGACTGTCTGGTGCCAACAGGACCATCAGCTCTGCCATGCAGGCAGCAGCTGTGCAAAAATAAAACAGCCTCACTTCTTAGAACAGGGAAGGAAGGGAGAGCAGAAGAGCTGCTGGGTGGGTGCACACCCCCCCCCCCCAGTCCTGCTCAGCACCACAACTGGCCAGCTCTGCTGCCCCAGCTGAAGGATGACACCTCGGGAACCTCGGGGGGGGAGGGGGAGGGGGAACACAGCTCCTCACCCCTCTCTTTGCGGTGCTGGGGGCTGACAAAACCATCCAGGGCTGTGAATCCAGAACTTCTCCCTCCCTGGCTCCTCTCCCGGCAGCCACAGCCCCCAAGGCCAGGGGTGCCTCAGTAACCAGGGCTGGCTCCAGCTCTGGCTCCAGCTCTGGATGGTGGGAATGTACCAGGCACCTCCTGCAGGGTGTAAGCAAGGACTGCCTGAGCTCAGCTCAGAGAGCAGGAGCTTGGAATTGAGAGCCCGGGTGGATTCCATCACAGACCCCTTTGCAGCTCCTTGCTGCTGTATCCCACAGAACCACTGAGGCTGGAAAAGGCCTTTAAGATCATCAGGTCCAACCAGTGAACCAGCACTGCCAAGTCCACCACTAAACCATGTCCCTGCAGGCCACATCTGCACATCCTCTAACATCTGCCACATCTTCTTTATCCCTTTTCACAAAAACAAGTGGTTTTTCTTGCAGTTCACATACACAAGGACACTCAAAGATTAAGGCTCCTCCTCTGGCCCAACAGGACAGGACCCTGGTCCAGTCACTCTGATAAGTGACTATAAAGGTTCTGGCAGTGAAATGTGCACCACGGAGAACACAAAATGCCCTGTGAGGAAGTGAACAGCACTGAGACGCCCCAAATGCAGACCAGATTCTTTTTTGCACCAGTGAAAGCTCTCAGCAAAGAGCTCCATCCCAGCAAGAGCTCATCCCAAACCCACCCACCCACAGCAGCCCCTCCCCAGTCACACAGGGCTCAGCTGTCGGAGTTACCCCCCAAAAATGCTGTTTAAACACAGGACTCCCCATAAGGCAGCAGGAAGGTCTTCTCCAGTCTCTGGGCAGGTACTTGGTCAGCCTTGTGCTGCAGCTTCTGCAGGTACAGCACCAGCAACAACAGGCTCCTCGCCCACCTAAGTGCACTTTTAAACCAATACTCATCAGCCTCAATGCCTGCAGAGCTGCTTTTGCTCCCCAGTTACTCCCAGCAGGGAGTTCCACAGACTTTAGGATTAAAATCATACCTAATATATTACTTTGATGAGTTCAAAATTAGCTTTTCCTTTGGAAATGTTGTGCCATTCTTGCTCTGGTTTTGTACTCCACTGCTCTCCCTGGCTCAGGGACATTTCCAGCACACACTGGGTTCCACTGAAATTGAGATGATTTCCAGGCTGTGGCCTTTCAGAAGGTGGGAGTCATGAGCAGCTTTCCTACATCTCAGTATACATATGCCCTCTAGTCTTGCCTCACACAACCCCAGGGCTGCTGCCAGTCCAAGGAGGAAAGGGCAGGAGCTGTGGCAGCCACATGCTGCTACACCTTCATTATCACAGTCACAACACTGACAACCTGGAGGAGTATTTTTAGAGTGGGAAAGAAAAAACCTGGGAATTTATCAGAGAATTATTAACACAAAAGTGACACTCATATTAGCAGGGTTCTGTTTTCCCTGTACTTATGGAAATTGGGTTTATTTCCTCCCTTTCTGCAGCTTTTCTAGACAAGGAGATTGGTGCTTATCCAGCCACTGAGAGGTTTTGACAAAGATGCCAAGACGGGAGGAGGGATGGGGGATCCAGGCCTTATGGGGGTACAGGGATGTCTTAAAAAAGACCAGTTTCCCTCCTGTCATGGATAACAAGCTGTCACACACCACAGAGTCACACAGGGAAATGAGCCTTGGCATGAGCAGAGTGTAACACACACACAGATGATCAGTGATTCACACACCACGTTCTGCAACATCCTGTTTCTTGGAGCCTTGTTGACATGTGGACGATCAAGGCAGTTGACCTGAACAAGATTTGTGTGGATAAACTCGATTAAACCCCTGTGTGGACACAATGAGAAGCAGGCTTCATTCATTGTGGCTCT
The DNA here is from genome assembly GCF_009829145.1 of Chiroxiphia lanceolata. NCBI lineage: Eukaryota > Metazoa > Chordata > Aves > Passeriformes > Pipridae > Chiroxiphia > Chiroxiphia lanceolata. The sequence goes on along the minus strand of NC_045659.1, from coordinate 6,461,821 downwards.
GAAGTAAATAAAATAAGACCACTTTTGTCCTGAGCCAGAGTAGCCGTGCTGCAGCCTGGTGGAGTTTAACACCTTCAGTTCATGCTGTTTGTTAATGTGGACTAATTTCCACCCAAGTATCCCTGTTTAAACAAGCCTCAAGCAAGACAGAACAGCCTCCTGAGCTGAGTCCAGTCAGTGCTTTGGAGGGAGCCAAAGAAGATCCAACATTAACTAGAATTAGGACGGGGAAAGTGGGGGAACAATTTCAGCTCCTTCTGCCATGAAGGATATGCCTCAATCCTTGGAGGTGAACTGAGGCCACAGCAGAGCCAAGCTGATAAAACAATGACAGAATCACAGACTGGAACCTCTGGAGATCATCTAGTCCAGACCTCAGGTTCACCCAGTTGCCCAGGATCACATCCAGGTGGGGTTTGGGTATCTCCAAAGAATGAGACTCCACAGCCTCTCTGAGCAGCCTGTTCCAGGGCTCTGTCACCCTCCATTTCTCTCCCGCTCAGAGATGCTCCAGTCCCCTCATCATCCTCCTAGCTCTGGGTGCCTGCTGCACTTGCCATAACCCCTCTGGATTTGCTGCTCAGCTCGGTGACCAGGCAATGTTGGGGTGTTCAGCCTGTTTGCCTACAGAGCCCTTTCTGCACACGGGTTATTTAACAGGACAGAGCACACGGGGAGGGAAGGAAGGATTTCGTTTCTCCAGAGAAAGTTAACTGCTGTTGATGAGCAAAATAAAAAACACTGCAGAGAAAGTGCTTGACAGAAGCCTGAGCCACAGGAATTGTTATCAGCGGAATGGAGTTCAGGGCTGATATCTGAGGAGTGAAAGAGCTGAACAGACAGTGCAGAGCAATGAATGGAAGAACAGAGGAGCCCAGGAGAAAGCAGAGCTCCTGTACAGCCAGGCAGGAACAGCAGCTCAGCTCGTTGTCAGCCTCGGGCCGATCAGAGCAGCTCCAAGGGGGCACGTGGTGCTTCCAGCCCTTTCCCCTCTCGTGCTCCCACATCCCTGTGCTTTCACAGGGAAGTCATTCCTACAGGCCTGTTTTCAATGCAGCAGCAAAAACAAATATTGAAGATATTACTAAGCAATCCACTGAGCTGGAAAGAGATGATATGGAGGGAGTTTTATCAAGATAAGATAAGAAGCAGCTCAGCTGCAGAGACACAGACCGGTCAGAATATGTGATTTATTTTGCCCCTTTGAGCTGATTTATATTTGCTGAAAGAACAACACAAACATATATAAATATCTGAGACAGATGTTGTCACGTCCTCTAGAAGGAAAAACACACCTAGAAACACAGTGGTTAACAAGTTTTAAGCTTCAGTGTATTAAAGGCAAAAAAAAGCCATCCAAGCCTTACCAGAAATTCAGATCCAAAAGTTAATGGAAGGGCATCACTTTGGAGGACAGAAACCCCAAAGACAATTCAGTTGTGATGAGTTTTGTGGAAACAGCAGCCAGGCAGAGGGGAAGAAACCCCAGCAGCATCCCTTTGCATGAAAGGCTCTCACAGGAGGCAGAGGTTCTGGAGCTCCTGCCTGAAGCAGAAGCACCACAAGACGTGGGGCCTCACTGCTCCTCTGCTCAGGAGCAGCTGCCATCCATCATGTCCAAATCCTTACACAGATGCAGTTGGGTTATAAACAGTGATTAATTTTGAATCTACACTAGAAAGGTACAGTTCCTGAACTAGTTCAGCTTTTGAACTGAGCTGCAGTTAAAGGATCCATTGTTTCCCAGCATAAACAAGGCCATGGGTTAAGTGCAGCTGCTCCATCAAACGCAAGCAGGGAAAAACAACCAAGGGCCTATTAAGTATCTGAGCTAAGAGAATAATTACTTTCACCTCTTTCTGTTCACAAATGGGTTGAAGCAACTCAGAGTTTTCTTGAACCTATTTCTGATGGGAAATTTGGATTATTCCTGCAAATAATTAGTTATTGATCCCTAAGTTTGCTTAAGGAAAAGCTCTCATAAGCAAGTCAATCTATTATTAAATCCACATTTGCTTAGGGGTTTGTGGCACTGGAATCACGTTTTTGGTCTCCTACTGACAAAGCACAACTTCAGGTTTCTTCATGGGTGAGGGAGGCGTTTGAAATCCCATTTTCCAGAATCAAACCTTTATTTTTGTTTCTTCCAATAAATGCTTTTCTCCAGTATTTGCTTAAAAGGTTTTGAGTATTTCTTGGCAAAAAAACCCCAAACAGTTATTTTATTGATATTCGAGGAACATTTTCCCAGCATTTAGATGTTCTAACAAATAACAACAGCATTAGGTGAGGTTTTGAATTCCTCTTAGAACACAGGGACAAATCCAGATGTACCAGTGTAGGGACAGAGCTTTAATCTCTGCTCAGCTTCTTGCTGCTTATCATGACAGACAAAGCTCTGATCACCAATAACACCCACCCAACACACTTTTTATTACAAACCCACACGGTTTCACACAATCAGGCCATACAATCTTTTCCCAGTGCCAGGACCTGGCAAGTAGCTGGGATTCCTCAACCCAGTGTAACAAGGAAACCCATCTAATCCTCTCAAGGTCAGTGTTCAGTGGGGAAGTGCTGAGCCTTCACCACAACCCCTTTCTTTGGGTCCTTTTCCCCAGAGAGAGAGGAATTAGCACTTTTCTCCTGCCCTCATTTTCAAGAAGCATTTATTGCCCTTTGATTTGAATTCTGGGTGGATTGAACCCCTCCCAGAAAAGTAGAGCAGATTTTCAGTCTGCAGTAATTAGAGGCAAATTAGCTCTCAAACTTCAACAACTGTTTCATGCTTCCCTGGGCTTTGTCTGGAAAGGTTGCCTGTGCCTGATGTTAGACTTTTACAGGAAAAAAATGAAGTATCTGGGGGTGAAGCAGCTTGATGGACTGCTCAGCACATCTGTGAGCTCACACATGGCCAGGCACACCCAGGTCGTGGCTGCAAGGCAGGAACCAAAGAGAGCAGCTGGGACTGCCATGATCCCTCATTCCTGAGGAGGACGGAAAGATCACAGAACCATGGAATTTCCTGTGTTATTCAAATGCTCCTGGAGCTCTGGCAGCCTTGGGGCTGTGCCCACTGCCCTGGGGAGCCTGTTCAGTGCCCAACCACCCCATGGGGGAAGGACCCTTTCCTAATATCCACTTAAAGCTCCCCTGGAACAGCTTCATGCCCCTGAGTGCTGTGTCCTGCCCTGCTCCAGCACAGGAGCACACACAGCCCAGCACAGAGCCTGCCAGGAGGTTACAAAAGGGACAATCCCAAGCAAGCCCTTGGGTTTCTGAGCATCCACACTGGGCTGGCACTGGGAAATGGGAGCAGAACCAGAGCTCCGGTGAGTACTGGGTGTTCTGAAGGAGTGAAACTATTCAGCTGCTTGCTCAGCGTTGCCTCAGCCCGAGCTCAGCCCGCAGAGCCAGAGCCCAGCCCGTGGCAGAGCTGCAGGAACAGAGCCCTGCTCTCTGTCACACGGGAACAGCAACAACCTGTGTGATGAGAGAGCTCAGATCAGCCCTCAGCCAGCCCCACCCTCCATAGGATAGTCATGGAATCCCAGAAGGGTTTAGATTGGGAGGGACCGTAAAGCTCCTCCAGTGCCACCCCCTGCCACGGGCAGGGGCACCTTCCCCCAGCCCAGGTTGCTCCAAGCCTCATCCAACCTGGTCTTGAAAATGGTATCTCATAACAATGATATCTCAGAGCTTTCCTTCCTGCACACAGAGTGCAGAATTTCCTTTGGGAGCATCTCCTACCCCAGCAGGAGCCCCCCTGGTGCAGCTGCACTGCCAGTCCCTCCTCACCTGGAGGTGAGCACTGCTTTCCAAGGTCTTGTAAAACTGCCCGGCCCAGCCCTCTCCTCACTGCCTGCACTCTCATCATTTTAAGTGCTACTTGAGCTCCTTCACATCCCATTTCCCTGCTTATCCCCCATCCATTCTCCAGCAATTCTTCAAACTGTATGCAACAAAACCCTCTAGAAGTATTGCTTCATCCTGCTGCAATCACACGAGATGCTGGTGTGAAATGGACTTTTTCAAATGATCAGCTCCAGACCCAGCAACGTTTGTTAATGCAAACATACCCTGAACTGTCCCCTTAAGCCTCTGATTTCCCTTCCTCCCACAACCCATTCCCAGCACCAAGAGCAGCTTTGGAGCTTATTCCTTTCAACAGACCATGCAAATCTGTATAACCACACCATGATGGGCTTAACAAAACCCAACATTTCCAGGGCAAAGGAAGGAAATTTTTGCTTGGTTTTGGTCGGTTTTTTATTTTTTAAAGGCTTGTTGTGAAAAATAAGAGCTGGTTTTGGAGAGGCAAGAGACAAATCTGCCTTTAAGGGAACATTTTCCTTTGTAAGCTCAGTAGGAAAAGTACATTTCAAGGTACAAGAGCCCCCAGTGATAGCAAGGGATGGGATTAATAGCTGTTGGTTTTCACTGTTCCTACTGTCAGACTCACACTGTGGGGTTTGATCCCTCAAAAGTGGCCTCCCCTCCCAGAACACGAGAGAATCTATACCATCAGGTTCCCAGTGGGACTCCTGCTCAGATCAATGCTGGGGTCCTACAGATGCCCACCTGTGTGTGGTACCCCACAGTCTCAGGGCACAGATCAGCACTGACCCCGTGTTCATACATCACTCAACCCCACAGGCTCCTGTCTCTGCTGGGAGGTTCAGGAATATGTAGGAAAACCTGGCCTTAGGCACAGACTTTGGGTTGGAAGGGACCTTAAAACCATCTTGTTAAAGCCAAAAATCTGTATTTCACTAATCCAAACTGCATTTCACCAGTAATTTATCCTCACTAATGTGATGAGCACAGAAACTAAACTTCAGAGAATGGGAATAGAGAATAGAAACATATGAACTTCTCTATAATTGGTACCATATTGCAAGGTGCCTTTACACAGGCTAAATGCCACCAGTTCCATTGCAAGGTGCCTTTACACAGGCTAAGTGTCACCAGTTCCATTACAGAGGTGGGGAAACTGGGACACAGCTGTGCCCAGGAGCAGAGGACAGTAGCACTCAGGGATCAAGATTCCCAGGGCAATGCCCAAACTTCCAAGCTCCATCTGCTCTTACAAGAGGAATGATTTATTTCAGGATCAATTGACCAAGAAAAAGCAACCCCACAGACTCTGCACAGGGGATTCTGAGTTACCCACTAACTCTCACAACAGCTGTCAAAAAGTCCAGCAACTTTCCAAAGTCACTCAGGCATTAAGGACTGTCACAACTACCTGTTAAAAGCTCTGGTGCTGAGCAAGAAAATCACCTTGTTTGTCACCAGCATCTAACACAGCACATCAGAAGCCCAAATTTAGAGGCCCTGCATGGTCAGTGAGTGAGAACTGGCTATCACAGCCCTTTCACACTACTTTGCACTTTTCATACTCAAAGACTATCAAGAGGAAATCAAGTGTTTGGATTTTAAACACTCATAATAAGAAACTCTTAAAAAGTAGAAAATCAGTATGCAAAGCATCACTGTGCTGCAGATGTAACATAACAGACCAAACTGAGAGAGTAAAGAATCTCAGCCTTTAGTTGAGCAGCACCCTGGCTGCTGCTTAGTGAGGTGGCACTTTATAATCTCTAATACACTTCTAAGACATGCCCTGCTGAAGTCCCTGGAAATTAAACGGGCTCACTGCCTTGCAGTGAAGGAGGCAGCTGGAACAGCCACAGGATGGGCTTGTCACCACTGAATTCTCCCACCCCCTTTTCTTCTTCCCATATTAATGCCCTTCATCGCCATAAGGATTCCTGCCCAGTGCCAAAACTCAATTTACCCTCCTTACTTTAATGACCTCATTTGTCATCCTCACATGTGTTCCTGCCCCTGGGGCCCAGCCCCAGCCCTCTGCCGCCAGGTCTCATTTACAGTTTGCTCTTTCATTATTATTTTTAAAGATTAAATTGCCTCCATTTCAAGGCAAACAGTCTGGGAACTCCCTCAGCCCAGAGACACATCCCTACATTTGATCAGTCCATTTTAGGGTTATGTGCACCTCAATCCCCACTGACCATCCTGTCCACACCCCCCTGCATCACCCATTTACTGCCATCACCTTTGGTTTTGTTATTTCTTTTAAGCCTTGCAAAATATAATCCTTAGGACATTTGAATACTGCCATCACATGAAGTCATGGGAGGAATTTTAACTCTTTTTGGGGGGGAGGAAAGATAAAAGTGTGATCCTTTCCTTCCCCGAAGCATCAGTTCATTTGTCTGTCTAAATCACATTTTTTCTCTCACAGCTTGACTGCTCCAGAGAGGTACATTCCTTCCTATTAGATTATATTTCTCTCTCACAGCATCTCTCCAATCCTGCCATGCACAGTAAAATTCAATGGTAATTAAGTCATGTAAATAGGTTAGGGAAGAGCATAATACTTCACGTTTCATTACAGCACATGTTTAGTGCAAACAGCAGCACACGAACTGCTGGACTGGAGCCTCCAAAACCACCACCCAACCATCCCACAACTGTCTGCCCTTCGGAGCAAGGCAGGGACTGGTGTTTGAGGAATTACTGACATCTGTTAGTGTTGCAACCAAACATTCCCCAGCAGGTTTGCAGCTCCTTTAAAAGGAGACACTACAGCGTCCGTTCTCCTTTCTAGGAGTAACCACTCCATCCATCCATCACCTCTCCCAGCTCAGCCTCCAGCTGACTGGGACAGATGTGCCTTCCCAGTACAACCCGCAGTGGCCACTGCTCTGCTTTTCCACTTTATCCAGAACCACTGGCAAGGCAGGCTGGACATTTGCTGGACATTTGCTGGACATCCCTTGCAAATGCCGCTATAAAGCTTACCCAGAACAAACAGCTGAATTGCTGGGTGCCAAACTCTGGGTCACAACGTTACCAGTTCCTTCTCTATTTAAAACCCCTTTTCCCAGGCTACCAGAAACCTGCCTTTTAACCAAAACTGACAGCAAGGAAACTTCCTTCCCAACAAACTCTAAGAACTCAGAGTTATTTCAAAGTTAACAAGCACTTGTCTCATTTTCTTCAGCTCTTGCAACTCCGTGACTTCTTCTTTCTTGTTTTCCTTCCAACCAAAACATTTGTCTTCAGCCCCAATAAACATCACCAAAACCTTTGCAGTGATTTGCAATATGCTGATGTGTTTCTTCAGAAGCCTTTTCAGTGAATAAATTGGTCCCAAACTAATAGTCCTTGTTGTTTATACAGACACCTCCTTGCTCTTCTAAACAGACTTCAGCAGGAACATAAGGAAAAACGTCTTTTCCAGATATATTTGAGCCTGATATAAATGCAAGTATTTTCTACAGAAAAACATGCTTCAGATTTCTCATCAATATTTATATAAAAAAGGTAAACCAACCTTTTTAAGTTGCTTCCAGATAATATATGATGATAACTCAACGGTAAAACAATTTTACAGGTTATGTATTATGTTTAAAAGCACATAAATACGACTTACTGTCAGAGGATCAAGTTTCTGGTACGTGGGGAGAAGATGGAAGTTATTACAGCCCAGTCTGCCCTGGATTCCCTCAAGTTCTGCCCTGGATCATCACATGCAGAGCTGCAGCAAGGCTGGGGGGAAACAAACCAGAACTGACAACATTAGACCAGCAAAAGCTTTACTAGTGGGGTCTAAAACACTCTGCTAATACAGAAGCAATAAAACAGCATCAAAGCCTTGGAAACATCAGGTAGTGCCAAAAAGATGCAAAGATTTTAGAGACTGTGTGTTACAACAGTGAAAAATAGCTTTTAGTCTCAATAATCTTGTTTTTCTTATTTTCTTTTGTACTCTTTTTACCCTTTTCTGTGGAGGACTTGTGTCATTAACATACTCTGCTCACTGCAGCACAGAATGGCTGATGCCTGAGGCTGAAAAGGACTATTTACAGTTCTGTGATGGGGGGAATTTAAATAAAAATAGTACACTGGAAACTCCACAGACTTTGCATGTGAAGCTGGGAAGAATTCCTATTGTTCCTTGTGTACAGGTAGGGAAACTGAGGCACAGATCACTGAAATCATTCCGGAGGAGCTTGGAGAGCTTGGAAAGAATGCAGAGCTGTGATCCCAGAATCCCTGAGGTTGGAAAAGCCCTCCCAGCCCATGGAGTCCAACCTGTGAGCAATCACCACCTCATCCCCCAGCCCAGAGTACTGAGTTCTGTGGACACCCCCAGGGGTGGGGACTCGAAACCTACCTGGGCAGCCCCTTCCAATGCCTGACTGCCCTTTCCATGAAGAAATTCCTGCTGATGTCTGGAATAGGATGCACCAGGAAAGCCCATCTCACACAGCCTGAACCTTGCCGTGCTCTCAAAGCCAAGGTGAGAGCTTTGCCTGAGCAGGTGTGTCATGCAAAGGGTGTCATGTTCAACAACCCAGACTTCCCTGTCAGAGGAGTTTCTGATCCACTGAACCAGGGAAAGGCTCCTTCCCACAGACACGAACCTCTCACACTCAGTGTGTTCCAGCACCTCCTCTAAGGGGGGAGAGGAATATTTGTAGTCACAGCAGGTAAACGAGCTGTGGACAGGGAACACAACTAATTTAATGGCATGAATTATTTACACATACATTCAGAAAAGCCATCTTGCTACACAGCAGTCCCAGCAGCAGGGATTATTAATTTATAACTCAACTACAGCTACATTAAACAGAATGAGGCTTCCATAAAAACTGAACTGTGGAGACACAGAAAATATTGCCCAGCCTGTCCAGGGTTCTCCAGCAAAGCCTCAGTCCTTGGCCAAAAATCCATCACCTTTCTTGGGCAAAATGGAACAACATCCTCCAGATTCCAATTGCATCCAGACATGTCTGCAGTGCCCAGCCAAAGAAATGCATCTTTGAGTAGGATTTGCCTTTAAGCTCTTGCCAGGTTCCAAAAGAGCATCAAATTCCTCCCTTTAGGAACAGCAGTGCCAACCCCTGGAAGAGATAACAGGGAACACCCCAGTCCTGCAATCTCCCTGCTGGGCCCCATTCAGCTTAGATCTGATGGGAGCACGGGGCGGGGCGGGGGGGGGGGAGGGAGGGGGAAGGGACATCCCAGAGAGAGAACAGGAGAAGCCTCTGGGGGTGGAATACAAGGAACAGTAGGATTTGATGAGAAGCTGCAGAACCCAAGGAGGAAAGGGAGGAAACTTGGAACACCTGAGCAGAGAGCCAAGGAGAAGGAAATGGGGCACGAGCAGGACTACAACAGAGTCAGAGTGGGGACTGGAGAATTCAGGCAACACAAGCAAGGGAAACCAGGGAAACAGAGTGGTCCAATTCCCTCCAGGATAAGAAATACAGATGATTAATCTGTGAGGAGAAACCTGGCCAGCAATAAGAGGTCTGGAAATAGATAAAGAAGAGGCATCTTCTTTATGTACACGAGGAGCTCCACAGCACCACTGGGCAGCTTTAACAGAGCCTTTAGCATTGGGTGTTTACATGACAGACACCCAACATCATGTCCTGCAACCCCAAGACCTGCTTTTAGGGAGACATGGGCTTTTCCCTTGGTTTTTCCAGGTGCTCCATATTCTTAGATCCTGCTTGTGTGTTCTGTACCATCTGCAAAGAAATAGAAGCCACCACTCCCAGCTTCCTGTGTGTTCCCAGCTTCCTAAGAAACACAAGAACAGCTGGACTGCTGCATCCTCACCTGCTTTGGCACCCAATAAGTGGCTGAGGCAGCAAATTAATCTCCATATAGTGGGAACTCAGTTCCTCTCCATGACTGGAAACCCTCCACAATGCACTGTGAGCAGCGCTGGATGATCTCACCCAGCACAACCTCATGGCAGAGCAACTCTGCTGTGAGCTCTGTGCTCAAGATCCCAGGGCAGGCTGGATTGCCTGTTCCTGCTGATTCTGAGTGTCCCTGTTTTTGGGAGAGGGGTTTGGTGCTTCCTGAATACAAGAATGATCTCACGTTGGGGCCAGAGGAAAAGGCTCCCAAAGGCACTTCAGCCCCGGTGAATTGTGAGGAGAAAGAACACGATCAACCGATTAAAGCAGCTCTTCCTCTGCCTTCCACAGGTACACTTCTGGCCCTTGCTGGAAGCCTGTGCTTGACCTACTTAGGGATCACTCAGTGGTGCTGCAGAAACCACCACCCAGTGATGTATCTTGGGTCCATCCTAAACCCCACACCTCCCCTCCCCTGGGCTGGAGGAGCATCCCAGTATGCCAGCCTGGCAGCCTCCCTGTCCCTCCTCCCTTTAAATGGTGTGGGGAACCTCTTTCCTCCTTGGCCTGGGTTAGGACTGTCACATTTTTCCTGCCTGCAAGTTCCTGACAGGGAGGATTCAGTGGCACTGGTGTGGTTCCTGTGGTGGCAACACTTGATGCTCTCAGAGCCCTGCTGAGGGACGGGGAGGGCTGTGCCTGTGAACCAGGACAGTGAAGTGGCAGTCACAGGGCCTCCATGAATAAATAAGAATTGAAAAAACCCCAAAACAAGCCCCAGAACAACAACAAAGAAAGTACCTATTAGCTGCAAATACTGGAAAGGCAGAAAGGTTAATGATCCCAGCAGGGTGGAAATTCTCCTGTGTCAGGAGTCTCAGGCAGCATGAAAGGCAGCTTTGTACTGAATTTGGGAGGGAAGAGAAGAGACAGCTGCTTCTGAGTGTCCAGAGAATCCAATGGGACAAGGAGGCAAAGCCTCGGGAAGGAGCTGCCCTTTTGGTGCCAAGGAGGAGGAGAAACCCCCCGAGCCACTTTAATCCCAAACAGGAGAAGGACCCGCTCTGCCTCCAGCATCTTCCTCCAGAAGTGCTGCAGTTTGCAGCCCACGGTTCCCTGCTTTCACAAGCAGGGGGTTTGAAGCCCTGCAGATGATCCAGGAGCTCCGTGCCTCAGTTTCCCCCTCCCAGCCAGGTCATGGAAAGCCAGTGGGCCCCACATAAATCCGGGAGCAGGTGTGAGCAATACCTCCCCAACTCCTTGGTCCACAAAAAAAGTGTGTTGAGAATTCACATTTGCTCTCTTTTCCTCCTCTTTTTTCCTTTCACAGGATGCCAGGGGAGCAAACAAGCAGATTTTATTTTCAAGTTCTCGCTCCAGACTGTAATGAAAACTTGGGAATTATTTTTTCATGAAAGTGTCCACTTAGGAAAAAGGCAATTCTCTTCTTTTCTGGGAAGAAACGGTTTCATTAAAAAACAATAAAAAGGTAAAATGGTACTTTTTAATAAGAAGCTGGAGTCTCTTCTTAAGTTATTCAGTAGCAACCCCAGCCACACAAGGTTTGTTATCCTCCCCAGTGTCCACACTTGCAGCAGAAAAAATTCCTGACAGTACTTTTAAGTTACCAGTTAGGAAAAGGAAAAAAAAATCCATCTGGCACATAATCTGTATTTGTGATTTACAGTTAGACTTTCAGGGCTTAGCCCAGGTCAAAGCTCAGCTCTGCCTTTGTGCCTTATTCAGAACAGGTCCTGCCTGTTGTAATTCCAGCAGAGCTGTACCAGAGAGGAATTTGGATGGGGAATGCATTCAGCATGTTTCTGTTCTCTCAGAAGCCACTATCAGGCAGAGTTTTTGTCTAGACAGATGCTGGAGATGGTAATTAAAGCATTCTCCATCCCATAACTAACAGAATTCCCATGACAGGCTCTTGCTGTCACAGCAGGGTCACGTTGCCTCCGGAGCACAGGATTTGCAGCAGCTGGATCCAGCACTGTACCCGTTGGCCCTGGAAACCAAGAGCAGCAGGAGCATTTCTGGGAGAGATGAAATATGGGGAGGGTCAGGTTCCCTATCAGGAAGTGGGTAATGAATCAGCTGTGGAGCTGCAGTGGGTGACACGTCCCAGGGACAGGCGCTGGCCCTCCCTGCCTGTCTCCAGCTGGGAAATGGATTGGAGCAGATCCCTAAAGCAGCCCTGCCACGTGTGTCCTTGCAGGAATGGCCACCGAGGTGCCTGTGATGGCAGCACAGGGGAGGCAGTGCTGAATGTTAATGAGCAGGACAGCTCTCTGTGATCCACAGGTCTGGGTCGTTCCTTCTTTAGCTTCAGTTGGAGTCCTCCCTTGCCTGGTTGGCACAAAGCCACCTCACCAGAGGTTCTGTCCCTGCCATTGTATTTATAACCATCATATCAATGTGCTCCACCCAAGACTGACATCCCTTTCTATTCTGAGCTATGCAAGAAGAGAAGGGCAGAGTTCCTGCCCCAAAGAATTCACAATTTAAACAGGCAGGTTAACAGGGACAAAGGGGCTCCTTGGAGCCCTGCAGGCTTTGCAGTCAGGTAGACACAGGAATATGATTTGATAATTGAATGCATGTTTGCTCCCTCAGTTACCCACCAAAAAACATTTCCATAAATTTGCAAGTCCAGAAATTCTGTCCAGAGCCAGGTCCCCAGAGCGCTGAAGGTCTCTAAGTTTTTAATGAGCCATTTCCTCACCTTGCAGGTCTCTCAGCCAGAGCTGACCATGGTTCCTGCCACTGCTGCTCCCTCAGCTGCACCACTGCTCAGCTCCCTCCCAGCACCTCATTTCCATCTCTCCCAGTGCTCTGCCCCACAGCAAAGGGGTTTCCTGAGGCTTTGACAACAATCTCCCTGTTTTCAGAGGAAAGCTCTTGCAGGCATTTTTGGCGTGAAATTATTTAAGGGAGATGAAATAGGATTTACCCATAGAGGAAGAAGGTCCAGTTTTGCATCCAATATGGACAGTGGGGGATGATCCTTACAGTGAGTGGGGAAGAGAATCATATATGGACTCATAGAACCATGGAATGGGTTGGGTTGGAAGAGACCTTAAAGCTCATCTCGTTCCACCCCCTGGTATGGGCAGGGACACCTTCCACTGTCCCAGGTTGCTCCAAGCCCCATCCAGCCTGGCCTTGGACACCTCCAGGGTCTTCTTCTCTGAGTCTCCCAGTCTGTGCAGGCACAGGAGAGCTCTAATCTTGCTGCTGGTGTGAAGCAGTAGAGGTTCAGGTTTCAGTGTGGACTGCTCAGACAACTGTTTATCTTGAGTGAGGTGGAAGTACCATCAAGACAGAGACTTACAGAGCACCTTAAGTCAGAGAAAACTGCTTGCCCAGAGCCCGAGTGGACCTGCAGGACTGAGCAGCCCTGCCTGTACTGGGACAGATTTTCCTCAATTCTATTCCTCTCTGAGCATCAATTTTAAAGGAAATAAGTGAGCTCTTATTTCCCAGCACTGAAAATGCCCTTAGGCATCACATCCAGAGTGATTTCCCTGGCTGGAAAATGTTGAGTCTAGTGTGGCCCCTGTGACAGTGCCTGTGGTGCCCTGGCTGTGGAGCGGGGGGGTGACCTGCCCAAGCGTGGATGTGCTGAGTCTGTGTGCCTGCAGGAGCAGATCTGAGCACGTCCACACCCCAAACAACCCCGGAGCAGGAGGCTGTGCCCTTCCCAGTGCATTAATGGCCATTCCCAGGGCGTGCTGCTGTGCCAGCCCAGGAGGGCTGCACTCTGCCTCTGTGTGACTCCTGTGAGCACAGCCCCAGGCAGCTGTTCAGGGGAGATAATTAAGGATGGGCTCCAAATCCATAAATCAAAGGGAGAAAGACCTTGAATAGAGGGACAAAAGGAAGAAAAAAGGATTTGAAAGTCTGCCCTGTGCTGTACAATGCTCAGACAGGTTCTTTCCAGGCATACCTGTATTTTAGAAGGAGCCTGCTGAGACTCTGCAGTGCCCTGGGAACCAGGGGGGGTGGCACTGGATCTCTGGGTGTCTGTTGGCTCTGAGTGCTTTGCTCTGCTCTGAAATCACAGCCCTTCTCTCCTGTATGGCCTGCCAGGGGAAAAGCAGAGGTTGGAAGTTCCCCACGGAAAAGCTGTTGAGCAGAGGGGACGTGACCAGCTTTGAAAAACCCCAAGGGGGAGCAGCCTAAGGAGATTCTCCTCCACAGTCCAGGGCATGAGGAGAAAGCTCAACCAAGAACAAACCCCCAGGAATGCCTCCCCAGGAGCATCAACATTCTATCAGCTCAGTAAAGCCACAGCAGAGCTGAGAGGGAGATATCCCACCCCACACCAAGGGAGGAACTGAGGCACGAGGGGGAGAAGGTCCAGATATATGGAAATATTTCCCAACAAACATCACAAGTGGACACTTATCTGCCAGGAAGCTGTACTAGGTTAGTTTTCAAGTGCATATTCCTGGCTGAAGCACAGGCCTCAGGCCTCTCTGCTACTTTCCAACCCCATGCACCAGCTGTTTGGTGGGTCAGGCCCACAAGCTGATGACCAAAGACCCTGATTTTGCAGCAAATCTCAATTAAAGAGGGGTGGCTCAGGCTCCAAACAGTCCTGAATTAATCACTTCTGCAACAGGGAGCACAGAGCTCTCTTGCTTTGAGGAGGCCAGATGGATGAGTGCTTTCACAAGCTTTACACCAAATCATGTCCCCATGTTGGTCCGAGCTCCTGGGATGAGGATTTTCCATCTGTGTGGGTGTGAGGAAGGGTCTGTGAAGCCCTCACACCACACAAGGCTCTGGAGAGCAGAGAGTGAGACTGACTGAGCCAGGAACATGCTCTGCCCCAAGGTTTGGGGCTGCTGGCAGTGATGCTCTTTTTCCCCAACCCTCTTAACCTGCTCTCTCACACTGCAGAGCTGGGGAGCTCTTTGTTAACTGTTTCCTGCTCTGGTTTCCATGGAAAACAGAAAGTCACATGCACCATCTCCCGAGAGATGACAGAAATGCCTCTGGTCTAACAATCCCACTAGCTTTAATAAATGAGGCCAGAAAGAAAAATCATCAAGAAGCAAAACAAGGATTTCAAGTCCATCTGTATTTTAGAAAAATCAAGTGCTAAAAAATTTCCAAGTTGTTTAGATAGGTCCACACTGAGGTATTCTTCACAAAAAAAGGCAAAAAGAGACATTAAGACTGTATAAAAGGCATTAAGAATGCTTTGGGGGAATATAATATATTGTGATTTAAAGCATTTGATCTTGCTTCTTCCTGGTGACATTTCTCTGTTCCCATTATTTCTGAGGCCTGGGCCAAGGTCCCAGCTGTCACATGAGGACCTGTCTTTCCTGATGTTTCATGTCATTTCCCCCAGAGCCCTCGGATAACACGATCCAGCAGCAGGACACCTGAGAGCACCTGAAGTCCTCCAAGTGAGATGCTCAGTGCCTAAAGCTGTAAAGCTGTTCAGAAGGAGGATGCCTGATTTGGGCTTTTAGCAGTGCTGTTTATTTGAAAACTGATTTTCAGCATCTTGGAGTCTCAGTTTCTATGAGAAACACGTGAATCCATCTAACAGCTCACCCAAAGATGACAGAGAAGGGAAATTCAAACACAAGTAATGTTTGCAAACCAGAATGTGATTCCTTTCTCTGCAGACATTCATACAAAGACTCATCATTCTGTTTTAAGCTGGAATCAGCTCTTTTTTTTTAGTGGTTTCATCTGAGCAACATTTGCCCCCTGATATATAAAGTATAGGGGGTGGCAGACGTTCAAGTTCCCAGAATGAGAATGAATGTGGAGAAGAAACCAAGTTCTGAGCAGCTGTGGGTGAGATGAGGCCAGTTCAGGTATAAAAGCTCCTGGTTTGCTGTGCATCAGGCAGGAGGGGCTGTTCTGGGGGCAGATTCTGTGCAGTCTATCTGGATCTAAAGTAGAATTCTTAATGAAACCAAAGTGCAGTGCTCTAAATTTAGGTGCTCCATTAATGTGTTTAAAAGCCACGGAGTGTCTGAGATTTCATTCACAGTGGTTGCTCCCATTGGGCCAAATCTGAAGCACTGGAGCCAGTGGGAAAAATCCCACTGATTCCAACAGTCCCAGTGCTGGGCTCACTTCTGCTGTCCCTCCCCATCTTTGGTAGCCCATCTGGTGACTGCTCTGTGTGTCTGAGTGACACAACATGCAGTTGTTGATACTTGTAATTCCATTTTCTGCCTTTCTGGCAGCAAAGCAGCCAGGGTAGAGCAGCACAATAAACAGCAGGCCAAAGAGCTGCAATCCAGCGAGATATCCCTCTGCTCAGCATCAGATCTGTGAGTCTGATACTCTGTGTTGCAAAACAGGCTTCTCTACTGCACTTGAGCTACATTCACATCAGATGTGCCATAAATCACAGGATAACACAGACAGGAACTGAGACTTGTCTGGTAAATCACTTTCTGTTTGTAATATGCTGATCTCTGTGGGATGGGAATGGATGAGATCTGTGGATTGAAGGCAGTTTTGCAATCTGTGGTCTGGCTGTTATACAATGAGGGATGTTCATATCAAACCCACACTGCAACTCATTGTTTAGTCAAAAATACAGCCCTTGATATATGTCACCTGAGAAGAACACTCCCTCTAAATCCAGGCACACAGACAAGCTTGGCAGTGCCCAAGGATGATCCAAGAATTGGCTGGATGGGTGCTGGGGGCTCCAGAGGGACTCAGGAGCTGCAGCTCCTCCACAATAAAGCCCATCAAAATGAAACCAGAGTAGAGCTGATGCTTTCCCATGGAATGGATCATCAATAGCTGGTAATCCCTCCTGTGTTCTCCTTTCCAATTGAGCAGGTGATGTGATAATCACGGGTGAAAACTGGTACTGGCTGTTCAGTGTGGAGCCAGGAGAGGTGCATTGCTTTCAGTGTTAAAGAACAAATTACAAGCTCACCTGTCCTGCCCAACTCCCTGCTGCCTCATAAGGTCAGGAGTCTCAGAGTGATGCATTAATAAAACAACTCCTGGCCGCTGGGTTTGTGTGTCACAGACACCTCTTTCTGCCAACAGCCCAGTTCTATTTATACTGAGCAAATGCTTTCACGGCTCAGCTTCCCTGTGTGTGCCCACTTGAGGTGTTGTTCACACCTAGTTTACTCTTAACACCCCTCAAGGACCTGGCAGATGGGTGTGAAAGGATCCCTCCTTGCACAGCCATGTGCCCCGATAGGAAGGGGGAAAACAAATAGGAAGCAGAGTTGCTGTCAGCACCTGTGGCTCTGAGGGGCGACAGGAGAGAAAAGGGCAAGGGAGGGTATCTCCCCTCCTTCAGCACTGCTGCCCGGTTTATCCCTTCTCTCCTTGTAGCCAGTTTGGAGTGGGAGCCATCAAGAAGAGCATCCTCTCAGCCAGGGCCTGTATCTTTTGGGTTTATTCCATCCAAGCTGTAACTTCCCTGCAATTTTCCCTGTGGGAGCACAGCCTTCCAAGTAAGAGGTCCAACGGATACACGACCAACTACTGAGGAAGTTTAAGACTCACAGTCCCAAATTAGTGATTTAATTATTGAACAAACTTTCCAGATATGCTAAAGATTCCCTGTGTAATCAATGGGATCACAGGGGCCAGGCTGAGTCAGCCCATCCCTTTAGGATTGCCAGGCAGGACATGCACCACTCCTGCCCTACACCACTTGCTATGGCTTCAATAAGATGTGCTCAAAGTGTGGATCCTAACCCAAGTGTAGCCTTGGAAATATTCCCAAAACATCCATCTCAGTGACAGTTAGGTAAGAAATATGAATCCTTTGTTATCAGTTTAGAGTTTTTCCAGTAAATTCCTACTTAATCTATGGAACGTGCACTATTTAAAGAAGCAGGGTAGTGAATTTAATTGGGATGGGAACAAATGTGTATGCCCAATATAATTGGACTTTGAAGAATGATCCTAGTGTTTAAAACCTCTCAGTTTGCCCCTTCCCCCTCAGTTATTAATAGCAGAGGTGCAAAGGCAATCAGACACTTCTCCTGGGATGAACCAGGCTGGGGGGGTTGGCCCCCTGTGCCCTGTGTGTTGGGCTCTTGACGGGTATCTGGGTGCCTGCAGATCAGAACATTGTGTGCAAATGCTTTGCTGAATCCAGCCTGGCTGTGATTTACCACTGCTAAGAATAAACACTTCCTAAAAATAAACCTTTGCTTTCCTGGCTTTCTTCCTTTCTTTCTTTTCTTTCTCTGTTTGTTTTCTTTCTTCCCTTTCCTTCTACCCACCTCTCCAGCAATCTTCTTTTCTGTGCTTTGTGCAGATCAAATATTCCAAAAGGCCTCTCCTTTCCAGCCTCCCAGCACATGAGGTAAACTATAGGACTTTTAAGTTCACTTACTGAAATCACTGATATGAGAATCAAACATTTTGGAGCCAGGCCTCTGTTTTGCAACCATTTACAAAGACTGTAATTTCATCCTTGTAGCAATCACCAGACTGTAAGAAGTGAATCACTGAATTGATTTGGATGAGGAAAAAGCTGCTTCTTTATGTCAGAATTACAATAGGATGAATTTAGAATCTATTTTCAATTGAAATACTAATAAAAATCCCAATGGCTCAGAGACTACAGGACACTCAGAGACAGATGATGGACAACTACCACAATAGTGTGAAGTTCAACATCATAAAGCCCTTTCCTTGCCATTACTTTAAGTCAGACGTCTCTACATCTTTCATTCTCCCTAAGAAGAACAGTAAGATTGGTACAAAAGGCATGGGAAATTTATAAGACTCCTGTTTCTTGCCCTCCCACTTCCCCTTCTTCCTAAAGTCCAAGTCCAAGGCAAAGTTACCAGTGTCCAAAATAAGGGGTTTAGTTCCTTCCTCTGCCATGATGAGCCAAATTTTCCTCTGTAACTGCGAGGTCATTGTGGAGTTCCAGCTGGGCCTGGCTCAAGGGGACTTGCTCTCCCAAAGCCATCAGAACAGGGTTTCCCAGCTCACCAGAACATGCATCTCAGAATTATTGAGCCCCTTTTGAATTCAGCCCCTCCTCTCCCTCATGCAGAGCAATATCAGTTTAAGTGTTCTCATCTCAGCTTTTCTTTTCCCACAATCCAGCTCTTTCACATCAGCAGTGATGGGGGGGAACCCTCTCCAAAATGTATTATTTCACTGAATGTTTCCAACCAGGCTACATTTTTCATGCTCTTTATTTGGATCAATCACGTTAAAAGCTGATGTTGCATTATTTAATCTTTGACAGGGAGAGAATTAAGATGCAGGTTTATTCACTTACAGAAAATGTCAGACTAGAATTAGATGATCACTTAAGGGATTGAACTTAACTACTAAAAGAGCTGCTTTTTCAAGCAGAAAACATTCACATTCTTGCCTTATTTCTTCCCTGGGTTCTGGTGGCACGAAAATGGGATTTATTAGAGCCTGGACTAAGTTTGTGGTAAATTATCCTGTTCTTTTCTTCAGTGCAAACAATCTATAACTGAATATGCAGCACCAAACTGTACCAGAGCAGGTCTGAAAGCACCCGAGGTAGTGAACACAGTCGCAGGAATTTTAAGGACTTATGCCTGAGGGCAAGTCAGATTGGCTGCTGCAGACTGGGCCTGTCTGGCTGCAGACAGCTCTGGAGCTGTGCTGATTTACAGAGCCAGGACAATCCCTCCTGCAGCTGAAGTTTGCCACATACAAAGCACAGCGCTCTGAAGGCTGAGCTGCCAAAAGGATGGAATTCAACACCAGGTGCTCCGAGGTTGTTATTCCATGGGAGAGCCCAGGATATCACAAAGCTGTCCCTGCCCAGCCCTGTGCCCTGGGGGCCAAGAAGGCCAGTGGTGTCCTGGGAGAACATTGGAGCAGGGCAGGGAGGGGATCCTGCCCCTCTGCCCAGCCCTGGGCAGGCACATCTGCAGGGCTGGGCCCAGCTCGGGCTCCTCAGCACAGCAGGGCCAGGGAGCTCCTGCAGCGGGGCCAGCGCAGGCTGCGGAGATGCCCAAGGGATGGAGCAGCTCTGGGAGCAGCAAAGGCTGAGGGAGCTGGGGCTGTTCAGCCTCCAGAGCAGAGCCTGAGAGGGGCCCTCCCCAGGCTGCAGGGAGGGGGCAGAGGATGGCCCAGGCTCTGCTCAGGGGCCCAGCAATGGCACAGCAGGAACGGGCAGGAACTGATGCCCAGGAAGTTCCCCCTGGACAGGAGGAAGAACTTCTTTGCTGGGCAGTGACCCAGCACTGAACAGAGACCAGAGAGGGGGTGGAGTCTTCTCTCTGGAGATATTCCAGAACCCTCTGGACACAATCCTGTGCCAGGGGATGACCCTGCTGGAGCAGGGAGGTGGGACCAGATGGACACTGTGGTCCCTTCCAGCCTGACTCATTCTGTGATTCTGGGAAACTTTGTTCCTCTTCATACACTCACCAGGGTCAGGGGAGTCACTGTAATTACCATTAAAATTAATTCCATTTAAACATCTTAGTAGTGAAAACCCAACTGTCTGGTCACAGTCCTGTAGTGTGCTGAGTTTCACTTCACTGGATGATACCACTGACATTTTCACTGCCTTGTGCCTCATGTACCAGACCATTGAGGTGTCCAAGAAGCACAACACCCCTGAGAAGGTGGGAGCTGTGATGGGGAACACCAACAGCTCTCAGGCATCCCATCCCTTCATTTCCACCCGGGCCTGGACAACCTGGGCACTGCTTCCCCATCCTCCTGCAGATGCACTTTGTGAGGATCGATGTTGCCGAGTGGGTTAAAAAGCAGCTACACACATTTTTCTCCTCCTTAGCTGAGTGACCCCACAATCAAAGCAACAGCCTGTTTTCCAGCATGGATCTTCTCTTCCTACTCCAGAGGTCACAGACTGGCAGCCCTGTTTTAATGAGCTGTGTCCTGCAAATTTCACAGTCCCTTCAAGTCTAATAAGGGAACCCACAGGAGTGGTGGTTTCAATTTGCTCCTCTTTCCCGTGAGTTTGTGCCACACATCACACAGAGCAGCTCCCAGCTGGTGAAAAAAGGGAAGGATTACCTTGTGTTCCCCACGCAGGGATTCTATGATTCAATATTTATTAAGATTGGGGTCCTCTCATTTGAAAGGCCAGTTTGTTTTACTATGTGTGGGATATATTCTGTTAATATAGTGAACAAGGGCTTCCAAGAACTAATTTAGTGAGGGTGCTGAAAACCCTGCACACGATAGAAATATTATGAACAAGTAAGAACCCTTAATACTTTGTCTAACCAAGCCCTGTGCATACAAATTAAACATAATTGGAATCCCTGCTCCCACCATCAGGACTAAGGGCTACTTTACAACTGAAATGACACCTAAATGTCTGATTTCAATTTTAAATTCACTCTATAAAAGCACAGCCTGATTGTTTTCCTCCCTTCAAAAGAAGATTTATGAAAAACGAGCAAATCTAAGCTTTACTTAAATGTATGTGAATGAACACAGCTCTCAGCTGAAGCTCCTTGCAAAGCAGAACTCCTTGAATATTCATTAGTCCTTCCAGAAATCTGATATTCCCTTGTACACACAGTAGCAAAATATTATTGCTCTGTAAATATTACCAGTGTCCCATGAGAAATTCAGAGATCTGTTCTCAACTTTCAATCTAAAAGGAGTGTGAAATATTCCATTATTTTGGAACATAGACTATATCAATATTCACATAGAAAACTTGTATTCAGAATCATAGAATTGGAAAAGCCCTCTGATATCAATGAGTCCAACATTCCCCAGCACTGCCAAGGCCACCACGAGCCCATGTCCCCAAGTGCCACATTCACATGACCTTTAAATCTCTCCAGGGACTCCAGCACTGCCCTGGGCAGCCTGTGAAGGGCTGGACAACCCTTCCAGTGGAGAATTTCCTCCAATATCCAACCTGACCCTCCCCTGGCACAGCCTGAGGCTGTTCCCTCTCCTCCTGTCCCTTGTTCCCTGGGAGCAGAGCCCGATTTCCCCGGCTCCCCCCTCCTGTCAGGGAGTTGCAGAGCCAGAAGGTCCCCCCTGAGCCTCCTTTTCTCCAGGCTGAGCCCCCCCCAGCTCCCTCAGCCCCTCCTGCTCCAGCCCCTTCCCAGCTCCATTCCCTTCCCTGGACACGCTCCAGCCTCTCCATGTCTTTCTTCTTGTGAGGGGCCCAGAGCCATCCCCAGGACTGGAGGTCCCTCAGCACAGGGACAGTCCCTGCCCTGGGGCTGTGGCCACACCATTGCTGACACAACCCAGGTGCCCTCGGGCTTCTTGCCCCCCTGGCTCATGCCCACCCCCTGTCACCAGCACCCCCAGGACCTTTTCCAGCTTTCCAGCCCTTCTTCCCCCAGCCTGGAGTGTTCTATGAGGTTGTTGTGACCTGAGAGCAGGACCTGGCACTAGGCCTTGTGGAACCTCATCCCATTGTCCTCAGCCCATGGATCCAGCCTGCCCAGATCCCTCTGCAGAGCCTTCCTACCCTCCAGCAGATCCACACTCCCACCCAACTTGGTGTCATCTGCAAACTGAGGCTGCACTGATCCCCTCATCCAGATCACTGATAAAGATTTAAAGCAGGACTGGTCCCAGTACTGAGCCTTGGGGAACACCACTGGTGCCCAACCCCAGTTGGATTTAACTTCAGTCCTCAGCATTCTCTGCTCCTGGCCATCCAGCCAGTTTTTTACCCAGCAAAGAACCATGAGCAGCCATTGTCCCCAGGAGAAGTCTGTGGGAAGTGGTGTCAAAAGCTTTACTAAAGTCTAAGCAGACACCATCCAAAGCCTTTCCCTCCTCACTGCTGAGGCAGAGCAGTGAGAGGCTCCTCAGGGGTTTATTTATAGCTGGGGGGACATGGCCACCACTTCTCCTGGCTCTGCCAGCTGGGACACGAGCTGGGGGCTCCTGGCAGCTCCCTGCACTGCCCTGAGGGTCCCTGGGGACAGGAACCCCTCACTGCACCCCACTAGAGCTGTGGAACCTGCTGGCACTGGAGCCACTTTCTCAGTGACTGCATTTGAGATGTGATCTCCTGGCATTTGGAAATTTAGTTGCTCTATTGAACAGAATTAAAGTATTTAATTTTAGTGAGATTTGGCATTAGCTCGGGCTTCTCTACTGTCCATTAGTGTCAGAAATGAGCTATGCATCCATTTCAATAACTGTTTGTATAAATATGTTTGGATACAGATTAATGGAGACTATAAATTCAGTGGAAGTCACTTCCCAGTGAAACACCCACAGTGAGTCACCAAAAAGATGGAGAGAATTTCATCTTTTTGAGAGGAGGATTTTTTAATTAGTCAGTAAAGTGCAGGAGACAACACATCTTCTAAGAGTGAATGAAAGCTGCTGTTAATTAGTAAGAATCTCCCAAATATTCCCGCTGTCTGGGATGTTTTCTGCTTAAACTGTTTGAGTTAATGTGATTATTCAGTTAAATGAGTAGCAACAAGAGATTCGTCATCAAGGGGTGGGGCAAATGTTAAGCATGGATGGAAAATATCGACGTGTCTCCATCAGACCCAAATTCTCACTATGTGCTCCCACTTTTTGCACAAGGGAACTAAGAGGTTTCCAGTGACCAGTGGACACCTGGTGTGCTACAAGATACTGACCCTCACACTTAGGTCAGCAGTAAGATTCATGTTCATGTCCCCACTTTACAGCTCCCATTGGCTCAAGGAGACATTATTAACTTTAAACCCAGTTTTAATTTTCCATGTCCTGCTGGAAAACCTCAAAATGTCAAGCAAGAAAATTATCCCCAGTGATTCTGGAATGACTTTCTATGGCCTAGAGAACAGGAGAAGAACACAGAGTGGAAAACAAAGAAAAACAGCTTTACCTAACACCACAGTTAATAAAAATTAAATGTCAAATGGGACAAGGGAAAGTGATGTGGTAACATAGAGAGGACAGGATCCATGAGAGACTCAGAGTGGTGAAAAGGTCAGGGGAACCTATAAATAAAGCCTGGAGCAGGCAAGATCTGGGGAGGCAGGGAGCTCGTCGGTAGAGCACAGACACCCAGGCAATTAATGGGAATTGTTTTATGTAAATGGAGCAATTGTTGTTCCAGGTACAGAAACTGTCCTTGCTTTGAACACCACACACTCCCCTGTCACCCACCAAAACAAGCTTTAAATTGATCCCATCCCTTGTGCAGACTGCACTGTGCAGGGACACTGCTCAGTCCTGAGTGAAGAGCAATTCCCACTTGTGTCAGGAGACACGTCCCAAATCCCACTGTAGATTCGGTTTTTGGACCCCACCTTCCCCGTGGGAAAGCAGGTGTACCTGCAGGTTTTGAAGGTCAGAAATGTCCCAAGTTCGCATGATTGCATGGTCTGCTATTTGGATTCCCCCTCCCCTGAGTCTCCCCTCCAGTTTGATCCCCCATGTGGACACAGTTTCTCCCAGTCAAGCTTGGTTCTTATCCTCCACATCCATGACCATTCTGATCAGAGCACAGCCCAGGGAAGATGCCCTACCCTTAATTTGAAAGGCCTGTATGATGTCCCTGTGACAGTGCCCCACTTCACTCTTGTATGAACCCAGAAAAAGAACCAGCTCCAGCCTCAGCTAAATCACAGTCATAAATCCTCAGCCCTAAAAACCAACCAGCTTAAAATTCAGGCCATGCCCGTGGGTCTTTCTGAACCAGAGCTGAACGGACCCCCCAGACAAAGCCACACGTGTAAGCCCTGAGTTGTGCAGGAGGCAGGGAAGTCAGGGACAAAAGGAGCTCTGAGCCAGCCCCTGCCCCAGCCACAATTCCAACACCTTCCCCACATTGGGAGGAACCAGGCACTTGGGTCTGGGCTGGCTGCTTGTCTGCACAGCAGGGCCCAGCTGCCACTGGGGGCTCAGGGACTGTGCAGTTACTCACTGGGGTGTCAGGGACTGTGCAGTTACTCACTGGGCTCACAGTGATGTGCAGTTACTCACTGGGGTCTCAGTGATTTGGGGGGTGTTGCAGGAGGAGCCGCAGACACAACACAGAGCTGATGTCTCAGGGCAGCAGATGGGGAGGGAAACCAGGCGGGTGAAGTGCAGGGCAAACACAGCCCTGAGCCAACAGAACCTGACGTTGTGACATTCACTGTGGAAAAAATGGCTTTTCTTTGCTATCCGAAGGTACTCAGAGCCTTGTCCCAGCTACCCCAGAGAATGGGGGGTCCTGGCACTGCTCCCTCTCCTTTTCCAAGGGCTGTTTGAGCTACCGTTTGTCCCTTTATTTGTCTTGGCAGCAAGAACAGTTTATCTGGGGAAGGACAAACCCCTCCTGGGCTCCCTGGAAGGGTCCAGCAGGGAAGGCTCTCTGTGCCTGCACCTGGCATCTGTCTGTGCCCGTTCTATTCTGGGAGGAAGGGACACAGCTGAGCTCTGCTCCGGCCCTGGCAGCAGATGGGACATGGATTCCGTGCTCGTTTGTTTGGCATGAAAATGATGGACAAAGAGGGAACAACCCGGAGAAAACGTAGGGGGTGAACACTGAGGAGCTTTTATTGGCATTAATTTTCCCTCTTACCGTGAGTTTTTCTTCTCATTCAGGGATAAATCTGCATAAACGTGGAGGGTTAGAGTTGTCATCCCGATTGTCCTCAGGTGTTTTATGTGACAGGTGGCTCAGAATTCCTGCAGGGCATTTTTTTCACTTTTGGGCAGCAGGAACAGACGTTTCTGTTTCCCTGGTCAGGGAGCTGCACACAGGGATGTGAGGCACTGCTGAGTATTTGGGGAACGAACGTAGAATTGTGGAAGCATTTGCTTCCTCTGTGGGATGAAAACACTTATTTTATTAACCTTTGGCTCTATTTGCATTCAGTTTTCATCTCTAAACCCACACAGGATTTGTGGACCAGGGTAAAATTAATGAAGAACCTATTTCAAGATTAGGATTTTTTGACATCAACCCCCAAAACATTCATCAACCAGGACAGTGGTTTCTCAGCCTAGTCCATAGTTGCTGTTCATGTATACTATAAAAACCCAGTTTCATTTATTCTGATGAAAATCCCACAAAGGAAAATATATTGAAAGAATGATGGTCAAAAATATGATGCATTTGCACTCCTAAAATGCAGGCTGGTGTTGCTGAATTTGCACATTGTAACTGCAAAAGGCATGAAATCCTTAAAATACTGCTGCAATGGTCTTATGCTGAATGAGGAGCTTTATGAATATTTCAATTACAAGATGAAGCTTGAAAGGATGGAGTTGTTTCAATTTTGAATCACCCTTCCTTAAATAACTTGGCCTATTTGGTATGAAATGAGACTCAGTTAAATCCAACAGCCCCTCCACATGCACTGGGTAAGGATGGAGCCTCATGAGATGGAAACACCTCCCTGTGCCCCTTTGCTGCTTGGGATAGACCAGCCATCCCCTTGGGCAACCATTCCCCTTGTCGTCCCCTTGGGCAGAACCCCCCTGTTCAGATGCCTCAAGGCACTTCCCCTCCTCGTTGTTATTTACAGTATTTGAGTGTTAAATTAAAGGTTCAGCTTTTTGCTGTGCAGTGCTACACCTGCCCCCCTCTGCATCAGGAATAGTGGCACTGCAGCAAACAGCACAAAGCCATTCTTATTCTTTTGGGATTGAAGAGATAACCAAGGGAGCAGCAAACACCACTGCTGAGCTCCTTTGTACACCCAGGTACAGAGAGGGCACTGAGTTCCTCCTCTGTCCTACTCAGAGAGGGACTAGGAGGCAAATACTTTGTGAATATACTTCATGACCTGGTTCTGATCTCACTAATCCAACCAAAATATAGAATTGATTCCGAGGAGTTACTCCTGGTTTTACTGGAGTTAATTAAACCAGGCTGTTGGGTTTTTCCCTCATTCAGATCAGCCCACTGAGATGGATCCTCTACTTGCTTGTACAGTGACATTCAATGCTTGTTAAACTGAAGTAGCTCTAGAATTGCATTCAGATCAGCACATGAAATATAGATTTCAGTGGAACTTTAGATCTCATGCTTCCTGGGAAAGTAGTTGCATGTTTGTTCTACCTGGTTCTACCCTAAGCAGGACAACACAACAGTCCTACAAGGCAAATAACAAACTTCCTCCATCAAAGCTGCAGAGTCAGGATTTATTTTTTAGCTGAAGGGATTCACCAGCCCCAGTCGTTCAGCACAGCCTTTGTGTGTGTTTTCTTATGCACAAGAGCATCTGAAAATGCAACTTTCCCCTCCGTTCCCTAAAGCATCTCCACATTTCTATGAGAGAGAATGATCACCCAAAATGAAATCAGAATATGGCCTTGACTTCTTCACGGAATAAAATGCCAGCAGTTAGTTCTGCTGCTTCTCACAGCCTTCTAGATGACCAGGCACCTCTGGATATGAAGTGTCACTCAAAGCAGACTTTCAGTAGATAATCACTGTTCCACCAGCCTTGAAATGGAAACCCTTTTCTGCATGGACTCAAAGCTTGCCTGCTTTCCCAGTACCTTAATTAAGCATCTTCTCCATCATCTGCCAAACTGCTGCATAACACATCCTGGCAACCTGCCCCTCATATATTGCAGCAGATATGGCTGGCAACAAGCAGAGCTTATCATGGGGTATTAATTACTTGAGCATAAATAACATTCCTTCTTCTCTCAGCTTCATGATCTGCTCTTTCTCATGGAAATATATTTGTAATAACGAGAGAGACAAAACAATGAGGCAGTAAATTTAAGCCTAAAATGAGTGACGAGTCTCGCAATGAGTGAAAGTTAATTCCAGGCAAAATAAAATGAGAAGTAAATGTGCAAACAGCCACTTTGATTAACCACTGGAACCAACTGCCAAGGAAGGGACGGATTTTTTCATGATATCACAGAATCCCAGAATATGCTGAGTTGGAAGGGGCCCACAAGGATCATCAAGTCCAACCCTCAGCCCTGCACAGGACACTCTAAAAGTCACACCATGTGCCTGAGAGCACTGATATCTTCAGATCAGTCTAAAAAATATCCTTTAGTCAAAATAAGGAGTCTCAATAAGCATAAATATGAAAACTCATCTGGGAGAAAGAAGCACACATAGCACACAGGTCAGCTTGGCCATCCAGGAGCACCAGTGGCACTGCCCAAGACCAGAACAGCTCAAATACTGGGCCTGGGAAAGCAAAGGATGGAATAAACCCAGTGGATGTGCAGGGATCCCCTCCCACTGCATTCCCAAGCCCTCCCATGGAAGCAAGGGGAACACGAAGCCTTGCTGGGAGCAGAGCCTGCTCATCAGCTCTCCTGCTACAGAGGTGTTTCCAGCTCCTGCCACAGGGAGGAAAATAAAGCACCAGAAACGCAGCTTTTGGTTGCTCCAAACCTCTCATTAATGCCTGCAGGACACAAACACACCTGGGATCCTATTCTGCCTCCAGCCCCGACTCTGACACATGCTGTGTGTGCCAGGCGGGGTTTAGCTCTGGGCTGTTGGAAAATCATCTCAACGTGTAGTTCTGCCTGTTGGGAAGACAATTTATATGTATGTGGAGGCACCTGGACTCGTGAGGAATAATAAAGCCCTCAGGGGGTATGTTAAAATGCAGGATTCAGGGAGGAATGTTTGTGTTTGGGAGTATATTCTGTGTACACACACAACAGAGGCAGCTCTGAGAGCTGCTGTTCTGTACAAATGCATAAGTGGCTCCTACAGAAGTTGTGGATGGATTCTGTTGTGAATTTGGCTTATCAGTGATACATTCATAAAGCAGATGTAATTATTCAGTCTTTTGAATATGTATTTTTAGCTTGTTTACTGGGTGCATTATGGAAGTGTGAATGGCTATTTGTGCATGAATAGTTTGTTTACAGGTTATTAATGTTTCTTGTGGAGTATTAGTTAATATTTTTTTAAAGTACACTGATGACGGTCTAGTTTATATTGGATATTTATGTGGGTGGACATATCTGTGTGAGCTATTTGAACTCACATAAGAGATGCAGACTTGTATTTAAATGTTCATTAAAGCAGAGAGTGGGTCTATTATGTTTTTATTCCCGTGGTTTATTGTCCCTTTGGAACAGTGGGGAAACTGATATAATAAAGTGATATAATTTCCAGAGATGACAATTCTGGAAGAGGTGCTATCCCTTTCTTTCAGAAAAGTTCAATATGCCCCCTAAATCTCTCTTTGGGATAGATTTCAGGAGAAGGACAACCCTGGAGCCTACCTGCCATGCTTTGGAAAGGGTATACGACTGGATCACGTCACCAAACCCAAAAAACTCATGGCCAGGCTGCACAACTTGAAAATATGGTTTAAAAAATATACAAAACATGGGGTGCACCCAGCTCTGGGGGACACCCTCCTCCAGATCTGCCCAGCTCATTGAGGAATGAGCTGTGTCTCCAATTGTAGAGACCCAGAGAAGTTCTGTGGCTGCTGCTCCCACTGTTGGAAGCACTGATTTAACTTGGCCAGATTTGCAGATTCCAAGCACAGAACGAGGCCATGAAGCCATCAGAGCACAGAGCTGCTCCAGGGCTTTGTTTGAGAGGGGAGAAACACCCTCCTTGTCTCCCATCCCCTGCACTGGGATGGATTTCACTTTGCTCCCCAACCCAGCCCTCAGCAATTCTCCAGCCAGCAGTGTCCCATGTGGCACAGCCGGAATTCCCGGCGCGCAGGGCTGTGAATTCCCAGAGCTGACAGTGCCAGGAAGGAGCAGTTTTGTGTGATGAAGTCTCGAGGGCAATGAGCAGAGGAAAGAGGGGTTTGGATGTTTGGAGGTGGCTCCTTCTCTCTGGTTCCAGCCAGGAAAGGGAAGGTATGGAGGGAATCTAGGGCCCTTTGCAGGCTCTCCCAGGAGGGACCCATCAAACCCTCTCCTTTTCCACTGAGCTGGACAAGGCAGCTCGTTGGGCAGGGCTTACATAACATCCCTCTGAGGGTTCCAACTGCCTCTGCCTTGCACACATCCTTTGCAGTTTAACTTTCCACTCCCATCTCCTCCGTTAGTTCACTGCAGCTACGGAGTGAAAAAATTCTGAAAACCGCTTTTGACACATAATTATCTTGCAGAGGTAGGGGGAGAAGAGAAGAGATCAGAAAAAGAACAAACCCTTCTAAGAATCTGTTTTTTCTCCCTATTTTTTGCCCCCTGTTCCTCTGAGGCTTAGGATGGAAAAAGAGGAAGCTGAGCAGAAAAACTAAGATGAGATCTTTGGAAAAACACTGTTCTCTCCCAGTCTGCAAGATGCTTTCTAGAACTGACTAGTGTTTCAAATGAAGTTACTTCACTTGGAAAGTTCCTGTGTAACATAATGGTAATTCCTGTATCCTGGAGGCCAAACTGGCTGCTGGTTCTTAACATGGGATTAAGTACAACAGAATCATGTCGTGTTCATTCTTTCACCTCCTCAGAAAAAAAGAATAAACTCAAATTTCTCTTTTATCTACATTCTAACAATCCATTTCTAAAGTATCTCTGGTCCCTATAGATAATATTCTCCCCTTTGTTTCCATGTCAATAAGACATATTTCCAGTTTATCTTGACTTTGCATTAATATCAAGAGGCAAAACCATATTTCAGATCCCGAGTGTGCAACTCAGTCCGTCCCTACTACAATGCACATTTATTTCAGTCCACTCCTATATGGAAAATAACTCTTCCATATTATATATTCTTCATTCCATTTAATAAAGAACTGGTTCTGCAGGTGTCTTATTTTTTCCACCAAAGTTTGAGAGATAAGATTTTCCCCAACAAGGCCAGTTTTTTCCTGTGTTGTTGGAATTTGTGGAAATCTTTCATCTCACAGACTATTTTTCCTCATTCCTTTTCTGGACAGGACAATCCTCTTTGGGAAATCTGGTTCTCTGCCCCTTCTAAAGATCAAAACTGGTGGCTTCAGTTGTGTCAGTGTGTGTTCCCATTACAGGAACATCAGTATCTCAACCTTTTTTTTAAATACATACTTTGCAGAAGAGCAAAGAATTTTCCGAACTACTCCAGGGACTCTGAAAGTCCAAAACATTTCAAGTCCCAGATAGCTACTTCCTTTGTTTGAAATCATCACTTGGAACTGCAACTGGAACATCCAGGCCAGAAAAAAACTTTCACTGGGGCAAGATCTAAATTTACTCGGATCATGGGCAGCCTGTGAAAGGTGTCAGAGATTCCGTGAAGAGATGACACAAAGCACTTCAGTTGGAGAAGGCAAAAAGACAAAATGTTGGATAAATATGCTAAAGGTTTGCAGGGAAAGCTGCCCTGTTCATATCAGATTTTGCAGCAAATAAATCACAATGCCTGTGATCCTGGAGGAAAACACTGAAATCTATTTGTAAAATTCATGAAGGCAAAATACTTCACTATATACAAGAAGACTTTTTTTTCCCTTTTTTTTTTTTTTTAATTTATCTGTAACAATGTCTACAATACATTGACTGACAAATTAAGTGAAGGTATGAAATCACATTCTTCAAACTGAGATGGGCCATTCTGGACTTTTTGAACCCCCCCCGGGAAGGAGAAGAGTTCTGAATGTCCAACGAACACCTTTTGAAACAACCAGTGGTGGGAATTTCAGTTTTACCAGCGGTGAGATGGAGTGAGCCTCGTCCACAGGGATCAAAGAGCTTTGCAGGGGAGAGCAAAGCCTGGTCCAGAGGGATCCAAGTGCTTTGCAGGGGAGAGCAAAGCCTCGTCCAGAGAGATCAGAAAGCTCTGCAGGGGAGAGCAAAGCCTTGTCCAGAAGGATCAGAGAGCTCTGCAGGGGAGAGCAAAACCTCGCTGTACAGAGGAAAGGGAGGGGAACCGAGGCACCGCTGTGCTGGGCTCGCCAGGATCGCGCGGCAGGAGCAGAGCTCAGGACACCAATCCCAGTCTCTGGCTCCCGGTCAGTTCCCGGCTCTCCACACCAGTCTCCCACTGGGTGTGGGTGGGTCGGGTGTTATACAGGCATCTCTCCTGTTGTGCCATTGGCTCCATCCAATCCTGCCGGCTCCCTGCCTTCCTCCTCCTCCTCCTCCTCCCGGGCTGTCTTTGCCTCCCTGCCCCCGCTGAGCAGGGTGGCACCGCAGAGGTGGCCCAGGAGCTGCCCTTCCCGGCGGGACTCGGCCAGTTCCTTGGCACAGCACACGGGGGTGTTGGTCTCGTAGGTGCTGTGGAAGCTGTTATAGTCCACCTCGTAAAAGTCCTTCTCCAGGGTGAGCACGGGGGTGAAGCGGTGTCCCCACAGCACCTCGGTGTCCATGTAGGAGCTGCGAGCCTGGCAAGTCATCCCTGGGCAGAGAGAGAGGGATGTTAATGCAGCGCTGGCTCAGCGCTCGCCCGACCGCTGTGCTCCCCTAAAAGCACTTTCGTGTCGTTTCCAGCCCTGGTTGCTCTGGGACCCACGAACGGCTTCGCTTAACGAGCCTCAAAAAGCCTCCGCCACGAACAGCTGAGCACGCCCAGGGAAAGGGACGGATTCCTGGGATTCCTCGCCGTGCCCTCCGCTCCCTGCTCCTCGTGCTTTGCTGCCGGCACCGCCAGGGAATGGGAATGGGAATGGGAATGAGAATGGGAATGGGAATGGGAATGGCACGGGAACAACCCCCGGCCCGGCCAGGGCACCCCAACCCTGACCCACAGAGCCCTGAGCAGGGGGAGCCACTTCCCTGCCCTCCCCTGGGTCCGACCCCATCCCTCCCCAGCTCCAGCAGGGCCAGAATTCCCTGGGAAGGGAAGGTCTGGGAAGGTTTGGAGAGGGTAGGGGAGGGAGGAGAGGTTTGGGAAGGGAAGGCTTCAGAAGGCTTGGGAAGGTTTGGGAAGGGAAGGTTTGGGAAGGTTTGGGAAGGGAAGGTTTGGGAAGGTTAGGGAAGGTTTGGGAAGGTTTGGGAAGGGAAGGTTTGGGAAGGGAAGGTTTGGGAAGGTTTGGGAAGGGAAGGTTTGGGAAGGTTTGGGAAGGTTTGGGAAGGTTTGGGAAGGTTTGGGAAGGGAAGGTTTGGGAAGGTTTGGGAAGGGAAGGTTTGGGAAGGGAAGGTTTGGGAAGGGAAGGTTTGGGAAGGGAAGGTTTGGGAAGGTTTGGGAAGGTTTGGGAAGGGAAGGTTTGGGAAGGGAAGGGAAGGTTTGGGAAGGGAAGGGAAGGTTTGGGAAGGGAAGGGAAGGTTTGGGAAGGGAAGGTTTGGGAAGGGAAGGTTTGGGAAGGTTTGGGAAGGTTTGGGAAGGTTTGGGAAGGTTTGGGAAGGGAAGGGAAGGTTTGGGAAGGGAAGGGAAGGTTTGGGAAGGGAAGGGAAGGGAAGGTTTGGGAAGGGAAGGGAAGGGAAGGTTTGGGAAGGGAAGGGAAGGGAAGGTTTGGGAAGGGAAGGTTTGGGAAGGGAAGGTTTGGGAAGGGAAGGTTTGGGAAGGTTTGGGAAGGGAAGGTTTGGGAAGGGAAGGTTTGGGAAGGTTTGGGAAGGGAAGGGAAGATCTGGTAGGATCTGCAGAGCGTGTCATCACGTGGAGTGATGGCTTATAGAAAAAATAATAATTTAAAAACTGGACTGTAATTGGATGAGCCAAATTGTTCATGGCAGGTGGAGACACCCGGATGTTCAGCCCCAAACTGACAGGGCTCCAATTCCTCATGACTGATGGGACAAACTGACTTTTAAATACCTCTGGAGGGTTCAATCCCAGGTTTTAATGGATTTTGGGCTGAGTGAACAGTGGGCAACAGGAAACTGATACTTGTTAAGCTGCTTCTCAGCCCCAGGGATCAGAGTTTATTCACTTTGGAAAAGTTTAAAGAGAAGCTTTGCAGAGCAGGGATAAGTGTAACTGTGAACAAATCCTCTTGGAATTACCTGCCAATGTCAAGGCTGACTTTTCTTCCAAACACTTTTCTTGGGTTTGTCCTAATTATGTTATGATTTTGGAATTAATTCTGGTGAAATTTGGAAAACCTGACCTGACAAAGTCTTCCCACTGTTCTCTTGTGGAGAGTAAGAGATTGGCCTGACTGGAATACATTCAAAACATGTACTTGACCCAGTTCCTGGCCAATACTTCCAAGTTTAATTCCTGCAGCCCCAAGCACACAGACAGAAATCTAAAGTAAAGGGAAGTAAAGGGACCAAAATGTTAGTGTCAGATATTTCAGGGCAGAATAGATCATCTATTCCCCCCATGTGAGCTCAGCTGAGTGACTGAAATCTCGGAGTAATCAGAAAATTCCTTTCCTTTAAAAAAAAACAAAGCACCTTGGCAAAAAGATGAATATTTTGTTCTCATAATTGCTACAGTCCATTAAAAGACACCCACACAAGCAAGTGCTCTGCAAAGCTTGACTTGTCTCTGACTGCTTCCCTCAGTTTAAAGCTCCCAGGCCAGGATGTATTAGTTGCTTTTGGTTCTTGAAAGGGGAAAAGGGGGACAGTGGCACACTGAGAAATCTCCAGCTCTGTATCACAGACTGAAAAGCCAATTCCCCCCCCCAGGATCTGCAGGAGGATTTGCTTCTGGGCAGGAACAACAAGTGCAGTGTTAGTCACAGTGTTCTGCTTCCTGGGCCGGAAGGAACCGGGAAGTGCAGAGGCTGCTCTGAAACATAAAATCAGGGGAGAAAAAAACCACCCCAGGTGGTGCTGCCTTAAGGAGAAACTCTTCCAGAAGCTTTTCAGGGAGCTCTCAGCTGTTGCTCTAGAACTAAAGACCAGAGTGGGCCCACTCCTGACGCGGTGGCACCACAACGTGCAGCCTCTCCTGCCTGGACTCCTCAGCCCTCGAGAGGAAGAGGTTAAACCCCTCACTCCTTTGGGTCTGCTCAACACTCAGGCAGCCCAGGGAGTCCTGAGGATCTCGGAGTCCTGCTGAGCTCTGAGTCCTGTTGGTCTCTGAGTCCTGTTGGTCTCTGTGTCCTCCTGATCTCAGAGTCCTGCTGCAGGTTTTCTCAGGAGATCTGTGCCACTGACCCTGTTGAGCTCCCTGGGCAAGGGCTTTTCTCCCAGGCTGTTTGCATGGGCAGTGATGCAGGGCTGCAGGGATAATCCCATTTCCTGATGCTGCCTCGTGCTGGGAGGCCAGAAGGTTGGAAACCAGCAGCACATGCATGTGCAGTGAGGAGATGGTTAAAACAAACCAACCCTTTCTCCTTCAAACAGAGCTGGTTTTGCATTAGAAATCCCAAACACCTCCAGGTGTCTTCTCCAAACCCAGCAAAGCAGGAGAGGAGACCACAGAGGCTCCAGGATTAGTGCTGTGAATGAACCAGCTCATTCTTATCACAGCCTTCCAAGTGCTGCATCAAAGTGTCCTGGAGAAATCCCCAAGGCCAAGGTGGGGTGTCCCTGTGAATGTGGAGGCCTGAGGCACTCTAAGGAAACTCCTGCCTTATAATCCCAGCCTGAAATAGCTCATTCCCTGGGGGGGTACCTGACAGTGAACCTGAGCTCCAGGGACACGATCCCAGTTCTCCTGCTGTAAGTATTCAATTAAAGCAGGAACAATAGAAAGCTTTCAGCGACCAAATCCTGCACACTGCCAGCTTCCTCCAGTAGCTGCTTTCTGTAACCCCAGGGGTACACTGAGCCAGCACAATAAGACAACTTGTAATTGCTCCATAATCCCATTCAAATATTCCTTTTTAGCACATGTGCAGTGGTGTTTTAATTGCGTGGGGACACAGTGCTTGGCAACTCCTACATTCCCCAATAAACAACAGCATTGTCTCTGCTTCAAATTCCAATAAGTGCCTGCTTTGCAGGCTGCCCTGTGCTCTCCAGCCTGGTTAATTAATGCATCTGTAATGTCCCCAGCTAATTATTGCCTCTGTAACTGCAAAAAGATGACAGAAGAAGTGTGGAAACAATAAACCTTATTTTTATTGAGAACACATGGCTGCAGCCACTTGGCACTGGCACACGACGTGCACCGTGCCCTCCGTGCTCAGAACATCCCAGTTCCAGCTTCCAGAGGGGCACAGCAATTCCCTCAACTGAGCTCTCTCATACCTGGCTGTGTGTCTCTGCAAAAATCACCTGCTTAATTTCAGAAGCCTCAT
The DNA here is from genome assembly GCF_009829145.1 of Chiroxiphia lanceolata. NCBI lineage: Eukaryota > Metazoa > Chordata > Aves > Passeriformes > Pipridae > Chiroxiphia > Chiroxiphia lanceolata. Next base: position 6,426,201 of record NC_045659.1, on the reverse strand, counting down.
TTATCTGAGTCCATGGGGTGTCTGGGGCGTAAGAAGTCACTTTTCATAGAAAGCAGAATCACAGACCATCCCGAACTGGAAGAGACCCACAAGGATCGTGGAGTCCAGCTCCTGGCTGCAAACAGGACTACACCTGGGTACCACAAAAACTTTGACACTGCTGGTCTACATCTCTGCAGTGGCACCTGTGCAACCCTGAGGCACTGACACCTTGGGGAGCATGAGAAATCAAGAGAGATTGCAAACTGCCCAGATTTTTTGCAAAGTTAATCACAGGATTTATGGCCCTGGTAAAGGCTGTTAATCCTTTCTCAAAGTGGATTTAACTACCTCCATAACACACAGAGTTATAGAGAAGAGGCATTTGGTGACCTGGGTGTTTCATTTAAATAAGCTTCATGCCAAAAGAAAACAGAATCCCAGAGTGGTTTTGGGTTGGGAGGGACATTAAAGCTCATCCAGTGCCACCCCCTGCCATGGGCAGGGACACCTTCCACTAGCCCAGGTTGCTCCAAGCCCCATCCAACCTGGCCTTGGACACTTCCAGGGATGGGGCAGCCACAGCTTCTCTGGGCAACCTGTGCCAGGGCCCCACCACCCTCACAGGGAACAATTCCTTCCCAATATCCCATCTAACCCTGCCCTCTGGCAGTGGGAAGCCATTCCCTATGTCTTGTCCCTCCATCCCTTGTCCCAAATCCCTCTCCAGCTCTCCTGGAGAGCTCTTCTCCCTCCTTTAGGCCCTGGAAGGGGCTCTCAGGTCTTCCTGGAGCCGCCTCTCCTCAAGGCTGGACATTCCCAGCTCTCCCAGCCTGGACATTCCCAGCTCTCCCAGCCTGGCTCCAGAGCAGAGGGACTCCAGCTCTTGGAGCATCTCCATGGCCCTATATCCTCATTTTCCCTTTGTTAGTCTAAGTAGATTTTCTTTAAAACTTACTTAAACTTAAAGTCACAAAGATTTATATTTTTCAAGAGTATCATGTTTTCTGGATTGCAAGGCCGTTAGAAGTTTCATTTTCTCCTAAACAATCTAGTTTAAAAAAATGTGTATAATCTGTCAATTTTGGAAAATGGAAATGGTTTGTGAAATCTTCAGCTGTCAAGTTCTGGTCGCAGCTTTGTCATCTCTTAATTCAGCAGCTCAGCTTTGGGTTACAAACAAAACTCAATTTTAATTGAAACCAGAAAAAATTTTTGTACAAAGTTATAAGCAGATGCATCAAGTTTTCAATAAAGCTGGAACCAGTTCCAGGCTTTTTAGCTGGAGACCAGGGGACTGTCTCCTGGTTTCAGGTTCTGCAATAAACATTTCGTAGAGTTTTAATGATAATTTCATTATAGCAGAAGAAGGGGATTTTTTTGTCTGTGGGCTGAAGTCACAGATCAATAACAGAGCTGGGCACATTCCCGTTTCAGGCAGCCAGAGATCCTTCCTAAATAGCTCCTTTCTGCTTCCCAGCAGATGCAAAGATACAAAATATATTGGGCAGTGTATTAAAGCAGGTGTTTCATTACAGCTGAGAACAGAGAGTTGCTGAGGAAACACCGGTGTGTGAAATCATGTCAGGGAACTCTGGCACATAATGAGGCCCTTTGCTGTCATCAAAATCAGCTGGATCAGGCAGCTCTGGTGTTCCCAAAGCCCAGGGATGTGGATGCTGCTGACAAAACTGGGATCCTGGGGGGCTCAGCATGGGAATGGAGGTGCTCAGAGTGCCCACGGAGCTGCAGAGCCCGGAATGCCACAGGCTATGCCACTGGAGCAGAGCTGAGCCTCCCCCTGGGAACTGCTCCTCATCCCCAGGGCTTGTACACCCCGGAAAAATACCAGTTAAAGCCAAACCCCGTTATCCCAAATCTACTGGTGTTTTCAGGTGTTTGCTTATCTGGGATGAACAACCAGGCTCTCCCCAGCTGTTGGAGGATCCTTATCTATGGCAAACATCCCATCCCAGCCAGGACCTTCACTGGAGGTCTCATGGGAGAGCACAAGGGCACCACAGGATATTTCCCAGGTTATTTCCCAGGATATTCTGAGTTGGAAGGGACCCACAAGGATCATCCAGTCCAATCCTTCAGCCCATACAGGGATGGAACCCAGGAGTGCCCTCAGCCAGGGGATTTATGGCCCTAAAGGCTGTTATGCCTTTACCTAGAGTACATCTAACTCCCCATTTTGGATTTGAGTGGTGCAGGTACAGTTATAGAGAAGTGGTGTTTGGGCACTTGGGTGTTTCATTGGAATAAACTTCAGGCCAAAAGAACAGAGAATCCCAGAGTGGTTTGGGCTGGAAAGGACATTAAAGTTCAGCTCATTCTATCCCCTGCCATGGGCAGGGACACCTTCCACTAGCCCAGGTCACTCCAAGCCCCGTCCAACCTGGCCTTGGATGCTCTGCCAACCCAAGAAGCCACCACAGTTCATTTGGATCTCATCGAGGGCAGAGTTGAACCTTCAGTTCTGCTCCACGGCCTGAACTTTCTCAGTGGGCAGAGACATCCCGACCCCTGGGGCTGTCAAGACAACATTTTTCATCAGCCTAAAATTAACTCTGCTCATTTAAATGCCAGGGAGCTCAGTGATTATCTGCTGCTAAAATGTCATGTGGGTGCTGACTGTGTGCTGGCCAGCCTTGCTCTCTCTGCACTTCAGACACGGATATCGCTGGGAGTGATCCCACTGCTCTGCCCTTGGCTGCACACCCTCTTGTATCCAGGGTGACTTTTCCCCTTGCACTGGCTGCTCTGGAGCTGTTCTGCCCCAGGAGCACAGGGAGCTGGTGTTCTCAGAGGTGCAGTCACAGTGATGGAAGTCATAGGACAAGTCGTACAAATTTTAAGTTCTATGGCTGTAATTAAGCAATACATGTCTGTCAATTTGCATTAGCATATGGTAAGTTGTAAAATTTATTAGCCCCTCTGCGTTAATTAGACCAAGGAACACTGTAACCTCCAAAAAGTCAATATTCCTCCAACTTGAAAAGGAATATTAGAAGGTAGGAGCATGGTCCTCCAATTATTTGTGCTTGTCTCCTTTAGAGGACATGGCTGGGCTTCGTTCACTTTGATTTTTATGCCAGAGGAGAGTAATAGGATTTTAATTTGTCTGGATGCTCTCCAGGCATGCAAAGCTCCCAGGCACTGGGAAAAAGTAAAATAAAAGGACCTTATGATGCAAAGACCTTGGATTGAAGTGCCGTGTCTGTGCCAGGCACAGCTGGAGCCCCAGCTCACTCCAGGGGATTTTAGGCCCCTCACAAGGTGTTTATAGTGACTGCAGAGGCTCCTGAGATACCAGGCTGCAAACCTCTGCCCCTGGAGGACAATCCAGCTCGTGGAAGGAATGACTTGAGACATCTCCCTTTTCCCTATAATGTTTTAGGCAGTTTCTCTAACAGTTCTGCAAGGTCCTTCTTGCAGAAAACATATTTATATGCAAAATGCAAAACAATCCAAGACAACCTAAACCAGATGATGAATGCACAAAAACTCCATTTAGTAATTTCACCCTTCCTTTGTTCTCCCATGAAAATCATGATTAATATCAGCATATCTTCTGTTGTGACTTCTCCATTTGGCCCTGTATTTACAGCCAGGAAATTGTATTCTGTCTTCTGTAAAGGTGGATAAATTGAGGTATGGAAAACCTGCTGTTTGCCCACAGTCTCCCAGGGACAGGAGGGGTTAATTACTGCTAATCATTAAATCACCTTTTATCACACAGATCTAAGCCAGAACAATAAATACCTCTCCTTACATAAGAGTTTATTAAGACTTTATTTAGTGATTGGACTAATCAGACACTTGGAGTGTCGCTGGTGGCTTATTTAATTGTGGTGGGGAAAAGAGGTAATGGGAAGGGAAGGTTTGGGAAGATTAGGTTTGGGAAGGTTTGGGAAGGGAAGGTTTGGGAAGGGAAGGAAAGGTTTGGGAAGGGAAGGAAAGGTTTGGGAAGGTTTGGGAAGGGAAGGCTTGGGAAGGGAAGGAAAGGTTTGGGAAGGTTTGGGAAGGGAAGGTTTGGGAAGGGAAGGTTTGGGAAGGTTTGGGAAGGGAAGGTTTGGGAAGGTTTGGAAAGGGAAGGTTTGGGAAGGTTTGGAAAGGGAAGGGAATGTTTGGGAAGGGAAGGTTTGGGAAGGTTTGGGAAGGTTTGGGAAGGTTAGGTTTGGGAAAGGGAAGGTTTGGGAAGGTTTGGGAAGGTTTGGGAAGGTTTGGGAAGGTTTGGGAAGGGAAGGTTTGGGAAGGTTTGGGAAGGGAAGGTTTGGGAAGGTTTGGAAAGGGAAGGTTTGGGAAGGTTTGGAAAGGGAAGGTTTGGGAAGGTTTGGAAAGGGAAGGGAAGGTTTGGGAAGGGAGGGTTTGGGAAGGTTTGGGAAGGTTTGGGAAGGTTTGGGAAGGTTTGGGAAGGTTTGGGAAGGTTAGGTTTGGGAAGGTTAGGTTTGGGAAGGTTTGGGAAGGGAAGGTTAGGTTTGGGAAGGTTTGGGAAGGGAAGGTTAGGTTTGGGAAGGTTTGGGAAGGGAAGGTTTGGGAAGGGAAGGTTTGGGAAGGGAAGGTTTGGGAAGGGAAGGTTTGGGAAGTTTTGGGAAGGTTTGGGAAGGTTTGGGAAGGTTTGGGAAGGTTTGGGAAGGTTTGGGAAGGGAAGGTTTGAGAAGGGAAGGTTTGGGAAGGGAAGGTTTGGGAAGGGAAGGTTTGAGAAGGTTTGGGAAGGTTTAGGAAGGGAAGGTTTGGGAAGGTTTGGGAAGGGAGGGTTTGGGAAGGTTTGGGAAGGTTTGGGAAGGTTTGGGAAGGTTTGGGAAGGGAAGATTTTAGAAGGTTTGGGAAGGGAAGATTTTGGAAGGTTTGGGAAGGTTTGGGAAGGGAAGGTTTGGGAAGGTTTGGGAAGGGAAGGTTTGGGAAGGGAGGGTTTGGGAAGGTTTGGGAAGGTTTGGGAAGGTTTAGGAAGGGAAGGGAAGGTTTGGGAAGGTTTGGGAAGGTTTGGGAAGGGAAGGTTTAGGAAGGTTTGGGAAGGGAAGGTTTAGGAAGGTTTGGGAAGGGAAGGTTTAGGAAGGTTTGGGAAGGTTTGGGAAGGTTTGGGAAGGGAAGGTTTGGGAAGGGAAGGTTTGGGAAGGGAAGGTTTGGGAAGGGAAGGGAAGGGAAGGTTTGGGAAGGGAAGGGAAGGATTGGGAAGGTTTGGGAAGGGAAGGTTTGGGAAGGGAAGGTTTGGGAAGGTTTGGGAAGGGAGGGTTTGGGAAGGATTGGGAAGATTTGGGAAGGGAGGGTTTGGGAAGGGAAGGTTTGGGAAGGGAAGGTTTGGGAAGGGAAGGGAAGGTTTGGGAAGGTTTGGGAAGGTTTGGAAAGGTTTGGGAAGGTTTGGGAAGGGAAGGTTTGGGAAGGTTTGGGAAGGTTTGGGAAGGTTTGGGAAGGGAAGGTTTGGGAAGGGAGGGTTTGGGAAGGGAGGGTTTGGGAAGGGAGGGTTTGGGAAGGGAGGGTTTGGGAAGGGAAGGTTTGGGAAGGGAAGGTTTGGGAAGGGAAGGTTTGGGAAGGTTTGGGAAGGTTTGGGAAGGGAAGGTTTGGGAAGGTTTGGGAAGGGAAGGGAAGGGAAGGTTTGGGAAGGGAAGGTTTGGGAAGGGAAGGTTTGGGAAGGTTTGGGAAGGTTTGGGAAGGTTTGGGAAGGGAAGGTTTGGGAAGGTTTGGGAAGGGAAGGGAAAGGAAGGGAAGGGAAGGGAAGGGAAGGGAAGGTTTGGGAAGGTTTGGGAAGGGAAGGTTTGGGAAGGGAAGGGAAGGGAAGGGAAGGGAAGGGAAGGTTTGGGAAGGTTTGGGAAGGGAAGGTTTGGGAAGGGAAGTTTTGGGAAGGGAAGGGAAGGTTTGGGAAGGTTTGGGAAGGGAAGGTTTGGGAAGGGAAGGTTTGGGAAGGGAAGGGAAGGTTTGGGAAGGGAAGGTTTGGGAAGGGAAGGTTTGGGAAGGTTTGGGAAGGGAAGGGAAGGTTTGGGAAGGGAAGGTTTGGGAAGGTTTGGGAAGGGAAGGTTTGGGAAGGGAAGGTTTGGGAAGGTTTGGGAAGGGAAGGTTTGGGAAGGTTTGGGAAGGGAAGGTTTGGGAAGGTTTGGAAAGGGAAGGTTTGGGAAGGGAAGGTTTGGGAAGGGAAGGTTTGGGAAGGGAAGGTTTGGGAAGGTTTAGGAAGGGAAGGTTTGGGAAGGGAAGGTTTGGGAAGGGAAGGTTTGGGAAGGTTTGGGAAGGGAAGGTTTGGGAAGGGAAGGTTGGGAAGGGAAGGTTTGGGAAGGGAAGGTTTGGGAAGGGAAGGTTTGGGAAGGTTTGGGAAGGGAAGGGAAGGGAAGGGAAGGTTTGGGAAGGGAAGGGAAGGTTTGGGAAGGGAAGGTTTGGGAAGGGAAGGTAAGGTTTGGGAAGGGAAGGTTTGGGAAGGGAAGGTTGGGAAGGTTTGGGAAGGTTTGGGAAGGGAAGGGAAGGTTTGGGAAGGTTTGGGAAGGTTTGGGAAGGTTTGGGAAGGGAAGGGAAGGTTTGGGAAGGGAAGGGAAGGGAAGGTTTGGGAAGGGAAGGGAAGGGAAGGGAAGGGAAGGGAAGGGAAGGGAAGGGAAGGGAAGGGAAGGGAAGGGAAGGTTTGGGAAGGGAAGGGAAGGTTTGGGAAGGGAAGGGAAGGTTTGGGAAGGTTTGGGAAGGGAAGGTTTGGGAAGGGAAGGTTTGGGAAGGGAAGGTTTGGGAAGGGAAGGTTTGGGAAGGGAAGGGAAGGGAAGGGAAGGGAAGGAAGGGAAGGGAAGGGAAGGGAAGGGAAGGGAAGGTTTGGGAAGGTTTGGGAAGGGAAGGTTTGGGAAGGGAAGGGAAGGGAAGGTTTGGGAAGGGAAGGTTTGGGAAGGGAAGGGAAGGTTTGGGAAGGGAAGGGAAGGTTTGGGAAGGGAAGGGAAGGGAAGGGAAGGTTTGGGAAGGGAAGGGAAGGTTTGGGAAGGGAAGGTTTGGGAAGGTTTGGGAAGGGAAGGTTTGGGAAGGTTTGGGAAGGGAAGGTTTGGGAAGGGAAGGTTTGGGAAGGGAAGGTTTGGGAAGGGAAGGTTTGGGAAGGGAAGGGAAGGTTTGGGAAGGGAAGGTTTGGGAAGGGAAGGTTTGGGAAGGGAAGGTTGGGAAGGGAAGGGAAGGGAAGGGAAGGGAAGGGAAGGAAAGGAAGGGAAGGTTTGGGAAGGGAAAGGAAGGGAAGGAAAGGGAAGGTTTGGGAAGGTTTGGGAAGGTTTGGGAAGGGAAGGTTTGGGAAGGGAAGGTTTGGGAAGGGAAGGTTTGGGAAGGGAAGGGAAGGGAAGGGAAGGGAAGGGAAGGGAAGGGAAGGGAAGGGAAGGGAAGGGAAGGGAGGTTTGGGAAGGGAAGGGAAGGGAAGGTTTGGGAAGGTTTGGGAAGGGAAGGTTTGGGAAGGGAAGGTTTGGGAAGGGAAGGGAAGGTTGGGAAGGGAAGGTTTGGGAAGGGAAGGGAAGGGAAGGGAAGGGAAGGGAAGGGAAGGGAAGGGAAGGGAAGGGAAGGGAAGGGAGGGAAGGGAAGGGAAGGGAAGGGAAGGTTTGGGAAGGGAAGGTTTGGGAAGGTTTGGGAAGGGAAGGGAAGGTTTGGGAAGGGAAGGTTTGGGAAGGTTTGGGAAGGGAAGGTTTGGGAAGGGAAGGTTTGGGAAGGTTTGGGAAGGGAAGGTTTGGGAAGGTTTGGGAAGGGACGGTTTGGGAAGGTTTGGAAAGGGAAGGTTTGGGAAGGGAAGGTTTGGGAAGGGAAGGTTTGGGAAGGGAAGGTTTGGGAAGGTTTAGGAAGGGAAGGTTTGGGAAGGGAAGGTTTGGGAAGGGAAGGTTTGGGAAGGTTTGGGAAGGGAAGGTTTGGGAAGGGAAGGTTTGGGAAGGGAAGGTTTGGGAAGGGAAGGTTTGGGAAGGTTTGGGAAGGTTTGGGAAGGGAAGGGAAGGGAAGGGAAGGTTTGGGAAGGGAAGGTTTGGGAAGGGAAGGTAAGGTTTGGGAAGGGAAGGTTTGGGAAGGGAAGGTTTGGGAAGGTTTGGGAAGGTTTGGGAAGGGAAGGGAAGGTTTGGGAAGGTTTGGGAAGGTTTGGGAAGGTTTGGGAAGGGAAGGGAAGGTTTGGGAAGGTTTGGGAAGGGAAGGTTTGGGAAGGGAAGGTTTGGGAAGGGAAGGGAAGGGAAGGGAAGGGAAGGGAAGGGAAGGGAAGGGAAGGGAAGGGAAGGTTTGGGAAGGTTTGGGAAGGGAAGGTTTGGGAAGGGAAGGTTTGGGAAGGGAAGGGAAGGTTTGGGAAGGTTTGGGAAGGGAAGGGAAGGGAAGGGAAGGTTTGGGAAGGTTTGGGAAGGTTTGGGAAGGGAAGGGAAGGGAAGGGAAGGTTTGGGAAGGGAAGGGAAGGTTTGGGAAGGGAAGGGAAGGTTTGGGAAGGTTTGGGAAGGGAAGGTTTGGGAAGGTTTGGGAAGGTTTGGGAAGGTTTGGGAAGGTTTGGGAAGGTTTGGGAAGGTTTGGGAAGGGAAGGTTTGGGAAGGGAAGGTTTGGGAAGGGAAGGGAAGGGAAGGTTTGGGAAGGGAAGGGAAGGGAAGGTTTGGGAAGGGAAGGTTTGGGAAGGGAAGGGAAGGTTTGGGAAGGGAAGGGAAGGGAAGGGAAGGTTTGGGAAGGGAAGGGAAGGTTTGGGAAGGGAAGGTTTGGGAAGGGAAGGGAAGGGAAGGGAAGGGAAGGTTGGGAAGGGAAGGTTTGGGAAGGGAAGGGAAGGGAAGGTTTGGGAAGGGAAGGTTTGGGAAGGGAAGGTTTGGGAAGGGAAGGTTTGGGAAGGGAAGGGAAGGTTTGGGAAGGTTTGGGAAGGTTTGGGAAGGGAAGGGAAGGGAAGGGAAGGGAAGGGAAGGGAAGGGAAGGGAAGGGAAGGGAAGGGAAGGGAAGGGAAGGGAAGGGAAGGGAAGGGAAGGGAAGGGAAGGGAAGGGAAGGGAAGGGAAGGGAAGGGAAGGAAGGAAGGGAAGGGAAGGGAAGGGAAGGGAAGGGAAGGGAAAGGAAGGGAAGGAAAGGGAAGGTTTGGGAAGGTTTGGGAAGGGAAGGTTTGGGAAGGGAAGGTTTGGGAAGGGAAGGTTTGGGAAGGAAAGGGAAGGGAAGGGAAGGGAAGGGAAGGGAAGGGAAGGGAAGGGAAGGGAAGGGAAGGGAAGGGAAGGGAAGGGAAGGGAAGGGAAGGGAAGGTTTGGGAAGGTTTGGGAAGGGAAGGTTTGGGAAGGGAAGGTTTGGGAAGGGAAGGGAAGGTTTGGGAAGGGAAGGGAAGGTTTGGGAAGGGAAGGGAAGGGAAGGGAAGGTTTGGGAAGGGAAGGGAAGGGAAGGTTTGGGAAGGGAAGGGAAGGGAAGGGAAGGTTTGGGAAGGAAGGGAAGGGAAGGGAAGGGAAGGTTTGGGAAGGGAAGGTTTGGGAAGGGAAGGGAAGGAAGGGAAGGTTTGGGAAGGGAAGGGAAGGGAAGGGAAGGGAAGGTTTGGGAAGGGAAGGGAAGGGAAGGGAAGGGAAGGGAAGGGAAGGGAAGGGAAGGGAAGGGAAGGGAAGGGAAGGGAAGGGAAGGGAAGGGAAGGGAAGGGAAGGGAAGGGAAGGGAAGGGAAGGGAAGGTTTGGGAAGGGAAGGTTTGGGAAGGGAAGGTTTGGGAAGGGAAGGTTTGGGAAGGGAAGGGAAGGGAAGGGAAGGGAAGGGAAGGGAAGGGAAGGGAAGGGAAGGGAAGGGAAGGGAAGGGAAGGGAAGGGAAGGGAAGGGAAGGGAAGGGAAGGGAAGGGAAGGGAAGGGAAGGTTTGGGAAGGGAAGGGAAGGTCTTGTAGGATCTGCAGAGCATGTCATCACATGGCATGATGACTTATAGAAAAAAACAATAACTAAAAACTTGGACTCTCTATTTGGATGAGCCAAATTCCCCATCACAACCCAGCTGACTCTGCATCACAGGGAGGGGGGTCTGAATCTCTCCTGCTCTTACCTGTCCCAGCAGCTTTGCTTTGCACACCCTGTCCCATTTGGGATCAGGTGGGAAGGGCAGAGCTCTGGCTGACAGCACCTGGAGCTGCTCCTTCCACAGGATGGCTCCAAGATTTTGTTTGCAGGCAGTGGCAACAGGAGTCCATTCACTCCCTTTTACTGCAGGGCAGATTTGGGGCAGCTGAGCTGGCCAAGTGTCCCTTTCTGCTCAGGGCAAAGGGAATGAATTCCCTGGAGTCATCCCTGGCCCAGCCCATTAAGGATTCTCTGGGAGTGGTGCTGCTGCCCAGGAGCAGCACTGGGATCAGAACACTGGTCACTGATGTTGAGCTTGTCTTTACAGTGCCCCTTTTACTGGGCACTGATCCCAATAGATCTGCCCAGAAACTATCCCCCCCTTTGACCTTTTATATCCTCCTGGGGACTCCCAATGCCTCACCCAGACTCAAATACTGGTGGGAAAGACCCACATCCATGGGCTTTGTGCCACAGCTGGTTGTGTGGGAGCAGCCCTGTGTCCCTGGAGAACTCTCACTACAATAACACAATGTTTATTGTGTTTTCCAGCAAAATAACAACATCACATTTTAGCCTGGCTGTTGTGCTGCTGTTAGTGTGTTGTTATTCAGGTTTTTGAAAATTCAAGTCAACTTGAAAACAAAAACATTCTTTTAAACCACAATGTTTTGTTTTGTAAAAAAAACAAACAAAAAGACCAATTACTTGAAGGGTGTGAACTCCTCAGAATTTACTCTACACTTTTCATTTGAAACTATTTACTGTCTTTGCTTTCCACTGGATCAGAATTAAACTTAAATGTCAGTAAATAGAGCTACTCGTTTGAGAAGAGATGATACATTTCATTTGTAATATGTGTGTGGTTGGTTGAATCTATTGAAAACAGTTATAAAATTGCTGTCCCGAATTATCAGTGAAAAGTATTCACACTTTTAGTCAAGACATCACACTTAAATTTCTTGTCGTTTACATGTTGCCAATCACCATTTTTACCTGCTTCCAAAACACCTTATAAAAAATACAGCTGTGTTTGCCCCCAGCACTGGCTGCATTTATGGTGGGATTTGCTGTTGTCTGTACACATGGACTGAGTTTCCATTAATTTTACTCCTGCCCACAAGTGCAGAGCTGAGCACACAGGACTCACAGCCCCTCGTGCCCCATGAATGGAGCTGGATATCCTGACCAGGGAACCCTGTGGTGGTGGATCCCGATTTTCCATAGGGGTTACCAAGGAAACAAATGATCTGCTGTATTTTTATACTGCCCTGACCCAGCCCAGGCTGTAAGAGTGTCATGATTTAACAGCAGTCCTGCTGTGAGTACATGACACCATCCCTCGGAGCAGATGGGGCTGGCACAGTGACATGGGAAGGGAAGAACCTAAGAATTTTGCTGGAGCAGATTTTAAGGTATAAAAGTCGGGATTAATATCCCCCAAAGTGCTTTATCAGTATTCCCAAGTGTGAGGATGAAGCAAGAAGGCACAAACAGTCTCTGCAAGAGACTCTCCTTGTGACAACCCCCCCTGCCCAGCTGCCATATGGCCCTCAGAGCCCGTCCCAGCCTCAGAACTGGCTCACGGGATCACCTGAGGTCCACCCAGCTCTGGGTTCAGTGCAAACTGCCTCTTCCAGCTCCAATTTTTCCTTCCCCAGCCTGGCTGAGCCCAGCATAACTCATTTGCAGAGATATGTGCAATCCCTCTGGGACAGGAGCCCATTTGTAAGGCAATGTTATTCCTATGCCATGCTTTTAACTCTGAGGTTGTTATTGATAATGACTTCCTCTCACACAGGCTGAGCTTCACTGAGAGCAAAGGGCTTCAAACAGAATTTATGGTGTCACTGTGTGATGAGGAAAGAGGCTTTGGACAAACCAGCAACATTCCATGCTCAGATTAGGAGGTTCTGGTCTCTAGTAAATGTTCAGGCTCCCAGATAAGCTGCCATTACAAATCTTTGCCTTTGACAGTCTTTTCCACCCACCCCTTCTTTTGCCAGTGCTCTGCTGGGGGAGAACATTTGCCTGGCAGTGCCAGATAAATTCCATTTCTGCAGAGCAAACTCCAGCCCTGGTGCAGGGTAACCTCTGTATCATCTCCCAACAGCTCTCTCTGGAAAAGTCCTAATCACCTCCTAACTAAAGCCAGATACTGGGACACTGAATTATCTCTCTCTGTCTTTAAAAGCAAAGTCTGGGATGCAGGAATTTGAGAGACTCCCCTTCCTGAGGCTGTTAGGACCCTAACAAGGACAAATCTCAAGAAGAGAATAATATTCATAGTAAGCAAAGGCCAGAATTTGTGAGACAAGGTGCTGACACCTCCAAGTACTTGTACCAAGCTGAAAACCCTTGCTAGTCATTCAGAGGGAATCTCATCGAGATGGAAAAAAAAATCCAAGCACCACCTTGGGTTCACAGGGCCACCTCAAAACTAAAATACTCAAGCACCAAGGGGGAAAACAGCTTATGAAAGCTTTTTGCAGCTTCCTTTTTTTTCCCTGGATCAGTTCTAAGTGACTATGGGCAGCTCCATGACCAACTCCTTTGCCTGAATCTCAGACTTGTACAAGGAGTTTGAAACACTGCCCCAGGAGCTAACGGACCCATCTACCACTGCTGGTTACCTCAGACCACAACTTCCTACCTGACTCAGTCACAGGATGTTGTCCCAAGAGGTTCTCAGTCCAGGTGACATGGACAGTAAAATCTCGCTGCCAAACTGCCCTCATTTTACCTCTTTTCTCCTCAAAACTGGGACTGATTGTTGATTTTATGTTTCCCCATCTTTAGACAGCACTTCCCTCCTCAGAGCTGCCTGACATTCCCCTTCTAGCCCCTGATTCCACCGAGGCACCCCGGGCTTGGAAGTACTCCCTGAAGGATCTCAGGGTGTTTAAATACCTTCCCCATGCTGGAAGAGCAGCAGGAAGAGCTGCCAGCTCCTCCTCACTCCCGGAACAAAGGAATGGGCTGCAAGAGGTGAAATGACCTCATGATGCCAGGACTTTTAGAGTCACCCTCCTCCCACCCCAGAGCTTGGGAGGTCCCTGTGGGAAGAAGCCTGGAGGCCCCTGTGGCCATCCATGCACTCACCCACCTTTCTACACTCTGGAAAGCTGAGGCCCAGCGCTTTTCCAGATTTATTGTACATGGACACAGCCTTCTTTCATCACCTGCCACAAGCACCCCCCTAGGAGGAAACTGGGAATGGGCTGAGGAGATCTGATCTGCCCATTACACAGCTCTGGTTAAGCTGTTAAACAGCTGTTGGGCTGCAAGAGGCACAACAGCAGTTGCTGTATTTTTCCTCTTTGAGCTCCTTTTGCGAATATGTGTCCTGCACCACGTGCAAGTCATTCAGCTCCAGCACGTGCTGGTTTATGGGACACAGTAAGACTTGGACACTTCACAGCCTCCATTAAAAAGCAACACCACAGCAATACCTAAAATAGCACAGTTACAGCCAATATTAATACAGAGGAGAAACGGGAAAAGATTTGTGCCATGAATTTTGATCACAGGAAACAGGACCACGAGAGACCTCAGGAATTCCTTTAATCCATTACTTTTTCCCATGGATCAATTCTAAGTGATTATGGGCAGCTCCACAACTGATTCCTTTGCTTGAATCCCAGGCTTACAAAAGGAGTGTGAAACACTACAACAGGAGCTGGAGGACCCATCTTTCAGTACGGGTTATCTCAGAGCACAACATCCCACCTGAGAAGGACAAAGGACTCTGTTCTCAGTCCAGGTGACACTGGCAGTAAAATCTTTCTGCCAAACTGCACCTCGTTTTTACCCCTTCCCCCCTCAAAACTGTGACTGATTGTTGACAGATCCTTACCTGTTGCTTCCACCATTCCTTCCAGAATGACCACAATTTCAAACTCCTCCTTCTCCAGCTGCGTACGAGACATCTCCCAGAAGGGGCTTTTCTCATTGATTTCGTGTGAGATGATCAGAGGGGACACCAGGAACAACCTGTCGTCTCCAGTGTCAAATCCCACGTTGATGTCCGTTTGGTTCAGGGGAATAAACTCTCCTTCTTTGGTCTGTTTGGACTTAATCAGTTTGGCTCTAATGGAAGCCTCGACAATGTGGGAATTGCGGAGGTCTCCAACCCGGAACATGAGACAGAGCTTCTCGTCCCTCATGGAGATCACGGCGTTGTTGGAAAACATGAGGGTTTCAGCCCTTTTCTTTGGTTGGCTGATCTTGACGAACATGCAGCCCACCATGAAGGCGTTGACAATGGAGCCCAGGATGGCCTGGATGAGGAGCAGCACGATGCCCTCGGGGCACTTCTCCGTGATCACCCTGTAGCCGTAACCGATCGTCGTCTCCGTCTCGATGGAGAACAGAAACGCGGACACAAACCCGCTGAGGTTTTCCACGCAGGGGATCCAGTTCTCATCTTCCAGGTGGTCCAGGTCTCCCCGGATGTAGGCAATGAGCCACCATATGAACCCAAAGAACAACCAGGTGATGGTGTAGACCATGGTGAAGACCAGGAGGTTGAAACGCCACTTGAGGTCCACGAGTGTGGTGAAGAGGTCGCTGAGGTAGCGGTAGGTCTCCTGCACGTTGCCGTGGTGGACGTTGCACTTGCCGCTCTTCTCCATGTACCGCTGCCGGGGCTTCTTCCCCTCGGCCGAGATGAGGCGGCGGTCCGGTCGGTGGCGATGGGGACATCGTCCCGAGCCTGCTTGGGAATCTTCTTGGGCTCCCTGGAGGTCACCCCGATGTCCATGTCCTGGTTCATGAAGATCCTGGAATCTCCAGCCATGGCTGGGCTGCAGGACAAAGAAATGCGGTCTAAGATGGAAGGAAACTTGCTGAGACAAACCCCATTTTGTGAACCATTAGACCTTGTTCTGGGAAACACTTTGAGAGGGTTCAGCTCTTCTCCCCCTACAGCCACTAGTTAAATATAATGCTGCTAAGTTAAATATAATAAATGTAAATAAATAAGACAGCAAATATATAAATATAATAAATACACAAATAATTATATTATATAAAATAATTATCTATAATATGGATTATAAATTATATATAGATAATATATATCTATCATATCTATAATATCTATAGATAATATATATAATTGTATTATGTGTAATTAATTATATATAATTATATACAAATAATTACATAAATAATACAACATATATATAAATATAATGAATATATAAAATATAAACAATGATACATAAATAATATGACAAATATATAAATATATAAATAATTATATAAAGAATATAACAAATATACAGATATAATAAATATATGTAAGGATATAAATAATGACCCTGAGATGAGCTTTGTGGGTTAAAACTTGGTGGTAATAACACCAAGGTCAAGGGTTCATTCCCCTGGGTGTGTAATTCACTTAAGAGCTGGATTTCATGATCCTTGTGGATCCAACAGAGAATATTCTGTGATATTCTCTGATTCTGTGAAATATAATAAATCTAAATCTAAATCAATACAATGCCGTGAAGTTAAATAGTGATTTATTATCCACAGGCTCTTCAAACATCAATGAGCTGCCAGTCACTCCTGGAACCTCAGAGAACCTGGTGATGGGCAAGGTTGGGAGTCAGGAAATAGTTAAACCTTGTAACATTTTTTTTGGGATATTTTTTTGTCCTTAGGTTTTTTTTTGCACACAAACTTTGCTTGAGATCAGAACTAGGAACAAAGTCAAGATACATCAACATGTCTGTTCAAGAGGGACTGGAGTTTTTTGATGCCTCAGGTTTTGGGTGCATATCAAGAGAAACCTTAGGAATGAACAGAAAATGCTGAGCACCACTGTCATCCTAAACCTCAGCACAAGTCTAAATTATGCATGAAGGTTTCCCTCAGAGTCAGCAGAGAAAGGTGTCTCCAGGGATAATTCAGATTTCTAAAGTTTATTCTGTGAGCCGGGGCTTCAAATGTGAACCAGACCTTGAATGGAGCATCTGGAATTCCACATGGGCAGGTGTGATGGATCCAGGCCTGCTGTTAGTGGGATCTCTCAGAACTCACTCCTGACATTGCACAGAATCAACAGGCACTTATTAAAATCCCACTGCCCACATGCAGAATTCTGCTTGCAGAGACACAAATAAATAACACAAAATGATGGCTGCAATGATTTTTGCAGGTTATAATGTAACATCCTGTTTACTAAGAGGATTAGGTACTCCTTTAAAAAATGAGAATCTTGACTCTGGATGCAGGGCACAGACAAAATCTCCATCAAAGACTCTCTAAGCAGCCTTAGGGATATCAAAGATAGAGCAGCAATATTTTCTATGGCGTTCATTCTCTGCATTGTCCTCTGCAAATCCTATTAAAACCTAACTAAATCTATTACTGCTCCCTCTATCTTTAATCTTCTTATGCTCCTGTGAATGAGAAAAGGTGTAGAGCTACAATTAAGAGTATCTTGGGAAAGACAATTTAAGACCGAGCAAAGCAGCTTCATCTTTTCGGTATTAAAAAGCGCGAAGGGTGGGCGGGAAGGAAGCAGAGGCAGGATGAATAAATGAGGCAACAAATTTCCACTTCCATTCTGCTGCAGCCAAGTCTGGTTAACAGCAAGGAGTTACTCTGAGCCCTTGGATAAGTCACCATCAATCGTGACTCCAAGGAAGCAGCCGGAGCCGGTTGCTGGAACCATCCCCGCTGGCCCTGCTCGCAGGAGCCCAACCATCTGTCCCAGCCCAGCCCCAGAGCTGCTGCCCGCTGGCACATTTGCCTGCTCAGAAGGTTTTGGTCCAGGGCTGAGCCTCTGCAGCCACAGGAAGGGGGGAAACAATAGGAATCGGTGGTGCTGGGATGGTCAGTTAAGAGGGATTAGGTTGCCACCCCACTGCAGTGATCCCGGATAACCCCAGTGCTGGGTGTTCCCTTTCTCCTACAGCAACACCGAGGATTTGGACAGAGTATTCACCCCCACCTCTGTTTCCATCCCTCCTGAAGGCAGGACTCCCCAGAGTTGGCTCATGGGGGATTTAGACACATCTTTTTTCACTACCTGTTGCAATGGGAATCTCCTGGCCCCTCTGCATGGCGGTGTTTGTCCCCACACAGGTGTAAAGTGCCTGCCAGAGGCTGTCAAACAGTAACTATCTGTCAAATAATAACTACCTGTCAAATAATTAGTATCAATAATGACATTGACTCTCACTTCACGTGGCAGAACAATCACACACTTTTTTACCCCTCTTTAATAGGAAAAGAAGCCTTCCATCCTCTGCCTGAAAGGGAATCAGGTAGTGAAGAACCTCTTTGCTTTCCTCTTGTGAAGATCCGTCTTGATATATGTTTGCATTGATTGATTAATCTAAAATTACTCCTTTTGGATAAAAAGCTTTTAATCAATCCAAATATAAAACCAGGCAAGTGCAGCATGTTTTCAATTTTAAAAGGACTGCTTTAAAGATAATTTAATTATAAAAGTTATGTTTGAAGCTGAGTTTCACTGACACTAAGACAGAAAAAAGCAGTTTCAAGACATTAATCTAGTGTAAGGTTTCATCTTCTGTGTTCATACCAAAGAGACCAAAAGGATCTGAAAACATATTAAAAGAACAGAATAAAAACAGTCCAAAAGCCTAAATCCCTGGAAATATCACTCTGGTGGAGCAGGCAAGAGGAACTGCCCCTTAATGAACGTACAGAGAAACCTGCTTTGACTAAAAAGTCCAAAGGACTGGCAACATCCCTTTTGCAGTGCTACTGATCTCCAGCAACAGGGCAACTGAAATCTTTCTGGAAACCTTCAGGAACACCTTACAAGTGATCCATTAAAGCAGGAAACATTCCTGCTGGGTAAGAACTTCGCTGGCGGCTTCAGTGGCAACACAATTCCTGCTGATGTTGAATCTTAAACTCTCCCATCGTACGAGAAGTGTAACCTCAGTACGTGGTTACTGGAAATAATTGAGCAGCTGAATTTTTGCATTAGATTCTTTAAAAAGAATGATCTTGGTCAGCAGTTTGAGCACAGCTTTGGGTGGCTGCACACCAGCCAGCTCTCTGTTTCTAATGATTTTCTCCAAAAGCATTTTCTCTCTAATTCTGCGCAAATCACTGCTTTCCCTCTACCTTAATTCCCCAATGGTAAATTTGTGATATGGGCATGAACAGTCTGTGAGATCCCAGGCACAAGGAAATTTGCTGTCATTCCTTTATTATTATTTTAACTGCCCTGGAAACTTCAGCACACAGGACAAGATGCTCCAAAAGGAGCACTGTAAGGACTTGGTTAACTCCTTCCCCGTGTAATAAACTACCACTGCTGCCAAGCATAAACATCTTTCCCACAAAATGAGAAATATGTGCCAGCATCTCCCAAAGACTCAGCCTGCAGTCTATAAATCCCTGCCCCTTCAACACAGAGATCCAGGAGGCCAAATTGCCTTTTCCAGTCACACCCCCCCCCCCCCGTCCTGTTCCTCTGGCATTTCCCATCTTTGGTTAAACGAGGCCAGGGTAATAAAAATGTCACTTTTTACAAAGCTGCCTTCCTTGAGGACAGGCTGCTGCCCAAGGAGCTGTGAGTCAGTGCATTATCACCCTGGCAGAGAGGCTCTTATCAGCCTGCCTGTTGTTGAGCCGCTGCCCAGATGACAGAGTGGGGCCGGCGGTGACATTTAGGGCTCTCAGATCTGCTGAGGAGAGTCAGGCTGGGCTTAGGGGAGAACCTCTGGCAGAGCTGCTCCAAGCCCTGCCTGGCAGAGCTGAGGTGCCTCCTGACAGCTCCAGCAATTTGCTGAAGACATCACAGAAGGTAAAACATGAAAAGTCTGCAAGAAACTTTTTTTCCCTGCTGACGGGGGTGACTTTTTCCCTTTTAACCATCTCTGATCTCGCTGAAGTGAACACCAGTTTAACTGGGGATAGGATTTGCTGCTGGAGAGGACTAAACTGGAGGCAGGAGGAGTTTAAAGACATGAATTTGTCATCAACTTTGTATTAAAAACAGTCTTCTTTTGTTTCTTTTAAACCTGGTGCCTGTGTTTTCTCTCATTGTGAGAATAATTGAGCAACTGTTCTTTAGCAAACCTCCCACACCTTCCCAAAACAGAATTTTACTTAACTCTGTCATCTTTTTTTTTTTCCAGACAATGAGCCCTGTACTACTCAACAAACAATCAATTATACTAAACAGATATTACTGGAAAATCTGACCTGGTTGTTTGCTGCCCTTTGGCCCACACCATATCAAACAAAGACAAGGTTGCTGTGCCCAGGTTCCTCTGGGCCACATAATTCTTCTTTGGGTTACACTGCTGCAAGGGAATGAAGTTCTTAATTGGCAGACACTGATAATATGGGAAAGCTGGCAGAAGAATAAAGCAAATGAAAGCAGCAGCACACAAAGAGAATAAAGGAGTTGCCTGCTGAACACTGAGTGGAGGTGGAAAGATGAAGGAAGAAGAAGAAATCTTAGGAAAAAATGGCCTTTGACACCCTGAGGATAAATGACTGTTAGACAGGTAGTGACTTAGGTGGGGCTTTGATTTCCCTGAGGAAGGCACCTTTCCCTCTATCCTTTTATTTACTTTCATTTACTTTTATTTCCTGCCTGTGTATAACTGAGACAGAACAGTCAACACCACCAACACCTTTTGACACATGCAAGAAGAAAGGCAGGTAAATTTTGTGTAAATCATGTAATCTTTTGGTTTTCTGACTTCACATTAACAGAGGTTGTGGTGGTGTCTCTTTGGGAAGTGCCTGGAGATCTACAGGTGGAGGAGAGGCTGAGAATGAGTTTGCTGTTCAAAACCAGGGCAAAAGATTGAAAGAGACTGCACAGGAAAGGAGACCTGGGGCACTCACTAATAAACAGGGTTCAAAAGCTTCCTCAGCCCAATATTTCCTGTTCATAACCTCACTCAGCACTGAGGTGGGATGATGGCCCTCATTTCCTCTGGGTTTTTGGTGTCTCGGCACTGCTTTCATCACACAAAGGAGTTCCTCTGAGGCTGGGGGAGACCCCCCCCCAGTAGCCAAACTGGGTGACTGATGGTCCTCATGGAGCAGGAGGACTCTGTGCTTGTCACAGAGCTGGGCTGCTGATGGCTCCTGTCTACCCAGAGTCCATTTGGCTCAGAAACACCCAAACAGAAGGTGTTCTGTCTTTCCAAACAAACTCCCTCTGGCCAGGGAGCTATTATGACACAAAGAAAGAGTCCATGGGCATTTGTACTTTAGTTTTACCTGCTAATTACCTCCCAATCCATCCTTCTCCCCAGCAATGCTGGATAGTCCCAGCTCTAATATCCCTGAGCCCTTTCATTGTCATTTTTGAGGTACCAGTGGGACCCTTCCAACCCCAGAGTATCCAAGTGTTCCCAGTATTCAACACAGGTATCACAGGCTTACAAATTTTATTTATGTATTTATCAAGAGCTGTGGAATAAGGAAATGCTCTATATCCCATATTTCAAGATGGGGAAGTCAGTCACAAAGATGCTTCTTCCAGACTCATATTAGGAGTCTGTGGCAGGGCAGGGAATTAAATTTAGCATTTCCAAATCCCTAATGACTTCCTGTAATCACTGCAAAACTCTTTTCTCCTTTCCCCACTCCAGCAGCAGTGAATACAGTCCCTGCCTGCTTCAGGTGTATCTAAAGATTGCTCTGCAGAGCCTACACAGCCTGATCTATCAGCATGAATAACTAGGAAGATTATTTCTAGTGCCAAGAAAGACAGTTTCTGTTCTCTCTACAGATTTCAAATAGATTTTTCCCTCACCTATGGACTGAAGCATAAAAAATCCCACAGATAACACAAGCTCACAGTTGCCTCAAATATAATAACTTCAGACCTATGCAGAAAAGACTGGAGAAACTCAATGATGAGAAGATGCACTGGGGTAGGGTTTTTTTACGGAAAAAAAGAGATGAAAATTAGAAAATGCCTTTTGAGTGTCATAATGATCCCAGTGTACAGGCTTTAACAACTTGTTACAGCACAAGGACTGGAGAACATGGAGTTTCTACAGGATAAAAGGTATCTCCTACTTGCTGTGCCACAACTGCATAGGGTGGATGGGAGGATAAATCCAGGTAACTCTCAGTTAATTATCTTATACTTCACTGCATTAAAAAGTCCCTGTGCAAAGGATGCAATCACACTATTATGCTCCTAGGTGTTTTTCTTAAGTTAGAACAGATATTTTCTCTACCAACAAATAAAACCTGAAAATAAACCAATTTGATCCTTCCACCTCCAAGGGGGTGACTATGCCTGAGGCACTTTGCAGCCTCTCTATCTCTGGCCTCTCACCCCAGTCCCTATTTTTAGAGGCACCTTATGGCATCACTGAAAATGTGACTGTTGTCTTTCACCAACACTGAACAAAGAAAAAGAGACACCTTTGTCCTGATAAGACACTCCTGTCTCTCCTGCTGTTTGCACACAGCAAACATTGTGAATATTGGGGAAACCAGAACCTCGATTTTAAGGCAAATTCTGCCTCAAGAGCACAAACATTTCTGTTCTCCACTGTTTAGGAATTCACCATTTACAGCACCTGAGAATCACTCTGTAATTGGCAGCTGCCTTAAAAAAATACAATAAAATTGTTTATACCCCTTCACACTTCCCCAGTACCTTGCATCCAAAGAGTTCACAGATGAACTGACCAAACACAGGCTCTTTTTGCCCCAAGGCCTTCAACCCACTGCAGACAAGGGTCACAGAGAGACAAACCAACCTCACACAAACTGCTGGGCAGTGCCAGTGCTCACCCCACACGTCCAAGGGCCTCTCCTGACCTCAAACCAACAGAAAGTGGGTGACTTATATAAAGAGTCTGGAGATTTGCCTCAGAATATGACTCCAAACTCTGTTTGCCTTTTTTTTGGCAAATAATTGGGCTGGAAATTTTCCAGAGATGGGAATATTCCCCCAGCACAAACACTCTCCCACCTGCCACAGGAGATGCTGGTGGTTTGGGCTGGTCAGAGCACAAGTGAGAGAAGCCACTTTGGTTTCCCTCTCAGCTGCTCTGCTACAAACCAAGGTCTACCTAAACGAGGTAGGTAGGAGGAAGGACCTGCGTGATGCCAGAATCATCAAAATCAGATGGTGAGTTTTTTGGGACAGGGCCACTTTCTGCCAGTTCTTCACTGGCTCCTGAAACTCTCCAGTCAAAGCCAAGGGAGCTGTACAAAAGTGAGCATGGGCTCCCACCCAGCATGTGCTGACACAAACTGGAGGGCTCCAGGCATCTTTGTGAGGGATGCAACAGGACATGGATAAAAAATCGGTCATATTTTACCTCCCAGAGCTATGAACCCCCCAGGGATTCCCAGTGCAATACATTCTCTGTCCCCTCCAAGGGCTGAACATGCCCCTTCATCGGCTGGAGACTGCGCTGCCAGGGCTCTTTAAACTCTCAGCTCATGGGCAAGTATCCTAATTATGAAAGAATTTAATCTGACTCCAGATAAAGATTATGAAGTCACTCCATGCATTTCAGGGCTGCTGACTGATCAGTCTCCCGGTGCCCTTGCATTCCAGTGATCTCCACTACCCCGAGCAGGTCGGATTTTTTAACGTGTATTCCTGCAGAATCCCTTTCTGAGATCTGACGGTGCTTTTGCCCAAGACCAACATCCCATTCCTGGCTTCCCACAGAGTTCCCTGGCGCTGGGGAGTTGGACAGCACACAGCTCCAGCTCCCACCCCGGCGGGTTTGGGGAGCCCTGGCGCTCGGTTGACCCGACACCTCACCTCAGTCCTCCTGCCTGCTGTGCTCCCGGTCCTTGGCAGCCAGAGGAGCGCAGGAGGGAGCTGGGATAACAAAGGAAATGCGGTGACTTACTCGCTACGAGCGGCTCCCGCATCAGTGTCGCGCCCTCGGGGCAGCCGGGCGGGAGCGGGGCGTGGGAAGCGCGGCTGGAGCAGCGGGCCGGTCCATGCCATCACCGGCGAGCTGGGCTCGTCCTCGGGTCCCCGCGCTGCTCTGCCTCCTTCCCTGACAGGAGAGAACATTTACGTGGCACTGAGGATGAGGCTGCCCACGCCCCTGTCCACGGGTATCCTGATTTCCACTGCTCTGCTCCAAACCCTCCGCTGCTGCGGAGATACTTTTGCCTCTCCTCTGCTGCCTGTCCCTGCTCCCGCCTCTCCGTTCCAAGGGATTGTTGGCGGTATTATAAGCTTTTAAGGGCTGGGGCAGAGGGGGAGGAGGGGAGGCTGCGTGTGACGGCGCCTTATCTGTTGTGAATGAGCGGAGCGGAGGTGGGGAGGGAGGGCGAGGAGGGGTTTGGGCGCTGCCGAGCGCGGGCGGGCTGGTGCGGAGGGGGAGAGGCGAATCCGAGCCCTGGAGCTCGGGATCACAGGAGCTTTGGGGCTGGGAAAGACCTCCGGCAATCCTCGGGTCCCACCCGCGGGGGCTGCGCTCCCTCGCACTCCCCCGAGCGCTGAGTTCCCTTCTCTCCTGGGATCTCCTGTCCCGGATTTACTGGGGGGGTAATCGGTTTTGAGGGGGTGGGGGCTGTGTTCTTGTGTTTTTAAAATCACACAAACAGAAAGCAGTTCCCAAATCAGGAAGAAGCCGCACATTTCACAGAGACCGCGTGTGTCCATAGTCATCGGCCACTGGGGGACTCTCTCATCCAGGCTGGACCAAGGAATTTGGGAAAGTGGGGGACAAAGAGGGCCAGTATGATTCCTCTAGCACGCTCCCCTTGCTGTCAACCATCAAGCTCCTGCCGTGGTGTTTGCTGATGGAGTTGTGGTGTTTTCCTGGGATTCATCCAGGGAATGTTCTCAAAGTTCTTCAGTGCTTTGCTGTATTTTTTTATCTTTTTCTCTTTTTTCTCCTTTTTTTTTTTTTATCAATTGATACTATCTCAACACTGTCTCCTCAGCTTAGTCAAAATATTTTCTTTTCTGAAAAGCAAATGTCAGGCCAGCAGCAGATATGAGCCAGACCTGCTGGTGACTGCAGTTTGCCTCCAGGCTTTGTGTCCTGTTCCCCTGATCCTGTCCTCTCTGCCATCCCTATCTCTGCTCCGGGACCACATTCATACAGCCCATCAGAAAGCTTTCACAGATTTAATCTGGTCAAGAAAAGAGAACTTCTCAAAACCCAAAGCACTGAAGGAATGTGTCGGTATAGCTGGAATTTAAAGCTATTTTCCCACGTTCTGCTTTGAATGATTTTCAATTTATTTTTTGTTAAATTACACTATCACTAATGAAATACATCAGCAGGGAATGGCATTTTTGTTTTACTGCGTGGACATTTTGCAACTATTATTACATTCCTTTTTTTTGAACAGGTTAAAAATGGAACTAGTGGAGCTTCCTGTAGATCATAAAACCTGTTCCTGATCAGGTTAATTCTAGGCTACATTAACACCTTATTATGGAAACTAGACTGGAGAAATGCACAGACAGAGAGGGAAATAACCAGGAGATTTGAATATTATGAATAATCATATTGCCTAGGGGCTGGGTTAAGAAGCCCATCTCCATAAACACACCTTTTATCAGAGTTCTTCTCTGATCTTTATGTGGAATCACAGAATCAGAAAATCATTAAGGTGAAAATGACATCCAAGTTCACGGAGCCCCAGCCACAGAAGTTGGATCTGACCAGCTGGGACAAGAATCTGGAGCCAGCTTAGCCATTAAAAAGTTGGGTTTGCAGATGTAATTTTGCTTTTCCATTGTTAGTTGTCTTTCCCACTCCAGCACGGTGTGGGCAGTGAGATGAGCCCAGCCAGCCTGGCTCCTGGTTGTAGCATTAGCTGCAAACAGCTCCAAGGACTGAACCCAAATCAGCAGTGAAACCATTTTGCAGTGAAAGCAAAAGCCTGTTAATAAACTGCTGATTAAATCCACTGAAATTATGTTAATCTTCTGCCTGCTCCGAGCTCTCACGGATGCCTTTTGCAGCCCAGTATTACGTTTTACCTTTTAGGCGTGTGTCCATGATAATGTTATAAAAGTGCAATTGGGGAAGTACATTAACAGTTGGGTATTTTAATAATCATTCAAACTTCCTTACAAAGTTCTAAGCAGTAATTCATCCACTGTGAGAGTCAGTTCCCCCTAAAATCACAGTGTTGTCTTTCAGAGCAGGTCCCTGGATGATGCTCCAGCAAGCACTAAGGACAGTGCCACCTTCAGAACGGCCTCAGCTCAAGCTTCCTCCTCCATTTCATCTCATTAATAAGATTTAGAATGAATTTAGGGAAATGGGAACGACCTTTTTCGTGCTGTCCAGCCGCAACCCTGGAGGAACAGAGTCTCTGAAGGCTGCAGAGCTGGGTGTCATGGTCAAGGCAAGGAGAAGTCTTCCTTCCCACATCCCACACACACTTATCCAACACATCCCGAGTCAAGCCATGGACAGGGGTCCAGGGGAGCAGAGCGGGCTCCACGGCGTGGCCACTGCTGCGGGCAGTGTTTGCCCCACGGCTCCCGCGTGGGACTGGGTTCCGTGCCTCATGCAGCGCCAATTAACACCCTTTTTTTGGAGCACATTCCCTGTTTCCTGACGGTGGAACTGACAGGCACTGCCATCTGCTGGCATCGGCCCCTCCCAACCAAGCCCTGCAGACACACATGAGTGGGGTGTGCTGAGGGGTTTTTAAAGCCGGGGCTGCATTTTTCACAGCCCCTCTAACCTCCTGAGGCTGCAGAAAGTCCATTTCCCCAACTTCCCACCAGTTCCTTCAGCTGGAAAACGAGACCTCTCCCCTAAGGACGTTTGTCAACGAGCCAGGTGGATAATTCGACCCTTCTCCACCTTCTGGGATTACACAGAGTTGTGCCCCACACCTCTGCCCAAGTGCCAGCTCAGCGATTTTGCCCTGACCCACAGATCACACCCAGCACACACTGTGAGGGCGTTTTGTGTGCTGTGGTTCTCCCTGGCACAGGGGCTGGTGCCCCAGACACCTCCAAAGCCACAAAAACCAGGGCACTTGAGAGGCCTACATCAATCAGCATTAGAGGCCTTTTAGGAGCCATTTATCTGCCTCACCAGGGAGGCAGCACCTTCTCCCTGGCTCTGAGTCTCGGCTGCTGGTACTTTACTTCCTCATTCCTACACTGTAAATTAGTTTCATGTATTATTTCAACTGACATCTTCCAAACTGTGCTGATTTAAAGACAAGCCAGACCTAAAAAACAGTTCTCCAGCTGGAAACCATCCTTCAGGGAGTCAGTGACATCACTGTGCCCTTGCTGAGCTGGGCAAAAGTTGTCAATGGCCTCTAAAGTTTGGAAATGTTAAAGAGCTGCAGGTATCAGCTACCTGGAGAGGGTGGAATTTTAACACCAAATGGTAGGACAGTTGGTGTGCCTTTGGACTCTGTGGAAAACGTGGAAATGCAGAGGGATTGCTGTTCTGTTCAGGATGGGATTCAGCACAGGCGTGCCATTTAGGATGACGGGCTGAGTCCAAACAGCCACACCCATTTCCCTCTAACTGATGCCGAGACAGGTAGTATCCGAAGGCAGCTAAATTAGACCGTTATGTTAGAGTGGGTGAATTATCTGTTCCAGCAGCATGGAGACACAAATTTCACTTCAGTGCAACATCTTAATGTTCTGGGGATGCTCACAAGCCCTGACAGCAGTGCTGCTCTGCTCAAAGGATACACAGGGCTGTTTACAGGGGGAATTATGGCAACTGTGGAGTGCTCAACTCCTGGATTCACAAACAGAACAACAAGATGTGGGGTAGACCAAATTCTAATCTTATTTTGCTATAATTTCAAATTATACCTGGCTCAGAGAGTGATTTATATCACAATGTATATCAAAAGTTTTATAAAATGAACAGTCTGAATTTCTGCAGGCTCCTGAAGTATGAAACAGGGCAGCCCAATTTTTGAGCTGCCATGAACCAAACAGGGAATTGCCTCCATTTTCCTGGCATTTCATGGGACATAAACGAGCCCCTCCCTGATGACCAGAGATGGCCTGACACTCATTACCCACAGGGCCAGTGTTAGGGTTCATTATTACCCAAATAACTCATTCCCCAAAAGGACAGTGACCCCTGAGAGCCCAGGGCCGGGGGTGCCTGCTCTGCAGTCACTGCTCGTGTTGAGAGCAGAGGGAGCAACAGTGCCTTCAGGGAGCGTTTTAATTCGTTGTGCAATTTGATCTCTGGAATGAGAGATGTCTCTTCCCGTTTGTCAACCATTAACCGACCATCCCACCAGAAGAAATCCGAGTTGTAAGAGGCAGTGCTGGAAACAGCGTCTAAGATTGTCTCCTCCACCTCCACCCTCCCCTGAGCCTTCAGCTGAGGCTCTGGGAGCCCTGATGTGACAGTCACCCACTCTGTCTCGTCTTCCTTTTGTGTTTTGGGGCTTATTCATCCCTCCGAATCCAAACGAACCTTGGGGAGTAGGCACAGAGGCAGACAAGGGGAAGGAGAAGTTTCCGCAATAAACTCCCCCGCTCGGTGTGTGGAGGAGTGAGCTCTGCCACGGCCTTTGATGTGATAATGAGGAGCTGATGCTCACCCAGGGAACGAGGCAGCTCCTCTCTCTCGCAGCTCCACGGGGCTGGAGCCTGGCACCGGTTCCCCGAGCCAACAACATCCCGATCCTTCCCTTCTGGATTGCCCGCGAGTGGGTTAATCCGGTTCTTACTGAACTGCTGTTATAATTAACACTAATTAAGCTGCAGGTGCAGCAGCAAAATCTAAGGCTGAAGGGCACCCAGGGACTAAACTTCCCACTGAGGCCCACGGGAGCTGCAGGGCAGGAAAACACAGGCCAGGGACCCTGTGTGTGAAGTGACACACGTGTGCCATCTCCTCTGGGAATGAACCACCACTCCAGCTTCCAGCTCGTTCACTGCCTGGGAGCTCAGAAACAGCCAAATCTACCAGTCATAGCACACTCTAATGATGGCAAATTTATGGAGACAATTTCCTTGTCTAGGCTGTCACAATCAAAAGGGTTTCTTGACAGACACAAAGGCTTTGGGTTCTTTCAGGTGGGCATCTCACTGCACTTGATTTTCCCTCTCAAAAACAGGCAGGCCTTCCCTTTGGAGCTTTTCTTGATGGATGGGTTTGCATATAGGATTATAACCAGAAAGGTACAGTCTAAATCCGCCACTAATTAACCCCTTTGTTGAAAAGGATCTCACCTTTCCCCCAAAGGCTTGTGGCTTTCCCAGGAACGATGAGGTCGAGCCAGCAACTACTTCATTTAACTAGGAAGATCTTCCATCTGACTATCAAGATATCTACTCTAACTATAATCTAACTATGTCGGGTTAATTTACGTTGATTCCAAAGATTCCACAAAGCTTCTGCATGAGCATGAGGCAGCAGTGGGAGCGCAACCAAAGCCCTGTGTGCTCCCTTCCAGTCTCCCTGGGAACCAACCATCCACTGAACATCACAGGGCAGAGTAACACAAACCAGCCTCTTCTAGCATATTTTTTCAACTGGGAAGAGTGTACAACAGTTCACCAGACTCCTGAATATTCTGAGTGGGAGGGATCCCAAGGATCCTTGAGTCCTGTTCCTCAGTGAATGGCCTGTACAGGGATGGAACCACGACCTTGGCATTATTGGCACACACATTCTGTGGCCACTTAGCAGAAAGCACAATCTACAGGGCTAACCAGTTGATCCCTGAAGATCAGTTTGAGGCACTGCACGTCAGCACATATGGTTTATTTAACTGGTACATTTCAATCCTATTTGCAATCCACCTTTTAGGAAATAAAAGCAACTCAACCTCTGTTGTAGCAGGCCTCACACCCCCATTGCTCCCAGATCACTCAGGATTCTCCTCAGCTCTACTCTGGCTGCAGAAAATGCCCTCCACTGACTCTGGGGCAGCCTTTTATTACAGTTTGATCCCCTGTGGCAGCAGCCCTGGGTCACAACGGCCTCTCTGCAGCCACAAACAGGCCCTGTACAGAGCAGACTCTCCCCAGCTGCCTTTCCCTACATCCCAGTGCATCCAGAGCCGCTCTGGAGCCAGAGGGGCCTGTTGGAGAGGGAACCAGCAGGATGAGCTGGAAATAACCCCAGCAATAACCCTGGCTTCTCTGGCACAATTAGTGTGGGAGATCCCCGCCTCATCCCTTTGGGCCTGGTGGATGTCACTGGGAATTGAACACTCCAGCCAGGTGAGCTGGGCTGGGTTGGAACTGGAGGGCTGAAGGTGAAAATCTTTATCTTAAATTCACAATATAGACGGCTCAGTTTTAGGAAGAGACTCCACTGTACCTTGCACTGGGATCCTTTGAGTGGAGAAGGATGATCCACCCATCCGAACTGGGAATTCCTGCTGCCACAGCACAGGAGCACAGTGGCCACACGTGGCACAGCAGACCCTGCACACTCTTTTCCCCTGCAAGGGTTGGAAATACTCTACCAGGGGAATTTTTGCCTCATCACATTTTCAGCACTTAGGTCTGGGCAGTGGATCTCTGCAATTCAGTTTATTCTTTAGTAAGTTTATTCCTTTGCACTCAACAGACCTTCAAGCCAATTTCTGAGCTGCATTTACACCTTCAAGGGAGGTTTTAAGAACAAAACCAATCATTCCATTCCTCCCCAAAGTGTCCTGTGTTCAGTGAATAATTTGCATTAAATTCAAAAACTATCACTCTTCATTCGAAAACTCTACAAACAGTTACGTAACTTGGAATTCACATAATTACTAAAATTAGTAAAATTTTCAGCAGCTTTTCAGTCATTGGGGAGCTTGAGAAAACCATTTCTAGAATTTATTTGCAGGCCTTGCAGCAGCATCAATATTTATAAGGAATTCCCTGTCTTGGTAGCAACAACTGACAGTTACGAAAAATAAGTACATCATAAATGCATTAATATTTTAAGTCTAAGACTGCTGGAGGAAGATATTCCCAGCTTTTGCCTGGCTGGTGATATTTAGTTCACACCAAATAACTGAAAAAAGAGACATATCTAAGAGGGCATGGAGAGAGTGTATAAAAAACTGCAAAAATGACAGTGAAAGATTTGTCTCTGTTTCCACAATAAATCATCAGCAGAATTAGGAAAAGAACCTTTTTTTTGTTGTTTTCACTCCAACCACTCATTGAGGGACCTCTGTTATGTGCTCAGATATTGCCTCACAATAAAACCCTTCCCCAGCCTCCAAATAAAACGTTGAGATTGTGCTGAATCCAGGATTTTCCACAAAAAAAATGAGGATAACTTGTGTTTAATGATGCAGCAGAGAGAGAAAAGATAAACCCTGATATTTCTGTAATAAAGTGGCTTTTTATGATCCCCCTGCATGTCGGGCTGGCAGAGCTGGACTGGAGCCAGGGCTGTTTACGGTGCCAGCGTGCCTGTGCCGCGCTCCAGAGCATCTGCACAGTTTGTTCCTGCGGGTTTGTGTCTCTGGAGCCAGCTGACCTTGAAACTCTCATCTGAGGGAAAAGAATGAGAGAAAAATCAGCAGGCAGAGTCCCACTACCCCGTGTATATTCCAGTTATTGTCAGAATTTTTCCTCTGCTCTGTTTGCACAGAAGCGATATCCAATAACACTGGAAATGTTCCTGCTGTCCCAGGAGAGGCATGTTCAGAGTCAAACCAGAGGAAATTAAAGACCTCTCAAGCAATCCCCTGGCACAGGTTCATAAATATAAAACTGCAGGCAGTGACTGGCTCCAGCTCCGAGGACAAAATGTGCTAAAACTCCGGGGTCCCTGTGCTCCTGCCGCCCCCGTATTCCCTGCTCCTCACGGGGCTGGAGCTCCTGTCCCTCATTATCCACACCAACCAGACAGGATGAGGCATTTGCTGTGGGAATAGCATTCCCTAGAGCACCTCTGCCCGTGACAGCCCTCTCTCTAACACCCCTCTGACTGCTGGAATTCCCGTCCCTCCAGGTGATGGGGGACTGTGGGATCTGAATTCCCAGAAAAAGGAGGGATGCAGACAACTCCTCTTCAGCTCTTTCCGCAGTCTGTAAGTTGGCTGTCCTGCCTGGAACTTCGGCTACAGGATGACTTTTCACAGAATCACAGGATCACAGAATATCCCAGTTGGTAAGGACCCACAAGGATCATGGAGTTCAACTCCTGCATTCCTTTGCAGGGATCCTGTTTCTATGGCACTTGGCAGTTTGTTTTACCCACTCTGGTGGGAACTTGATCAACTTGCAGAGTTTAATTCTCTGTTGTTCTTTGCATTGAAAATTAGAAGATTAAGTGCTTGCTCTTGCCAGCCACGGGAGAAACAGCTCTCCCTGGACTCTTCCAGAATTTCAGCATTGGTGGGGTTGGTTGGTTGGCTTGCTGTTCCTGCTGCTGGACTGCAGCAACAGAATAAAATTCAGTCCTCCTGATTTATCTTGTGTGTTGAAAGTCAGATAGATGTAGGAAAGGCAGATTTAATGGAAACAAATACTATTTAATACTAGGTCTTGATAGATCCTAGACTGGTGAAGTCATGGAGAGCTTCAGCTGAGCCCTGCCCAGACACCCCAACAATCCCACCCTGTGCTGAGAGCATTGGTCCAAACACTCCTGGAGCTTTGTCAGCCTTGGTGTTGTGCCCACTGCCCTGGGGAGCCTGTTCCAGAGCCCATCCACTTTTGGGGAACCCTTAATTTGGAGACCTTCCTTAAGGTGTTCCCCATCCTCCTGAAGAGTGAACATATGAGGTTTACTGTGGCCTGTATGAAACCCTGATGGAGGTTAGTGATGGGGACCTTCCAGAGACAAACTGGGTCCTCTGCAACCTTCAACCTTCCGTGGAAGCACGTGGAATTCAATGACACAATGAGCACAGGGAGTGCTCCCTTACATGCTGTAACTGTGCAGCAACACCTCACCAATGCTGCAGGAAAACTCTTGGATTCATCCACAGTCACTCTGGGAAAATTTCCTTTCCACCTCAATTTGCCTGGGGCTTATTCCTGTGCCACTCCATGCACCAACTCCAAATCTCTGTGCTGCCTAGGGCTGAAATTGTACAGGAAAAAAATGCTTCACCCAGATGGATGGAATTTACTTTACTTTTGGTTGGTCATGATACATCTGAGCCCAAGATGAAGGAGATGAGTGTAATCTCAGCCAACATAAAACCTTCTCAGCATGGAACACAACCACAGACATAACTCAGTTCAGTCCAGCAGTCCCACTGCTCCTGCAGGAATAGACAGAAGGAATTATTGACTGGATTTCCCAGAATGTCCCAGTGCAAATGAGGCATAACACCAGAACTGTAGACATGTCAGAAAGCATAAAAACAAGCTTTCCTGGGAATATGATGCCATATGGACATGGGCTTTGTTCTGGTGAGGCTTCTTTCAGCTCCCCAGGCTTTTCTATGTCATAACGTTTCCTGGTGAGGTGCCTGGGTTGTGTCGCTCAGCACTGAAATGGCCTTGGGCTGTAGTGTTTCCACACTCCCCAAACCTCTGGAACACGCAGATTCCGTGCTGTCCCATTCCCAGGGAGTTGATTCATTTGTGCTGACAGCCTGTACACACCTTGTCATACAACAAAGTCACTGACACTGAATTGTCAGAGGGGCTCCGATCGTTACTTTGGGTGATTTATCCAGGACTTATCCAGCCTCTGAGCCAGGGCCAAGGAAACTCCCCCCTGTCCCTAGACCAGATGCTGTTCTCATCTGAACTGTGTTAAATCTGAGGTAAAATTACCAAAGCCAACAGACGTGGTGCTACCACCAGCCCTTGCTTCAACTCAGAATGATGCTCCCCTCTGTGTCCACTCCATCCTCAAAACATCAGCAGAACAACCACAGCTCCAGGAAAGTTCAGCCTATCTGATTTCTCCGGATTGCTCTGCAAAATGATTTTGGTAAGTAAGAAAAGGTCGAGCAATTTTTTTTTAATTGGTGACACTGACTATTTTAAGAAGGAAGACAGAAGCTTTGTGGGGCTCAGGCAGTCATGGCATGAAAACGCCCAAAGCTTCGCCTCCCCCTCGCCCTCCTCCACCTTTATTTCACCTTTTACAGAGGTTTTCCCACCACAAAGAGCAGAGTTGTCTCCAGCAGTCCCTGCACAGCCCAAGTAGAGGGGAGTGGGCAGCCACACTGGTTTTCTGTCTGACCAGTCTCAGGGTAAGCCAACATCTCCAGAATATTTGTAAGGAGTCCAAAGGGTTAAGCATTTTATCTGCACTAAGCATTAGTTTCCTAGTGGAAGGTTGTCCCTGTCCATGGCAGGGGGTGGAATTGGGTGATCTTAAGGTCCCTTCCAACCCCAAACCATCCTGTGATTCTCAGCACA
This sequence comes from Chiroxiphia lanceolata, assembly GCF_009829145.1. Lineage (NCBI taxonomy): Eukaryota > Metazoa > Chordata > Aves > Passeriformes > Pipridae > Chiroxiphia > Chiroxiphia lanceolata. The sequence continues at coordinate 6,393,007 of NC_045659.1, read as the reverse complement.
GAGCAGAAGCTTTTACTGAAATAAGGTTCTTTGCCCACGGGTTTTCCGTGGAAATGATATGTGCCAATTTTAAGTCCTTTACCCATAGATGAGGACCAGATGTGAGTTTACAGTTTTTAGAAAGTACTTAGGAGTTACTGTGCAGGACAAGCATGTTTGGACACCTCTACCATTTGCAGAGGAGGTTGTGCAATGTCGAGGTTCATCCCAGGGTGAGTGGTGGACACCTCCAGGAGATCTTGCTGTAGGAGATGCAGGTGCCTGTCCCATAAATCCCTGTGGCTCTTGTGGAACTGGACATGACAAAAAACTTCGTAAAGGGGAAACTTCAGCACAGAGAGACATCAGGGTATGGACACACGGCAAGGGAAGAGCAGATGACTGTCTCATCTACCCAGCCAAGCCATGGAACCTATCAGTGCATTATCAGGTCAAGAGAGATAAGGTGACCCTGAGATTGGCTCAGGTGGTTGGAGCATTGGTGCTAATAACACCAGGGTGTGGGTTTGACCCCCATATGGGTCACTAAGAGTTGGACTGGATGATCCTTGTGGGTCTCCTCCAGCTCAGAATATCTGTAAATATTCTGTCAGGCAACTGATTCAGAGCTGGCTAAGACAGAGGCTCTAAAAGCAGCTGCCTCTTGAAGGCAGCACCCAGAGCAAACTTGTCCAAAACTGAAGCGGGAAGAGCCCAGCCAGAGCTGTGCCCACCCTGCCACTGCCCCACGAGACCATGGATTTCCAGCCTGCACACAGGGAAACACCCCACTGAATGCTCTCACTGGTCATCACATGCTATACTGGAGGCTGCTTTCCCTCACCCAGTGTGGCAGCAGCTCTGTGCCACCCAGCTGTTCTCACTGCCCTCCTGACTCGCCCCGATGGGTTCACTCAGCTGTAAAACAGCCACTCTCCACAGGGCTATTTCTAATGTTCTGACCTTCACAAGCAAGGCCAGGGGTTTTGCACAATTGTCTGGTAAACGTACTCCTGCAAAGAGAGCAGGAAGCCAAGGCTTCACTCTGCAAAGAGACAGAGGGACCTGCAGTTCTTCACTGAGGGGAAAAACCCAGAATGCCTCATATTTCTTTCTTTTGATAACAGCAACCACACACAAATGAGTGGCAACTTCCAATGGAAACAATGGGAGAGTGTCAGCCCTGAGGAACAAGGAACAAAGCTCTGCTGTTAGCAGCGAAGGTCCAGCTGTGGAGTTGCTGAGGAGGGCAGGAAGGGCAGGGCTTGCAGCTCCCCATCACTGCCTGCCTGGCACACAGACCCTTCAGCCAGGCTTGCAGATGCTCAGCAGTGCCTGGCTCCCAGGATCCAGCTCTCGCTGGGGAGGCTTTGCCTAAATTTCACAAGGCCAGGCTCCACGGGACTGTGAACTCCACTCAGCCAACAGTCAAAGATAGCCCTTTTCCTAGTGAAAGCAACAGAACAAAGAGCATAAACATGTGAAGAGCATGTGCTGATTTCTTCACTACCCTGTCGTGTGTCTTCCACTGCCTCTGGGACCTTATTCCTGCCCCTGGGAAATGACTAAACAAACAATCATTCCACACAACTTGCTCACTTCCTTACTCTGCCTCACTCATGGGCTCCATCCAGCCCATTATCTGCAGAGGATTCCAGCAGAGCTCTCATTCTGTCACAGGATGTGCTCTCACTTTCCTCATGGCTCCCATGAGAGATCAGTGCCTGACTTCAGCGGGTCAGGATATCAAACCAGGCTTTCTACCTTCTTTGCCTTTCTCCACCTGGGTTATCATCTTGTGAAAAATAGGATGATGACTGCCCTGTCTCTTTTTCCTCCTCTCCCCTGCATCCCCAAAGAGAGGCTGTTTCATTTATTAATGCTGATAGAGTACGTGGAGACTTGCAGATAAAGACTTGCTGTGAAGCAGAATAAAATGTTCTACCTTGCAGAAGGATTGTGCTTTACTATTTCTTCTCAAAGCATCTACTGGCATTGTTGAAAGTAAACCCAGCAGTAACAATCAAACAAACAAAGCCTGAGTCTAACAGCCAGGTAAACAGGAACAGATGGAATGAATTCCTGAAGATGGAAGAGAGGGCTAAAATGGTCAATTGGCCATTGACCAAAAAAGTGACCTTAGAGATAGATCCCAAGGGGGCCATGACCACCATCAGAAGGTCCTGCTGTGGAGGAAAACAGAGGCACAGAATATCTGGGAGCCTCTGAGGAGCAGCAAGATCAATTCGTTGGATTGTCAAGGGACTTAAAGAGCAGCAGTACAAGGGATGGCCACTGTTGTGCAAAGATAATTCAGTGTTGCAGCTACACAGAACTCATCCTTTCTTCAAAGCAGAAAGGGTGGAAAAACTAAGGCACACACAACAGATTTACCAAAAGTTCATTTCTGGCTCTCCAGAGCTAAACTTCATATTCTGTTCTCAGCTGAATTTTGCTGGTGAATATTTAACACAGCCCCAGAAAGACAACGCAAAGTAAAGCCAATATCCCCTAATCTGGGTATTCCTGTTGGTGTATTCTCCTGGCAGACACGAGACTGTCCCCATGGTGCTTGAGCAGCTGTGCCACCCTCTCCTTATCAAGATCACAGGCTCAGGCACTCAGGGGGTCACACACTCCAGAGAAAGCCCTGGCAAGGCAGGTCTGTGCTCCCAGCAAGCTTGGATCCACAGCCTGGATCCACAGCTTGGGGGGCCCTCAGGAGGTTGGTACAGGGACAACACCTCGAGACCAACAATTTAGAAACATCTCGGGCCCTTGAGACAACTTCAACTTCCAGAAATGCCTTTCAGAGCTTCCAGGAGCATGTTTGGTTGGAAAGCAATGTGAGAGGAGACACGTAAGGGATGAAATGAGGTGTGATCACACTTTCAGGCTTCATACCAACTGATTAATTTTAGCTCAGAAAAACCTTGGTAGAGCACAGTGAGTACCTGGGACATCTGAGCTTGTTCTTCTACCCAATTAATAACCACGGACACCGAATTGCAGACAGTAACTAACACTTCTAATGCCATCTTATACCGGAGGGGTGACAGCTCTAATGCCCCACAGAAGCCTGATGTTACCAGGCAAACACAGATGAAAATCTAGAAACAAAGCTTCACCAGGTCTGAACTGGGGACCAGCTGTTCCACGACCACAAACACCTTCCTCCACACAGTGTTTCAAAATTCTATTTTTGTAGCTTCAAGTAAAAAAAGAGACTTCAGATCCCTCTGAGTCAGGTACCAGTGTCGCTGTTCAGGACACTCACTTGTGTTTTCCATCCCAGATTCCTTTGCTTAGGCATGCAGAGAAGGGACGTAGGTGACAAGTATACAACTGCCAATGTGGGTATATGGTTCTTTACCAACACAAGCCTCCTCTTTTCTTCTGTATGTTTAGCTTAATGTTTTAAAAGGAGGATTTGGTGACTAGAAAAGGGAAGTGACTCCTGGTTTAACACCCTCCCTGCCTGTGCCCTCTACCCAAGGTGCCATCAGCTCCCTGATCCGCTTGCCCTGCTCTGAGACTGATCCCATGGGAATGGATTCACTCTCCAGCCAAACATCCTAGTGCTGAACACCAGCTCACTCCGTGGATGGAGGGAAGGTGCCTTTTTTGCAGCCACCCCTGCCTACATTTCCAGAGGAGCAAGGATCCCCTCTGGCACTCCTCTCCCCTGCTGAGCAGCTGAGTTACAAGTAAATCCAAGTAATGAGCTTTTCCTCCTGCCACTGAGAAGTGGGAATAATTTCCTCCATCAGCAGAGTTGCATAAGCCTCACTCTCCCCATGTGGCACTGCCAGCAGAGGTGTTCTCCCTCTGGCCTCGCCAGGGGACTGGGGGCATTCTGGACCCCACTGCTTCAGGAATTCTTTATGGCAGCCGTGCTTTCCAGCATAAAAACTTAAAGCCAGGGCTAAATTCTCCTCAGCAGTTCTCTGTGCTTTCTGAAAAGTTAAGTGTGCGAACGTGTCAGAAGACACAAACCAACTTGGTTTGTTCAGCCTGGGCAAGAGGAGGCTGAGGGGAGGATCTCACCATGGTCTTCACCTCATGAGGGGTAGAAGAGGGGCAGGTCCGATCTCTGCTCTCTGTAACCAGGGAACAGCACCCAGGGGATGGCTGGAGCTGTGTCAGGGGAGGGTTAGGCCTGGATATGAGGGAAAGTTTCTTCCCCCAGAGGGTGGTTGGGCACTGACCAGGCTCCCAGGGCAGTGGGCACAGCCCAAGGCTGGCCAGAGCTCCAGGAGGGTTTGGACAATGCTCTTGAGGGACAGGGTGGAGTTGTTGGGGTGTCTGTGCAGGGCAGGGGTTTGGATTCCATGATCCTGATGTGTCCCTTCCAACTCAGCATGCTCTATGATCCATAATTCTACAGTGGGATCTCCCCCCTATGCAGTCACTGTGGAGTTTCCCCTCTCCCAGTTTCCCCCCAGCTCTGTGCAGAGGGCACAGAACATGATGGCCTCTTTGCTGCTCAACCCTGGCTCTGACTCCAAGGGGTTAAACACCCCCAGCCTCTGCCCTTCTGGATTTCCATAGGCATTGCCAAGCCAGCACCACAACCAGCCTTTGTTCCTGCATTTAAATAAGCCTATGCATTTAAATTTTGTCATTAGAGGCAGCAGAGGAGGACAAGGCCCCCAACAACCTGCTGTCTAAGAATACAGAAGACTGAAGTGATTACAAACCCTTACTTCATTAGCAGCCAAGGCTTGAAGGTGCTGCAAGGGATGAGGGACATAATCAACCCTCATCTGCAGGACTGTTTCTTCCATTTCAGACACACATTTACACTCTCTTCAATCTCTGTGCAGGGGGAAGGCTGTCGGTGACACCCAGGGGAGCAAGACTCCAGTTCTCACATTTCCCTCGGTTGTGACGGGGCTTGTTCACTGCAAAGAGAGTTTTAGCAGTGACTCCCAAGCATTCGGCCCTCAGAGTGAGTGCTCAGCCATCCCAGTGAGTGCTCAGCCATCCCAATGAGTGCTCAGCCATCCCAGTGAGAGCTCAGCCATCCCAATGAGTGCTCAGCCATCCCAGTGAGTGCTCAGCCCTCAGTGAGTGTTCAGCTATCCCAGTGTGAGCTCAGCTATCCCAGTGTGAGCTCAGCTAGACCAGTGAGAGCTCAGCCATCCCAGTGAATGCTCAGCCATCCCAGTGAGGATCTCAGCCATCCCAGTGAGTGCTCAGCTATCCCAGTGAGATCTCAGCTATCCCAGTGAGAGCTCAGCCATCCCAGTGAGATCTCAGCTATCCAGTGAGTGCTCAGCCCTCAGTGAGTGCTCAACTATCCAGTGAAAGCTCAGCCATCCTCAGTGTAGTGCTCAGCTATCCATGTGAGAGCTCAGCCATCCAATGAGTGCTCAGCCATCCCAGGAGAGCTCAGCCATCCCAGTGAGTGCTCAACTATCCCAGTGAGAACTCAGCCATCCCATGAGTGCTGCAGCTATCCCAGTGAGTGCTCAGCCATCACAGTGAGTGCTCAGCTATCCCAGTGAGTGCTCAGCCCTCAGTGAGTGCTCAGCTATCCCAGTGAGAGCTCAGCCATCCCAGTGAATGCTCAGCCATCCCAGTGAGAGCTCAGCCATCCCAGTGAGTGCCTCAACTATCCCAGTGAGAACTCAGCCATCCAGTGAGTGCTCAGCTATCCCAGTGAGTGCTCAGCCATCCCAGTGAGTGCTCAGCCTATCCCAGTGAGTGCTCAGCCCTCAGTGAGTGCTCAGCTATCCCAGTGAGAGCTCAGCCATCCCAGTGAATGCTCAGCCATCCCAGTGAGAACTCAGCCATCCCAGTGGGTGCTCAGCTATCCCAGTGAGAGCTCAGCCATCCAGTGAGATCTCAGCTACCCAGTGAGTGCTCAGCTATCCCAGTGTGAGCTCAGCTATCCCAGTGAGAGCTCGCCATCCCAGTTGAGAGCTCAGCATCCCAGTGAGTGCTCAGCCATCCAGTGAGTGCTCAGCCTCAGTGAGTGCTCAGCCTCCCAGTGAGATCTCAGCTATCCCAGTGATGCTCAGCCCTCAGTGAGATCTCAGCTATCCCAGTGAAAGCTCAGCCATCCCAGTGAGTGCTCAGCCATCCCAGTGAGATCTCAGCCATCCCAGTGAGTGCTCAGCTATCCCAGTGAGTGCTCAGCTATTCCAGTGAGTGCTCAGCCTTCCCGTTTCTGCTCCACTCCCTCCACCATGCTCGCGTGCTGCTCAGAACCGGAAGGATGGAATCACCTCTCCTGGGACTGGAATAACATTGCAGTGGATTCCAATCCCTCCCTGTGGTGAGCACAGAGTTAAATAACTCCTGGGAGGCTGCCAGCACAGCAGCTACACGAGGTTAATGAATAAACAACCGCCTGCAGCACTGACTTCCCCGCTCTTAAAATATATATCTTTGGTTCCATCTTCGGGAGAACTCCTCTCCTATAAATAACCATTCCAAGAGATAAAGGCATTAAATCTTTTTTTTCTTTTTTCCTTTGACAGAACAGAGATTATCAACATTTATACAGAAAAACTGCTGTAGGCAAACAGGCTCTTCATAGAGCTTTTTATAGAAAATGTTGACTTTTTTGTGGAAAACAGAACACTGGAAAACCGAAATACAAATATAGAAAGGGACATTCTGGAAATGTTTCCTTGTTTTCCTCATTTCTTCCTGATGGGAGATGCTCTCAAAGCATTGTTTTCCCAGGAAAACAATGAAGGAAGCTCGGAAAAGGGGAGATTGCTGTGAATTAGAATCCTGAGGTCACTGCTGAAAACAGGATTCAACTGCTTGGTAATGGATGCATTTTTGGAATATTACACTAGATGTATAATGAGTTTAAGTATTCTAATTATGAAAATAATTTAATTAATAATATGTAATTGATTTAATAATCAGTTTAACCAACACAATAGCTTAGATTTCCAAGAGTGCCTTGGGTGATTTGGAATGTCCAACATGAAGGACAACAAAGAGAAAGTCACTTTACAGTGCACTTTGTGGGAGTCTCTGCCATTCCAGGGGGCTCAGAGCACCTTGGAGTCATTTGTCACTTGTGAGAATCTAGGTCATTTACCTCTCCTCCTCCTGCTCTGCTTTTTTTAATGCCAAATAGAGAACGAATTTTCTGGCTTCAGACTGAATCAAGTTGTTAATTACACTCTTTCCTAAAAACCTGCAATTGAAATTCACTTGGGAGTCCTCTGAAAGCTGGAGAAAGCTATTCTTTCTTATAATATTCTTTGACATGTCTTAGAGGAAGAAAGCCCATTTGCTGTTAATTTCTCAGTTTTGAGGATGATATTTAACAGAAGTAAATCCCTTTAAGGGCTCAGTTATGGTCTTTGAAGCCAGTGGGGAAAAATGCCATTGAATTTTCCTTGCAAGGAGAACCAGCTTGCTGCTTTGAAAAGTGATGTTAAACAATCTGCAGAATGTTATGTGATGCAAGGAAATTCCTTTGTGCCAATAGGTGAAAAAGATGGGAACCCTGCATGTACCAGGAGTGGTATAAAAATAACCAGATTATTCAGGGTCTACCTCATCAATGAGCTCCCGGTCAAAGGATGTGGAGCAATTCCATGATCAGTTCCTGGTGCTAAAAAAGCCTCTGTGTGTTTGGTGTAGCCACCTGCCTCCCAGGAATGTTGAGAGGTGGAACAGATGGATTAACATGCTTTGGAGATTGAAAAGTGCTGCTTGAGTATATCAAATTTATATTAATGATGGAGCCATTAAAACAATGGGATGGTAATGACAGTTAATTCTTGTATCACGTGCTTTGTCTTCAGACACTCTGGGGCAAACTCTGGTGTCACCGAGTCACAAAGCTGCTCTTGGTTTCAACTCTGAGCAGATCTGGCCTGCCCAAGCCTTAAATAACTTTTTTTTTAACATACAAATCCTATTCCGAGGTTCCTCCAGACTCAGAGGGTCCTATCTCCACCTGTCCCTGTAGGTGGCCAGAATCACTGGGTTGCTTATTGCCTTAAACCACAGGGAAGAGCAGCTTCCAGACTGGGCATCATGAGGGAAGAACTCATTTATTTATTTATGGTAGGTGCCTCCAAAAAGTAAGGATATAGACTTCCCCAGCCCTCACTCTACTGATAGGAGAGGGATGGGGCACCTCTGCAAGGCAATATCTGTCTTAGAGGGAGGACAAATTGCCTTCTGAGCACAAGGGGAACCAGAACTGGCTTTACTCCACTCATTTTTGTGTGCCTACAGGTGAGTGGGAGGATTCCAGCCTTAAGTCACTTCTCCCTTAGGATGCAAAGGGTTGAGAACTCCAAGAGATGCACATTTCTTTAAGCTCTAAGGTGACAGCAATGCAGGGAGAGCAACAGCAGCCTCCCAGCAATGAGGTGACTCCTGCAGTCTCTCCTCTGCAAAGAGTCCAGATGGAATCCAAGTTTCAGCTCAGATCCAGGAAGGAAAGTCTAAGCAGGAATTTGGACAAGGACACATGCAGCTGATAGAGCACAGACCAAATATTCAAGATGCAAAGGGCTCTGCAGAATATGGGGACATCCAGAGGCAGCTGGTTCTTGCCCCAAAGTGAAGGGAAGGCTGATCCTCACAAGTGGCCTGACAAGAGGTGGGACAAGAGCCTCAGATGTGGTGACAGGAGGAGTAAAGAGCAACTCCTCCAGGTAATATTTTCTCTGACTTTAGCAGCTCAACACTTGCACTGAGTTTTCCCTCCATTCCTGTGCCTTTGACATCCATACAAACCAAGGCACCGTTAATGAGCCATTGCATATAGAGAGCTGGCAGCCAGTCTGAGCTACCACACCACACATAAAAGCCAAAGAGGGCCCTGGGCTCTCCTGTCTCTGACACAGAAGCTGCTGGACCCACGTTCTGTGGAAGTTCTGTGGTCTGGGGGACACAAAGCTGGGCAAGATTTTCTCCCCCCTCCCTTCTGTGCTCACTTTACCACGTCAGACCCCAGGTAAGAGGTTCGTGTGCCCAGTGCTGTGCTTGGGACTGCAAAAATCCCCAGCATGTCCTTGCTCAGAATCGTCGTGTCAGGACTGTAGAAGGGAATCAGAAAATCCTTTTCTGGTGGAATGGGATGTTTTGGATTCTAGTCTGCCTTGCCGCTGGCTCACCTTTCCTTGGGCAACCCTCTTACCGGTTCTCTGCCTCAGTGTCTGCTCCCACAAAACCAGGCTACTGAGGGAAAACATTGCCAAAGGGAATCTCTGCATCTTGCTGGGGTCCATCCAAGAAAATGAAGGCAGAAACATTCAGGCATTACTCTTCTCTGGGAATGCTGAATGATTGTGGCAGTGACATGGAGCTGGAAGGGCCTTAAAATAACAGCTTTTGAAAACTGGGGTGGGATACAGCTGGTACAAAGCTCCCAGCATATTAGAGTTGTGTGGGAACTGTTTGTTTTAACCCTATATTAGCAGCAGCCATGAGGTCTTCACCTCACAGTAGGCTTAAGAGCTAAGCATGTGTAACTGGGCAGTTAACGAAGAGCAGCTACTGATTTTCACAGCTAGACCTGAAATTAGGGGGTTTCAGTCCCCCAGCACCAACAAGTCCTCCATATCAGCTGCACAGAGATGCAAGAAGTTCTCAAAACTCCTGTTAAAACAAGTAACCACCCCAAAATTATCTCCCATTTTGGGCATGACAACATGTAGTACATGGTTCAACTTCCTTAATCTCACAGTCAGTTACTTTTCTCAAAACCCAATAAACATCAGCAGGGAAAAGGAAAAAATCTGCATATGTGTTAGTAATAAATTTAAAAATCAGGCATATCACTTAAGGTTGACTTGTCAGAAAATGGTAATTAAAGTGTTCCGCTGACAGTGCTGCTTTAATGAATTATTAGTATGTTCTCTGAGAACATCGGATGAAAGACACCATAAGAGTTCTTACTTAAACAAACCAATTTTCTGCCATGATGCAACTTGGCCGCACAAGAGGAGGAAAATCTCCATTATAGAATCAAATTACAAAAAATAACCAGTAATGTTTGAACGATCAGGAAGGAACAAGTGCCCATTCTGTATGATTGCCTCTATTTCCTATACCACAGCCTTTCCCCATAGGTGCTGAGGTAATAACTGCCATTATTGTTCTACATTCTGTTTGGATAATGTCTGATCACTCCAGAGGCTGCTGGATCCCAAGCCAGCCTTGCCTGGTTGAGCCCAGGGGGACTGGACAAGGCAGCTCAGGGCACTTGGGTGAGGAGGTGATGCTGGGGATGGATCCAGAGGGCAGGGACCTCCAGGATGGGCTCTTGGGTGTTTAAATTTCACCATCATCAAGTGGCTCTTTGTGCCCCTTACTGTTCAGATATCTGATGCAGTTCCTGTTCCAGACAAACCCAAGCTTGGTGAGCAGGGAAAGCTGGGGAAAGTGGTGGAGGGGCCTTGGAAACACAGCCCTGCTTAGGGGGAGCAATGTGTGGAGCAGGGAAGGATGAGGGCAAAGGGCACTAAGCCTTAATCATGGATTTGTGTTTGGGTGTGAGGAGCCCGGGGGCTGGGAGCTGGTGGGAGGTGGTGGAGAGAGGCTCTCATGCCTCATTTCCTTTCCCTGGGCTTCTTGCTACTTTCCAGCTCATCCAGATTTGTTGTTTGTCCTTGACTGTTTCAGGAGCAATGTAAGAGAGGGTGCAGCTCTGGGAATCCACCTTTCTTGGCAGAAGTTCTGTGGACACCCCCTAGAGCTGGTAAGCAGGGATGGCCCTGGGGAGCTGGGTGGGTCCTGGAAGGGGGTGGTCGTGGCGAAGGCACTTTCCCGCCTTGGAGTTCAGAGCCCCCTGCCCCTGGAGGCTGTTCTTGTGTTCCAGCTGTTACCAGCAGCTCACCTCAACTCTGAGGTCGTCTGGTCTAGCAGGAATTAGGGGAGTTTGCCTCAGGAATGCAGCTTTACCTTCCAGGCTGCCACAGACCCGTTGTCCTGTTCCGTGGGCAGCACAATCCCCAGAAAGCTGCACTAGCCCTACATCCCCTGCCCCTGAGCAGGGGCTGCAGCTTCAGCCTGCCCTCAGCAGAAAAAGGAGCTTTAGAGCTCAGATCCAGAGGGCTTTGTTACCCCCCAAAGGTGTTTCACAAAGCCCTCTCTCTCAGAGCAGGGAGCTGGGACGAGCCGGGGCCGAGGGGCCGATGATTTCACACACTGCGTGCTGAGACCTCACAGAGGTAAGATGGGTTTTGTTCCTTTCTTGCTTTCACCAGGCAGGGTTTGGACATGTGAGCATTCCATGAGAATGCAAAGGAATTTCATCTGGCTCCTGTTTTAATAACCCTCTGTGCTCTGGGGAGAAATGTGCCCAGAGAAACCACCCGCCAGGTCACCAACAGCAAGGGATGGCTTGGAAGCCCTAAGAATGTCCATCCCAAAGAGGAAAACAAGTGGTTACACCATGGCAGGTACACCCTGGGAAACAGCCACTGAGCTCTGGGGGGCACCCTCGTGTGGGAATGTTTGCTGATATCGAGAGAAGTTCCTCTCACTTCCTTTTTCCATTCAATGTGGAGGTTGTGTCCAGTCTCGTGCTCATCTGGTGATGGCCCAGCGAGATGAGATCCTCCTTCAGTCTCAAATATAAACTGTAGCTCTACTGCCTGTCTTAAATGAGCTACCTGGGCTTTTCTAACATTTTGAAGGGTAAAGAGAGATAAAGCCTTCCCAGGGTTTCCACCACTTCAGTGGGACTCTGGAAACCCCCCAGTGACATCCCAAGTTTGCTGCATAATTGAATTCCACTTGAAGTACAGCAACTGAGACAAGGGTCTTAAAGGCTCGGTAAGTCTGAGGTAAGAGCGTCACTTTGGAAAGTAATTTAGTCTCAGGTTCAAATTAGGCACTTAACAGAGGCAGAAACTTAACAGAGGAGTCTTGGTACCTTAGTAGCTGATGATCAGGGAAGGTTGAAGCAATTCACCTTGAGATGCCAGTTCTGACAAGTGAGAGGGACTTTGAGGCACCTGAGCCACCAAAGTGGGCACTTCAGTAAGTTCCCTCAGGTTGTTTGAATGAATTGACACCACAGCAAATTCCAACAAGATTTAAGCTCCTAAATGAATGGGAAAGATGGAAGATGCCTGAGCAGGATAAACTGTATTTCCCCCTGGAACTGAGGCACGAGGAGAGGTGTAAAGGATAGCTAAGAATTCAACATTTTCTGTCTGGTTTTGTCTGGAGCAGAAGGACCTCCTGCAGGAAATACATTAGATGCTGAACAATAAGAGGCAGAAAGAGCCACTGGGCACTTGGTGATGGTGTAATTTAAACACAAAGCCTTGCACAGTGTGGGAACTCATAAATCTAAACTTAAAACTTTCCTTTGCAAAAGGACCTGCAAATCAGCTCAATATTTGTCCACCTCCAAACCTCTCTGTTTCACTCCTTGCTGAGAATATTAAGATATTATTCATGCAGAAGCTTTTTTCCCTTCCTGGATAATAAACAAGTTTCTACCAGGACAGAAATTGGGCATCTCTTATTCAGATTCTCCTAAGCTCTGTGCCCCATTGCAGTTCTGACCCCAGGAAGCTGATGCTGCTGCCACAGCACCACATTCAAGAGGTCTCAAAACTTTGCAATCATTGCATTTTTCCTGCAATACCCTCGTTTCTCTTCCATCTTGTGAGTAGGTGGGGAAATAGGCACAGAGGGGAGGATATTTGTCCTATAGTACACAAAAAAGCAGGAAAAGTTTGGACTCTGGGAAATGCTTTATCACTTGACTGTATTTTCTAGGTCCTGCAGCCAAAAGCCATTTTATTAGGACAGATCAGTTTGGTTTGGGTTGAGACACAAGATGCTCCCTCAGTTCACTCCTTGCTGTGAAACAGCGAGGAACAGAATGAGCTGAATACTGGTCTCTGACCCTGCTAATAAGTTGATTTAATTGGATTTGATTTTTCAAATGTAACATCTCAAGTCAGCCATAAACTCTGGAATTAGCATAGCCTGTCTCAGCACAGGAGAGATTTTCAAGGAGCAGAAGGAGATGAGGTCCATGGCCAATGAATTTCAAATTACACTGAGGATGAACTCAGCCATATGCATGTCAAACTAAAACTGTGCAGGCTCTGAGAGCACCAAGCAGTAAAGTTATTAATGGCTCCCAATTGCTATTAGGAATGCAAAGGAGCTGCTTTGCACCCAGTTTGTTCAGATGTCTCTTCACATCAATGACCCATGTGACGGGTCAATAATTCACTCAGTGCACACTGAAAGCCAAGAATGTCTTGCAAGTCAATTATACTTAAATAAATAATTAGGAGAAGAGAAGGAACTGAAGGATTGGACTAGAAAAAGCTCTGCTGGTGAAATACTGCATATCCCAGGAAAAGCAGGGTATTCCTGGCTTTAGATCTTCAGCTTGTGTTCCTCAGTGCCTTCAAAGGGTTCTTGCCCCTGAAAGCAGAAAATAGCCTAAAAGGGGCAATTTTGAGTTTCAGTATTTTGGGAAATAATCAGGCTCCTGTGTAACTAAAAGCTATTTGCTTCCTGCAGGAGATGTGGGGGAAAGTAGGACATTAGGCAAATAGCTGCCCACTGAGATTTGATCCTCAAAATTTGTTCCTGAAATTTGTTCAGCTTTCATGGCATTACATTGTAATAAATCCCAGGAACATTTTACCCAATCTCTGGGCACAAGCGGGCTGTGATTCAGAGGGACAAAATTCGCTTCATCAGGCCTTGTAGGAAAGAGCAGCAAATGCCTTTAGCAGCTCTGACTGCAGCTGGCAACCTCTGAAATCAGCCTTTTTCACAGCCCTCGTCCTGCGAGCTCTCAAAGCCGTGGCAGGGGTTGCAGGGTGAGCTGTTCTTCCCTGCACACTCCTCTGGAGTGAGGGCTCTTATCCCACTGCAGAGTGCAGCAGCCAAGGAGAGCTGAGGAAGGGAACTGTGCGGGTGAGACTGTGATGGGATGAGATGTGTCTGGAGAGGCTGTAGAAAATCATCTAAATCAGGCTCCAGGAACCAGGGGCAGGACAAAACCTGTCAATCACGGGCTGCAGCATTTGGGCTGGAAAGAAATCTTCCAAATTATTGGTGTCTGAGAGTCTCATTGCTGAGCCTGGACTGATGACATGCACGGCATCAGTCAGCAAGGGACAGTCTGGGGAGCTGCTCCTGCCTGACAGATGTGCAGGGAGCAGAGAGAGGGGCAGGGAAAATCAGCAGGCAGCAGCTGATGTGCTCCAGTGTGAGCTCAGCACATCAGATGGGCAGAGGCAGACAGGAATTCATGGAGCAGAGAGCCTGTGTTCTCCAAAAGGGTGCAAGGGAACGTGCATCTGTTCGGGAATGCAACAAATCCTTTCCCTTTTGAACATTCCGTGGGTCACCGTAGGTTTCTTTGCTTTGGGGATGTTCAGGGAGAATTAAGAGGTTCCATCCATTCTCTGTGGTACCACCGGAGCCCACCTGGCTTTGATCACAGCCAAAGGGGTTCTTTGTGCTTCTGAGGTAAAAAGCAACTTCAAAAACTTAAGTCCAAAATGCCTATTGATGGAGAGCAACTCGGGAACGATATTCCTTTCAACACATCTGCTGGAAAACTTCTGAATGGGAGGCAGGGCACATTCAGAGGAACTTAACACATGTTAATATCCCTGTCCAAGAGAAACTACGACCCTCAGTACAGAAATTCAAGAAACAAAGACAGCTCAAGTGGAAAACAAGGCGAAATCCAAGCAGCAGCAGAGCCAGGAACAGGCAGAAAAATAGCAAAAGAACTAATAGTAGAAAAGACTTCCATAAACTATATATCTGTGGGATTTACTATGAGAATACTGTTATTAAAGGAAGGGGGATGAGAGGTGCTCAGTAATGAGCAGCAGTACAGAATTTAGGCTTCAGTGCAGCCTTTAATCCCTGGCAACTGAGACAGGCAGAGATGGAAAACTACTTTACACACAGTTCAGTGACAGAAATGATCCAAGGGAAGGGCTACACACACACACACCTTCATCTTGAGAGAAAGCCCTCCTCACTTTGTTCTTTGTTTACATGAAGGAAGTGACAAAGTATGAAAGAGTTGCCTTTCTATATGGAAAAAAAGCGCAATAATTTCTATTAATAGCACAGCACTGCTCCTGAAAGATCTCAAAATACTTCAAGTGACAGCTGTGTTCAGGGATCAGCAGTTACTACTGATGCATCAAGCTGCTCTGACAGGGCAGGGCAGCCCAGAAGTTGTAATAGAATAACTCTCTGCATCGTGAAACCCCCATTCTCAACCTTAAAATAGTCTCACAGTTGCATGTAAAGTAGTGAAATTATTCTTCTTTCCTTTGCAGACAGGAACATGAGTTAGAAAGCAATGGAAACAGCCTGAGACCACAGAGTCAGGGCCACAGGTCAACAACTGCCTCTTTCCAGATGAATCTTTCTGTCTCCTCTTCACCCATCTCAGGGGAGGCTGCAGAGAGCAGCTCCCACCTGGCATCTCATCTAGTTTCTCTCCAAGCCTTTCCTCTCCCAATCCTACTGCTCAGAGCTTGGCATTCCCAATGGAAAGCTGGCAGAGCAGGGGTTGAGTCTGGCTTATCAAGACCAACGTGATAGTCCCTATCTGGGCTGCTCTGGTTGGATTATTGGCACCAAACCAGCACAGCACAGTGGGAGTTTTGCCAGCTTAGAAATCAAAGTCACCTTGATACCACCAAAGCCTGGGCTGCTGAAGTCAGAGCCTGACTAAAGGTGAGGACAGTGCTCTTCACGTTCCAGGAAAATATTCCTGACTGGGGTTTTCCCTGGTGCAATAAGCAGGTGAAAGATTGCAGCAGAGCAATGTTCCCCCAGTGTGAACTTCATCCCAGGAGTTTGTACAGGCATCTTTCTGGAGCACGTCCAGTCTGGATCCTGAAAACAAAAAGGAACACTGCCTGCTGCAGGGTCACCCAGGTTGGGGATTTATTTGCCTTTCCCTCGTCTTCCTCAGATTCCTGCACATTATTATTCCTGGATTATTATTCCTGGATTATCCCAGACCTGACAAAGAGTCCATCAAATCCTTCTCTGGGGCTGAGTGTGCAGTGTGTGACCACAGCAGGGCCAGCAAGGCCCTCAAAGTTCATTCCGAGTATTCCTTTACCATGTCTCTGCTCTGGAGCTGGAATTGGCTGTTCTCTGAAATACTGGGAGAAGATTTTATATCACAGCAAATTTGCTTTCTTGCTTTTGTTCCTTTAGCATAGACAGAGCAGCTTCCTGCTCCTCCTGTGCATTGAGTGAGCAGAACCTCTTTCCAACCCCACCGAATGTGCTCCACATGTTTTCTGTCAGCACTGTTCCCTGCTCCCAGAGCTGGGTCCTTTTTGGGCTGGAACAGAGGTACAGTCAGTTTAAATTTACCAGCACAATGGTACAAGCAGCTTAAATTTAGCAGCACTTTGGAAAGCAAGGCTGCACAGAAGCTTTGCTATGCCAAGGCAGTGCTGAACACTGAGATACCCCGAGCTCAGGTGGCACAGCAGGGGCAGAGCAGCATTCCCAGGAGCTTTCACCTTGGGGAAGGGTCTCTTGCTGTGTCACTGGTCCCAGAAACAGCACAAACCCTCTGGCCACACTGTGCTGGGGACTGAGACTTGACATTGCCAACCTGGAGAAACAGAATGTGTAGTTAATGATTGAATCCCTTAAATACTCCAGCAGGGAACAGCAGAGCAAGGGAATGTGCAGAGCTGGCTCACATGACTCTGCCCATTGCCCCCCTGCCTTTCAGGGGGGGGTTGTGCAGCTCTGCCTTCCAGCCCAGGCCCAGTGCTGGCAGTTCTTGGAGTATGGGTGAGTTCTACTCCCACACTTCCAGATGAGAACTGATTCCATCTGCCTTTCTCACATTTGGAGCGCAGTGCCTCTGTCAGGCAACAGAGAGGAGAAGTAACCAGACAAAACCTGCCTTTCTCCATTAAAAATTTCCAGCTAAAAGCAACAAGCTGTATTTTCAAGAATTCTCAGTCCATCAAAATCAATTCTCTTGAAGTAGAATACAAAACTACCATAACACTGTTGAGTTAAATCCTGATTTTTCTTATAGAACCACAACAACATGTCACACACAAGGCCACAGCAATGAGGATTATTTTGTTAATTTTTTTTTTTGACTGAAGGAAAATGCCCAAAGATACAATTTGCTTGAAAAATCACTCCTCCTAGAGAGCCATTTCCTCCTGAAAATTTAATATTTTCGGTGGAAACCTAAAGTAGGACTAGTTCTGTTGAGAAATCCTGCTGTGAAGGCAGCTCAGCTCCCAGTTCCCTGTCTCCAGGGGCAAGGAAACCAGCTTGGCTGCACAGCTCCTGGTGCCCCTGGATTCTCTGCCAGAGCAGAAGGTGCTGTGGGAGATCCAGTCTAGCCATGGAATTAGCTCAGCACTGCAAAAATATCAAATAATGACATTTTCCTCGATGCCAGTGAGGTGATTATTGCTCAAAAGTGCTGGCAAATGTTCTTGTGTAGGCAGAGCTGCTCTACAAGGGCCACATTTCTGTACTTTTACCAAAACCTTCCCCATGTTCTTATATCAGACAAGTCCTTTGCTCTCCACTCAGCTGAAGCCTTCAGCCTCTCCCCCAGTAAATGCAGCCATGGATTAATTTCTGCGCAGCACTAATTACAGTTATTAATTGCTAACAATGACAGTAATGTCTTTATTGCTGTAAATCCTTTATTTATACGTCTGAAGTAAGTATTTTAACCT